>NC_040079.1:15625000-16250000 GCF_003369695.1 Bos indicus x Bos taurus
TTATAAGTGACCTCAGAGAGCTAGCTTGTCCCTTTTTCCATGTGAGATTACAGCTAGAAAGCACCATCTGCAACCACAGAGTGGATCTTCACCAGACCCTGAATCTGTTGGCACCTTGATTGTGGACTTCTCAGCCTTTAGATCTGTGACATGTCTATTTACAGGCCACTCAGTTCATGGTGTTTTTGAATAAGCAGTCCAAGCAGACTAAGACAACTGCTATTCCTATTAAGGCTTACGAGACTGTGACCTCCAGGTCAGTAAGGACTATCATTACAGAATTCCTGATGCCCTGTATATCATGTGACACTAGTATTAGGCCTTTATAAAGTATGTGTCCAAAGTATGAGTTACTTTTAGAATTAGATAATACATCTAAGAACCCCACGTATTATGTCCAGTACATAGAAGGTACTCAATAAGTGGTGGTTCTTTTCCTTATAGTTTATGCTTTACATTCATTGATTATGTTTATTCATTCTTTTGTTTAAAGTTTAAAAATATTGAGCTCCCTTGTGCTGGTTGCTGGGTGCTATGATAGAGAAATGAATGTCAGTCTCTGTCTTTAAGGGTCTTATAGTCTAGTTAGAAGCAGACACATCAAGAATTAAGGACAGTATACTATGTTTAAAATGTGGCCCAGGTGCCAGAGGAATCATAGCATAGGAGCATATAATTCAAAATGGTTGTAGGGGATAGAGGATGGAAAGATTTTTTAGAAAAGGGATACTTAAACTGAATTTTAGCTATTTAAGATGTGCAAGACTTCTATAAAGAAAGGTAATTAAACTTTATTTAGGGACAGAAAGCAACACCCAAATACATGGAGTTATATACCATATCCTGAGGATGGATTGAAAGACTGAATGGTGAAAATGTCACCTTTTCTCAAATTGATCAGTAATTTATTGAAATCTACACCTCTGTTGGTTTTTCTGTGGAACTTGACAGCTTGATTAATGGTTTCTTTTGAAGTAAAAAGAGGCAACAATTGCCAAGATATTCTTAAAGAACAGTAAGATGAGATGACTTCTGTAATACATTTTTTTTCAGTCAACAAATTTGAATGCCTGCTATATGTGAAGCACTGCTAGGCCCTGGTTATTACCTTGGTGAATAAGACACATGGCTCCCACCAGAAGTCACATTCAGATTCACTTCTGGTGATATCTGGAGGTTTTAATAAACCACTTCCTAAAATGTCAGATGAGTGCCAAGAATACGAACAGACTTATCACTCTAATTTTTATTACATGATTTTTTTTCATATTAAAAATTTTTCCTCATTGTATATGTTTTTTGTTTATATTTTCTTTTGTGAATTTTTTTAAATGGTAGGAAGCCTAGAAGTAGACTGGTTTTTCTTTAAATAGATCTTTAAGAATGTCAGTTGTGTTACAGCCTTGTTAGAAAGGCAGGAGAGGGTTGGGATCTGCTGCTGAGTGATGTCCAGAGCAGTTAGCCTGACCTTGGGGAGCCAGGGAGAGTGACTTTGAGGGTTCCACAGGCATGGTTTTGAGGCCTAGGCAGTTGGGTGTCTGAGGTCTAGCCTTTGGGGTGTCTTGAGTGAATGAGTGACTGAAGTCGCTCAGTCGTGTCCAACTCTTTGTGACCCCGTGGACTGTAGCCTACCAGGCTCCTCTGTCCATGGGATTCTTCAGGCAAGAATACTGGAGTGGGTTGTCATTTCCTTCTCCAGCGGATCTTCCCGACCCAGGGATCAAACCCGGGTCTCCCGCATTGGAGGCAGACACTTTAACCTCTGAGCCACCAGGTGCCTATAATAAGAAAAGGGAAGATGAATAACAAAATAACAGATGATACTATGTAAATAGAGGTTTCTAAATGAGCTTTATATGCTTTTATGGGGGTAGGTGGGTGGACACATGCTTAATGGCAAATTAGTTGTTTATTGCATTAAATAAATGAAGTTCTACCCCACCTCTTTCTTACTATGAATAAAAATTAATTGCTAGTGGATTGAGTACTAAATACAGAAAGCTTTTCAAAAGAAGGGACATACTTTTATGAGCTCAAAGCAGGGAAGGATTTCTTGAGACTGAAAAACACCATAAAAATTGATGAATTTTTGACTGTGTTAAAAATGGAAACTTAATTATTGAGACTCCCTTAAGAGACTTAAAGTACAGGATCAAAGATGTTTGTAACACATGCAGTAGCTACCTGTTGCTGATAACAAGTGTTTGTCTCTCTGTTTCTGTGGATCAGGGATCTGAGAGCAACTTAGCTTAGTGGTTCTAGCTCAGGGTCTCTTGTGAGGCTGCAGTCAAGGTGTCAGCTGGGCCTGTGATTATCTCAGTGAGTGCTGTACTGAAGAAGGACCTCGTTCTGCGCTGCCTCTTCGCATGTGGCAGCCTTAGAAGATCCAGTTTCAGATTCACTCACATGGGCCTCCTCCTAGGGCCCTCTCACAGCATGGCAGCTGGCTTTTCCTGGAATGAGAGATCCAGACCAGAGTGAGAGAGACTCCCTAAGGTGATAGCCACAGTCTTTTTTTGGGGGGGTGAAGGGTGGGGGGAAGTGGTGAGTCAAAGTCAGTCAGTTGTGTCCAATTCTTTGTGACCCCATGGGCTGTAGCCCACCAGGCTCCTCTTCCCATGGAATTCTCCAGGCAAGAATACTGGTGTGGGTTGCCATTCTCTCCTCCAGGGGATCTTCCTGACCCAGGGATCAAAGCCAGGTCTCCTGCATTGCAGGGAGACTCTACCATCTGAGCTGCTGAGGTCTTTTTTTCTAAAGTTGTTTTCCCTGTGCTCTCCTATATATCCTTGTAACTTATTTATTTTATACATAGTCATTTGTACCTCTTAATCCCCTACCTCTATTTTACCCCTTCCTCCTTTCCTTTTCCTACTGGTTCTCTAACTTCTGTGACTCTGTTTCTGCTTGGTTATATTTATCACTTGTTTTATTTCTTAGATTCCATATGTTAAGTATATTTGTCTTTTTCTGTCTAACTTACTTTACTAAGCATGATACCCTCCAAGTACATCCATGTTGTTGCAAATGGCAAAATTTCATTCTTTTTTATGGCTGAGTAGTATTCCATTGTGTATCTATAGATATACCACATATTCTTTATCCATTCATCTGTTGATGCATACTTCGGTTGATTGTCTTCTTAAAACTTAATCTTAAAAGTGACATTCTATTACTTATGCCAGTCTATTCAATAGCAAGTCAGTAAGCCCAACCCGTACTCCAGGAGGTGAGGTTGTACAAGGGCATGAATATCAAGAGGTGACAGTCATTGGGGCCATTATAGATGTTACATCCACCATGTAATGAATGGACAACTGTTATGAAAAATATACCTAAGGAACTGTTCACTAAGACAACACCAAGTAGAAAAAGGACAAAAAAGTCTGAGAAGGCATTTGATGATAAAAGAAATTTAAATAACTAATTAACATAGTTAAAAGATCATTATCCTCATTAACAATTGAATAGAAACTGAAGCCACTAAAGACCATTTTATACAGACTACACTAACAGAAATTAATACCTGACAGCATCAGACATTAGCAAGGATATGGAGCAATGGGAGTTCTTCCACCGCTGGTTCAGTTCCGTTCAGTTCAGTCGCAGAGTCGTGTCCAACCCTTTGCGACCCCATGAATCTCAGCACACCAGGCCTCCCTGCTGCTGCTGCTAAGTCGCGTCAGTCGTGTCCTACTCTGTGCGACCCCATAGATGGCAGCCCACCAGGATCCCCCATCCCTGGGATTCTCCAGGCAAGAACACTGGAGTGGGTTGCCATTTCCTTCTCCAGTGCGTGAAAGTGAAAAGTGAAAGTGAAGTCACTCGGTGTCTGACTCCTAGCGACCCCATGGACTGCAGCACACCAGGCTCCTTGAGGACATCCATGGGATTTTCCAGGCAAGACTACTGGAGTGGGGTGCCATTGCCTTCTCCCCCAGGCCTCCCTGTCCATCACCAACTCCCGGAATTCACTCAAACTCACGTCCATCGAGTTGGTGATGCCATCTAGCCATTTCATCCTCTGTCGTCCCCTTCTTCTCCTGCCCCCAATCCTGCCCAGCATCAGAGTCTTTTCCAGTGAGTCAACTCTTCACATGAGGTGACCAAAGTACTGGAGTTTCAGCTTTAGCATCATTCCTTCCAAAGAACACCCAGGACTGATCTCCTTTAGAATGGACTGGTTGGATCTCCTTGCAGTCCACAGGACTCTCAAGAGTCTTCTCCCAACCCCACAGTTCAAAAGCATCAATTCTTCGGTGCTCAGCTTTCTTCACAGTCCAACTCTCACATCCATACATGACCACTGGAAAAACCATAGCCTTGACTAGACGGACCTTTGTTGGCAAAGTAATGTCTGCTTTTCAATATGCTATCTAGGTTGGTCATAACTTTCCTTCCAAGGAGTAAGCCTCTTTTAATTTCATGGCTGTAGTCACCATCTGCAGTGATTTTGGAGCCCCAAAAAATAAAGTCTGACACTGTTTTCCACTGTTTCCCCATCTATTTCCCATGAAATGATGGGACCAGATGCCATGATCTTAGTTTTCTGAATGTTGAGCTTTAAGCCAACTTTTTCACTCTCCACTTTCACTTTCATCAAGAGGCTTTTTGGTTCCTCTTCACTTTCTGCCATAAGCGTGGTGTCATCTGCATATCTGAGGTTATTGATATTTCTCCCGGCAATCTTGATTCCGGCTTGTGCTTCTTCCAGCCCATCGTTTCTCATGATGTACTCTGCATGTAAGTTAAATAAGCAGGGTGACAATATACAGCCTTGACGTACTCCTTTTCCTATTTGGAACCAGTCTGTTGTTCCATGTCCAGTTCTAACTGTTGCTTCCTGACTTGCATATAGGTTTCTCAAGAGGCAGGTCAGGTGGTCTGGTATTCCCATCTCTTTCAGAATTTTCCACAGTTTATTGTGATCCACACAGTCAAAGGCTTTGGCATAGTCAATAAAGCAGAAATAGATGTTTTTCTGGAATTCTCCTGCTTTTTTGATGATGCAGCGAATATTGGCAATTTGATCTCTGGTTCCTCTGTCTTTTCTAAAACCAGCTTGACTGCTGGTAGGTGTGTGAATTGATGAACCACTTTGCAAAATAATAGTTTTCTACAACTGCTAAGCAGTTACCCTAGACCCATGGTTGTAAGATTTGAATGTGTATCAGAATCACTTGTAGGGGTGCAGTGCAGACAGATGTCTGAGCCCAGCCCCAGAGTTTTTGATTCAGTTGAAGTGGAATGGAGCCTGGTAATTTGTGTTATTGGCAAGTTCCCAGATGATGGGAACTTGGCCGAGGAATCGTACTTAGAGAACCAACCATTGTCCTAGAGAAATGTGTCAGTATATGGAGTAGGAAGCTTACTTATAGAAAAATGTTCATAGCAGCATTATTCCTATTAACCCCAAAGTATACGGACACAAAATTCAGGTGTCCATCAATAGTGGATTGGATAGATAAATCATTATATATTCATTTATGGAATAAAAATATTGTTCAGATAGAAAATCTGTCTCCTGCATTGATCTGTACAAATCTCCCAAACATATTTAGTCAAACATTAGAAAATCATAGAAAATTCTTTACATGATTCTATTCATAAAAAGTTCAAAAACAAATGGAATTAACTGTATTGTTCAGGAATGCAAATCAAGTTATCAAGTTCTATAAAAAGTACTACTGGGATTTTGATAGTGATTGTATTAAATTTATATATTAGTATAAGGACATAGATATTTACAAATTGAATTTTCTAGTTCATGAACATGGTCTTGATCCTCATTTATTTTAGTCCATTATTTCCTTAAATAAATATCTATAGTTTTCAATATAATGTTCTTTTTTTATACTTTGAGGAGTGTGGGATTAGTTTTATTCCCAAGAATCTTTTGTGCTATTGCAAATGGGATTAGGGAAAATTATTGTAGGGAACTGATTTTTTCTTTTGTACATTGATTTTTAAAAATCTGATTCCTAGAGAAGTCTTGTTCTCAAATTCATCAGTCTTGGATTTTTAAGTAACACTCATATGTGCAAATAATGATTGTTTTATTTTTTCCTTTCTCATGTGTAAGTCTCTGTTTTCACACACTGCTTAGGGTCTTGCGTACAATATTTGATAGTTGTAGTGATCTATATCACTGAATTTTTATTTTTCCTATCTTTAATGTGAACGCTATATGCTTGGTGATGCAGTTTCTGGTTTGAGAGATTTGTGTGTGTATGTTTAATCATACATGGATATTGAATTTTGTCAGATTTTTTTTACCTACATCTATTGAGGTGATTGTATGATTTTCTTCTTCTACTAATGTAATTTAATTCATTACATTTGCCATACAACTTTTTATTTAGTGCTATTACATCTGTGCTTACAAATGAGATTAGTCAATAACTTTCTTGTGCTGTTTTACCCAGTTTTGGTATCAGAATCTGTGTTGTTAGAAAGAGCTGATTAATTTTCTAAAATTTTTTTTATGGTCTTGAAGTTTTTATAACAGAGAAAATGTTTCTTGAAATAACTTAAAATGATTATGGTTTTATCGTTGCTTAGGATTCCCTGATTTAACTAACGTTTTCAATTAACCAACCATCAGACTTCAGGATTACAATTGTGATGATTTACTTTGTAGAGCTGGGATTACAGTTTCTCTTAGCACTCTACTTTTCTGGTCATCTAAACTCATAGCTGAATTATTAGGCAAAAATTTTTCAATCTTTCTCTTTTGGCATGGCCGTTTACTCTCTCAGAACCGTAAATTCTTCTGTGCTACAAAGCAGGGTTTTCTTAGGGTACTAAATTTCGATCAACAGTAGTTCAGATTCTCATTACTTCTTGCTGATAATTGTAGCGTGTTTTTAATGAGAGTGGGCCTCTAGTAACTCTCTGACTTATTAGTTAACTTAAACATTGTTGCCAGAGTAAACAACCTAAAATATATGTCTAATCAGATCAAAAGACATTTGTAACAAAAACTGCATTTAAAAAAGTTACTGTATGATGGCTTAGATAAGTCTCTGCAATCAGCTGTCAGTTAAATTATTTTAAAAATATGTACATGCACACAAATTCTGAATTATGATTATCTGCTGTGAGAGTTTAATGAGTACACAGTATAGATTGGGAGGAGCTAGTGAGGAAAGGCCTCTTGGAGAAAGTAAAATCTAAAACTCTGTTTTATCTGAACAAGTTGTGCTAGCTTGGAAAAGTTCTGAGCCGAGTTTTCCAGGAAGAAGGAATAGCAGTAAAGGTTTGCTGCTGGAACACCATTGTGGTTGAGTTTATTGAGTAAGGGATGGAGAGAATAGTGCCTAATGAGGCAGGAGATCGACAGGGGCAAAATCCTTTAGGATCTTGTATGCTTTGCTAAGAACTTCAGGTTTTATTATGAGTCCTTGAGGAGCTGGTAAAAGGTTTAAGCAAGAATGATTGTGATCAGATTTGTGTTTTAGAGATTTCACTCTGTGGAGAAAGGATATGAGAGGAATGGAAGTAGGGCAAAAGAAGTGGAGGAGCCAGTTAGGATGCCTTTGTAAGTAGTAGTTCAGGGAGAAAAGGTGGTAGTTTAAACTAGAGTAATGATAGTAAACAAGGTAACGCGTGGAATGATTGTCTCATAAAGCCATTAAAATAACCTATGAAGTATGAGCAGAAAAAGATTTGGAATAAACTTACCAAGTTCATCTAGTAGATGGTGTTACAGAATTGAAACCTGGGGTGTTAACCATTTGATCATGTGTTTAAAATAAAAGCCAAACTCCATTGAAGATTTTTCAGCCTACCTTTATTACCTTTATCACCAATGCTATATATATAGCCAGACCAAACTATGGCAATAGTTAATTTGAACATACCTGTACCTTGATGATTGTTTACTATGACTGCAGTACTCTAATCCCATATACTTAATAAAATTCAGACTATCCTTTGGGATCCAGGTCAAATATGAAGCCTTCCAAATTTGCCTCCTGACACACATTGTCCCTTTACCTTCTTTTAACCAGAGTAGTTTCTTTGTATTGTAATATGTTAATCCAGCAGATATTTATGTGATGACTATGTGCTGGGCACTGTGTGTACACATTGTGAACATATTTATATATAGGAATAGATATAGTCACTGTCACTATAGAACCTATAGCCCAGAGATAACACAGACTTTGAACAAAATCTGTGTACACATATTGTTGTTTAGTTGTGCAGTCATATCCGACTCTTTGTGACCCCATGGACTGCAGCACGCCAGGCTTCCCTGTCCTTCACTGTCTCCCAGAGTTTGCTCCAACTCATGTCCATGGAGTCAGTGATGCCATCCAACCATTGCATCCTCTGCCATCCCCTTCCCCTTCTGCCCTCTTTGCCAGCATCAGTAGAAGTTAGCTCTTCATATCAGGTGGCCAAAGTATTGGAGATTCAGCTTCAGCATCAGTCCTTCCAATGAATATTCAGAGCTGATTTCCTTTAGAATTGACTGGTTTGATCTCCTTGCTGTCTAAGGTATTCTCAAAAGTCTTCTCCAGTACCACAGTTTGAAAGCATCAATTCTTTGGTGCTCAGCTTTCTTTGTGGTCCAGCTGTCACATCCGTACATGACTACTGGAAAAACCATAGCTTTGACTACACAGACCTTTGTTGGCAAAATGATGTCTCTGCTTTTTAATACGCTGTCTAGATTTGTCATAGCTTTTCTTCCAAGGAGCAAGTGTCTTTTAATCTCATGGCTCCAGTCACCATCTGCAGTGATTTTGGAGCCCAGGAAAATAGTCTTTCACTGTTTTCATTGTTTCCCCATCTGTTTGCCATGAAGTGATGGGACCGGATGCCATGATCTTGATTTTTTGAATGTTGAGTTTTAAGCCAGCCTTTTCACTCTCCTCTTTCAGCTTCTTCTAGAGGCTCTTTAGTTCCTCTTCACTTTCTGCCATTTCTACACACATATATTTGAATTAATAATTATAAATTTTGAAAAGTGATTATTAAGGAATAGTAAAGAGTGCCTGTGGGTTCTTGAGACCCTTAGAGGGTCCTTGAGTCAAAACTGTTTTATAATACTAAGACATTATTTGCATTTTCACTCTCATTTTCTTGTGAATATACAGTGATGTGGTGTGTCATAGTGCAGCAGATTGAATGCAGAAGATATGAAAATTCAGATGTCTTCTGTTAAGGTAGATACTAATTAGTATTATAAAAGAATGCCACTTTCCATCTCCACTGTTTTTTGTTGTTTTGGAAAGTGTAGTTATGTTTTTTCATAAAAACTAGATAATTTGTGTTAATGAATGTGTTGTAATTTTTATGTGAATTAAGTATAAAAATTTCTTGGATATAATTTTAATATAGATGAATATTGATTACTATAACCTACATGAATAAAGGCTCTGTGGGCTCCTCAATAATTTTTAAGACTCTAAAGGGATCCTGAAACTGGGAAGGTTAAGAGTCTTCTGTAGTGAGAACCTGACTTATGTTCGTAGCTTCTGGAGAAGTAAAAGATACCTTATGTTTCCTTTTAAATTCTTATGTTTTTTCTAAAAAGTAGAGTCTGGTTATCTCCCTATCTCAAAAGCCTGTAATTATTTGCACATAATGGGTATGTTTGTTAAATTCCATTGTTAAGGTCTATTGTAGATGGTACATTGTTCGAAGCCTTTGTTCAGATACTGTCATTTCTAATTGCTAAAGGAGATGTATCTGGATTCAGATCCCTCTTCTTATGAGTTTGAGCAAGTTACTTAACCTTGCTGAGCCTTACCACTCATCTGTAAGATGGAATACATATTATCTTACTCTGCTGTAGTGATTTAATGAGTTAATACATGTAACCTGGTTAGTAAGTGATAGTTACTATTTTATTGTGTGTTTTTACAAACACGCCTATTTCTGTGCCTGTTGTTATTTTACATACAGAGCATGTACATACTGGGCTTAGTTATGTTAGTAGGCAGAGAGGTCTGTGAATAAATAAGTATATACTTTTAAAAAATCACCATTTGAGTACATATAACAGTTTATCAGGAAGGTTGAAAACCAAAATAATGTATTTTGTGGTTATTCATCTTTATGGACAAGGGAACTGAAACAAAATGTGGGCTTGGAATAGTTTTAAGTAACTCCGTTATACTATAGGATAGGGACGGTGCTTCACATTTACTGAATCTTTGAACAGTATTAAAAAGCTGGAGATACTTAAAAACATACTTTGGAAATCTTGAAAAATAAGTACTGTAGATTAAAGGTTAAGCCCCAAAATATCGCACATGGCTAATGGAAAAAGTAACTAAAGGCACCATGGAAGAAAAACAGAATTGCCTTGAGAGAATAATATGAGATGTTACAGAGTGTGACTAAATATGATCCAGTAAAATAAGAGAACATAGGACATCCTACCTGTGGTGGAGTCTAAATTCAGTGGTTTAAATTGTAACTGTATTAAAGGTAGACTCCTTAAGATGACAGTGCAGAATGTTTGCCAAGGGGTGACCAGGAAATAGGAAGATCAAGTGACTGCTTTGCTTTTCATAGCAGAAAGCTGTAGGAAAATTATCCTTTATATTCTCTTTTGAAGCAGATAATTCAGTTGTGCTTAAAAATAAAAAGAAGTAATGTTTTTTCTTAAATAAGATAAAAACTGTAAGTTGGCTAAACTTCTAGGTTTGGACCTAGAACTTGGTTACGTTTTAAATAGAAAGGGTTGTAGACATTCTGTTCTTTGTACAGTGTGAAGTTTTCTGGGATGTGTGTGTGTATCCTATATATACACATACATATATTCATAGTATTTCTTACTTGAAGATTTTGTCAGTTTAAGGTTTACTTGATTTTTCATTGATTATTACTGTGTATTATCTCCATAGCTGTAGTCATTGAACTTGCAGTCCATTAGGTTGTGATCTCATTTGTATTTAAAGCAAATGAAAAGCTATCCTGCTAGTTACGTTTGCTATTTAAGTTGATCATGCAGTCAGTGCCAGTTGATTGATAAAGGTTGTTAATTGAAAACGGTTAAAATGGAAAATTATCTAAGGAAAGAAGGAGATACGTATTTTAATTTAAAGCACATAAATATATTCATATGCCTATATTTTGATATAGGGTTTAAGTTTTTTGTTTGATTAATGGTGTTCTGAGCGGAGTTACATGTTTTTAATTCCGCAACCATATGGTAATGCATTATCCACAGTTGCCTGTTTTCTTTTTATTTTAATCATCCATGCGTTCAGTGAACAAATTAGTGGAGATTCTAGGGGAGAGATGATGGTAGCTTGGACTAGCAGGGGAAGTAGTAAGAAGTAATCTGATCCAGGATGTATTTCAAACATGGAACCAAGATAATTTTCTCTTGTACTAATTTCCAAATGTATAACTTTTGGACCTGAAACTGAAAAAGAGAAACCACTGCTCAGAACTGAATATGTGTTCTGAAAGATCAAGTAAGATCTTTTTTCTTCACATCTAAAATCCACTTTTCCAGTGAGCTCCATTGGCTCTACCTTTGAAATACAGTAAGTCTTCAACATAGTAACCTTCTAGTAGCGAACTTTAAGATATGTGAATGTGCAATGTGTGAAAGTCCTATTGTTGACATCTTTACCATCTCCCAGCCCCTGCTTCCTCCTCCAGGCAGTAATTCTTGCCTGTTCACTTGCTACCAGCCTCTGTATGCCAGCTGTTGTACTGTACTCTGAGATTAAAAATGTTTATTTTTTGTGTTTTTTATGTATTATTCTGTGAAAAGTATTATAAGCCCATTACAGTACATCCTGTATAGCTGATTGTGTTACTTGGTTACATCGGCTAATTTTGTTGGAGTTATGAACACACTCTTGGAACGGAACTCGTTCATATGTAGGGGTTTTGTGTGCCTCTTAAACCAGGCAACTTCTCACTGTTTACTTTGCCACCATCTTAGTCCTCACTGCTGTCATCTCCCCAGTTATTGCAGTAATCTTCCAACTGATGTTGCCCCCTTATATTTTGTTCCGTACATACCAGTAGGAGTAATTATTTAAAATGTAATTTATATAATGTTACTCATTTGCTTAGAAAACTACACTTAAAACCCAAACTTTAAACTGTGGTTTCAAGGTTTATATAATCTGGCCCCTACCAGCTTCTATAGCTTCATCTTCTAGACTGTGATTCTCAAAATGTGGTCCAAGGGTTCAGGAGATCTGTAAGGCCAAAACTTTTAATAATACTAGGATGATATTTACCTTTTTCTCTCTCATTCTCCTGACTGTAGAATCAAGTTTCCATATGCTACATGATCTGTGTTATTGTTACAAGTTAATGTAGAAACCGGTATGACAATCCAGCTACCTTCTATTAAACTAGTCATTAAAGAGAATTGCAAAAATGTAAAACAGTGCCATTCTTCTCACTAAATTTTTTGTTTGTTTTGGACAGTGGACTTGTTTTTTGTTTTAAAAAAAAGTTGTTTAACACATGACAATTTTATTCAAATAATTTAAAAAATAATTTCCCAGTCTGATTTCTTAATAGGGCAAATATCATTAGATATAACTCACAGAAACAGCAGTTTGGGGGATCCTCAATAATTTAAGAGTGTAAAGGGATCATGAGAGCATACTCATAAAGTTTGAGAGCTAGTCTTGCACTGTATGCGTTTTCTTACATCACATCAGTCTCACTGGCTTTCTTGTTTTTGTAGAATACTCCAAGCATACTTGTAACCTAGGACTTTTTTCATTAATTGCTATTTTTCCTCTACCTGAAGAATATTTTCACCAGCTTCCTCACTTTATTCTCATATCTGTTCAAATATTACTACCTCTTTGACAAGACCTCAAGCCTACGGTTTCTGAAAGAGCCTTCTTGGGACTTCCCTGGTTGTCCCCTGGTTAAGACTCTACACTTCCACAGCAGGGGGCACTAATTCTATCCGTGGTCAAGGAATTAAGATTCCACATGCCACATGGTCGTGGTGTGGCCAAAATAAATAAATAAATAAAATTTTAGAAATAAAGCAAAAGAGCCTCTCCCTACTGTCTTTCACCTTGATTGAATTTTTTTCAAAGCATTGATTCACTGCTGGAAATTATACATTTATTTTCTTGTTTATTTGTGCCCTTAATAGAGTGTATACTCCATGAGGGCAGGAGCTTTGTTACATGCCTAAAGCCTAGAATAGTGTTTGGTACATAAACTGTTAATCAGTAAAAAGAAAATACACAGAAGTTGAATTCATTAGTAAAAATGTAAGTGATTTAGAAGATAGACTAAGGAAATCTAACATGAATTAATAGATTTCTAGAAGGAAAAAAGCAAGGAAGTAATAGTTAACTGAATAATAGAAAACTATATCCTGACCTGAAGAAAGACTTGAATCTGTATACTGAAAGGCAGAATAATAAGCAGAAGTTATACTTTGTAGTGAAATTACTGAATATTAGGGATAAAGATGATCAGAAGCTTAGAAAGAAAGCTCAGATAGAACAAAAAGGAAGGATTATCAGGTCAACAATGGCAACACTGAGAGGTAAACAACAGCTGTGATTAAGAATCCCATACCTAATCAAGATATTTTCAGACACAGAAGGAACCAAAGTATGTCCATCACCCATGTACTGTTTGTACATTTGAGAGAGATGATTAGTAAAACTGGAAATCAGCATCTATAGAAAACTGATCTCATATCTTTTAACATAACTTTTTTAGAATTTTGAAACATCATTTTAAATAACTGGTTCTCAAAGTGTGATGCCCATACTAGCAGCAGCAGCATTACATGGGAATCTTAAAAATGAAGACTCTCCTGTAGACTTACTGAATCAGAAACTCTGAGCTTGATACTCTGCAGTCTGTATTTTAAGAAGCCCTTTGAGTGATTCTAATGCATATTTAAAGTGAATTGCTGGTAGAAACTGTGTATTTAGATTTTTTCATCCCTTCTGATGGTCTTTATCTTTTAATTTGTATCTGTACACTATTTACATGTAATATAATGATATATTTTTAAAAGTTTATTTGTGTACTTATTTTTGGCTCTGCTGGGTCTTTGTTGCTGCACAGACTTTGCTCTAGTTATGACAAGTGAGCAGGGGGCTACTCTCTAGATGTGGTGCACTGGCTTTTCATTACAGTGGCTTCTCTTTCTATGGAGCACAGGCTCTAGGGAACATGGGCTTCAGTAGTTGTGGCATATAGCCTCAGTGGTTGCAGCTTCTGGCTCTGGAGCACAGCCTCAGTAGTTGTGGTGCACAGGCTTAGTTGCTCTGTGGCATGTGGGATCTTCATGGATCAGGGATCGAACCCATGTCTCCTGCATTGGCAGGTGGATTCTCTACCATTGAGCTACCAGGGAAGCCCAGTATGTTTTGATTTAGGTTAACCAGTTTAGTAATTCATTTTCTGTTAGTTTCCTCTGTTTTTCATTACTCAGTTTCTTCTTTCCTGCCTTCTCTTAGGTTATTTGAACATTCTTTTAGTATTCCATTTTAAATTTACCTAGTGTGTTTATTTTTAGTTATACCTCTCAGTAGTTTCTTTAGTGGTTATTCTGGCAATTACAGTATATATACTAAAGTTTTCATTGTCTGCTTAGAATAAATTCTCTACTCCCCTAAGTGGATTATGGAAATATTACTACTATATAGGTCTCTCTATACCCGCCCCCCCGCCACCACCAACTCCTTTCTGTTATCCTTGTCTTGCATGTTACATTTCCTTTATGGAAAGTCTCATTAGGAAATGCTATAATTTTTCTTTCAAGTATTAAACATATTTAAAGAGTGTAAGAGGAGGGGATTAATGTATTGTGTTTACCCAGATATTTACCTTTTTTTTTTTTTTTTTTGCTCTTCATTCCTGCTCTTTAAGGTTTCCTTTTGATACAATTTCTCTTCTGTTTGAAGAATTTCTTTTAGTAATTCTTTTGGCAGCAGATTTTTTTTGTTTTTATTTATCTAAATATATCTTTATTTTACTTCATTGCTGAGAGCTATTTTCACTGGGTATAAAATACTAGGTTGACAGTTTTTTTAAAACTTTAAAATGCTGTGCTACTACTTTCTGCCTTCATGGTTTCTTTTGAGACACCTGTAGTCATCTGAAATGTTATTCCCTTGTAGTTTATGGGTCATTTGTCTCTGCTTTCAAGATAACGCTTTGTTTTTAGTTTTCAACACTTGATGTGTGTCGTATGCATTTCTGTGTACTTACCCATTTTGGGAGTCATCTTTCGGAATCTGTAGTTTTATGTATTTTGTCAAATTTGAGGAGATTTCAACCAGTATTTCTTCACATATTTTTTATTGCTTCATTCTCCTTTTCTTTTGGAAGTCAGTGACACAAATGTTAGACCTTACTGTTATTATCCTGTAGAACCCCAAGTTTTAAAAAATTTTTTGATCTCTTTTTTTTTTCTTCTGTTAAGACTGGATAATTTCAGTTGATCTGCCTTCATGCTCCCTGACTCCTCTATCTTCATTCTGCTGTTGAGCCCATCTGTCGAGTTTTTAAATTTTTGTTATTGTAATTCTTATTGTCTTCTGTTGTTTCCTGAGACTCTAGTTTTCCATTGACTTCTAGAGTATTATTGATTGCTTGTTGAAGCATTTTTATTAAAGTTGCTTTAAAGTTTTTGTCAGCTAACTCCAACATCTGAGTCATCTTGGGGTTTGTAATTTTTGCTTGTCTTTTCCATGTGACTTGGGGGTTTTCCTAGTTCTTTGTGTGCTGAGTAATTTTGAATTGTTTGCTGGATGTTTTGAATATTATGTTAAGAGAATTAATCTGATTAGGGAATAATAGACATATAAGTTCACAATGAGGCAAAGAAGTGTTCTTTGTGATTCTCTCCTCTCCCTCACTCTTTTTTTTTTTTTTTTTTTGCTGTGACTGTTCAGGAGAGCAAAAACTTATAGCATCCTAGTTGGAAGATAGACTGAAGCCCTTTTTTTGTAGTTACCTGCATCAGAAAGGTGATCTCACTAAAGATTTGGGAGTAAAGGGAGCTACCTGAAAGCACTTTTGATGCTAAGATTACTTAGACCCTGGGAGATGTGTATACTTTCAAGTAGGGCCTTCTGCTATTAGTTAAGCAAAGTTGAGAACTATCATAAATAGACTGAACTAATAATATTAATGAGAAAGAGTTCAGTTGCTTTTTTTCCCTTTAAAGTTTTAACTTATCCTTTTAAAATGTAGTTTTGAATATGTTTGAGATCTGTTTTTATTTTAAACTTTCTTAAAAGTTAATATAAAACAAACATGTACATCTTCATATTGTAACTCATAGAAAATGGTGTATTGTTACTTGATTATCACAATAGATTCCTTAAGTATATAAAGGAAAGAATTATTAACTTCATTTCTTTGATCAAAGAAAATAAAAGTTTCAGCAGAATAAGGTTTCAACAGATGTCAGAATATTCTGTCTTAAGTTCTTTGTCACTATCATAGCTTTATTTTGTGGTAGGTTTATAATCCCTGTTAGGAAATGTTTTCTAAATGCTCTGTAACCGATTTTTTATCCTATACCCTGATGACAAAAAGAGGCCTCTGGTTACTTTCTTTTAATCTCTGCTCAGATATTCATCACTGCCCTACCATGCTCAGAGGTGCAGGTTCATGATTTCTCTTCCCTTTACCCTTCACCTCTCTCTCCCTCTCCTTCATCTTGTTTTTTGTTGAATCTATGTAAATAAGATCTATTGACTATATCAAGTTTCAGTGAAAGTTACCTCCTTGTGTTAAATGTTTTTATCTTTTTCAATTTATACTTGGTAACTTGATTTGGCTACTTGAATTTATAAGGATTATTGCTTATCAGATTTTTAAAAATCATTAGCACAAGTAACTTCTGTTCATAACACATTGAATAGAGCTATTTATATAACCTTTTACATGACCAGAATAGTGGATACCTCTAGCTTATGAATATTTCTTTCACGTGTCTGTTTTTCAGTGTTAATTAATTTGAGCTTCTTATCTGGGCTTTCCAGCCAATCACAGAATTCATTATGAAGCTTGAATTAGATGGGCATGTTTGTAGCCAGATGCATTTCTTCCTAGTTTTCCTGTCATCTACAGGGAATCTGGTCTTCTGGTGTCTTCAGCCAATTGAGACTAAACCAAACTCTTGTTTTAAATACATTATTTGGCAAAAACAGTGTTGGTCAAAACAGAAACTTAACTCATTCAGCTTAATCAAAAAGAGGGAAATTTATGGGAAATATACTAAAGTAATTAGTTGAGCTACAGGAATCAGTCAAGTGGACCTTAGGTTGTTCAGTACCAGTGAATTCTAAATATTTCCCACCTTTTTCTACTTGTTTCTAAATATCTGCTCCTTATCTTCTGTTGGAGATAGACTTTCCTGTGTGCTAGAAAGCGTGGCTCTAAGTAGCCCTAGGTTCATTTGCTTCCACTTAAATGACTATAGTCATACGAGTATAGTGAAGAACAGATAGATAGCCACACATAATAGTCAGGAAGGCTGCATTTTAGGAAAATTGCTGGGAAAGAATTTAATTGTTCCTAACTAGAATCATGTGCCCACAATACTCAATTACCTGGTCTAGTGGGATGAAGTACATGATTAGCCCATCTTGTATAATGTGTCCTTCCTGTGGCCAGGTGGCAGTGTGTGTCATCAGAAGTCATGTTAATATAATTATTATGGATCAAGGAACATCCTAATTTATGTTTATTATTTCTTCTTTATAGATAGCTATTTTGCTACCTAATTTTTTCTCTCTTATGATTGGGAGAAAAGAACAACATTAAATTTCAAGTTTTTCAGTTTCCTGGATAACTGTTACTTAAAATTGTATCTCAGATTTCTTATGATTGTATTGTTTATTTCTATATGAATCAGCTTAAGTATGTGCTAATCAGTGTGTTTGGGGCTTATAGTTTTTGTTCACATTAAAGACTTCAGAGGAAAAAACCTAGTTGCCCATTTGGTTATGTTGTGAGATGGTGTGGCTAATGGAAGAAAAGAATGTTCTAGCAGAAGAAGCAGTGTATTCAAAGACCATTAAAATGTAGATAGTGTTTGATGTTATAATACATTTCTTCATTTCTCCCATGACATCGAGTAATCATTCTTCCTAAGCCCAAGTCTCAGACTGTTTTTCTGTAGCTTTCTTGTACCTATGGATTTCTAGATAAATTAGCCTTCCCTAGTAGTCCTTTGTGCTCTTTACGCATATCCAGTTTTCCTACCTGGTCACAAAGAAGGCATGTGACTAGTTCTATTCTTTTTGTTATAAATATGACATACCCTATGTCTAGTTGCCAGTGTCAGGCCCTCCAGAGTTTTTTTTTTTTTCTATCCAGCCTGGTGATTAACATTATTAAAAACAGTGACTACTGCTCTGTTAACGTGCATCCCTGTATGACTACAATAAACAGGGCTTCCCTTCCTACCTGAAGTAGACATATAGCATGAATGAAAACTAAACTTATTTTGTTTCAAGGCACAGAGATGGGAGAGTCTTTTTTTTTTTCCTGATTGTAACTACAGAGATGGGAGGTCCTTAACAGAGTATAATGTAGCCTATTCTGATTGCACACCTTCCCTGGAAAATGGCTCCTTTATGGAGCTTCTGATATTTAAACATTTGATGATAACATTGGTAACTAATAATTACATTTTCAATTATTTGTTAAGCAATATGCTCAATGTTTTATAAAATATCTCACTAAATTCTTGATGTTTTCCTATGAGGTAAGAACTATGATTAGGTGGCAACTTAACCTGTTATAGTGCTTATTTTCACTTAACATTTTTATTTTACTTACTGACATAGTCTGTTGACTGAGTAAAGTATAGTTGATTTACCAATACAGTGTTGTGTTAGTTTCAGATGTATAGCAAAGTGATATTCCTTTCCAGGTTTCATTTCTATTATAGCTTATTACAAGATATTGAATAGAGTTCCCAGTGCTATATAGTAGGTCCTTGTTGTTTATCTGTTTTATATATAGTAGTGTGTATCTATTAATCTAAATTCCTAATTTATCTCTCACCTCAGGTAATTCTAAATATGCTTTCTATGTCTGTGAATCTGTTTCTGTTTTGTGAATAAGTTCATTTGTATCATTTCTTTAGATTTCACATATAAGAGATATCATATGGTATCATATGTTTACTGAAGATTGTTTTGAATAGTAGTGGTGAGTAGTTTTTGTCTGACATACTTCATTAAGTATGATAATCCCTAGATTCATCTGTGTTGTGGCAAATGGTATTATTTCATTCCTTTTTATAGTTAAGTAATATTCCACTGTGTATTTATATCACATCTTCCTTATCCATTCATTTGTTGATGGACACTTAGGTTGCTTCCATGTCTTAGCTATTGTAAGCAGTTCTGCGGTGAACATTAGGGTGCATGTTTCTTTTTGAATTAGAGTTTTCATATTTTCCTGATATATACCCAGATGTGGGATTGCTGGATCATATGGTAACTCTATTTTTAGTTTTTAAAGGAACTCTGATTTTGTTCTCCATAGTGGCTACACCAGTGTACACTCCCATCACAATGTAGGTGGGTTACTTTTCTCCACACCCTCTCCAGTATTTATTATTTGTAGACTTTTTGATGATGGCCGCTCTGACTGGTGTGAGATGATACTTCATTGTAGTTTTGATTTGCATTTCACTACTAACTAGCAGTGTTGAGTATGTTTTTATGTGCCTGTTTACCATCTGTATGTTTTCTTTGGAGAAATGTCTGTTTAGGTCTTCTGCCCGTTTTTTGGTTGGGTTGTTTGTTTTTCTGATATTGAGATGTATGAGCTCTTTATATATTTTGGAAAGTAAATCATTGTCAGTCATATCACTTACAAGTATTTTACTCCAGACATAGCCTTTTTAAACTTACTTGCTTCATCAATATCAAATTTATGCTTGGCATCTATTTATGTCTATCTGCATACATAACTTGTTTCAGTATGGAATCATGTTATAATCTTGAATTGTGATTTCATCAGTCTGCTCTGAGCTTACCCAGAATATAGAATTTTTTATATTTTCAGGTAGCCAGCACCTATAAAAACCTGCTTCTTGCTGGAACACTTAAGTGCTAGGACTAAAACAGTGATTGATCTGTAACAGATCTCAGCTTTACTGAACTTATGGCCCTTATAGGCGATTATGCCCCAGTTATTATTTGTGACAGTATTTTCCCACAAATCTTTGATTTTAGGATGTGGCACACAGAAGTGTTCCCCATGTAAACAGAAAGTGCTTTGGGATAGGAGATTTACAGTGGAAGAAAATTATGACTGGGGAGTTGTATCAGAATTAGTAGCAGAAGCCATGATATGTTTTTAAGATACGCAAAAGTATTTGCAGTTGAAGGTCCTGAATCTCTACTGCATCTGTTTCACGTGATATGAATCTGCATTTTCATTCAGTTTTATTCCTACTCCAAATACAGTTTCATTTAATTCAGTTATATGTATGTGGCAAATATTTGATCTGTTTCCTAAGGACCATTTTGAATAGTAGTGGTTAGGAGCTGTTGAACTTTCAGTTTAAAAACTAAGTAAATTAGTGGACAATTTTATGGACAGTTTAGAATAATTCATTTATGTGCTGTTTTCTTTTGTGCTTTATCAAGATCCTGGAAATGTTAGGGTTTACTTACTCTTAATCAGCCAGAAGAAATGGTTTGATTCACTTATTCTGTTTTAGATAATTTTAATTTCCAAGTTTAACTCAAAGTCAAGACATTTTCTATTTGTTGATTTCATGAGTACCACTTTCCTATTTTTATTTCTCACTGTCCACTGGCCAAAGTAATTGTGAAACTGTGTTCAACAAACTTTTAAATCCTCAACCTCTTTCTTAAGCTCAGAAAAGTTGCAGATATCTGTCTTGCCCTTGATTATAGCCCTTCTTCAGCCTTCTCAAGTAAACTTTCTTCACAACTCACAGACTTCAGGACGAAGATTTTAGTAAGGAATGCCTGTAAGAATTAATAATATCCTTGACTGTCTAGTCCCTCTCCCCATTTACGGGCAGAACAAAATACCAATGGCCACTGCCTCTCTGCTTGCACTCAGGCAGCTGAATGTACTGCTCTGAATTTATGCCATGAACCTCAACCGGGTTTCAGCAGTGTCTGGCAGTGCTGCTACTCCTTCTTCACTTTCCCTATTAATACTATGTTCCCACTCATTGCAAACCTCTCACAGCCCCCACTCTCATCTATGGACCTCACCTCAAACTTTATTGAGAAATCGGATGCAGCTGTCATCATCTTTGCATCACTGTATCTGCAAACCTAAGTGCATTGGTCTTCAGGTTCTCAGTCTTCCTTTCTCTTGTTATTAAGAGACCTTCCCTGCCAGTCTAATTCCACTTCTTGTGACTCAGGTTCCATCTCTTCTTAGTGTCTCTAGGGCTTCTTTCCTGCAGCTGGCATCTCTTTACACATCATCAGTCTTTCGGTTGGATTTTCCCTCCAGCCTACAAACATACTCTATTATCTGCCAGCCCTGATACATATGCAAATACATATAAACATGATGACAAACTATATGCTAAGTCACTTGAGTTGTGTCCAACTCTGTGTGACCCCATAGACAGCAGCCCACCAGGCTCCCCCGTCCCTGGGATTCTCCAGGCAAGAGTACTGGAGTGGGGTGCCATATACAGATACTTATATTTCATTCTTCTGTCTTCTATCTACTATTTCTTGTTCCTGTTCTTATCTAATAAATTATCTTCATTGAATCAAGTTTTTCTCCTACCTCAGTGTCTGTTTCTTCTCAGTCATTTTTGTGGACTCTATCCTTTATCAATCTTCTAAATTTTGGTGGAGTCTAAGGGTTGAGTCGTCTTTGCTTATACTCTGTTGGAGATTTCCTTATTAGCATTCTGTGACACCTAAGTATATATCCTGCCTCATAGTTCTTCCTGAGTGCTGAAATGCATAGCCAGCTGCCTACTTGATCATTTAATTAACCTCTTTTTAGGTGATATAATACTTGATTTCTTCCCCTAGAGATTCCCCACTTCAGTAAATGGTGTCACTGTCCATCCTGTTACCTACGCAAAATTTTGGGGTCAGCTTTGATTCTTATTTCTCTCATTCTTCTCCCATATCTAATTTAACAAACACCTCTGTGCCACAATGTTCTCATCTATAAAATGAGAGGATAATTGTCAGTAATAAAATATCAGGTTATGACACACATAACGTCTGCTTTTGAAAATTCAAATTCTCATATCTTAGAATAAAATGAAAGCAACTTACCATGACTTTCAGGACTCTTCATAACCATACCTTATGTCTAGTTGTTCTGACTGCTTTTTGTTATCACTTTTGCTATCTTTAATTCTCTACTTTAAAACATAACTCTTTATGCAATGTCTTTTTGGTAGGGGGTGGGAAAGCAGCTTCAGTTTTTGCTTTGTGCTTGTTTTGTGGTATTAAAATGTAAAGATAGTGCCAAATTTTAAATCAGTTGATGTTTTTTCACCTAGTGAATCACTTATCTTTATAAATAGACCTACTATGTTTTTCTAGTTTTGTGGGAGATTGGTAAAAATTTCTAGAAGTGAAATTGCTAAGTTAAAACATAAGAGTGTTTTCAGACCTGTGAATCCTATTGAGGTAAATTTTTGAGACATTACATGACCAAAAAGGTTTCATTTACCCTCATGCTTGATTGGTAGTTTGCCTGAGGGTAGAATTCTAGGTTCAGATCATTTTTATATAGTACAGTGAAAACATTACTCCATTGTTTTTTCTGTTTAACAGCTTTATTGAGATGTAATTCAGATATCATAGAATGCATCCATTTAAAGGGTATATTTCAGCAGTTTTTAATATGTTCCCAGAGTTGTACAGTTGTCACGCCAATCACTGTAGAACATGTTTATCACCCCAAAGAGAATCCCCCAGACAGCAGTCATTCCGCATTCCCACTAATCCACCAGTCTTAGGCAACAAGTAATCTACTTTCTCTTTTCATGTTGCTGATCAAAAGTCTGATATTAATTCTAGTTATTTTGTAGGAACCATTTAGGGTTTTCTTTTCAACTCTGAATTTCTGAAATTTATCCATGAAAACTAGGATTTATTCAGACATGAGTCTGTTTTACTTATCTTACTTTACTTAAAACTTTATAACCTTTTTAATTTGTACTGATGTATGGTCAATTAACAATGTTATGATAGTTTCAGGTGAACAGCCAAGGGACTCAGCCATACATATACATGTATTCATTCTCCATCAAACCCCACTCCCATCCAGGCTGGCACATAACATTAAACAGAGTTCCCTGTGCAATACAATAAGTCCTTGTTGGTTATCCATTTTAAATACAGCAGTGTGTACATGAGCTTCCCAGAGTCCCTATCATTCCAGGATGTCTGACTCTAGGTGAGTGATCAGACCATTGTGGTTATCTGGGTCATGAAGATCTTTTTTGTATAGTTCTTCCGTGTATTCTTGCCATCTCTTCTTAATATCTTCTGCTTCTGTTAGGTCCATACCATTTCTGTCCTTTATTGTGCTCATCTTTGCATGAAATGTTCCCTTGGTATCTCGAATTTTCTTGAAGAGAGCTCTAGTCCTATATTAAAAGAGATCTCTAGTCCTGCATTAAAAAATACATATATAGTACTGAGTTATATTTGAGTTTGTCCTCATAGGTTAGATTATTTTGTGGCTTTATTTTTGTGTTTTTGTCAAGTTTTGACACCTGGATTTTGCTAGCTTCATAAAATGAATTTGAAAGGTTTTCTTTTTTATATGTACTGTCACCTATTAATTAATAGTGTGTTTCCTTAAAGATTTGATAGAAACCATTGATTTTAACCTGATACCTTCTTGTTGGGAGGAAGGGCATCAGTGCCTATAGTTTTCTTTCTGCCATTGCCACCCTTCATTTCTTTCCGTAGCAGTTCTTATGCATTATATTTTAGCATAGACTTTTTTTTTTTAATTCAGGTTTTTTGGAGAGTGAATTTTGCCATTTGTAAAGTTGTGAGAAATCATTGGTTGTTTACTAACAGTTCAGTTCAATCGCTCAGTCGTGTCCAACTCTTTGCGACCCCATGGACTGCGGTACGCCAGGCCTCCTGTCCATCACCAACTCTTGGAGTTTACTCAAACTCATGTCCATTGATTCAGTGATACCATCCAACCATCTCATCCTGTGTCATCCCCTTCTCCTCTTGCCCTCAGTCTTTCCCAGAATCAGGGTCTTTTCCAATTAGTCAGCTCTTCGCATCAAGTGGCCAAAGTTTGGAGTTTCAGCTTCAGCATCAGTCCTTCCAATGAATATTCAGGACTGATTTCCTTTAGGATGGACTGGTTGGACCTCCTTGAAGTCCAAGGGACTCTCAAAAGTCTTCTCCAACACCACAGTTCAAACGCATCAATTCTTTGGCGCTCAGCTTTCTTCACAGTCCAACTCTCACATCCATACGTGACTACTGGAAAAACCATAGCCTTGACTAGAAGGACCTTTGTTGGCAAAGTAATGTCTCTGCTTTTTAATATGCTGTCTAGGTTGGTCATAACTTTTCTTTCAAGGAGTGAGCATCTTTTTATTTCATGACTGCAGTCATCATCTGCAGTGATTCTGGAGCCCAAAAAAATAAAGCCTGCCACTGTTTCCACTGTTTCTCTGTTTGCCATGAGGTGATGGGACCAGATGTCATGATATTTGTTTTCTGAATGTTGAGCTTTAAGCCAACTTTTTCACTCTCCTCTTTCACTTTCATCAAGAGGCTCTTTAGTTTTTCTTCACTTTCTGCCATAAGGGTGGTGTCATCTGCATATATGAAGTTATTGATATTTCTCCCAGCAATCTTGATTTCAGCTTGTGCCTCATCTAGCCTAGTGTTTCTCATGATGTACTCTGCATAGAAGTTAAATAAGCAGGGTGACAATATACAGCCTTGACGTACTCCTTTCCCTATTTGGAACCAGTCTGTTGTTCCATGTCCAGTTCTAACTGTTGCTTCCTGACCTGCATACAGATTTCTCAAGAGGCAGATCAGGTGGTCTAGTATTCCCATCTCTTTTAGAATTTTCCACAGTTTATTGTGATCCACACAGTCAAAGGCTTTGGCATAGTCAATAAAGCAGAAAGAGATGTTTTTCTGGAACTCTTGCTTTTTCGATCATCCAGCGAATGTTGGCAATTTGATCTCTGGTTCCTCTGCCTTTTCTAAAACCAGCTTGAACATCTGGAAGTTCATGGTTCACATATTGCTGAAGCCTGGCTTGGAGAATTTTGAGCATTACTTTACTAGCATGTGAGATGAGTGCAATTGTGCAGTAGTTTGAGCATTCTTTGGCATTGCCTTTCTTTGGGATTGGAATGAAAACTGACCTTTTCCAGTGCTGTGGCCACTGCTGAGTTTTCCAAATTTGCTGGCATATTGAGTGCAGCACTTTCACAGCATCATCTTTCAGGATTTGAAAGAGCTCAACTGGAATTCCATCACCTCCACTAGCTTTGTTCATAGTGATGCTTTCTAAGGCCCACTTGACTTCACATTCCAGGATGTCTGGCTCTAGTGAGTGATCACTCCATCGTGATTATCTTGGGTCATGAAGATCTTTTTTGTACAGTTCTTTTGTGTATTCTTGCCACCTCTTCTTAATATCTTCTGCTTCTGTTAGGTCCATACCATTTCTGTCCTTTATTGAGCCCATCTTTGCATGAAATGTTCCCTTGGTATCTCTGGTTTTCTTGAAGAGATCTCTAGTCTTTCCCATTCTATTATTTTCCCCTATTTCTTTGCACTGATCGCTGAGGAAGCTTTCTGATCTCTCCTTGCTCTTCTTTGGAACTCTGCATTCAGATGCTTATATCTTTCCTTTTCTCCTTTGCTTTTCGCTTTGCTTCTTTTCACAGCTATTTGTAAGGCCTCCTCAGACAGCCATTTTGCTTTTTTGCATTTCTTTTTCTTGGGGATGTCTTGCTCCCTGTCTCCTGTACAATGTCATGAACCTCCATCCATAGTTCATCAGGCACTCTGTCTATCAGATCTGGTCCCTTAAATCTGTTAATCACTTCTACTGTATAATTTTATTTATTTAAATATTATTTAAATAAATAAATAATTTTATTTATTTTATTATAATTTTATTTATTTCTCACTTCTACTGTATAATATAATTTATACTGTAAGGGATTTGATTTAGGTCATACCTGGGTGGTCTAGTGGTTTTCCCTACTTTCTTCAATTTAAGTCTGAATATGGCAATAAACAGTTCATGATCTGAGCCACAGTCAGCTCCTGGTCTTGTTTTTGCTGACTGTATAGAGCTTCTCCATCTTTGGCTGAATATAGCCAAAGAATAGAATCAGTCTGATTTCAGTGTTGACCATCTGGTGATGTCCATGTGTAGAGTCTTTTCTTGTGTTGTTGGAAGAGGGTGTTTGCTATGACCAGTGCATTCTCTTGGTAGAACTCTATTAGCCTTTGCCCTTTACTAATATTACTTGGTTTTAATTGCTGTGTTCTGCTGAAGAGATAAAAAAAGGATAGGAAATCTTCTAGTACCTTTCTTGAAATTTGTTGTTTTTAATTCTTTCATTTCCCTTTTAGGATTGTTGTAACAGTTTTTCTTGTTTTTTCAAGAAGATATTTTAAGCCAAAACTCTGTATCTACTGTTTACAATATTTTATTCTACTTTTTAATGTATCTTCAAAGTATTATCATCATCACAGTTTCTTTTTTCTTATTCTTTAGGAAAATCTGAAAGAGTTTGCTTGCTCAGACTCATTTTTTCTAATTATAACTGAGTGATCATAGTGATTTTTCTTCGTACTTTGGATATAAAATTACTGTTGTTTGGAAGTTAAGAAACCTGCCTTTCAGGCAGTTGTGGTTTGGCCCTGCATTATGTAAATCTTAGCATTTTCTACTGCCAGGAAGAAAAGGAATCAGTTCTAATCAGCTCAGTCTCCTCATTTCTCGCTTGCTCTTTGCCATCTCTAATTTTTTTTTTTCCATTTCTCCCATTCTTTGAGTGAATGGTTCTTTACCCTAACTACACAAGTTTTATCTGTGGAACTTTAAGGGTGGAAAGAAAAAAGAGAGACTGTAGGTAATAGAGTACTTAATTTCTTGGACTGTAAAGAATTGCTGAACTAGGATTAATTTTTCTCTCTTATCCTATTCTGAAGAAAGCTTAAATCTTAGCTCCAACACTACTTTGAATACTTGTAATGACTAAGACACCAAGATAAGTGATGAGGGAATAAAAGATGAGTAAAACATATTTCTTATTTCAAAGTAGCTAATAGACATGAAAAACATAATCAATTTTAGAATATCAAATTCCGAGTATAAAGCACTTCTGCCCTGGGTGGTCAGTAAACTCATCATAGAGGGAGTTTGTCATTTTCTGAGATGAAGAGACTGTAAGAAAAACATTTTGAAACAGGACCTGGTGGATAGATATCAAGTTAACTTTTGAACATGTTAAGTTTGAAATACTACTTATCTTAATAAGTATGTAGGAATGTACAGTAGGCACATGAAGAAAAATACCATGGAGTTGAGAGAACAGAGCTGGAAAATTTGGACTTCATCAGTACATATATAAAGCCACAAGATTAGATAAGATTACTTGGGAAATAAGTGTAGCTAGAGAAAAGACAGCCTAATGCTTCCTGGGGATATGAGAAATTAGCCAAGGATTCATAAAGGAAAAATATTGTAATATCTGATTATAGAAAAAAACTAGAAACTTCTGTCATTTCTTCTCAAACTTTAATAAGGATCATTTTGTTAAAGTTCAGTAAGTTTGAAATGGGGCCTGAGATTCTGCTGCTCCTACAAACTTCCAGAAGATTATGCTGCTGGTAGTCTATGAACCATGCTTTGAGTAGCAAGACTGTCTATGGCTAAAGAGACAAAGTGAAAAGGAGGAAAGACTGCAGCGTTTGTAGGAGAATAAGGATTAATATCCAGAATAAAGGGCATCTATAAAAAGAAAAAAAATAGAAGGGAGAAAGAATATGGATAGATAATTTTTCATAAATTTAAATGATCAATCAGCGTGAAGAATGCTCAACTTCCTGGGAAATACAAATTGAAACAAGAAGATCACGTTTCCCCCCATTAAGATCAGGAAAAATTTTGAAGTCTGATAATATACACTGTTGGTGGGATTGTGGGAAAAGGGTGGACTGATACCCTAATAGGAGGTATCTTGGTACTTTTGTCCTTTTGGAAGACCATTTGCCATACTGACTTTTTAAACGTGCATATCCTTCAATCCAGGAACCCTGTGCTTCACTGTCTAAAAGGAAAACTTCTCCCTTTGTCGAGAAGGCATTTCAGAGCCATTTTGAAGCATTGTTTAAAGCCGGGAGAGGTGAAATCTAATGTCCTTCAGGAAGGAATCATTAAATAAACCAAGTGCCCTTTGCTTATTTATTCTCCTTCGTACATTTAAAAAATTATCTCACATTTTTCATTATAACTTTAAATAATTTAAGTGGCCATGATTTCTAGAGTATATTTATGTTAAATACATTTTCAGTCACACCATAAAATTACAGATTTAAATCATTCAGTTTATAGAGAGTATCTGTAGACAGTATATACTGTAGTATAATTTGCAAAAAGCATGTTCTCACACCACTCAGATAAATTGAACTCATTTTTCACTAAGAAAAAAAAAATGATCTGACCATTAAAAGAATACATTTGAATCAGTTCTAATGAGGTGGATGAAACTGGAGCCTATTATACAGAGTGAAGTAAGCCAGAAGGAAAAACACCAATACAGTATACTAATGCATATATATGGAATTTAGAAAGATGATAACAATAACCCTGTGTACGAGACAGCAAAAGTGACGCTGATGTATGGAACAGTGTTATGGACTCTGTGGGAGAGGGAGAGGGTGGGAAGATTTGGGAGAATGGCATTGAAACATGTAAAATATCGTGTATGAAACGAGATGCCAGTCCAGGTTCAATGCACGATACTGGATGCTTGGGGCTAGTGCACTGGGACAACCCAGCTGGTATGGGGAGGGAGGAGGGAGGAGGGTTCAGGATGGGGAGCACATGTATACCTGTGATGGATTCATTTTGATATTGGGCAAAACTAATACAATTATGTAAAGTTTAAAAATAAAATAATATTTTTAAAAAATAAATAAATAAAAAGAAAATAAAAGCAAAAACAAACAAACAAAAAAAAAACAAAAAAATGATCTGATTGCTTATTTATCTTAAACATGTAATATGTGCCTATACTATATGACCACTAGACTTCTGAATTCTCAGTTGGGTGGCTAGATAAATGGATAAGGCTTGAAACCTTCCCAAGAATTTGTTTCACTGATAAAATAAGGTCTTGCTCATATTAAGAGCAAGGATATTAACCTCCCCCTTTTTTGCCAAGGGATTTCCCTTCTTCTCTTGTTTGTTAGGTAGTTTGAAGTTTATATAGCTCAGAAGAGTACACGGTAGTAGACGCACTTGAGATGGATAAGAATTTTGCCTTTCTTTTACAAAGAGGAGAATTGCAACGTAGTGATTTTTAAAGGAGAGGAAGAAAGAACTAGTTCTTAAGCAGATCATTTAGGAAGAATACAAATAGACAATGGAAATCTGGAAATGATTCTCCTAAAATCATTCGTATCCACCTAATCTTAAGTTACCTTTGAAGTCCATTGAAATAAGCAGTGTCCTAATATTGTGAAATGAATGTTGTCTGAACTTACGATGTTGTAATACAGCCATTTAAAAGGTGTAAAATAGGACTACCTTGGTGGTACAGTGGATTAGAATCCATCTGCCAGTGAAGGGGACATGGATTTGATCCCTGGTCCAGGAAGATTCCGCATGCCATGGAGCAGCTAAACCCTTGCACCACAACTACTGAGCCTGTGTGCCTAGAGCCAGTGTTCTGTAATGAAAAGCCACCGGAAGGAGAAGCCCACACGCCACAGTGAAAAGTAGCCCTCCGCTCACCACAACTAGAGAAAGTCTGTGCATAGCAACGAAGTAAAATTAATTAATTAATTAATTAATTAAAAGTGAAACTACATTGAAAGAACAAATACTTAAAAACACTGAAAAAAAAATAAAAGCAAAATACATACATATTGACATGGAAAGAATTCTGAGGCATGTTGTGTGGTGAAGAAAGCAAATGTTGAGAATATTTTAATATGTAATATTTATATGTATTTGTCTATTTTATATATGTACGTATTTTTGTTTTTTGAGTAAAAAGAAGTTATGGAAGAATGTATATCACAACATAAACAGGACTTATCTTTTTGGCAGGACACCCAGAAATATGGGGAATGTGAAAAAGAGATTTTTACTGCTTGTTCCTAAATACTTATGTATTACTTAAATGTTTTATAGTTGAGAAAATGTTGTATTACTAGTATAAGAAGAAGTTTAAAATAAATCATCTCAAGATCTCTAAGCTCTAAATTTCAAGGAACACTGACAGTTACAATAATATTTCAGTAGGAATATTAAGATATTCATATTCTAAATGATTTGTATTTCATATTCATATTCTAAAGATTCTAAAGAATTCATATTCTAAATGCTTTGTATTTAAATTCTTTTAAAATATTTTTTAGGTGTGGAATATCAAACAAATGATTAAGTTGACACAGGAGCATATAGAGGCCCTATTGGACAAATTTGGTGGGGAGCATAATCCACCATCAATATATCTGGAGGTAAGCTTTTGAGTGTCATATTTGTAGTAATTTTGAGGAAAAGAAAATGAAGTTGTAAGACGCATTTGTATTGGTAATATGGGTTATTTTAGGGAGTGGGATTAAAAATAGATATGTGAAGAGAGAATTAGCTTTGTCTTTATTGTACTCTTTAAGGTTGTTTCACTTGTTACAATAAATATATAGTATTTGGTAATTTGGAAAATAGCAAAACTAAAGAAGAAGTTGTATATAAACTTCAAAATACTACCCTGGTTTAAAAAAAGAAAAAATTATTGAAAAAAGAGAAAGCATTCTTTTCTGGAGGCCAGCAAACTAGTTGCTGTATTAGAAAATGGGGAGAATTTTGCGAAATATCTTGCTTTCAGAACAAATCCCCTCAAATAGGTTTTTGCTTCCTCATGGGTAAAATTTACAAAATTTTAGTATCTCAAGATTGCTTAGCATTACAGTTTAATAGTGCCTTGAAGCTTTTGTATCCAGTCTTGAACATCATTGTAAGTTTATAGATTAGTTATTGTTCTTAATCCTATTAGGTAGCAGTTTCTATAATAATCACAGGTACGCTTTCTTGGCATTAGTTTCCTTATGTAAGTCACTCAAGTTCCACAGCAAGGAAGCTGTTAGAGAATCTAGGCAGTCAGGCTCCACAGCCCATACTGCTTACACTGCACTATACTGCCGGTCTCCATAAAAGCTAGCTCCAACTATAAGAACCAGTCATACTGGGAGATAACCCTAAATTACAAATGATCAGGTTACCGTTTGCCTTCAAATGCCAGAGATTTTTTAGGCATGGATTGACAGACTCCTAAACCAAAATTCTAATTTAGTAATCTAATTACTTTTAAAGGATAAGTTAAATCTTCGGTATTTCGAGAGAAAGTAAGTTTGTGTATTTCTAAAATAACCTTGAAAGTTTGGAAATGACTGCTAATAAACTATTCTCTCTTTTTATGGCTTATCACAGAGCACACTGCCAGTTAGTATCAGTGCCAGGACTGGAACTCATACCTCTGAATACTATTTAGTGTATTTTCTGATATCACATGCTCTCTGTTTTACTTTTGTGTGTGAGGAGAACAAGCAGAGGAGTCATAAGGAGGCAAATAGTCCTGGTGAAAATGGTAATTGCTTGTTAGTCAGAATTAGACAACTTAACCAGCAGTTTTTCTGCCAACCATTTTTGTGTCAGGAAACTTTCCCCACCCTCAGAGGTAATACATTTGCATCAATAACATGGTTTCACTATAGCAGGGATTCATTCGCCCCTCCACACACATACTCTTCAGGCTTTTAACTATTTGAACTATATCTAACTAGGACAGTATAGGGCTACCCAGGTGGCTCAGTGGTAAAGAATCTGCCTGCAGTGCAGGAGACGCAGGTTCCATCCCTGGGTTGGGAAGATCCCCTGGAGAAGAAAATGGCAACTCACTCCAGTATTCTTGCTTGCAAAATCTCATGGACAGAAGAGTGGCGAGCTACAGTCCATGGCGTCACAAAAAGTCAGACACAACCTAGCAGCTGAACGACAACAACAGAACAGTTTACAGCAGACTATACCTTACAGGTTGTATCATTAGCACATAGATTCTTACTGACAGGTACTAACATTACACAGTTTCTCTACAGAAAGCAGTATAATATAGTGGTTGAGATGAACTATGGAGTTACACACACCCTGTGTTTGAATTGTAGCTCTGCCTTAACTTATGCAGACAGGTTACCTAACCTCCCTATACCCCACCTAATTGGTAAAATGGAAATATATCACACATGGTAATTTAAAGACTAAATTTTGAGTTTATGATTATGAAATAAGTGCTCTGTAAATCTTTGATTCATTTATTCAATAGGCAATTATTGAGTGCCTGCTAACATTTGTACTTGTCTAGGCTCTGGGCATATATATATATATTAAAAAAAAAAAATCTCCTCCCAGTCTCTGCCTTCAGATAGCTTATATTTTAATCAAGGGAGTGGTTTACAGAAACTAAATACATAAATAAGTTAAAACATTGAACTTAACCACCATTTGATTTACTATGAAGAGGAGCCTGGCCGGAATTGAGAGTTTTCTTCCCTGAGGAAAGTTGACCAGGCCAAGGGAAAAGACTTGTGGGTCCTGATATTTGAAGGCCCTTAAGTAGATTAAGTACTAAGTGAGTAATCTACTGATTACCCACTGAGACCCACCATTCTCCTTTCTGTCTCGATGAATTTTGTTATTCTAGGAATGTCGTATAAGTGGAATTCTAACATACTTACCCTGTAACTGACTGATTTCACTTAGCATAATGTCTTCAAGCTTCATCCATGTTGAAGAATGTGTCAAAAGTTTCTTCCTATTTAAGGCTGAAAAATACTTCATTGTATGTCTATATACCTGTATATAAGATAATGTATATTATCCATTTGTCTATTGATGGCTACCATCAGTGGTTGGTTGTTTCCACCTTTTGGTTATTGTGAATAATACTGACTTTACCTTTTTTGCGTGTATATAGCCGGAAGTGGAATTACTGAATCGTAAGATAATTCTACATTAAATTTTTAAAGGAACTGCCATTCTGTTTTCCATAAGCAGCTATATTTTGCAATCCTTTATATCTTTGCTAAGACTTATTTTCTGTATGTGTGTGTGTAAGAGTAGCTATCCTAATGAGTGTGAAGGGGTATCTCATTGTGGAAATGCAGATCTCCAGCTTTGTTCTTTTTCAAGATTGTTTTGACTATTTGGGATCCCTTGGATTTTCTCATGAATTTCAGAATGGTGTTTTTCTATTTCTGCAAACACATTGGGATTTGGGTAGGGGTTGCATTGAATCTGTAGATTGCTTTGTGTAGTATTGATATCTTCAGGGTTCATAACTCTTAAATACAAATGAACAGTTAAGAATAACCAGTATTTGAAGAAAGCTTTTAACAGGAAAGATAATGGCAGAAATGGTCAAAAGGGACTCAGAAACAGTGCAGAGAACAGAAGAAAATTTGAAAATCACTATAACATCAAAGATAAGAGAAGATCCATAATCTCTTCTTGCTTCATGGTTGTATTAAAGAAGCAAAAGTATTAAAGAATAAGAAAGAGCTCTTGGAAATTAAAATAGTAAGAGTTAAAATAGTATAATAGGAAATTTATATATGTGTGTGTATCTGCATGTGCATATAAACAGACAAACACACGCTATAAAGTCAAGGACATCTTCCAGAAAGCAGAATAAAACAAAGAAAATATTAAAGGAAAGATGGGAAAAATTGGAGAATAAATCTAGGAGATCTGCAAAAACCAAACAGGCTGTCCAAACTTGTTTTTAATTTCTCCTCCCATAATGACAAACATGGAGGTACATTATTCAAAGTTGGTTCTACAGCTCAAGGTTGTTATTACACACTGGCATAGATTGCTACCATCCTTTTGGTTTCTGTCTGCAGCAGATCTTAGAATTGTACTCTTAACACAATACCTCAAGTCCAGAAGCAGGGATCACAGATACTCTGGTGTACTGAGTTATTTCACGGAGGAAAACCCTCCTCTCAAATCCCCTACAAGTCTTTACATCTCACCAACCAGAATGGGGTTACATAACTCCTAGACTAGTGACTCAGCTTACATTTTCTGAAATAAGAGGCTAAAAAGTAAAAATTTTCCAGTTTTCACAGTCTGGCTTCAGATTAGTTTGTGCACTGGCAGATAGAAGTTGTGCTCTAGTTACTTCATTACATAGCATTTCCAAAGAAACCATTTTGATGTTTCCATAGAAAGTTAAATCTTTACCTATCCCCACATTTCTTCCTCATAGCAAAACAGAATGAAATCAGTTATATCACCATCAGAAATCCTCATGACTTTCTCTTTTTTGTGTACTAATTTATTTAAAAGCAAGCTTTTAAGTTCTAGATTTTCTCCTACTGGCATATGAATAATAATTAACACTATTGATTCCCTTGATGATAACTGCAGTGAAATGAGCTATCGTACTCTAAAAGAATTTCAGTTTTGTCTTTTCAGTCTTTGGTTCCAGTCTTTTCTTTTTACCATCACACAAAGAAAAGATATTTCCCCTAAAAGTCGTTTCCCAGAATTTCTTATTTTTGCCCCAGTTCTTTTATTTTTACTCATCAAATTATTTGAATGCCTTCTGTATGTAAGATATAATGCTGGATGCTTTTCTAGAAGTAGATTTCTGTTTCTGGACCTGATTTATTGGATTCCAGAAGTGAAGGGTGGAGAAGGCAATGGCAACCCACTCCAGTACTCTTGCCTGGAAAATCCCGTGGATGGAGGAGCCTGATGGGCTGTAGTCCATGGGGTCGCTAAGAGTCGGACGCAAGTGAGAACTTCACTTTCATGCATTGGAGAAGGAAATGGCAACCCACTCCAGTTCTTGCCTGGAGAATCCCAGGGACGGGGGAGCCTGGTGGGCTGCCATCTATGGAGTTGCACAGAGTCGGACACAACTGAAGCGACTTAGCAGCAGCAGCAGAAATGAAGGGAATAAAGTTTCTGGAATAACCCTCCAAGCTACCACCAAGTTTATGTGTATGCTCAGATCCCCTGCAGACAGACAGTAAAGCTCCTAACATTTATTGAGTGCTTGCTATGCCAGGAACTGTTCCCAAGCATATAGGAGATCATTTAAGCCTCAACCTGCCCTATGAGTTATATTTAATACTCATTTCCATTTTATCGAAGAAGAGACTCAGGCAAAAAGGATTTTAATAATAACATGACCAGCATTACACAACGGGTAAATGGGGTAGCCAAAGTTTGAAGCTAGACATTTTGAATTTAGAATCTGTGTTTTTTTAATGAGTCTTCTGTAACTGCTTACATTTTCCCCATGTGTATGTCTTCTTTTTTTTTCTTTTTTATCAGAACCTGTGCTCTTAATTGCTTTATCATTATTACTATGCTTACAGCGTTTCTGATCTTTAGCCTGTGTAGAACTCAAGATAATGCAAAAACATTTATCAAAACAGATACTGTAGTGAAAATAATACTGGAAGCTAGGTGCTTCCTGTGAAATACAGAACAGTTCATTAATTATCAGTTGTGGACAGTTTGAAAGATTTCATTGTATCTTGTGAGATTAAGTTCAATAAGAATAAATATAATGAACTCTAATGATAGAAATTTTTTATTCCATTGTTTTTTCCTATTATGTTTTAATTAAGTAGGGCCTTAATCGTCTTCCCATTTTTAATTGAGAAATAATTCATGAACTGTGATTCACTTTTTTAAAGTATACAGTTGAGTAATTTATAGTATATGCACAAAATTGTACAGTCATCACCATCATATAATTCCAAAACATTTTTATCACCCCCAAAAGAAACCTTTTACCCATTGGCAATCATTCTCTCCAATCCTTATCAACCACTTAACCTAAGTTTCTTAATCTGTGCATTTGCCTTTTTGAACATTTTGTGTGAATGAATTCAACCAAGTCGTAGCATGTAGCATTCATTCCTTTTTTGGCTAATATTCTATCATGTGGATACATCACATTTTGTTTATCCATTAATCAACTGATGGACATTTAGCTTGTTACCATTTTGGGGCTATCATGAGTACAGCTGCTGTGAACATTCATGTACAAGTTTTTGTGGTAGACATGTTTTCAGTTCTTTTGGTTATGTACCTTGGGATGGAATTGCTGTGTCCTTTGGTTACTCTGTTTTAACTTTTTGAGGAACTACCAAACTGCTTTCCAAAGTGGCTGTACCATTTTACATTCCCACAAGCAATGTGTGAGGGTTCTAGTTTCTATACATCATTGCCAACTTGTTAGTTTCCATTTATTATTATTATTGCCATCCTAGTAAGTGTGAATTGGCATCTCCTTATGGTTCTGATTTGTAATTCATTAGTAACTAATGATGTTAAGCATCTTTTTCATGTGCTTATTAACCATTTTTATATTTTCTAAGGGAAAATGTCTATTCAGATCCTTTGCCCATTAAAAAAACTGGGTTGTCTTTTTATTGCTGAGTTGTAAGAGTTCTTTGTATACTCTGGGTGATAAATCCTTGTCAGATTTGATTTGCAAATATTTTCTCCTGTTCTGTGAGATGTCTTTTTTTTTTTTTTTCCACTCTTTTGATAGTGTCTTTTGAAGCACAAAAGCTTGAATTTAGATGAAGTCAAGTTCATCTACTTTTTCTTTGGTTACTGTGTTTTGGTGTGTCATCTAAGAAACTATTGCCTAGTCCAGGGTCATGATGAGTTACTTCTGTTAATGTTTTCTTTTAAGAGAAGGCACTGGTGACCCACTCCAGTACTCTTGCCTGGAAAATCCATGGATGGAGGAGCCTGGTAGGCTGCAGTCCATGGGGTCGCGAAGAGTCGGACACGACCGAGCGACTTCACTTTCACTTTTCACTTTCATGCATTGGAGAAGGAAATGGCAACCCACTCCAGTGTTCTTGCCTGGAGAATCCCAGGGATGGGGGAGCCTGGTGGGCTGCCGTCTCTGGGGTCGCACAGAGTCGGACATGACTGATGTGACTTAGCAGCAGTAGTAAGAGTTTTTTAGTTTTAACTTTTTTTTTTTAAATTATCTTTAAATGGAGGATAATTGCTTTAGAATGTTGTGTTGGTTTCTCCCGTACTACAACATGAATCAGCCATAACAATACATGTATCCCCTCCCTCATCCCTCACACCTCTGCCCATCCTGCCCCTCTGGGTCTTGCTCTTCCTAAGTATATGATCCACTTTGAGTTAATCTTTGAACATGATGTTAGGTAATAGTCCAGCTTCATTCTTCTGCATGCAGATATTCAGTTGTACTAGTAACATTGTCAAAAATCAATTAACCATAAATGTAAGGCTTTTTTCCCCCTGGACTCTTAATTTGTTGTGTTATGTATATATCAGTACCACATGTCTTGATTATTGTAGCTATGTAGTAACTTTTGAAATCAGGAAATGTAAATCTTCCAACTCGGTTCTTTTTCATGATTGTTTTAGTTATTCCAAGTCCTTTGTACTTCTTTGTGATTTTAAGATCAGCTTGTCCATTTCTGCAGAAAAGCCAACTGGGATTTTGATAAGGATTGCATTGAATCTGTATATCAATTTGAGGAGTATTTTCATCTAAATAATATTGTGTTCTTTTCTCTACATTCTTTCATTTTTTTAGTTCAAAAACTATACTTCAGTTTAAGAAAGAAGCCATTGAATGAACTAATGGATTAAAAAAATAAATACCGTGAGTTGTGCCCTCAAGTGCCTTACAGTTTGGTAGAGTCATGTTGAGAACCTAGTCAAGTAGTACATTGGGTTAGAGAAAAAGTTCAGGTTTTTCTGTAATGTCTTGTGGAAAAATTTGAATGAACTAATTGACCAACCCAATAGTAGTAACAGTAATAATGATAAGAACTATTACTACTTATTACTACTAATAAAAGTATTGGGTTTTTGCTATGTGGTAGTCTCTGTGATAACTTTCTTTACTATTATTTATCTCAGTGCTCACAAAATTTTTTCATAAATGATTTTTTTAAACCATATAAACAAAAGTGTGGTAATACTGTAAAGAAGGTGAAAAGAAAGTACTGATTTTGGAGTTTATCAAGCAGAGCTTTGAATTGGACTTTGAAAAATGGGTAGGATTTTGATGAGAAAGAATGATATTTTGGAAAAGCTGCCTCTTGAAGAAATACCTGGTTTCTGCAACTTCTTGAAGCACCAAAGGAATTTCATTGATGGTAGTATTGATGCTTGAAGTATATGTTTATGCAAGATGACCTACTCACATTTTCAGGGTAAGAAAACAAAGGAAGAGGGAAAGTTGGAAGATAAAAGAAAAAATGGAGATAGTGATGAACCAAGGCCTCCATAGTGGGGGACCTTAACCACCCAATGCTAGAATTAAATTAAGAACAAAAAAAAGGATGGGGAAAAATGGGGAGAAATGCTCAGTCAAAGAAAGAGGAGGAAGCTTTGATTTGATGGCTTTGATCTTCAGAGTAAATTTGAATGTAGTGGTATTTTTTGAGTGAATTAAAGGTTGGGGAATGAAGTTAGGAGCCAGAGAAGCATAGAAAAGGTTGGAGTAAATGTTGTGAGAAATGTAATATGAATTAAAAATAAGTACAAATTTTCATGCAATAATGTAGAGGACTAATTTCCATGAATTGATAATGGAACTCAATGGCCTTGTCTTATTATTTTCTTCAGTAATATGTGGTAACCTGAGAGAAAGAACTGAATCATTGAATGATGGAATTTACCCAGAGTTGGTATTTAACAAGCAAGTTGATAAAAGAATTAAGAATTAACCAGACAGTCTAAGATGTTACCAGTGGCATTGTTGAAATCGTGAGTCATAAAGCATGGGAAGAAAATAGCAAAGAAATCTGAAAAACTTTAAGAGATTGATATTGACCATTAACCAGAGTAGTGTGGTAGTGAGATTTAAGACATTTAAGAAATTTAAGATAAGTGTGTGTGCACAGGAGTGTGGGAGGTTCCCAACTGAGATCTTGTCATCATTTAGAACACTTTTGTAAAGAATTATTTGTATCTCTGAATCTTGTATGTAGAGTAGAAATAAATGCCTTTGTAGATAAGAGGTTTAGAGAACTTTAAGACAGGAGTGTTATAAGAGTAATCACCATCCACACTGAATGCAGCAAGGATAATGGGGTGAAATGAGCCAAACCAGATACAAAACAAGGCGGGGAAGGAAGTACCTTGGTAGATTGCATCTATGAGAATGGAGAGAGATGGAATAAGTAAATGTTTTGTGTTTAAGAAAGAGTTATTGATAAATGCAGTGAAATAATAGATTGTAATCCACAGTGGAGGGAATAATATATTTTCAAAAATTAAGGCTAATGTTTTGATATAGAATTAACATTCTGAAAATTTGTTGACATTTATTACTTTTCCTAAGCTTAACTCTGCGTAGTAAATGTACCTGCTCAGATGATAATAAGATTATATGATCTATGCAAGGAGGAATTTTTGCCTCCTTAGGCTGTATGTATATAATCTTCAAAGGATAGGAATTGTGTTGGTCTTTATTTTGGTGGTTTGAGCCCCAAATAGTACCAGGTACATGCAGGCTCAATATATATTTATTGAATGATTAAGTATCAATAAGTGGATCATATTGAAAAAAGATGTCCTTAAGTAATTAGCCCATGGAACTGAAAGCTAAGTAGAAACATAGATCAGTAGATTTTGGACTGATTTGGCTATAAGGCCGTGAAATGCTGTGAAACGTTTTGGGGTCAGCATTGCGCAACTATTAGATTGTAAAGGAGAGTGCTTTTTTATGTAGTTTAATTAAGCCCTTCAGTAGCTCATTTTAGTATTTTCCCTTCCCCCCTAAAAAAAATTATATGGTGACATTAGACATCAGGTGTGGTGGCCTATATTGAATTGAAACTTCTCCTTTATTCTCCTCTGAAAGTATTAGTCACTCAGTCATGTGTGACTCTCTGTGACCCCATGGACTGTAGCCCACCAGGTTATTCTATCCATGGAATTCTCCAGACAAGAATACTGGCATGGGTTGCCATTTCCTTCTTCATTATTCTTCTCTACCTGTGATAATTCTTCCTTGCTTGTAGAGTGAAGTTCAGGCTTCAAAGCATAGTGTATACAGTCTCTCCAAGCTGTCCTTTACCCACTTTTCTAGTCTTATGATTTGTGTTCATATTCTTCACTTAAATTACATGAACATCTATTGATCCCTTTCATATGTCCCAGGTATTGTATGACAGTCAGCTGTACTAGTCTGTAGTTTTCCTCTGTCTTAAAATTTCTAACCTCCTTACTCTGTTAAAAATGTCTCCTGTACTAGTACTCTCTTCTCCCCACTTAACTCTATCTATATAAATGCTAACATTTTAAGCATTTCCCCTTCCTTACTCTTACCTTGTATCAAAACCATTCTTTCTCATATACAACACAAATAAAAATGCAGCCATTTGCTTCTCTGCAGCCCAGTAATAAACTCTCTAGGTAATGGGAAACGGCACTTTTAAAATTTTGTAGCCTTTTATAAATGTGTGTAGTGTCGTATCTATTTTGGGTGGTAGGGAGACATGGTGGTGGATTATGGTGTGGAGGGGAGAAGGTGATTACCACTGCAGTAAAGAACCATGGGCATATACATTCGAATCCATTCTATCTCTTAATTTTCAATTATCATTCTATTTTCAAGATTCTTCCTGCTTTTAGAAAATGATATCTTATGTGATCATTTGACCTTTCAGCTTTAGTAAAATGATACTTCTAGAAACATACCCTGATGGGTAATGGTCTCAAAATTTCTTGACTACAGGATGTAAACCACCTTTTCAAATAAAATTCTATTCTCTAAGAAGTGTTTCATGGGAAAGGGGAGGTCATAAGGTATCCATAGTGTGGAAAAGAAGATATTTTTAATTAATAACTGTTTCAAAAAAAAGGTCACAGTTATGCATCCTCTAATCCCTATTGAGGAGACTTTGGTGATTATGGTGAGATTTGGCACTGTGTACCTTTGCCTACCTGCCAAATCGCTTTAGTCGTGTCCGACTCATTGCAAACCTGTGGACTGTAGCCCATCCGGCTCCTTTGTCCATGGGATTCTCCAGGCAAGGATATTGGAGTTGGTTGCCATGCCCTCCTCCAGGGGATCTTCCTGACCCAGGGATCGAACCCACATTTCATGTCTCCTGCATTGGCAGGTAGGTTCTTTACCACTAGCGCCACCTGGACTGTGTACCTTAGGCTTGTCTTTTTGACAGATCTCTCTTAACGCCTCATCTCCTTTTCAACCTCTCTCAGTTGGTTAGAGAGAGACCGAGAGAGATGTGAAACCTTATATACCTATAACTTATCTAGAAAAAAATGCTTCGATGTAGTAGTTTATCTTATGTTAGATGTGTAGTTTGGAAGGTAAATTGTGTTTTGGCCAGAAAATAGCTAACACTAGTTTTTTTTTAATTAATATTCGTGGCTGTTATGGACATCATACATGTATGTGTGTGTGCAGTTTCTAGATGAGTGTCTTATAACAAGATTTATCAATTTAAAGATAAAAGTACTAATTTACAATACTTCCAGTACTTACTTTGTAATTTGTAACACAAAATCCTGTTAGCTAGATTATAAAGAGATTATAATCAAAAACTAAAATTTCATATTTCCTTTTGTTACTGTCAGGAAAAAGTCCAGATTCAATGTAAGTCTACTTTATTTTATAGGCCTATGAAGAATACACCAGCAAGCTAGATGCCCTCCAACAAAGAGAACAACAGTTATTGGAATCCCTGGGGAATGGAACTGATTTTTCTGTTTCTAGCTCTGCATCAACGGACACCGTTACATCTTCTTCCTCTTCTAGCCTTTCAGTGCTGCCTTCATCTCTTTCAGTTTTTCAAAATCCCACAGATGTGTCACGGAGCAACCCCAAGTCACCACAAAAACCTATCGTTAGAGTCTTCCTGCCCAATAAACAGAGGACAGTGGTGAGTCAGCTTTTAATTCATCGTGGCTTTTTCTTTGTATTTTTCAGAAAGACTAGTTGTGGAAAATGAAATGTGATACCATTTAAACCAGAATGGAAAAGACATAGTTATTTGATGCCAAAGTCTGTGTTCCTTAAGTGGAACAAATCGCATTGTCTTTAGTGTCACTTGTATACCTGTCTACCAAGCTTGAACCACACTCACGTCTGAGTGTTAGTTTAGAATCAGTCAGAATTTTGAGACTTAAGCTTGTTTGTTGTCTAACATATGTCAGGTAAGCTTTGTTCTTTGCCATAGAGAAAGCCTTATTCAGATTTATTACCAAATGTTGGATTCTTATTGTGCTTGACATTTTTCCTCTTGTTTATATAAGCTTTGATTGTTGATCATTATATCATCATTGGAACACAGTACTCTATAAATAACCTTTAAAGCAGGGAAATCTGCAGGATAATTATAGATGGTCTGTAATCTCAAGTGCAACAAGTACTGCCATTGGACATAACTGAATGGAAAAACGCACCTCCCCGCATCACTCATTTTTTATAATGTATATGGTTATTTTGATATTAATAAAAAAACATTTCATTACTAAATACAGTTGAAGCCAAAGTAGTCTTTTAATTTTTCCCCTCAGATAGCATTAATAATGCTTCACAGAAAATGTTTGCTGACTTACTATGCTCTAGTGGCCTCCAGTGGGGTCAGTTAGTTACCCGGTGAAACAAAGGCATGTGAATGTCATGATGTGGAGACACAAGACTAGGCCTTCGGCTTATGCCACAAAGGTGGTTGAAACTTATATCCTCACATAATCTGAACCTTTGAAAAGCTTTACCTTCAATAAAAGGGTGAATTAGAAGAAAATCTGTTCACCAGCATACATAAATAACAGTGAAACTTTTCTGTCTTTGCCAGGGCCCCAGATAAAGGTTAAAGTTTCCCTTGTGAATTCTTAACTGTAGATCTGTTCTTACCATAGTGTGGGGTTCATCATTATGTTACCTGCATTATTTAGGAATTCTCAACCCAAGAAATGAAATTTTTAAAAAGGTTCTGGAATAGTAATAGCACTCAGGCACTGGCCAGAAACAAATGTAAATCCCTCCCTTAGCCCATATAGATCTTATGTAATTCATACACATAATACCTCAATGACAAGGTCAAAATCCCAAGTTACAGTATGCAAGAAGAAATAGTCTGTCATCAGTGAGTTAGAAGACTTAATAGCAGCAAAATTAGATTCCTAAGAAGGAACCAAATAGAATTTCTAGGTGGCCTTAAAATTTAAAGTGGATGACACTTATCATCCCTGAAGTATTATTGCTAAAAATAATTGTGTTGAATGTTAAGCTTCTGGTCCTTCCACTTTATAGGAAGGACAAGAAGTAAAGGGAAAAGTTAAGCACCATGAGAAGCAGACACATTCGAAAGATGGACATTCCGTAAGACAGCCTGGACTCTCAATTCATGGAGAATAAAACACTGGAGATTATTCTACACTAAATAGACCAAACAAACCAAATAGACCAAACAATAGACAAAACAACCAAATGCATTGTGTAATCCTGGTTTGGGACTAGGGTGAGAAAGAGCTGTAGAAGTCCTTCTTGAAATGGGATACGTCAAATATTGGTTGAATGTAGTATGTTTTTATGGAATTATTAGTTTCCTTAAGTGTGATAATAGAGATAATATAATGTAGGAGAATATCTTTATTCTTAGGAAATATATGCTTAAATGTTTAGGGGTAAATTGTTATGATGCCTGCAACCTCTCTCACCTCTTTTTTAAAAATAAAACTTACATATAGTAAAGTGTACAAATCTCAAGTGTACAGCTCAGTGACCTTCTGCATGTGTACCTGCCATGCAGATAAAAATTATAGAACATTTCTAATGTTGAGAGTGTACTCTTGTGCTCCCTCAATTGAGTACCCACCTTTAAGAATAGCCACTATACTGAAGTCTGTCTCGATCAGTAAATTTAGAACTTACTTTCAAATGGTATGATGGAAAACAAAATGTTAAAGAGAGAAAACAAATATGGAGAAGTAATTATCAAGCAGGTTACAGCATATTACAGACCAAGTGTTAAAATGCTGTATAGAAATCAAAATATTTATTTTTAAAAACTCAATGGATTAATTTAAAAGTAGATTGAATTTAGCTGAAGGAGGAAAATTGGTGACCTCTGGAAAACAGAGAAAGAGAGTTATAGAAAATATGAGAGGTTAATAGGTATGAAGGATGGATTGAATAGTTTCATCATATGCCTCAAAGCAGAAAATGAGAACAGAATAAAGGAATGGGGCTTCCTGATGGCTTGGTGGTAAAGAATCCACCTGCCAATGTGGGAGACACGAGTTTGATCCTTGTTTCAGGAAGATTGCAAATGCTGTGGAACAACTAACCCTGTGCACCACAACTATTGAACCTGTGCTCCAGAGCCCAGGAACCCCAACTGCTGAAGCCCTAGAGCCCTAGAGCCCATGCTTCACAGCAAGAGAAGCCACCGCAATGAGAAGCCTGCCCACTTCAAGTAAAGAGTAGTCCCAGCTCACCACTAGAGAAAAGCCTGTGTAGCAACAGCCATAAATAAATAAATAGATATTTTTTTAAAACAGAAAAAGAATAGAGCAAAATTCAAAAAAATGATGGCTAACCTTCATTAAAGACACAAATTAAGGATTTGAGACGCATAAGCTTTAAGTTGTTTAAGTAAATTTGAATTCATTCTTATTAGATGTAACAAAATGAAAGAATATTGTTTTAAAAGCACTTAGGAAAAATTACCTATAAAGAAATTCCAGTTAGATTATCAAAAAATTTCTTTGTAGCAGCTGTAGAAGCCAGAAGACAGTAGAATAATATACTCAAGAGTGCTGAGTGATGCTGTAAGTTGCTTAGCTAAAGTGTGAGTTTAACTTATTGGGTACACTGTGAGTCAGGGCACAGTAAAGCCTTTCCAGATGAGTTTACTTTTCTCAAGCTCTACCCAAAGGGACTACCTGGAAATGACTTAGGGAGAAAACTGAACTGAGGAAGCAATGAAACTGAGAGGAAGCAATGAAAAGTAGAAATTAAATGTAAAAATGTAAACATTTTAAAGTAAGAATTAAATGTAAAAAATTGAACACAGAGGAAGGAATGAAAAGTAAGAATTAAATGTAAAGCTAGTTTGTACAAGAAAACACAGAGGAAAATATTTTGTGACTTGGAATTTGGTAACAGTTTCTAAAATATAACACCAAAACACAATCCCTAATGAACATATTGATAAGTTGTACTTTATCAAAATTAAAAACTTCTCCTCTCCTAAAGACTATATTAAGAGAATAAAGAGACAAACCACAGACTAGTAGATAATCTTTGCAAAATATATATATCTGATCAAAGACATGTATTCAGAATATATAAAGAACTCTTAGAACTCAACAGTAAGGAAACAATTAAGTGGACAAAAGATTTGAATAGATACTTCAAAGAAGATATGTGGATGGCAAATAAACACATAAGAAGATGCTCAACATCATGGGCCGTTAGGAAAAAAGCTGATTAAAGGCACAAGATACCACCACACACCTACTAGAATGATTAAAATGAAAGAGTGGCCTTACCAACTATTGGTGAGGATGTGGAATGGAATAACTGAATTTTCGTACACTGGTGATAGGAATGTATAATGGTATAACCACTTTTGAAAGCAATTTGAAGATTAACTTAATGTTTTAAAGTCTTTTAGCTTTAAAGTCTCAAAAGCTTTTTTTTTTTTTTCCGGCAAAAATAGAAAAATCCACCCTGAAATTCATATGGAATCTCAAGGAATCCTGAATACTCAGACAACTTTAAAAAAGATCAAAATTGGAGATCTCACACTTCCTGATACTAAAACTTATTATAAATTAATAAGTAAATCATTTTGGTACTGATATAGACAGATAGACCAGTGAAATAAATGGAGTACTTTTAAAATTATTTCTTTTTGATTATAGCCTTCCTATTGAGTATGAAGTGGGACTTTGTTGTGATTTTGATATACTTTTCTCTGTTGGCTAATGATATCAAGTGGCTTTTCTATATCTTTCCTGGAGAAAGTATTTTTATAAATAGTTTTGCATGGCATGTGCAAAACTGGGCATTACCGAAATGGTTAAATAAGTTTGGTATATCTGTCAAATGAAATACTTCTTAGTAGAAATAATGTATTACTAGTATACACAACAGCACAGATGACTCTGAAAGTAATTATGTCAAGTGAAAATAGCCAGACAAAAATGACTATATACTTTATAATTCCATTATAAAAGTCTAGAGGAAATTCCCTGGTGGTTCAGTGGTTATGACTTGGGACTTTCACTGTCAGGGCCCCGGGGTTCAGTCCCTGGTCAGGGAACTAAGATCCTACAAGGCGTGTGGTGTGGCCAGAAATAGATACGTAGGTAGATAAAGCAATTACAGAAGATGTGAAGAACATAGTTGTCAATTTTATGTAATAGACATGTAAACCTTGTACTAATAAATGAAAGAACACACATTCTTTTCAAGAATGTATGGGACACTGAACAATTTTTCTACTGCATTTTAGGCAAAAAAGGGAATCTTCACAAACACAAGGTGTGTTTTTTGAGCATAATGTAATTAAAGTAGAAATTAGTAACAATAATGGGAAACCACATTTTTAGAGATTTGAAGACACTTCTGAATGTCATATGTCAGAGAGAAAATATGAAAAAAAATCCTAGTCCTATGTAAATTTTATTCTTCTGTAAAAAAGTTAAAGAGAACATTTCCTAACTCATTTATAGAATTTGTGTATCTTGGTTCTAAAACCAAAGATCACTTGATAAAGAAAAACTAAAGGTTAATCTAAGAACATATTTGCAAAAATCTTTAATAAAATACTGGTCAGCTGAATCTAACAATGTATATATTTTAAAAAAATAATTCTTCTAGGAGTATAACAATGATTTTTAAAAATTAGTGCAGCTCTGGGATTTCCCTGATGGTCTAGTGGTTAGGACTCCATGCTTCCACTGCACAGGGCATGAGTTCAGTCCCTGGGTGGGGAACTAACATCCCACATGTGTGTGGGATGCCCCACTCCAAAACAGTCAGTGCAGTTCTTATTAGCAGATTAAATGAATAAAAGTGTATGGATATCTCTAGATACAGTAAACAAGACATTTGATGTATTGAAAACCTTTTTGTAACAAGAAAGAAACAAAAAAACTCTGTAAACTTGGAATAAAAGACAACTTTCTTAATAAAGGGTATCTATCAAGTATGTCTAAAGAAGGATTCTGTGTTCTCATTAAAATTGGAAACAAGCAAGACAGATCTACTACTTATGGAGTTGAATATTCTATCCAGTCTCAATCAAGACAAAGAAATAAAAAACATAAATATTAAAAAGAAAGAAAACTTATTTTTAGCAGTTAATTTGTCTACATAGAAAATCTATTATAATAAGAACTCTGCACTTAATAATTAGAACATACAATTTTATTTAAAAAATGATATCATTGACAAAATAATTTTTAAATGTTTAAGACTTTTATAAAGAAATTTGTACAACTTTATTGAAAGACATTTGAAGAGAGTAAAGAAATCAAAAGTTACTTTGTTCTTGATAATCTTCCTAAATATACTTCTCACCCAAATTAATCAAAATTACGTGCAGTTTCTGCAGAATTCTAGGGGGATCTTATCCCACCCTTACTACTTTATCTGAAAAGTTGATTCTAAAATTTATATGGAAAAGCAAAAAGCTACCCTAGAGGCCTCTTCTAGGGACTGACCTCTTTTAGTGTGAAGAAGTGTTTATTTGAAGTTTGGTTCTTTATTCTTACTTGTCTTTTATTGTATTAAAATTCACATGAAATGCATGTAAAACTTCTTTTCTAAATGTTACAGTGATTGTTTCATGATGGTATTAGAGGTATTTATTCTTCCTTTTCAGAATTTCTAACAAATATGTTTACTTTAAATTTTCAAAACTGTAATTTCTTTAAAAGTAATTTAGAGATTTTATAATATACTCTGTATCAAAATCAATGTGTACTCCTTATTTCTAAAAATGAAAAAAGTATAAACAAGGTAAGTGTCCCTTGGTACAGAACTACTTAAGACTATCCAGGTCATGCATTAGATACAGTGACTAAAAAGAATAAATGTGTGTGTCCTTTGAGATGGCTTTGAATCATATATAAAAGCCTGGTAATTGCGATTATCTGGGGGATGGGGACATTGCCGGGGGCAGGAGAAAGGGACTAATCTTTTTGCCTTATACTTATCCCCTTCTTTCACATAATGTCAAGCTACTTGTTTTATTATGGTTAAAATTATTGTTTAGAATGATCATATCTGATTTATTAACTATTTATTTCATTATGGATAATTAAATGCTGCAAAATACATTTAAATACACATATCCTGAAATGTTGTGGGAATATTTTAATGTTAGGGACTTAAGTATTGGGTCATAGGGTATGCACACTTAAAACTTCATAAAATGTACATTTTATGCAGAAAAATTGTACTGGTTTATATTCTGTCTAGTGTATAAGACTTCCTTTTCCCACAAGATCCTGGTCAACATTGAGTGTTAATGAAATTTAGATGTTAACTGCCTTCCAATGCAGGAAACGTGGGTTCGATCCCTGGGTTGGGAAGATCTCCTGGAGAAGGAAGTGGCAAACCACTCCAGTATTCTTGTCTAGGAAATCCCATGGATAGAGAAGCCCGGTGGGCTACGAAAGAGTTGGATATGACTTAGCAGCTAAACAACCTATCTAATAGAATTTCAAGTATATTAGACATGACATACCCTCATTCGTGTATATTTTTAATGTGTTAACAACAATAAGTTAATAAAAAAAAAAAAAAAATCTCACCCAATTTTCCTGAAATGTGGCTTGTTCTAAGCTGACTTTCTTGAACTTGTAGTTTAAAAGACAGAATTGGCTTGTTTTATTTTTTATAGGTTTACTAAAATATCATTTATAGACATACTTTACTTATTTAAACTATACAATTTTGGTCTATTCACAGAGTTATGCAACTGTCAGCACTGTTAATTTTAGAATGTTTTCATCACTCCGAAAAAGAAACTGTGTACCCCTTAAGCAGTCACTCCATCTTCCCAGTTCTAGCCAACCACTTACTTCCTTTCTACCTCTCCAGATTTGCCTGTTCTGTACATTTCATTCCATATAAATGGTGTCATAGAATATGTGGTCTTCTGTGACTGACTTCTTTTGCTTAGCATAATGTTTCCATGGCTCATCCATATTGTAGCATGTCAGTATTCATGCGTTTTTATGGTTGAATAATATTCTGTGTGTGTATCAAAACACACTTTAGCCATTATGAATTTTGTTTTCACTTTTGGCTGTTAGTAATAATGCTGTGAATATTCATGTCCAAGTTTCTGTGTGGACATATGTCTTTGTTTTTCTTGGATATATTTTCCTTTGCAAATATTCAGGTGATTACATTGACTTTAGATCTTTGTTAAGGCAGGATGCTAGTTTTTAACTAAGATCATGGCCTTAGATCAAGCAAGGACACTTAATTTTGGAATTTGGAAAAGAGGCATTAACTTGGTTCTTCTGAAAATATCTTTTTAGTCTTTCCATCTATAAAAATGGAAACAGTGCTCCCCTACACCTTTACCTTTGTTGTTTAGTCACTAAATTGTGTCAGACTCTTGCAACACCATGGACTATAGCCCGCCAGGCTCCACCGTCCATGGATTTTCTAGGCAAAAATACTGGAGTGGGATGCCATTTCCTCCAGAAGATCTTCCCAACCCTGGGATCAAACCCACATCTCCTGCATGGACAGGAAAATTATTTACCACAGAGCCACCTGGGGAGCCCACCCGTTTTCCTTTGTGAATAGATAATTCTTTCATGTGGTATTTGTATCAAGAAATCTTGTTTCTGCCCCTCTCCCTATACACTCAGGTTCCCCTGAGCCTTTTAGCTAACTTTTTATTTGGGGCAGGGGGGCAGGGGTGTGTGCTGCTCCTCTCCATACAAGGCATCGTATTGTATATGTTATTCTGTATTTTGCTTTTAATGTTTTGCTTTGTTTTTAATGTTTAATGTTTTGCTTTTAATGTTTATGTGAGCCAGCCATATAGCTATAGATTCCATTGTAGAGATGTACTATAGTTGCCAGTTATATTATGATATACTAAAGACTGCAAGGAGATCCAACCAGTCCATTCTAAAGGAGATCAGTCCTGGGTGTTCTTTGGAAGGAATAATGCTAAAGGTGAAACCAGTACTTTGACCACCTCATGCGAAGAGTTGACTCATTGGAAAAGACCCTGATGCTGGGAAAGATTGAGGGCAGGAGGAGAAGGGGACGACAGAGGATGAGATGGATGGATGGCATCACTGACTCGATGGACATGAGTTTAAGTGAACTCCGGGAGTTGGTGATGGACAGGGAGGCCTGGCGTGCTGCAACTCATGGGGTTGCAAAGAGTCGGACACGACTGAGCGACTGAACTGAACTGAAAAGCAGGCTTCCTGGATCAAAGAGAAATACACATTTGTAATTTTGATAAGATACTTTAAAATTTTGCTTCATAGATTTTGCTTAATTTTGCACTGCTACCAGCACTACAAAATTCAGAAAACGAAGATCATGGCATCCGGTCCCATCACTTCATGGGAAATCGATGGGGAAACTGTGGAAACCGTGGCAGACTATTTTGGGGGGCTCCAAAATCACTGCAGATGGTGACTGCAGCCATGAAATAAAAAGATGCTTACTCCTTGGAAGAAAAGTTATGACCAACCTAGACAGCATATTAAAAAGCAGACATTACTTTGCCAGCAAAGGTCTGTCTAGTCAAAGCTATGGGTTTTCCAGTAGTCATGTATGGATGTGAGAGTTGGACTGTAAAGACAGCTGAGCACCAAAGAATTGATGCTTTTGAACTGTGGTGTTGGAGAAGACTCTTGAGAGTCCCTTGGACTGCAAGGAGATCCAACCAGTCCATCCTAAACAAAATCAGTCCTGAATATTCACTGGAAGGACTGATGCTGAAACTCCAATACTTTGGCTACCTGATGCGAAGAACTGACTCATTTGAAAAAACCATGATGCTGGGGACGATTGAAGGCAGGATGAGAAGTTGGATGGCATCACCGACTCGACCAACATGAGTTTGAGTAAAGTCTGGGAGTTGGTGATGGACAGGGAGGCCTGACGTGCTGCAGTCCATGGGGTTGCAAAGAGTCGGACATGACTGAGCAACTAAACTGAACTAACCAGCACTGTATGAGATGCCTGTTTACCATAGCCTCACCAACAGAATATGTTGTTAGACTTTTGTATTTTTGCCCATTTGATAAGTGAAAAAATATTTTGGCAAGTTTAAGTTCGCTTTTCTCTGAGGTTGAACACTTTTTCTTAATTTTAAATCCCATTTATAATTTGTTTTCCTGAACTCTCTTTCTTTTGCCCATTTTTCTGTTGGGTTGGTCTTAATCTCAATTTTTCAGGAGCTCCTTATGTATCAGGAAATTTATTTTCCTGTCACATAAGTAGCAAATATTTTTCCCAATTTGTATTTGTCTTTTGACTTTGCTTATATAGTCATTCTCCCAGTATTTGTAGGGGATTTGTTCCAGGACCCCATAACACATCCCCTACAAATATTGGGGGATGACTATATAAGGATAAAATCCTTAGATGCCCAAGTCCCTTACATAAAGTGGCATAGTATTAATATTTGCATATAACCTATGCACATCCTCCTGTATACTTTAAATCATCTCCAGATTACTTATAGTAGGTAAATTTAAGGTTTACTTTCTTGGAACTTTCTGGATTTTTTTCTAAATATTTTTGATCCTCGGGTGGTTGAATCCATGAATGTGGCACCAACAGACATGGAGGGCTGACTGTAGTGTGTTGTGTGAGTGTTTTCTTTTATGGCTTCCAGATTTTGCATCATAATTTTATAGGCCTTCTTCTCTTGAGATTGTAAGGGAGCCATGTTTCTTCTAGTTCTTTTATGGTTTGTCCCCTCCTTCCTTCAACATTTAAATCTGATCCACTTGGAGTTTACCCTATGATACTGTATGAAGTATGGATGAACTTTCTTTTCCTAGATTGGTTTCAGTTGTCTCAGCATCAATTAGTTAAAAGTTCATCTTTACCCTGTTACAGATGCTGCCTTTATTTTGATTTTATTTATGTGTTGAATGAAGAGTCTAGTTTTGGTTTTTCTGTTTCGTTCCATTGGTCTGTCAGTCTGTTGAACAGGTAGTATCATGAAGAAACAAAAATCAGCCTGTTGAAGTGGATGAAGGACAGATTGATGACTTTCCCTTGGTGATAAGAGTGGGAAACCAAAATTTTGCCTACTGATGAAACATATATACACCTTGGAATCAACCTCTTTAGAGAAGCATAAGGGTGCTTAGCTATATTAGAAGATGGCATTACAGGAGTGCATGAGAGAAATTAGCAAAGAAACTGAAGGGTGGATAGCCCCAGTCCATTAATGACTTTGTATGCTGTATTAAGGAATTTGGATTTCACCCTATAATTAAATGGAAAAATTTGAGAACACTAATGTAAGATTATATCACAGAATGAAATTCTGAGTTCAGTGGACTCCTCAGCAGTCCATAGATGGGCTTGAACTTTTATGTTTCAAAGAGATTATTCTAAGGCTTTCATCAGGTTCTCAGAAGTATTTGGCAAACACACACATTAAGAATACCTTTTTTAAAAAAGATTTCACTGATAACAGGATAGATTGGCTGGGGTTTAAAACTAAAGATAGGGTTGCCACCTAAGTAGGCAGAATACGAATAGCAGAGGGGAAAAGTCAGCTTTCCCTTCTGTTCATTATTTCTGGAAGGTATGGACAGTTCTCTATATTGGCAGTAGTTATGTTCTGTATATTTCCTGCAAACACTGAATTAGTGAATACTGAAAAACTGCTCCTAGGACAAGTGCAGGATTACTATTATAAATGAGCCAAAGATGGCCTCTGTATATTGGCCCCTGGATTGTTTATTTCTTCACAGCAGACTGGGGTCCATTAGCTTAAAAGTCACCTGGCATAGGGTACTTGTTTACAGTATGAGAGCTAGGAATAGAAGGCATGTTACCTTGATTAACCTCAGCTGCTGCTGCTGCTAAGTCGCTTCAGTCGTCCGACTCTGTGCGACCCCATAGATGGCAGCCCACCAGGCTCCCCTGTCCCTGGGATTCTCCAGGCAAGAACACTGGAGTGGGTTGCCATTTCCTTCTCCAATGCATGAAAGTGAAAAGTGAAAGTGAAGTCGCTCAGTCGTGTCTGACTCTTAGCGACCCCATGGACTGCAGCCCACCAGGCTCCTCCGTCCGTGGGATTTTCCAGGCAAGAGTACTGGAGTGGGGTGCCATTGCCTTCTCCAAACCTCAGCTGGGAAGGGTCAAATTTTTCAGTCTTCTGTGCATGCCTGCAAAAGCACTGCAAGTATTGATTTGGGGGTTACAAATAAATTTTAATGAATAATCAAGTTTGCAAATACAGAATCCATGAATTAAAGAGGATCAACTGTACAAATCTAGTCTCTTGAATACTTTCAGTGATGAACCTACTCCCTCAAACTTTTCCCTTGCTGGATAGTTTTAACAGTTATATTGAGCTAAAATCTGTCTCTTGTTTTTCTAATCTTAGGTCCTAATTTGGCTTTATAGATTGTTCCCCATTGACATACTGTTGAACTTCAGCTGTCTTATATTCACTTTCACTCAATTCACCTCTGGCATAAGAGTCCCAATTTCTTTAGAGACTTCTGGTTTGCTAAATACCTTAGTGATTTAAACTTGCCTGGAGAATCCCAGGGACAGCAGAGCCTGATGGGTTGCAGTCCATGGGGTCACTGAGAGTTGGACACGACTGAGCGACTTTACTTTCACTTAGTGATTTACAAGAATGAAACCTTTAATTTTGTTATTAACTAACACATCTTGTCTGTCACCCTCCACTCCCCTCTCCGCATAAAAACCGACCAACCTGAACTCCCATTGCTTCACCTTAGTCTATCTACACTGTGTTTGTCAGTTCTTTTTCAGTTTTAAATTATTCAAATTAATAAGAAGGGAGATGAGTCACTGGCAGAAAAGACCAAGGTAGAGATAACTTCAAATATACAGGAAGATTCTTTTTCTCTCTCTTTTCGATGCCTCTTCTCTCTTAGCTCCTAATGTCATCTTTACTTCTCCTTAAGTTAGCTTCATTCGGTAGCCAGATTTTCTCAGTGTACTAGGGAAGATAACCATTAGGGATTCCATATTTCTGTCTTCTTGGAACTTTACAGTAGGAAAGAAACTTCTGTCAACCAGAGTCTATCTGTCAGTTAAAGGAAGAAGTGTAGTACTGTTCAGGTCATATATCTAGCCCTGGATCTGGGATATGGGAAACTGATTAGCCAGCTTATGTGCAGCCAGAAGAGTAGTGACCCTGGATTCATAACTTCTCGAGTACCAGGTGGTTTTTAGGGAAAGGTGGGTTCCCAGAGGAAATAGGAATGCTAAACAACTACACAACAAATACCACCTGAATACATTAAGACAAGTATTCTCTTCTATGTTTAGGATCAGTAAGAGATCTCTTAACGACCATAATAATTGAAGGATTACCGTTTTCAGCTTTGAACAATGTTGGATCAAAGTTGATTTTGCTTTAAATGTTGACATTTATTATTTCTCAGCAGAGAGCACTTAGTGATCTGTTGTATTTTCTTTTCTTTTATGTGTTTAAGATATTTTGTAATTTTAATAAAAAACCAAAAATTAATTTTGCCTTGAGTTGGTGAGTAATAGATGCTTGAGTCATAATTTTCCATTAATGTTGTTAGCCCTAGAAATAATTTTCTCACATAGTAATCCATATGACATTTTCAAAATGTTATAAAGGTAAATTACTGGGTTTTGGTTTTTTTTTTCCAGTGATGTGAAAAAATATATAATTTACTTCTCTACCTCATATCCTGACTTTATGATACCCTAGGTACCTGCACGGTGTGGAGTCACAGTCCGGGACAGCCTGAAGAAGGCACTGATGATGAGAGGTCTAATCCCAGAGTGCTGTGCTGTTTACAGAATTCAGGATGGGTATGGTTTGTATGTGATGTGAAACTTTGTTTAAAAAGGGGAAAAAACATCAGATACTAAATTTTGAGGTTTTCTGTAAGATCTTTACCCAAACCTAGGGTATTGAAAATCAACCTCAGGAAAAAAAAAAAAACTAAATTAATTAGCCTAAACAAGTCTGGTATGCCCTTTGAGGAGTGAACATTAGATAATTTTGTGTAATGATGGTGTTTATTATTCTGATAAAATGACTTTATATGGAGTTTGAGATTCTTAAAATTTTGAACCATTTTCTCTGTTTCTTATTTGAATAATGGACTCTTTCCCACTCCTGTTTTTAATATAAACTCATAGTTTCACCAAAGCCTTATCAAAATTAACATTTTATATTGAATTATTTTTCAGAAAGCATGAAATTTTGCCATGACCCCACCCCTGCCACTCCCAATTTTGAATCCCATCTGGAAAAGAAAAAAAAGAGATCTCCTTTTTGGGGGCATATTGTCCCTTGAATACTCTTTTTCTTTGAATGGATAGGTAAATCCATACCTGTGATTTTTTTTTTTGTTTTTTGTTTTTTTTTTTGGACCCCAGGAACAATCCATTTTCTGCTGTTGTAGGTCTTTTCTGGAGCTGACTTGAAGAAAAGAGTACATCTCTTTACCCTGCTGTTTGTCCAAGAGTGATACATTTATTTGGGGTAAACTTAAAAATTAATTTATTGCCATTTAAATTTCTAACGATGGAAGACTAGGGAGCCAAAACTCCCTCACCATTACTAGCCCCTCAATAACCAATTTTCATATCTTCAGCATGAGGTATATGAAGCTTTTTAGGTATGATAACCAAGAAAGGCTGTGTCTGCGCTTTTCAGGGAGAAGAAACCAATTGGCTGGGACACTGATATTTCCTGGCTTACTGGAGAGGAGTTGCATGTAGAAGTGTTGGAGAATGTTCCACTTACAACACACAACTTTGTATGTACTTTTTATATTTCAATGTCAAAAATCGTTAAGTTCTTTGAGTTTTTATTTAAAGAATGAAGTATGAGATGAATAATTTTGGCATTGTTTTTTTACCTAAGTTGAAAATCAGTTTTATTCTTTAAAGGGAAAAAAAGCACCACATATTAAACAGGTTTTTTTTTAATCATTATACTTTGTCTTTAATTTTAAAAAGTAATAGATAGTCATTTAAAAATTTTGAATGGTATGAAAGTATATCAAGTAAAAACTTGGAAGTACCCTACCAGAGGTAAATAGTTGTTATTAACAATTGATTATTGTGTGGTCTTCCAAAGTCTTTCTGTATATAAAATGTGTGTTCTTATATCTGCAGGCCCAAAATATTCTTTCTTTTTTACTTCCTTCATTTTCCTTCATTATTTTCCATTTCTTTCCTTTTTAAAAAAAACTAAAAGTGGAATTATATTTTGTATGATACTTTAAAAAAGTGTTAAGCACAGCATCATAGGTATCTTTCCATGTCATTACACCTAGCTTTATAATGATTACATAGTAGTCCATAAGAATATACATTCAGTGTATTTAACCATTCCTCTTTGACATTTAAGTTTTTTTTAAAAATCCATTCTAAACATGGTAAATAGATTCTGCATACACCTTGACACACTTGTGTAAATGTTTCTGAAAGATAGGGTAATGGAAGTGGAATAGCTCTCCTTGAGGACTGAAGAAAGACAGATGTTAAAGCTCTCCTTCCATACTTCTCCCTTTATCTGGTTTTTGCATTTGCCAGAATCTAGCCTAAGCTAAGCGTCTCCAGCCTGAGGCCTGGAACAATGGAACTTCTCTACCTTGGAGATAAGGGTACAGTTCCCAGAGCTTGAGAACCTGTTCTCTGAGCGAGTAGGCAGCAGCCAAGATTAGAATGATCTATAAGGCAGGAGTGCATTTCTTACTTTTCTGTGTATGAAATTTGAACTGTAGTTTATTTTTCTAAATGGATAGTAATTGCTTCCCTTTCAGCATCAAGTGTTTTCCCTTGTGCCTTTGTGATTAGAACAGCTGGGTTCTTCTGATTTCCCAGGGGGTTAGTGTTTTGGGGGCTCCATTAGTGGTGAATAATGAAGTCGGGTTTGTGCTTCAATAGATCAGGCATCTTTTGGACAAGTGTTAAATATACCTGACGTCAGTCAGATTTACCATGAAGCATATAGTTTTATTATCATGAGATAAGGCATTCGCTAGTATTGATTTTGTCTTTAACTTGTAGAATTTTGAGAAGATAAATCTTAAGAATTTTTATTTCAGTTTTTAGGAATTAAAAAAAAAGTTGAGTTTATATTTCATAGTGATGACTACTCTTTTTCTTAGTTATTCTTCTTAATTAAATTTGGATATGAGAAGGTAAAGGAAGACCCAAGTCAGTAACGTTGAAGTAGCGCCTCAGGCAGGTCCTTGCCGCAAGAGGACAGTGAGAGCAAGCTGCAGCTGAGGTGCAGGCTGTGGGGATCTGCACAGTACAGTTGGAGACATGCCAGTAAATATTTGTTCAGATCTTTTTGTTTGCCAATATTTTGTCTGATCTGGGGATATAACAGTGAAGAAGAAAACAGGATCCCTGCCTTAGGGCTTCCCCGGTAGCTCAGCAGTAAAGAATTCTCCTGCAACACAGGAAACACAGGTTAGATCCCTGGGTTGAGAAGATCCCCTGATGAAGGAAATGGCAACCCACTCCAATATTATTGAGTGGGAAATCCCATGGACAGAGGAGCCTGGCGGGCTACAGTCCATGGAGTCACAAAAGAGTCAGACACAACTGAGTGACTAATTGTTTTAATTAAGAATTTTCATTAACACTCTTAATTACTGTATATATTTAAAGTGCCAACATCCGTTGGATCATTGAAAAAGCGAGAGAGTTCCAGAAAAACATCTATTTCTGCCTTATTGACTATGCCAAAGCCTTTGACTGTGTGGATCACAATAAACTATGGAAAATTCTGAAAGGGATGGGAATACCAGACCACCTGACCTGCCTCTTGAGAAACCTATATCCAGGTCAGGAAGCAACGGTTAGAATTGGACATGGAACAACAGACTGGTTCCAAATAGGAAAAGGAGTACGTCAAGGCTGTATATTGTCACCCTGCTCATTTAACTTCTATGCAGAGTACGTAATGAGAAACGCTGGACTGGAAGAAGCACAAGCTGGAATCAAGATTGCCGGGAGAAATATCAATAACCTCAGATATGCAGATGACACCACCCTTATGGCAGAAAGTGCAGAGGAACTAAAAAGCCTCTTGATGAAAGTGAAAGAGTAGAGTGAAAAAGCTGGCTTAAAGCTCAATATTTAGAAAACTAAGATCAAGGGCATCTAGTCCCATCACTTCGTGGGAAATAGATGGGGAAACAGTGGAAACAGTGTCAGACTCTATTTTGGGGGGCTCCAAAATCACTGCAGATGGTGACTGCAGCCATGAAATTTTAAAAGACACTTACTCCTTGGAAGGAAAGTTATGACCAACCTAGATAGCATATTCAAAAGCAGAGACATTACTTTGCCAACAAAGGTCCGTCTAGTCAAGGCTATCGTTTTTCCAGTGGCCGTGTATGGACGTGAGAATTGGACTGTGAAGAAAGCTGAGTGCAGAAGAATTGATGCTTTTGAACTGTGGTGTTGGAGAAGACTCTTGAGAGTCCTTTGGACTGCAAGGAGATCCAACCAGTCCATTCTGAAGGAGATCAGTCCTGGGTGTTCTTTGGAAGGAATGATCCTGAAGCTGAAACTCCAGTACTTTGGCCACCTCATGAGAAGAGTTGACTCATTGGAAAAGACTCTGATCCTGGGAAGGATTGGGGGCAGGAGGAGAAGGAGACGGCAGAGGATGAGATGCCTGGATGGCATCACTGACTCGATGGATGTGAGTTTGAGTCAACTCCAGGAATTGGTGATAGGGAGGCCTGGCGTGCTGCAATTCATGGGGTCGCAAAGAGTCAGACACGACTGAGCGACTGAACTGAACTGAAAGTGCTATAGATACACAGAATAGAGATTCCTAGAATAAATGTTTTAATTAAGAATTTTCATAAAGACTCTTAATTACTGTATATGTTTAAAGTGCTGTGTGTGTTAGTTGCTTAGTTGTGTCCAAGTCTTTGCAACCCCATGGACTGGCCCCTCTGTCCATGGAATTCTCCTGGCAAGAATACTGAAGTGGGTTGCCATTTCCTTCTCCATTGAAGTACAATAGATACACAGAATAGAGATTTCTAACCTGGCTTTTGAGGAGTCAGGAAATTTTCCCAAAGGAAGAATTATCAAACCTAAAACCTGGTGGATGAGGAAAGATGAGTGAAAGGAAGACTAGCTAGACAAAGGGAACAGCAAGAAAGCATGTTACCCTTTCAGATTTGAGAGAAGTTTAGAATGGAGGCTACATACTTGGAGAGGCGGATGTTACAGTGTAGCATGTATACTGGTGGAATAAGCTCATGTGAGTCCTTGTATGCTGTGTTGAAGATTTGGACTTTTCCCTAAAATCATTGGAAATTTAATCACTATTATAGGCAAGGGAGCAGTGTGATTAGTTAGATTTGTGGTTTTGAACAATTGCTCTTAGTGTCATATAGAAACAAGAGTAAGCCTGTGTTCTGCTTAGAAAGGGAAAGAATTCCTCTCTCTGCTTCTGTGTTCTGAATTTCCTTGGCTATGGGAGGAAGGCTGCTTATGCCCCCTGGTTTCATAGTCTGTTACAAAGGCGATTCCTTCAGCATTTACATGTATCCCAGGAATCCTTGGGAATGGATGGGGTGGAGGAGGCAGGAAAGGTAGAGAAGCAAGATTAGAAACAGATGCCATGGGTCTAGACCTTCCCATTTTACATAGATGCTAACTTCAGACAGCCCCACACCTTACAAATCAATGCATGCAAACTGCCTGTTCTATGGCCCACATGAGTTTACCATTCATGTCTCAAATTCCAAAATAAGCATAAGTTGTGGCCCAAAAGAAAAGATATATCTTCCTGTAGCTGCTTATAAACAAAGGTGTACATACAGAGGTATATGTCACTCAGTTTATGCTCAAATGCATACCCATATTTTCTCCTTTCTGCTTCCCTCCTTTCTCCCTTCCTTCTCTTTTTCTCCCACTTCCTTTACATACAGAAACAATCAGTTATGCATAGTTTTCAAGTATGTTAGTGACAGGAAGAAAGACTGCAATCGACTAGATTAAAGAAGGAAGAGAAATTAGGGCTTCATGAAACAGATTATTAGGCAATTGAAAGTATGAGTATGTAGCAAAAAAGATAAGATGACTATAAAATGGTGATTCCTATGAATACAATTTATATTTTTCTGTGCTCTAATTTCCAGAGATTATGCTCAAGTATAAAAAGATGCTTGCTTTAGTAAATAATAGCCACATAAATATTTTAAAAGCTTTTTCTTACTGCTTGTATATCCAGAGACAAATGGAAAAGGAACAAAGCTAAAATCAGTTAGTTGCCTTTTTATGTCTTCTGTAACTTGATCCATAGCCAGAATGTGAAGAAAGCAAGAGCTACTCTTAAAATTATCTAAATAGTTTGTCTAAATATTCTCAAAAAGCCAGAATGGATGATATGCCAAGGTACCATTTTCTATGAAACATTTCTTTTAATAACATTTTATCCTGTTAAATATGTGTTTATTGAAGAGGTTTATAAAGTGAGTATTGAAATCAATTTAATGGATCATGAAAAGAATTTATATGTAATAGAATGGATTAGAAATTCTGATGTGCATTATATATAGAGTAATATTATAAGAATACAACTGTATCCTGGATCACAGTGTATTTTTCTTATTATTGTGTGTGATTAATGTTGTCTGAAAACTTGAGAATATACAGAAAAAAAAAAGGACAAAATAGAGTGACCTATGCTCTCATCACTCCCAAATAGCAGTTGTTAACATTTGTCATTTACTTATCCTTCTTATGTTTTCTGCTTATTACATACACAAACCAAATGGTAGTAAACAGTTTCTGGTTTTGTCCATTACCAAGATAGAACCTCCCTAGCACAGTTCTGTTTATGTGACACGTTTGCCTTCTGACATGGAGTTCCTACATGTTGCTCTGTAAGCATCACATAGAGGAATGTTCACAGATGCATTGAGGGGTTCTGATCCTCTAACAAACTGATAATTTGTTAAACGTAGTTCTTACCATCTTTTAAGTGATGTTCGATCTTTTGTCCTAAGTTAACAAGTTTAGGTAGGGTTAATCTGATTTTCATATAATTTTAATTATAAACTAGTTTTTTTTCTTTTGTAACTTTTTTAACACTTTAATCAAAGTATATTACATTTTAATCAAGTGTATATAGTTTTTAAAATAGTGCAAAGGGGTTGCCCCAACCCTTATTAGCCTTTAATGCCACTCTATAGAGGAAATCATTCTTTTACTTTTATTTCTCCTTTCTTTTTTTTTTTTTTTAAATAATTTAAAAAAACATTTATTTGGGTATATATTTCTTTCTTTCTTTCTTTTTTTTTTTAATTTTTTATTCCTTTATTTCTCATGTGTTCCCCATCCTGAACCTTCCTCCCTCCTCCCTCCCCATACCATCCCTCTGGGTCATCCCAGTGCACCAGCCCCAAGCATCCAGCATCGTGCATTGAACCTGGACTGGCATCTCGTTTCATACATGATATTTTACATGTTTCAATGCCATTCTCCCAAATCTTCCCACCCTCTCCCTCTCCCACAGAGTCCATAAGCCTGTTCTATACATCAGTGTCTCTTTTGCTGTCTCGTATACAGGGTTATCGTTACCATCTTTCTAAATTCCATATATATGCGTTAGTATACTGTATTGGTGTTTTTCCTTCTGGCTTACTTCACTCTGTATAATAGGCTCCAGTTTCATCCACCTCATTAGAACTGATTCAAATGTATTCTTTTTAATGGCTGAGTAATACTCCATTGTGTATATGTACCACAGCTTTCTTATCCATTCATCTGCTGATGGACATCTAGGTTGCTTCCATGTCCTGGCTATTATAAACAGTGCTGCGATGAACATTGGGGTACACGTGTCTCTTTCCCTTCTGGTTTCCTCAGTGTGTATGCCCAGCAGTGGGATTGCTGGATCATAAGGCAGTTCTGTTTCCAGTTTTTTAAGGAATCTCTACACTGTTCTCCATAGTGGCTGTACTAGTTTGCATTCCCACCAACAGTGTAAGAGGGTTCCCTTTTCTCCACACCCTCTCCAGCATTTATTATTTGTAGACTTTTGGATCACAGCCATTCTGACTGGTGTGAAATGGTATCTCATAGTGGTTTTGATTTGCATTTCTCTGATAATGAGTGATGTTGAGCATCTTTTCATGTGTTTGTTAGCCATCTGTATGTCTTCTTTGGAGAAATGTCTATTTAGATCTTTGGCCCATTTTTTGATTGGGTCATTTATTTTTCTGGAGTTGAGCTGTAGGAGTTGCTTGTATATTTTTGAGATTAGTTGTTTGTTGGTTGCTTCATTTGCAGAAAAGAAGAAGTAAAACTCTCACTATTTGCAGATGACATGATCCTCTACATAGAAAACCCTAAAGACTCCACCAGAAAATTACTAGAACTAATCAATGATTATAGTAAAGTTGCAGGATATAAAATCAACACACAGAAATCCCTTGCATTCCTATACACTAATAATGAGAAAACAGAAAGAGAAATTAAGGAAACAATTCCATTCACCATTGCAACGAAAAGAATAAAATACTTAGGAATATATCTACCTAAAGAAACTAAAGACCTATATATAGAAAACTATAAAACACTGGTGAAAGAAATCAAAGAGGACACTAATAGATGGAGAAATATACCATGTTCATGGATTGGAAGAATCAGTATAGTGAAAATGAGTATACTACCCAAAGCAATTTATAGATTCAATGCATTCCCTATCAAGCTACCAATGGTATTCTTCACAGAGCTAGAACAAATAATTTCACAATTTGTATGGAAATACAAAAAACCTCGAATAGCCAAAGCGATCTTGAGAAAGAAAAATGGAACTGGAGGAATCAACCTACCTGACTTCAGGCTCTACTACAAAGCCACAGTTATCAAGACTGTATGGTACTGGCACAAAGACAGAAATATAGATCAATGGAACAAAATAGAAAGCCCAGAGATAAATCCACGCACATATGGACACCTTATCTTTGACAAAGGAGGCAAGAATATACAATGGATTAAAGACAATCTCTTTAACAAGTGGTGCTGGGAAATCTGGTCAACCACTTGTAAAAGAATGAAACTAGAACACTTTCTAACACCATATACAAAAATAAACTCAAAATGGATTAAAGATCTCAACGTAAGACCAGAAACTATAAAACTCCTAGAGGAGAACATAGGCAAAACACTCTCAGACATACATCACAGCAGGATCCTCTATGACCCACCTCCCAGAATATTGGAAATAAAAGCAAAAATAAACAAATGGGACCTAATTAAACTTAAAAGCTTCTGCACATCAAAGGAAACTATTAGCAAGGTGAAAAGATAGCCTTCTCCTTTCTTTTTTAAATTTGAAAAAAGACATAGGAGACTTGGAAAATACAGAACAAGGTTACATATAGTTCTACTATATATTACAATTATTTCTTAAGTAGATAAATTAAGATTTTTAGTTGGAGTTTCAGTATCAAACTCTCAAAAATCAATTGAATAGATAGAAAAGTAGAAGGATATAGTAGACTTGAAAAGCTCTATGAACCAATTCAACATAATTACATTCTTAACTTTTAATGGTTTCTGTTTTAAGCTCTTCTAGTGATTCTTTTCATGTTACTGAATAATAACTTAAGATCACAACTTCTTTATCAGTTTTAGACATTATTTACTGATTGCCAGTTCCATTGGAAATTAGATCATCTGTAACATGACAGCCTTTCCCCCTCTTTCCTCTCCTCCTTGGAAGTGTTTTTGGTTTTTGTGGGTTTTTTGGTTCCTCTGTTCCACACCTTTGTAACTTTAAGCATGCTATTTTTTCTTGTGTCAACACCAATAAGCATCTCTTAACTCCTTTGTAGAATTATTCAAGTGTACACTTACTCTTTCTTTCACCTCTGTTACTTCCTTCTCCTGTACTCTTACTTTTATATAGTAAAGCTTGAAATTAGTTTCTAGTCTTTCATTTATCTCCCATCTCCTTGACTTCTGAGTTTAATTGAACAGTGGGTGGGAGATAAATTCATGTAGTCCATCTGTTACCTTGAACCCCCTGGTTTCGTTTTAAACTCTTCATGGTTAAGTCGGTTCTCATGATGTAAACATAGTAAGTCTACAGCCATACCACCCTGAATGCGCCAGAGCTCATCTGATCTCGGAAGCTAAGCAGGGTTGAGCCTGGTTAGTACTTGGATGGGAGACTGCCTAGGAATACCAGGTGCTATAGGCTTGGGCTTCCCTGATGGCTCAGACGGTAAAAGAATCCGCCTGCAATGCAAGAGACTTGGGTTCGATCCCTGGGTTGGGAAGATCGCCTGGAGAAGAGAATGACTACCCACTCCAGTATTATTGTCTGGAGAATCCCATGGATGGAGGAGCCTGGCAGTCTATGGTCCGTGGGGTCGCAAAGAGTCGGACATGACTGAGTGACTAACACAAACATAGTAAAAATTTGTTATTTTAAACAAAAGAGTAAATAGGTTGATTTCTAAAGAGATTCTTACAGAATCCTCCATGATGTTTTACTTTGCAGGTACGGAAAACTTTTTTCACCTTAGCATTTTGTGACTTCTGTAGAAAGCTGCTTTTCCAGGGATTCCGCTGTCAAACATGTGGTTATAAATTTCACCAGCGTTGTAGTACAGAGGTTCCACTGATGTGTGTTAATTATGACCAACTAGAGTAAGTAATCAAAAAAAATTTTTTTGCCACTTTACATTTAACTTTTCTTAATGTGAAACTAGTATGTCTTAGAATCTGTGGATGTTTGCTTTACAGAAGAGTTGTTACAGGGAATTTTTTGAGGTTTGGCTAGACAGTAGTGTAGCCAGTACTTCTCTTTCAGATTATAATTCTGGTCTGCTGTACATTTCATTTATGTTTCATATTCTGTTTTAATTAATATAAGATCTCTTCCCGATAGATACCACTTTTAGATGGTTTTTGAGTGTTTAAATTAACTATTATATTTTTGGACCACAGATTGGGGAGTCTGGTTCTGTCAGCTGTTTTGTAAATTAAGTTTTCTCTCGAAGTTAGTGTCTGTGTCTCTCTCTCCCCCCTCTCTCCCACTCCCTCTCTCAATATATTGAGTTAATTTTAATCTTTTTGTGTGTATTGTCACTACTGCTATTAAGGTCTTACTTTATGATCACTGGAATTAGGGAGAGTTCCACTCAGTAGTTTAAAGTACATGATAATAATGTAATCTTTTAGCAATAGATACATTTTCTTCTAATTCCTTAACCATAAAGCATAATTTTTCCTCTCTACTATGTAGAAATTTGCTATATAGAACAATTAGTTTTAGATTCTGAGCTTGTCTTTGAAAGTCGAGTATAATTTTTTACCCTAAGCTATCAGACAGAAATACAGCTAATTGAATTTAGCAGTCTTTCCTGAAAATGCAATTTGAGCTCAGAAATTTTTGTTAATTCTTTAATGTATTCTGGTGTATGAAGCTTCTGGGTTTTGCACAAGTTAGGTTTGTTTTGTTTTGTTTTTGTTTTTGCCTCACAGTTTGCTGTTTGTCTCCAAGTTCTTTGAACACCACCCAATACCACAGGAGGAGGCCTCCTTAGCAGAGACTACCCTTCCATGTGGCTCATCCCCTTCTGCACCCCCCTCCGATTCTATTGGGTATGATTTGATTCCTGCTGTTCAGTGACATGCTACTTGAGCTGATTTTTCTTTTTTTTTAACTTTTAGTTGCCTAGAAACATTTCCAACATTTGGGTCATTAAATTAAGGACTTTTTTTTCAGGTAACTCATCACACCTGTCATACATTTGGTACAGACACAGAGGGTTAAAACTGACATAGACTGTTGTAGGACCATACTTGGAAAAAATCAAGCAACAAATAATTTAGAGTCCCTGCCTTGTGCTTGCTTTATTTTTAATATCAGATACAGAAGTATATGATTCCCATTTAGAAAAAACCATTGACGCAGGAGATAATGGCCAACAGTTTTAAGCTAATATATAATTATAATCTACAATTTATGATATATTATTTTAAACTATGTGATAAATATTGCAATGTTTACAAAAGAGAATAGTGAGACAGAGTAGTGAACATTTAATCAAGAAAGTGGGATTTGAACTGGACCATAAAGAATTCCAGAGTCTGAATGAGCTCAGGAGATAAAAGCACAGTAGTGATGGTGGGACCAGAGGGGTAGGGGGAGAAGAGAAGGACAGAAACAGCTTATCTTCATTTTCTAGTTTATCCATTTTCTTTAGATTGGATAATAATATTTATAAGATTTAATCCAGATTTTTGTTTTTCCTACGTGAAGACCAGTGTCCTTTGCATACACATTTCTGACTTAGGTGCTACATGTTGCTGTCATAGTCTTCATTTATTATTAAGTTTCGAGAATGACTTGCTGTCACTACACCAGATCAATTATATTAATTAGACTGCCCTCTACAGTTGTAGTTAGTTCAGGCTTTTTCTACTTTTAAGTTATGACATAAACTGTGTTACTGCCTTGAGACTTTAAATTAGCCTCTAAGTATTTAGAAAAGCCAGTGCATGTTTCAAAAGTTTCTGAAAGCTGTCATTTTAAAATTCTGTTTACCTCCTCCCAAAATCCCTTGCCAAAGCCTGTTATTGGCTGTCTAAAGCAAAAACAGAGACAGCTTTGTCACAAACTAAAAATTAATCAATTAATCATAATAAAACCCTGTTTCCCTGGTGGCTCAGACGGTAAAGCATCTGCCTGCAGTGCAGGAGACCCAGGTTCGATCCCTGGGTCAGGAAGATCCTCTGGAGAAGGAAGTGGCAACTCACTCCAGTATTCTTGCCTGGAAAATCTCATGGATGGAGCCTGGTAGGCTACAGTCCATGGGGTCGCAAAGAGTCAGACACGACTGAGCGACTTCACTTCACTTCAATCATAATAAAAAGGACCAGTAGAGCAATTATTTTTATTTCAGTTCTAAGTGGATTCATTTAGTTAATATGAACAGTTAAAGTTAAAATTTCTTTCCCTACCCTTTTAAAAGGATGCTTCAAAGAAGTAAAACTCATAAGTTGGTATGGTTCAGATTCTAGTAATATATTTTATTTAGAAGCTTGTTGTCACAAGTTGACTTTTTTGGCTCTTCCGACCTTCATCTGGTCCAAAACTATATTTTCTTCTCATTCTTCTTTAAACTCTCTCTCAAAAATGTCTTTTTATTCCCTCAGCTGTCTTTCTGGCTGTCTTATTAACCACTTGATACTGCTGATAAGTTTCAGAGTTTGCATAAGATGGGGTGCAACAATAACCAATCTCTGAAGAGAAGCTGTTAGCATTGAATCATTCATTGGTCCTGACGGAGCTCACTGAGTCGCACCTCATCAATCAAGTGGTACTCACTTCTCAGCTCCCTTGGATATTCTTTCTGAAGAACATAGACTTCTCATGGGTGTTTACAATCTATTCTCAAAACTTTAATGTGCTCTGTGAATGCCAGCTTCATTTTGGGGGCAGTGAGAGATCATAGACTTTGTTATTTATCTACACTACCAAAATAGGTCAGTCTGTCAGTTTCATCAAAAAGCAGTTTTTAGAAAATTTGCTTTAAGGTTTAATATATTATTCTTCTGTGCGTCTTGTATCAATTATTGGGCATAGTAAACATTTCAAACTATGAGAGATTGACACTCTGAGAATCATCTTTTGAATTTGGAAATTATTTTTGCCATTTTTGTTCAAGATTTTAATTTACCTCTTGTATAAAGCAATAGATACATCTTGTATAAAGCAACAGATACCTGAAATACACATGTGTGGTTTTAAAAGATTTATGATTTCCTAATACTTCCCATAAAAATTTCATCTTAGTAACTTCATCAAGAAATGGCAAAGATAGAAATAATTAGCAGACATTATTCAGTCAGTGTGTACTTAGAACATTTTTGTATAATGTTAAAGAACAAGAGTTTCTTCAGCTGATTAACCACAGGTAATTTCTAGCCATTTGAAGATTTCTCTGGAGTTATCTGAATAAAATCAGTATTCTTATCATTGATACTTCGTGGAGGGTCTGCTTGAGCAAAGCAGCTTTGTTGGTATTAGTTGTAAGCATGTATCAGTTTTTTAAACTAATTCTTTTAAAAGCCATTACTGCCATTGCCTTTATTTTAAGGTTTTATTTAAGATTATGAAAACAAAATCTTTATTCATTTTTCTATGTTATTCTTTCTAGAAAGTTGCTCTAAATCTTATCTTCCAATCACTTGACTTTTCCAGGCCCCCAATTCTCACCAGTCCATCTCCTTCAAAATCCATTCCAATTCCACAGCCTTTCCGACCAGCAGATGAAGATCATCGAAATCAGTTTGGACAACGAGACCGGTCCTCATCAGCTCCAAATGTGCATATAAACACAATAGAACCCGTCAATATTGATGTAAGTATCCAGCAGTGTTCGAATGTAGAAAATTCAAGTGTGTTTATTTTTCTGCTGTTTTTTTGGATCACAGACTGGGGAATCTGGTTCTGTCAGCTGTTTTGTAAATTAAGTTTTCTCTCTCTCTCGAAGTTAGTGTCTGTCTGTGTCTCTCTCTCTCCCCTCTCTCCCACTCCCTCTCTCAATAAATTGAGTTAATTTTAATCTTTTTGTGTATATTTTTAATATAGATTTATAATATAGATCAGAAATAAGTGCCATGTTTCATTTATCACAGTTAGTATAAGTAACAGACTTTTCATGAATTACAGATCAGAAAAGCCTTGTCATCTTCTCTGCTGGCATAAAATATTTAACTAGTACCAAAGTATAGAGTTATTCTCATTGGTTTTTTCCTTATGACACTTCTGTAAAAGTCTTATTTTCATTTATTTAACAGATAATCAATCCACTTGACCCATTTGAAGGTATAGAAAAAATAAGAATATACTTGCATATTTCAATGTGAAGTCTTTACCTAAATTTCTAAAAGTTCAGCTTTGAGTTAAATAACGCTTAAGGACTAATCATTACTTTATGTACTTCTCGTGCAAAGCTACTGTTTACCTTCTTTACTTTCTTGAGTATACCATTGTACTCCATCTCTATACAAATCAATTATTTTAGCTACTTCTGGCTGATCACTCTTGAATTTTTTTCCTTTTCTAGTTTATGTTACACACTGGAAGTTAATTATGAACCTTAGTGTCACTTCTTCAGTTTAACCTTGACTTCTGGACAGCAAAAACCATTCCCAATATAGTTCCCTAAAATAGGAATTATTACATGATGACCTAACTTAAGAGGTCATCAAAAAACATTTGTATTAATAAAAGGCTTAGAAGACAAAGCAGAGGTCTATTTCCCATAGTATAGACCAAGGGTCAGCAAACTCTTAAAGGGCCAGATGGTAAATATTTTAGGCTTGTGGATCTTGCAGTCTCTAAAGACAACTGTTGAGCTCTGTCACTAGTGTGAAAACAACCACAGATAATAAGTACATTTTAAACAAACAGGTGAGGCTTTATTCCAATAAACTTCAGTAAAGCGGGTGGCCAGCCCATTGTATTTTGCTAGTTCCAGATATAGACAAAAGGGAAGGAAGGGTTGAGAAAAAAAGATGACATACACAGGATCACTCCAAAAGGACTGGTTCATTCTACTGTATCATCCTGATAACCAAATTCCTGAAGAGAATAAAGAGCCCTTGACATCTGAGCTGTGGTGGGGTCAGGATCATTTCTCCCATAATTTGTACTTTAGAATAAAAAATGTGGGTTATCCTTAATCTTGAATGTAATAAGCAACAGAAAAAGCTACCAAATTTGTTTGCATTGGGAAGTAATCATATTTAAAAAGAAATCTGAAACTGTTTACCCAGATAAGCAGGATACTGAAATTACTGAGGGGTCATGTGTATGCTAGAGGACAGCCTGTTGTTCTCTAATGAGCCTAATGTTCTCGTTATACAGGCATTCCTTCTGTGAGTCCTCATAAGGTTGAGTAAAGGAGCCAAAATTATCCTAACAGGAAAATATTCACTAATTAACAGACTCCCCTAATAAGTCTCCACCCACATATTCCTCCCTCCCAGTTTAATACTAGCTTGCATTCCAGCCCCTTTTCATCATTATCCAACATTGCTATGAAAAAATAAAGCAGACTGATTGCTAGTCTGACAACAACAAAAAGATTTTAAGGATTTATTGAAGATAATGAAAAGCCACTGGGAAATAAGGATACAGCAGAATTAAATTAGTCCAGTTAACAGTAAAAGAGAGTAAGTGTCTAAAGGATGACAAGAGAACAGGCTTTTCTAAAGAAAATGAATTAAATATCGAAGGATTGATGGAGGCATTGAGGGAACTGAAGAAATCCTTTAAAATTTTTATAGAAATGATTGATTGTGATGTGAAAGATGAATATTAAATTGAGAGTTTCAGTTTATGTTATTGTAAGTTTGATATTATGGCCAACAAAACCTTGATTCCCTCTGTATTAATTCTAAGAATTAGCATATTGTTGACATTATAACTTAATATTTTTGTTGAAGTAAATGAAAATAAACTTTTTATCAATCTTAATTTCATTTTTCAAGATACATTCCCAAGTCAGACTTTCTTCCTACTTTTTGCTATGAAATTTTTTTTCTGATTTTGTTGGATTTATTTAAAGTAGCCTTTTCTTAATACCAATTTTTCTCAGCTAAAACGGTCTTCTTCCATCTGCCTAGACCCACATACAAAGGGGGAAAAAAGGAGGAGAGGGAAATAAATGAATAAGAGGATTTTATGAAATATGAAATCAAATCTTATTTCTAGGTTAGATCTATTGTCAGTATGTTCAAAGTTGTAAACTTTGTATTTACTTTCAAAAGTAACATTCTTTTAGACTATTTCTCTTTATATCTTAGTGTTCCTAAGATTCTCCTGTTCTCTTGGGCTTGAACATTTGGAGTGTCATGTTTACATCTTTCTGTTTCATCTTCCCCATAAGCAAATAGTCATAAGATATCACCTTTCCTTTTGATATGTATCTCAAATTTGTTTTTTCTACCACCATTTGGGCCCATATTTCTTCACTTGAACTACTTATGACATTAATCTGCTATATAAATTTCCTGCCATTGATTTCTCTGTCCATTTACATTCTTTATTGCTACTGTCAGAATAGGGTTTTATTTGTTTTATTATTTATTGTAAGACTTCAATCACCATCTGTTCCTTTGTTATAAAACTTTTGTTTACTTCCCATTGATTATAAAATATAAACCTTTTAGCATTTCATTCAATTTCAGTCATCTCATTCAGTTTCAGTCATTATTTATCATTTATTATTCCAGTAAACCAAATTTAATATTTACTGTGGGATAGGCACTGTATCAGAATAGGGAATTAAGATGAATTAGCATACAGTCTTTGCCCTCAGGGAGATCACGGTCTAATGGATGAATCAGACATATAAATAAATAAACACAAAAATATACAATGATGGTTTATAGAAGGGGATGAACTCTACCTGATTAAAGACAGTCAAGTTTAGCAGAGAAGAGATAACATTTAAGCCAGATTGTAGAAGATGAACAATGAATATGAAGGAGTAGGGATTTATTAAGTACCTAGTGTTAGGGGTTTTAAGAAGGAAGAACATTTGTTAAGGAAATGGTATGTGCAGAAGTATGGAAGTACCTTTATGTGGGATGTAATTAATACTTGATATTGTAGGGAAGATGACATGTATTATTCTGAGGTCTCTGTAGTAGTTGATAGTGAAGGGTCCAGTAAACTGAGTGGGAAAGAAAGTGGTCAGCTCTTTACTTTAGAAAAATCTTTTGAATTAGTGAGAGATTTGATAGACGTGGTTGTTAGGATTGATACTGTAAATGGCATGCTTACTATGTGCTAGGTCCTTTACCAAGTACATAAAATTTCTTATTCCATCCTCATAAACACTTGTGAGTTAAGTACTATTATTTTCCTTCTTTTACTGTTAAGAAAATTAGATTTAGAGTTGTCAAGAAACTTTTTCCAGATCACACAGGTGGTAAATGATTGAAATGGGGTAAAACCTGGCCATTCTTCTTATAGGCAATTGTTGTTCTATCTAGTAGTAAAGGAGAGAAGTGGGAGATGAGAGATAAAAAAAGACAATGCCTAGAATTCTCTGCCTTAGGTGTATACATAGTATTTATTTGATTCATTAAGATAGAAATGCCTAGGGAAGAACAGGGTTTGTAGGAATGAAAATGTTAACTTTTATTTTGGACATACTGACTTGAAGATGTCTGTGCATCTTTACTGGTTTAGAAGTCCAGTACCAGTTGAAATAAAGACCTTGAGTAGAGATACACATTTAGAAATAATTAGCCTATTTGTGTTAAAGTCATGGATGTAAATGATGGTAGAAATGCAACCCTAGTGATCATTAACTTTTGAGATATAAGCAGAGACTGTCTTTGTCTGTCTCCATTATAGGCTCCTCTTCCTAAATTTAGCTTCAAACAAGTAAGAGAAAGTGGTGTTGAAGAAGCCAAAGGGAGAAATGGGGACTTCAAGAATGCTGAAGTAGTTGATGGCAGTTGTCATTGAGACTCAAATGTATTCAATATAACTATTGAACTGGACAATTACAGTGTCATTTTGATGTCATTAAGAGCTGTTTTAGAGGTCTAGTGGAGGAGAGCAAAAGCTGGTAAAAATGTGGGATTGCGTGCCAGATTTGAGAAGCTTGGCTACAAAGGAATGATGAAAGCCATAGACTGAAGCAGAATCATGTGAGAGACTTGAGCATACTTGTAACTTGAGGGGAAGAAGCAAGTAAAGAGAGAGGTTCAAAAGAACAAGAGAAGGAGTAATTAAGGTAGTAAATAAAAATTCCTTGAACTTGGAAGTGATGTTCCTCAGGGGCTGCTGCTGTGCTGCTGCTAAGTCGCTTCAGTCGTGTCTGACTCTGTGCGACCCCAGAGACGGCAGCCCGCCAGGCTCGAGGAGTTAAAGGTGAACATAGCTGCCTCTGAACTCTCTAGAGACAGAGAGACCGTGGGCAGATGACCTAACCATGGAGCTAACAGTGTCTGCCCCTTGTAGTGATTATCATTCTTGGCACAAAAAAAGAATTCAGAAATTATAGCTAATATTATGCAGATGTTTGTAGATATAGAGACAGAACAGAATGTTCTTTGATAGCTTCTGTTTTCTCTATCCTGCTAAAAAGGGGAAGAGCAGTAATTAGGAAAGGAACCATAGGAAATTGGGGGAAAGTTTGAAATAGCCAGTATTGGAATACTAGAAGGTCCTGTTTAACCTAGATCACATAAAAAAAGATTGTCAGAGAGCTTTAAGAACATATTTAAGATCGGAAAATACAAGCTTATGGTGGTTATTAGCAGAAGGTTGTCCAGAAGGCCTTTCTTTTTTTTTTGGCAGCACTGCTCAGCTTATGGGATTGTACTTCCCTGATGAGGGCTTAAACCCCAGCTCTCAGCAGTGAAAGCTCAGAGTCCTGGACCACCAGGGAATTCCACCTCTGCTTTTCTGCATCCTATCTACCACTCAAACTCCAGCTCTTAGATTAACTTCTTCAAATGCTTCACCAGTGACCAAGTTCTATAGTTATTTCTTTATCCTTTGAACTTATGTTGCACCAAGAATCTTTTTACATATACTGTTTATTTGGCAATTAATTAAGCAACTTTGGCACCTTTTTTTTTATTGTTTTCTTAAGCTCTTATTTTTATGTAATTTCTATGTTTGTATATCTTTCTTAGATGATAAGCTGTCAAGAACTCAAAGTTAGTGAGACCACCATGATTTTATATTTATTGGTAGTCATACAACCACTAATACTTAGCACCTTATTTGCAGATATTTGTTGATTATTCTGTATAAAATGGTAAAGGTTTTTTATAGTACATTGAACATGGCAGAAATGCATCTGTAAAGAATCTTCTCTTGTTTTAGCTTATAAGCCTTTGGGCATATTTAGAGACATTTGGGGTAGGTCAGTCATCAGTTATACTGGGTAAACTAAGTTCTGTCAAAGTCCAAATTGGTCCAAATTGCACTACATTGCCAGTAGACTCCTCCCCCACTGCCCTGCCTCACAATGTCTGTTATAAAAAGCTGTATTTTAATAATAAAGACAACTAAAAAATGTTTCCCTTCTAGTGTGTCCTTAAACATTTATATTCTTAAGATCATATCAGTGTACACTTAATTTTGTATCCTTTTTTAATTATAAACATGTTTCATGATTCAAATTTCATAACTGTTTTAGTAGCTGCATAATATGTTCTAAATTGACACACTATAATTTACTTAACCAATATGTCAATATGCCTAAAATGTCAGTATGCCTAAAATAGGGAAATAATTATTTTTTAGTATAATGGATAATGTTGCACTAAACATCTTTGTGCATATCATTTTTTCTTATGAATTATTTCTTTAGGAAAAATTCCCAGAAGTGGAATTACAGGATCAAAGGGTATGAACATTTTATGGCTCTTAATATGTGCCAGTAGAATGTTTTTGAGCATTAATGCAGCCATTGGTTTTAAATGGCCTGAAATGGATTTCAGCATTTGATCAGGACTAAACCCTTCAGTCTAGGGTTAGGTTGGCAGGTGTTTCAAAGTTTTTATTTTATCATGTTCACTAGTTAATTTCATATTCTTTCTGTTTTGTGAAGTAATTTATAAGACAGGTATTATTTTGAATTCACCTTTCTGTTAATGCTTAGTGGAAAATAAAATGTTGTTGCTTTTTTATCATATGCTTTGATTAAGTATACATTATTATCTATTTGTAGGACTTGATTAGAGACCAAGGGTTTCGTAGTGATGGAGGTAAGTAGTGATTTCAATTTAAAACAAACAAAAAAACACCCCGGGAAGAATGCAATTGCTTTGCTGCTTGTCTCCTTTATATTTGCTTCTTTCATGAAACACAGACACAGAGAAAAATATGTAGAGAAAAATAAAAAATTGTTTGCTTTTCTTTAGTAATTATCATTTATCTCTAATAAAATTTTAACTGATTTTAAATTTTAACTCCAGAAACAGAGAAAAAGAGAGGACATAAAAGGGAGTCTTAAATGTGACATCTACAATTTTTTAATGTTTTTATCAAATCATTTTACCCATTTTATTCCTATCTCCACTAATACTTAAAGACTGAGCAATCAGGTTTTTTTACAATCAGTTAAAACTTGACTTCTTAAATCATTCTTGGGGAGAATCCCTGGGATTACCTGCTACAGCTTGTCAGTTTGATAGACACTGTCAACTACTTCCCTTCAGCTTTCTAGAAGGCCCTGGAAGATAAATTTTATAGCGTGGACTCCTAATAGAAAAGCCCAGTTCCCCTCTTACTAGTCCAATAAATAAAATAAGCAAATGAGAGATCGAATGGAGATTTCTTAAAGAATTTTTATCAGCTGTTTACTCTGGCACCCAGTGAATATTGGGGTCATAGCAAAACATTATTTTAGAAAATACTTTTTAAAATAAGAGTTTATCCCCATAAGATTTTTGTAAGAGATGCTGTTTGAAACAGTCTTGACATTTTCTTTCAGGTGGTCCTTTATGCTTCCCTCTTCAACTGTCGTCTGTTTAATAAGGAAGCCCTGCAGTGCCCACGTACTTTGTTTAGAGTCAGTCTTTTCACTGTGACCCTGCTTTATATTCAAAATATCTAAGCCCAGATGCAAAGATACTTTATGTCAAATGTTGCATGAACCATCTTTTTTATGTTTCTATATACTTGTGGACTTACCAAAATAATAAGCCTGTGTTATGTACTCTGGACTTAGTATTTATTATATGTAGTACATAGTTACAAAAGTTTTTTTTTCCTGTTTGTTATTCCATGAACCCACCAATTAATGTTGCTGCCAGTTTGACTTTCGTATGCTTTAATAGCTGTGGCTTTGATAATTTTGCCCAGTACATTCAGCATTTAAATGTTGCCATCACGTTAGCATCACAGAGTTAACTTAGTCATAAAAATTGCCTGCTTAGTACCAAAAATCAAACAGCATTTATCCTTTATATGAATCACTTTTAAAAGAATGATTGGAATTTTATGAAAATAAGCAGTTTTTTAAACATCCATAATTATTTTGTGAAGCAGGCTTCAACTCATCTTATTTATTCCCCGTGATTTCTTTCATTTCTTCTGTGTCTGTCTTCCTGTGTTTGCCTGCTCCTCTCTTTCTCTTCTAACAGCCCCTTTGAACCAGCTGATGCGCTGTCTTCGGAAATACCAATCCCGGACTCCCAGTCCCCTCCTACATTCTGTCCCCAGTGAAATAGTGTTTGATTTTGAGCCTGGCCCAGTGTTCAGAGGTAGTTGGGCTCTTCTTTCTTGTTTTCACCCAAAGCAAATTAAATATAAACAACAGATGCTGTTTGTGTCTCACCCTCACAGTGTGTTTGTAAGTGTGAGAGTTTTCAGTGCTAAATTTCTGCTTGGCCTGGCTGGAGTGCTCTGAATGTGCTTCTCACACATACTCACTTCCACAAGCTTTCTGTATGCTGTCTGTCATAAATGTTTAAAAGCAAGAGCTGAAACTTCCATCTTGTTTTTTGTTAATACTAACTTTTGGTCTTGATAATTTCCTAAACTCAGGGGGTGGCAGCAAATAATGTGGGGAGGGTTTTCTTCAAGCTGAATTTCTTTTACTTTAATCCATTTAGGTGATAACCTTGATGGTTGCTAATATCAATTTTTTTGGTTTTTAAAAAATGGAAATCCCTATTATGAGTTCTTATTAGACTTTTGGCTTTGACTTTTTGTAATATGTATTCTTTTTTTTTTTTTAAACATAAGCCATGTATATTTTATATCAAAACTAGGGAACTTAAAGAAGATCTGTAATGTATTTGAAGTATTTTAGCATACTTTAGAAAATTAAGATTGATACTTTGAGTTATGCTCTCATATGAGGGGAGAGTGTAGCAGTATAATTTCACCCATCCATTTTATTTCACCATTCTTTAACTAGTGGTTAAACTAATTCTTAAAAATTTAAGTCAAAATTTAGACAAGTGTCTTGCTCTAAATATTTTTAAAGAATTATATTTACTGGTTTTTGCTAGTGTCTGTTACTTATTCTGAATGAATGATGGTTTTCAGATTTTTGCTCTTTCTGCCCAACTTTCTCAGAGAATCCATGGAATGGGCTGGAAGTTATAGAGAACTGAGTAGTGTAATTAAAGTAAGTGATGCAGTACAGCACTGAGTAGATCAGGATTGTGAAGCCTGGGTAAACAGTTAAGGCTTCATGATGTTGAAATATTATCAATGGAAGGCAGAATACGGATTGTAGTTAATAGATACTACAGTTAATAACTGTAGTTTTTAACTACAGTTTGTAGTTAAACTACAGATTGTAGTTAATAGATACTCCAGGTGTCATTTTCTTTTAGAAATTGCATGTGAGATCATGGAAATTACACATGATGACATATGTGGTGTAGTAATGATGAAATTTCTATACAGTTTTAACATTTTAAATGTTGCCATTAGTATTTTGATCCTTGTCCTTTGAGAGAGAATGACTTTTTAACTTGAGAGTAGTTACCTACTTTTTTTTAAAAATGGAAGTCTTTTCGTTCTGTTTGTGCAATATTAACTGACATCTCAGTCCTGCTTAGCTATACTCAGGCTCCACCAGGAGTCATTACCCTGAACCCCTCTGAACCAGGTGCTTTCTGTACATGAATTGGAATTTTTGCTCAGTCAGCACTTGGAAGAAAAAGTATCCATCAGAAAGGTGAGTCCATTTTCAAAGAGTGTAGCCCTTGGACTCATTTTGCTGATAAAATATTTCCGTTTGTAGTAACTTGGCTGAGATGCCATTGCACTTTACTTGTTCTCATTTTATAGGCAGAGATTTTTCAGAAAGTCTTGAGAAACCTACTTGGCTTTGTTGCCATTAACTTTGTTGTGCAGGTAAAATTAATCTTTGTTTAGCAAAATAAAGCTCCAGAAACCAATGACAGTGACCAGTATCTCTCTTAAATAGTGTATAGTATGTAGTAGGATTTTTTTAAATTTTAGTGGCTAATATGAAAGAGTTAGATAATGTCAATATTAAGGCCATTATTAGAAAATGTTTCCATTTGGAGCATTTCTCTCTTTTTTATTATTATTATTGATTGGCTCTTAATGTCACATAATTAAAGTTTATTTTTTATGTTTGCTTTTAAATTGATTTTGCTTTTTGGTTTTTTTGGTCAAAGAAAAAATTGGGATATATTTAAGATTGTTTTTCTCCTAGGCTCTGCAGCAGTAAGCAAAGTATATATCTATAATCATATATTTTAAAGGTTATTAAATTGACCAAAATGCTAAAACTGTAAAACTAAAAGAAACTATAGTTTTTAAATTTATAATTAATCACCAAATGAGGCCCTCTTTTTGCCTGTCCTTTCCTAATGGTCAGTATTAAAACATGCACTGCATTTTTTAAAATAAGTCTACATCTCCCTGCACCCTCTGCCCCCAGTAAGCTAACATACTTGATCCTCCTTTAATAGATAAATTTTTCCTTTCACTAACTTAGGATCAACCACAGGTTTATCCGCCACACCCCCTGCCTCATTACCTGGCTCACTCTCTAATGTGAAAGCATTGCAGAAATCTCCAGGACCTCAGCGAGAAAGAAAGTCCTCTTCATCCTCAGAAGACAGGAATCGAATGGTGAGAGTATATGTCTTTTTTCCTCTGAAGTGCTTTCTTCTTAGAAATCATTAAGAGCTGATAGTTTTTTGCTTAAAGCATATTCCCACAATGTTGATTTTTGCTCTCAACTCTAATATAATTGAGTAAAAGGCAGTTTGGGAAGAGTTAGAATAGTGTTCTGTTTCTGAACTATGGAAAGAGAGTAAGCCGGTATTTTAGGAAGCATTAGGCATATATGTTTTAAAGAGTTGGTCTGAAATTCAAATATCTACCAAAGGACATTTTTTCCTATTGAAAAATTAAATTTATGCTGTAACTTAAATATTTATTAAAAACTAATCACATTAGCAGTAGTGCACTAGTATATATTGGCTAAGTGGATTCTCTATCATACCAGAGTTTTGTATGTGTTGATAACATTTTTGAGAGAGAGATTGGATCAGATAAGATATATGAAGTAAGTTAGTACTGACTGGGAGAAAGTAATTAAGATTATCAACAGTTGCCTAGTACCTTAACTCAAATTTTTGGCCTTTGGAGCCAAAGCTAGTCGCAAATGTGTAGTGCTTACTTATCTTGCCCCAGTAGTCTTCCAAATGATTTTTTTTTTTAAGTTGCTTTATTTTATTGATTTTAATACTGAAATTTAATATAACATTTCTGCTCATAACCAATAAATAATTTTCATTTTTACTGAATTATTTCCATCCTAATATTGACTTAGTTCTTAAACTTAAGTTGTGTATTGTAAGAATCATCTTCGTATTATTCCTCTAGAGTATAGTTTTGTTTTGTTTCTCCCCAAAGTTCTTATTCTCTTCTTATGTCCGTTTCAGAAATAGAGGAATGTACTTAGTGTCAAACATAAAGTGTTCCTTTTTTGTTTGCTTTGGCTTGACTTTTGCCTTATTTTTATCAAGAAAACGCTTGGTAGACGGGATTCAAGTGACGATTGGGAGATTCCTGATGGACAGATCACAGTGGGACAAAGAATTGGATCAGGGTCATTTGGGACAGTCTACAAGGGAAAGTGGCATGGTACGTATGTCATACAGTGATCCTGTCACAACTTTTGTTAAAAAGAAAATGTCAAAGGGAGTATTCACTGTTTGTATCATTAAGCTGTTTTGATCAGACGCAAGAGTTCCCCAAAGGTTTTTATCAAAAATTATGGGAAATAAAAATTGGATTCACAGTAACCAGAAGTCCTCTCATTATACTTCAGTAATAATTTTTTAAAGATGATGATCGTCCGGATGAGCTAGTCACCAAGATATTTTTTTTTATAAGTCTTTCTGTTGGTAATTTTATTTATATTATAAACCACAAGTAAACATATAAAAAGAGAACTTAACCAAAGGAAGAAATGACCAGTAAACATATAAAAAATGTTCAGTCTCACTACTTGTGAAAGAATTAAAAATTCAAAAAATAGAAATCATCATTGCTTCTTAAGTGACTTATCTTTCTTTGAAAAAATAAATGGACAAAAAATTATTTTAATTGATTGTTTAGAGTTGTGATTGTAATGCTGCTGGTGGGAAAGTAAATTGCTATGAATTTTCTGGAGGGCAGTTTGGCAATATGTATATGGAGCCAATAATTTTATATGTAGAACATGAACAAACAGATGTGTAAGTATATTCATTGGAGATTTAATATTAATGAGAAATGGAAATAACTTAAAATGCCCATTAAAAGAAGATTGGATTATACTGATAATGTCCATATATAATTATATAGACAGTAAAATGGTATGGCAGATCTATATTTATTGATATGGAAAAGTTTCAGTGGTATATTTTAAAAGCAGCATGTATAATATCCCATACTATGACGCTACATATATATATCATAATTTTCTAAATGACCATCAATATTTTAGTATATATCTTTTCTAGGTTGTCTTTTTCGTGTGTGTGTGTTAGTCAGTTGTGTCTGACTCTTGGTAATCCCATAGACTGTAGCCCACTAGGCTCCTCTGTCCATGGGATTCTCCAGGCAAGAATGCTGGAGTGGGTTGCCATTTCCTTTTCCAGAGGATCTTCCCAACTCAGGGGTCAAACCTAGGTCCCCTGCATTGCAGGCAGGTTCTTTACTGCTGAGCCACCAGGGAAGCCCCTGTCCTTTTCGTATATATTTATAAATGTTATATAATATTTATAAATAAATATATAAATATTTATGTAAATACCTTTAATTATGGGACATTCATCACTGAGACTGCATATATTAAATATATATATTATATATATATAAATTTATAAATAAATATATAAATATTTATAATACTGCGTACTTTTAAGAGCCTAGTAAGGAATACAACAGGTCTCCCCATGTGGCACTAGTGATAAAGAGTCCACACTGCCAACGCAAAAGATACAAGAGATGTGGGTTCGATCTCTGGGTCAGGAGGATCCCCTGGAGGAGGGCATGGCAACCCACTCTGGTATTCTTGCTTGGACAATCTCAAGGACAGAGGAGCCTGGCAGACTGTAGTCCACAGGGTCACAAAGAGTCAGACACGACTGAAGTGACTGAGTATACACACAGAGTATACAGGAGTAGGTTAACAGTGATCATTTTTGAATGACATGATTATGAGAGATTTTTATTTTATTCCTTACGCTTTTAAAATGTTTAATTTTTTAAGTTTGTTAGTTTTTTTTCTATAAGCACTTGATAATCAGGAAAAATCAATGTTAGTTTAATTATATTAATGTTAAGTTTAATTATATTGAAATATACATGCAAATAAGTGCACTTTAATGTACAGGTAGCTAAAATTTTGCAACGTTAACACATTTGGTCAATAAACAGAGCATTCCCAGAACTCTAGAAGTCCTTTTCATGTCCCCCACCCTCAAGAGTAGCCACTATCCATACCTGAATAGACATAATAATACAGTATGCACTCCTTTGTATCTGGTCCTTTTTACACAATATTGTTTATAAGATTCATCTGTATTATCGTATGTAGTTGTAGGTTATTCATTCTCTATATAGTGTTCATTGTGTGACTATAGGCATGACTATATACCGTGTGACCAGCATTTGAATAGTTTCCAGTTTGGGGCTTTTATAAACACTGCTGCTATGAATATTCTTAGCACCTGTCATTTAGTGAACATATGTGTCCATGGTGGTTGGTATATATCTAGGAAAGACTTGTGGGGCCAGTAGTCCATTCTAAAGGAGATAGGTCCTGGGTGTTCATTGGAGGGACTGATGCTAAAGCTGAAACTCCAATACTTTGGCCACCTCATGTGAAGAGTTGACTCACTGGAAAACATCCTGATGCTGGGAGGGATTGGGGGCAGGAGGAAAAGGGGACGACAGAGGATGAGATGGCTGGATGGCATCACCGACTCGATGGACGTGAGTCTGGGTGAACTCCGGGAGTTGGTGATGGACAGGGACCCCTAGTGTGCTACGATTCATGGGGTCGCAAAGAGTCGGACACAACTAAGCGACTGATCTGAACTGAAGTAGATATTAACACAGTGTTTCGTGTGGTTGTACCAATTTATACACCTTTTGGCAATGTGTAAGAATTCTACCTGTTTCATATAAAGTTTTTTTTTAAATAATTTTTCAAAGTAAAAGCAATAAGTGATCCATGGATTTGAAGGAAGTGTTAAATACTCTGATAAAGAAGTTTGCAGTTTTCTATTTCCACAAAGTTTCGTTCTGCCTGTCATCTACAGTTTTAACATTCAGTTAGTGAATGCATCTAATTTAGTTTTGCTAAATAGCTAGGAAAATATCATGGGTATTTAATTGGTTAAACTAAATTTCCAAGGGAAAAATGAGATAGGCTGGTTGTTTTTGAGGGAGGGGAGAACAGGGATTGGTATTTTAAAATACTAGTATAGGAGTGTCATTTTTAGTTTTTGTCTTTTGAAAATTAATGCCGTTTAGGTAGTTAAGGTATAATTTATTTGCAGTTTTGCAATGGTATGGTTTTAATGCTGTGGTAATTTGTGAAAATACCATAGAGTTTTTTATGTTTTTAAATTTTAATTAAAGATTGGAATGACATTTGGAATGGCAATTACCTTTTAGGTGATGTGGCAGTGAAAATGTTGAATGTGACAGCACCCACACCTCAGCAGTTACAGGCCTTCAAAAATGAAGTAGGAGTACTCAGGTAAGCTTGTGTAAATCATGTTTTCCAGAGAAGTTACCTTGATCAACTTGTGTTTTCCAGTGACAGCTCCTGTTAGCTTCACAGATTTACTCAAAATGGACAAAACAAAGTCTTTCTGAGTATATTTTGTCTTTGACTGTTTTCTTTTAAGTGGTATGCAATATTATATGGTACAGCTGATAAAAATATTAATCCTAGAGTGAATTAATGGAAACAGTGTTCGGATCATGAAAAGTGGTGCTTCTTCTTACGGGAATACTGCTCTCAAAATTCTAAGGTTATCAAAACACACTTAGAGATTGTATCAAACCTGGAACTTGAGGGAAATGAGCAAACTAGGGTATGTCCAGGCAAGGAGAACTTAGATGCGGAGGATTCTGGAACTATAACTTAGGGAGAAAATTGTCAACAGTACTGAGATGATAGGTCCATAGGAGGCTATTATGTTCAAAAGGGTATAAACTTGCTCTGTTTTATTCTAGAGAGTAGAACAGAGAAGCCAGTGATGAAAGTTACAGGAAAATGTTTTTCTAGTATGAACTACTTTAAAGGGAAGAAAGAAAAGAAGAGGGGACTTCCCTGGTGTCCAGTGGCTATTATTCCACACTTCCACTGCAGGGGCACAGATTCCATCCCTGGTGAAGGAACTTCAGATTCCCTGGTTGTGGAACATGAATTCCACATGCCGCACGATGTAGCCAAAAAAAAAGAAAAAGAAAAAAAGAATAGTGGGAACAGGCTACAGTCTCAGTGATGAATGTCCCATAATTAAAGGTATTTAAATAGTATCTAGTTGCCTATCTATGAGGTACACTAAAAAAGACATTTATGAAAAAGTTAGGGTGTTAGACTAGATAATTCCTAAAGTCTCATCTAAATTTATCCTGCTGCTGCCTTGCTAAAAAATACCTTTTTCTGACAGCATCTTATTGATAAGTAGAGTGCTTTGGCCCTGGTTTTGTGTTTTGTTTTTTTTTTAACATTTGCTAAAGTGTATCAACATTTACTATTTCCTGTTATGTTTCTTTTTACAGGAAAACGCGACATGTGAATATCCTCCTCTTCATGGGTTATTCAACAAAGCCACAACTGGCTATTGTTACCCAGTGGTGTGAGGGCTCCAGTTTATATCATCATCTCCACATCATTGAGACCAAATTCGAGATGATCAAACTTATAGATATTGCACGGCAGACTGCACAGGGCATGGAGTAAGTTCCATTCTGTTAAATCTCATGTAAATTTTGAAGACCACTGAGGATGTTTTAAAGGTTTCAGCTATTATTCTTTTGACTTAAATTCCCAGTTACTCTCCAGCATCATATAGACACTTTTAACTAATGGCTAGCTATATGATATTAAGAAATAGAATAGTCTGTCTCTAGTACAGTCTTCAAAACATATATCAAATATTTGATAATATATATGTGACTGTGAATTTATGTTTACTATACTATAATTTCGCTAAGCAGTGAGGGATCAAAAGATAAAAATAGTCCCCCGGTGCCCCTGCAAAAATAAATCCACTGAAAAGTCATTAACAGTTACTGAAGTATATAAAATGATTGTTAATTATCCTTTCAAGTTATTTTCTCCATGTGCCCCTATTTTCTATTGCAAAATAATCATCTGTGTAAAATATAGTAAAAATAAAGTAAAAGTGAAAGTCTGCATTTTGATCCTTTTTGAGGATTTCAAGTTGACTAGTTCATTGAATTTTACTTTGTAATTTAAAAGATAAAAAAATTACTTTATAAAATTTATCATAGGCCAAAGTAAGAAATTGACTACCAAGGATAGATTTTGCATAAAGTGCAAATAAACAGTAAATAAATCAAAAGGTAAAATTAAATATATTTTGAAAGCACTTAGATGAAAAAATTTAAGTGAGTTAAATACAATTTTGAAGGTCCCATATGTAGTTTAAAAATATGCATGTATATTGAGTCAGTTTAACATTTTATAGTATACAGATGATTTTCACGTACATAGTCATCATGTCATTTAATTTTTATAAAATTATGAAGTACATATTTTATGTTTACAGACAAAGAAACTGAGGCTTCTAAATGACTTGTCTAGACTTCACATTTAATAAACAGCAGCAAAGATATTTAACTCAAAATTTTTGGCTCCCAACCATTATTCTTTCCCCATAACTACTATACCACTTTTGCATTATAAAATTAGAATAAAACAGTAAAAGAGTATACATGTATTAATACCTAAAACTCTGACTTAGGGTCATTTATAGCAAATAAGCATAGAACCAGGACTCAAAACCTGATCTAGCTCTTAAATCTTCCCACTGTCCTACCCTTTCTGTCAGAAAACTAGGCAGTATATTTGTAATTTAGATTGTTTATAAGTCTGTATTCAGCCAAAGTCCTTATTGCAGCAACTTATTACTTTATTCAGTAACATTCCCACTTTTCCAGTAGACTAAAACAGCCCCACCTCTGACTCTGAATCTGTTCAAATCTGAAAGGTTATATTAAAATCTTGCAAAGAGTAAACTGTGGCCACAATGGTAAACATTGAAAGAGAAACAAATCTCGTTCTGCTTTTACCCCACCAGTCTCTTTGCTGCTTCTTCAGCAGGCCAAGTATGCTCTTTGCTCAGGGCCTTTGTACTTGTTATTTTCTTTTTAGGATAAGTACTCCCGCCACCAAGTATTCATAGAGCTTCTCCCTTATGTCTCTGTTCCAATGTTGCCTTTTCAAGGAAGCCTTCCAGTGATCACCTTGTATAACTAAAACCTTCCTACCCCGCTCTGTCACCCTATGCCCCACGCTGTTTTTGTTTTTAACACCCAACTCCATATAACATTTGTTTATTGTCTGTCATCCCCACTAGAATACAAGCTATATGAGAGCAGGGGTTTATTGTTGTGCTCTTTGTTTTGTCTCTAATGCCTGAAACAAGGCCTGAGCTATGATAGATACATAAGACAAAAATTTTAAAATGAAACCATGATTACACACAACAGCATAATTATTGATAGGTTTACCTTCCAGAAGAGAGAGCAGCCACATCCTTGTTGTATCAAAAGTGAGAAATGTCAAGAAAAGGAAAAACAGTCAAAGACATAATCAAAGATTAACACAGAGGAAAAGGCTTTTGCTATACACAGAGGCAGCAGAGAATAGTATTAAATATTGTTTTAGAAACAGTGACTGGGCAGTGAAGTGCAGTGTTGATTAAGGTAAGAAGTGGAGGTAGAGAAAAACACTGTCCAATTGGAATTGTTCTGTGGTCTGGGATATAGTTAAGAGGCAGTATTTTCCCATTACTTTACAGTTTGGGATCTGTAAGTATAAACCTTTGCAGTCTATGTGTTTACTCTGAAATACTTTGTTTGCATTTTGAAGTAACTTAACTATATGATGAGTATATCTGGCTGTGAATGTAAATCATCCCATTAGTTTATCCTTTATCTTAATAGCTGAAAAATATTAATTATATAAGCCTTCTAACAGATTATATTTTTTATTGCCAGCTTAAATTTAACCAAAGAAGATACAATTCCTTTTTTTCCTTTTAGTTTTTATAAGACAATATATGCAACTGGTTAAATGTTCCAACACATCTTTAGTTCCTGAAGGCTTTGGCAGATTGAAAGTCCTCTTATTAAAGTGGCTATGTGGCTTTCAGGTTAAGGTGACCCATTTTTGTTTCCTTGAGATGCCACCAAAACTATAATAATGAAAATTGTTTTTAAGCATGAACATATAATGATGGAGAGGAAAAAAAGAATAGCAGTAATATTTTAGAAGCTAGAAAGCAGATGAAGAAGTAATAATAGACATAGTGCACCCAAAAAAACTAAATTATTAACTGGGTGTGGAAAAATAGAAGCCAACCTGATTTGTACCACAGAATCCTCAAGTCTCAAGAACTGGGAGTGTGAATTATTTCTGGAAGAGGAAAAGTACATAAATGAAAAGGCCTATCTGAAATGTTTCTCTGGATGCCTTCTCATGCTCTATGCCACTGGATGGACACCCGATTCCTACCCTGGCAGGACACTGGAAACATATTCTCTAGAGAGGAGAGAAAGTTTCTGGACTCAAGGAAAATGGGGTGTGGGGGTGGGGGGTGGGGTCGGGTGACTGCCTACTAAGTGATGAATGGAGAGTTCCCTAGTGCTCTCTCTTCATTTGTTTCCCAGAAGGCTGGCAGCCAAACCTTCCCCTTCAGGCAGGAGATTGGAAGACTCTTGTTTGAGGAATCTACCAGCCAAGAATAGAGACACAAAGATAGTGATATTAGGAATTCCATCTAGATGGGAGTACATGGGAGTTCAGAACAAGAATTCAATTTGTATGCTCCAAGCTTTCAGACTGTCTTTTAGTCTCACTTAGTCTGGGTAAAGACAAATTATCTCTCAATTACCAGACATCAGAGGGAAGGTCTCTTAGGCCAGTGACAGAGAACAAATGGGGGAAAGGAAACTAGGAATAAACAAACACAGTTCAAGGAGAAGGACTAACCTCTCCCCACCAACCCCTGCAAAAAAAACTGTTTATCAGTTTCCTCAGAGATAAAAGATATTCTGTGAAATAAGGACAGATGCTTTATAAGGAACATTCATATAACAATGTAAAAATGTTAAAATGCTGATATTTATAGTCAGCTGGAAATTACATTCCTTCCAATTATTTAAACTTTTAGATGTCAGGTTCCTCCTCCATTGTCCTTCACCATCTTTTCATCAAGTACAGAACAAGTTAGTTGTAGCTGACAAGTAGATCTGTAGACTATTTAAATAGTTGCTTAGTAATGGCCTTTACACAGCCCTCATTTCAAACTAGTCTGGCCCTGAATGATTTCCGGAGACTGTTCAAAATGATCTTTTCTGACTACTTTCCAAAACTGATTCTAAAGTTCCAGGATATAAGCAGAATAAGAGCATGCTGTCTCACTATTAAAGTACTGGGGTTGCAGCCATTCCTAGATAAAACCTTTAGGAATTAGGAAGATTGAATTATTGGGACTTTGAAATGTGTCCCCTTTATTGGATTACAAAATATAAGCCGACAGTAGATGAGTGACGTTTTTCCTGTGTGACTGTCTTCTCTCTTCAGCAAAAGATCATTTCTGATTCCTAGGTTTACTTTAAGAGAGCAGAGCTATTCTAGTGGCAGATAATTAAATTCATTCTTAGGAATCAGGATTCATATAGTATATGTTTATCATCTTCTCACCTGACAGTCATTGATTCTGCCAAAGGGCCAAGGTATTTAAAGAATAACATTACAAAGAAATTCCAGGAATTGTCGGTCTGTTGTGCTATTTCTTTTCAGGGCTTTTCATTTCAGTCTAATACTTACTGTATAATTTTAAATGTAGCATTATTAGAAAATTTACTAAATGTTTACTCAGGGAGGCACACAGAAAAAGTTGCAATCTGTTGTTCTCACAGGAGTGATATATTCTGATTGTAAGGTGATTAAAAATAATTTGAGGATAAATTCTTACAATTTACTTTAAAACCAATAATGAAGTGTATGCTTCTTTTTATTCATAGGTAAGCCTAGTTAAAAGAAAGATAGAAGGATGAATTGAAGCTGAGAAGATGGTAAACATGTATTAATGACTGAAAATAATTCTGGTTGATCAAAGAATATTTAATTATAGTAAACGTTATTTTCTGGCAGATAAAAATAGTAATTGAGAGGAGGATGCTGATAATCACAAAAAATGCAGATTGAAAGAAGTACTATTTTTTACCTACTAGAATTGCTAAAATGCCCAAATTCTGGCGAGATTAAGTATTGATAAAGATTAGGGGGATTGCTCACTGGGACACTCCTGATGCAGCCAACCACCCTGGGGATAACTTGGAAGGATCTATTAAAGTGTTTGGTCTACACCCAAGAAACAACCAGCTTTTGTTCCAAGAGAGGTATATTGAAGGAGATATACTACAGGAAAATATCTACTAGTGAAAATTTGGAAACATAAATGCTCATCACTAGAGGACTGCATAAATAAAGTATTGGCACATATGTGCAGGGAAAGAATATATAGCACAAATGAATAATATATGTTTCAACATCAGCTTTAAAGTATGTCAAATGAGAAAAGCAAGCTGCAGCATGAGACCACTTAAAATTGTAAAAACAAAACATTGCATATATTTTTAAATCTTATGTATATATATGTACAAATAGTAAACAAAACTTGGAAGGAGCTCAGTCAGTAGTAGTTATCTCCAGGATGGCAAAAAGAGTCTCAGATGGGGATGGCTTATCAAGGACAGAGGCTTTAGTTTTACCTACGTAAAATTCATGTGGTTTCCGTCTTTTTATTTAAGATTCTACAGTTGTGTTTTATTTTCACAACTTTCTTACAAGTGTAATTTTTTTTAAAAAGGCAGGAGGCAAATGTGTAAAAATTTAAAAGCATTAAGTGTAGTGAGGAAAAGTGGTTTCTACAATTAGCCTTTGTTGCAGTTTTACTTAATTTCAAAATATAAAGTATTATAAGGAAATGCATAATCACTATAGAAAACTTAGAAAATGTAAGCATAAGTAAGCACCAGTACTCTACTGAGAGAGAATTACTGTTAATGTTCAGATATGTAGTATTGTGTATCTTTTCAGAATTCTGTATTTTAATACTGTATACAGTGGTTTGTTGTTTTAAATACAGAATCACACTGGTTTTACTTTTATTTTACTTGCTCTTATTTTAGATGTCTTTACCGATCAATAAATATTATGTTCTAACTCCATCTCTGCTACTACTAGTGAGTGAGTGAGTGAGTCAAGTTGCTCAGTCGTGTCCGACTCTTTGCGACCCCATGGACTGTAGCCCACCAGGCTCCTTGGTCCATGGGATTTTCCAGGCATGAATACTGGAGTGGGTTGCCATTTCCAAGTATGTTTTGTGGGGTTTTTTATATACAGTGATACATTTAGCAGTTACATAATATTTGTTCCAAGTGCTGTTCTGTGTACTTTATATATACTATCTCATTTAATCCTTAGCAACCCTGTTGTTCAGTCGCAATGTCGTGTCTAACTCTTTGCAACCCCATAGACTGCAGCATGCCAGGCTTCCCTGCCCTTCACTATCTCCCTGAGTTTGCTCAAACTTATGTCTGTTGAGTCAGTAATGCCATCCAACCATCTCATCCTCTGCTACCCCCTTCTCCTTCTGTCTTCAGTCTTTCCCAGCATCACGGTCTTTTCCACCCTGCAGGTAGATACTGTTATTAACCTGTATTTATTTACTGGTGGAGAAACTACAGTTTAAGAGGCCAGGTGACTTGCCGCAAGCACTTTGGCTCCAGAGTGTATTTCCTTGACCTCTTCACTGTTCTGCTTCTTCAGTTTAGTTAGTCCTTTCACCATCTAAATGGGCCCTGGATGCCATGCAGCCATCATACTTCCACTCCCTGGGTTTTTACTCTTCCCCTCTCGTAGACCCTGTTGTATTTCTTTTATCCTCAGTCCTCCAATATCTCTTCTCTAAGAACTGTCAGCTGATAACCTCACTTGCCATTTTATTAAGTATTAGAAACACCCACCACAGTATCTTCCTACCTACTTACATTCATACTCAATTTTTCTGTCTCATCATTAAGAGGAAAAGCCAGTCCTTTCATTTTGTGCATGCATACCATCCCCTTTCTCCTACAGACTGACATCTTTTGAGTAGCGCTCTCCTGTTCAACTTCAGATTTTCCTTTTTTACTGGATTTTCTTGTGTTTTAAAACATCTTTCTTATGTTCATTTGGAAGAATATTGACAATTGTTAAACCTAGGTGCAAGTCACAGGATATTATGCTATTCTTTGATTTTTCTGCATTTTCATGCATAAAAGTTTTCATAATAAAGAAGTTGTGGGAGTCCTTTTCTTGACCCCACTTCCATCTCAAACTATCATTCCGTTCCTCTTCTTTCTTTTATAGTAAAACTTCTCAACTGAGTTGTCCTTACTCACTCTCTAAATTCTTCCCTTCCTGATTTTCTTGGACCCCACTCCAGTCAGGCTTTTGCCCCTGACACTTCACTGAAATATCTCTTAATAAGATAGTTAACATGTTGCTAGATCCAGTGGTTAAATACTCAGTCCTCAACCATCAGAAGTATATAATGCAGTTGATCACACTCTTCTTCATGAAACGTCTTCTTAATCCCTTAAACTCTACCACCTGGGAGCCTTTTAGAAAAGCTGAATTTTAACCACCACCTCATATCTACTGAATTGAAGGCTGCATTTTAAGATCCCTGAGTGATTCTAATCATTAATCATTCTAAAGTTTGAGAAGCATTACTTTATATTCTCCTAATTTTCCTTCTCCTTACTATCTGTTCCTTCTCAGCTAGTTCTTCAACTCCTTAACCTCTCTAAATATTGAAATAGTCCTTTGGTAATCTCATCAAGTTTCATGACTTAAAATACCATTTAATTTCCATTTCTGTGGCAGTCTCCAGCTAATTCATTTCGTCAGAACTCCAGACTGTCATATGTAACTGTGCTTAACATCTCTTGATTGTCCAGTGGACATCTCAGATGTAATATATCTGATTCTGAGGTCCTGATCTTTTTCCTCAAGGCTGCCCTTCTGCAGTCTTTTCATTGCAGTGACTGGCAGCTCTCTTCTTAGGCTGCTTGTATCTGACATTTTGTTCCTAGTCTTTGATGTCTTTCTTTTTCTTATACCATACTACCAATCTATTAATCAGCTCCAGTTATCTTTGTCTTTAAAGTATATCTAGGATCTTACTCTAATGGCAGAAAGAGAAGAAGAATTAAAGAGTCTCTTGATGAGGGTGGAAGAAGAGAGTGAAAAAGCTTAAGACTCAACATAAAAAGAAAACAGTAAGTAAGATCATGGCATCTGGTCCCATCACTCCATGGCAAATAGATGGGGAAACAATGGAAACAGTGACAGACTTTATTTCCTTGGGCTCCAGAATCACCGTGGACTGTGACTGCAGCCATGAAATTTAAAAGACGTTCCTTGGAAGGAAAGCTATGACAAACCTAGACAGTATATTAAAAAGTGAAGACAACACTTTGCTGACAGACATCCGTATAATCAAAGCTATGGTTTTTCATGTCATGTATGGATGTGAGAACTGGACCATAAAGAAGGCTGAGTGCTGAAGAATTGATGCCTTTGAGTTGTGGTGTTGGAGAAGACTCTTGAGAGTCCTTTGAACTGCAAGGAAACCAAACCAGTCAATCCTAAAGGAAATCAACCCTAAATATTCATTGCAAGGACTGATGCTGAAGCTCCAGTACTTTGGTCACCTGATGCAAAGAGCTGACTCATTGGTAAAGACCTTGATGCTGGGAAATACTGAAGGCAGGAGGAGAGGGGTTGACAGGATGAGGTGGTTAGATAGCATCACTGACTCAATGGACATGAATCTGAGCAAACTCCAGGAGATGGTAAAGGGCAAAGAAGCCTGGTGTGCTGCAGTCCATCCATGAGGTCGTAAAGAGTCAGACACGACTTAGCGACTGAACCGCAGCAAGAATCTCACAGCTTCTCATCACCTATTCTGCTGTTACCCTGATTCAGACCACAGTTACCTCTTGCCTGGGTGAGTGCCTTACTTCCACCCTTACCCACCTTCATTGTATTCTCAATTTAGTAGTCCTTTGAAGACTTCAGTCAGATTATGTTGCTCTTCTGCTCCTCCAGTGTCTTCACATTTCATACAGAAAGGAAGCCAGAGTACTTACACAATAGTTCTTAGAAGGTCACCACCACCACCTCCCTCCCGCACTGCCTATTCTACTCCCTCTCTCAGCTCATTTACTGCTCTTCTGCCTCTTGTTTTCTCATCCAAGCCAGGTTGCTTTGCTATTCGTAGAACGCAGGAAGCACACAGCTGCCGTGGGGTTTTGCCCTTGCTCGTCCCTCTGCCTGCTGTGTTCTTATCCCATATCTGTATGACTCTCTGTCCTCCTTTGAATCTTTACTCAAGCTGTCCTTTGAAAAGAGACCTTCCCTGGCCTGAAATTACAACCCCCTGAAACTCAGCATTTTCTCTCTCCCACCTACTTTTTTGCATCTTTTTTATATCTTCTGTACTACAATGCAAGCCCCTTTAGGGTAGGGATTTTCTGCTTAATTTCCAAGACTTAGAACAGTTGTTGCTTAGCACAGAGTGGGCTTTCAATAAATATGTGTTAAATAAATGAAAGAAAGAACCTAAGAAGGTAAACGTTATCTCCATTTTACACGTTAGAAATCCAGAGCTTCAGGAATTATGTCATGTACCCAAGGTCATACAGCTAATGAGTGATACAGTTGGATCTCAGAGCCAGATCTGCACATTCACAACCCATGTCCTTTCCTCTACGCCTTTCTGGTCACGGCACTTAGATCCTCTGGGCTCTAGTTTTCCCATCAGCGTAAGTGGCCTTATTGCCCTTTTGCTTGCCTCACAAAGAAACGCAAAGGTTATAAAATCAAATGATGTAAAAATATCCTGAGAACTTGAAAATGCTTTATATGTACAGGAGGGTGATAGTAATTATTTGGTTTTTTAATAGAAGTTTTACAATTTTTGCTTTTAGTTTTAGTTCTTCCACCTACTTCAAATTAGTATGAAGTAAGGATTGAAGTTTTTTTTTCCTTATATGGATATCCAATTGTTCCAGCAACAATGGTTGAAGTACCTATCATTTCCCACATTTAACTGTCTTGCTCTTATAAATAAACAAATACCATACTTCTGAATTTGTGTATTTAAGCTTATGAATGCTATTCTAAGAATAGCATAGTTTTTGCTATTCCGTCAATATCATCATATTCCGTATTTACAGTACACTCTCACTTGGTCTCTTCAGGCCAGTGGTGTACTTAAATTATGATGAGAGTATTTTCCAAAGAGAGATTATACCCTCTCTAATGTAAGTCCCAGCCGGGAAACAGGACATGCAGATATCATATTCATGGACTAGAAAACTCAGTATTATTAAGATGTCTATTTTTTCCAAATTGAAGTCTCAGCAGGATTTTGGTATAAATTCACAAGTTGATCCTAAAACATATATGGAAATACAGTGGCAAGAATAGTCAGTTTTAGTCACTCAGACAGTTTTGAAAAAGAACAAAGTTGAAGGACATTTAATGTGAGATTCAAAACTTTCTATAAGCCGCCACAGTAATCAAGACAGTGTAATTAATGACAGATGTGTGACTCAAAACAGGAAAGAAAGTCTAGACATATATCTATTATGTCTGTGATCAGTAAATTTTTTTTTTTTTAAACACCAAGATGCCAGGGCAGTTCATTAAGAAAGGATAGTCCTTTCAAAAAATGTTACTGGAGATTGATTCTCAGCCCTCTTGGAGGAGGTTTGTCTTACAGCTTCACCATCAGCAGTCGTCTTCTCTTCTAGAATTCCTCTCTGAGAATTCTGGCAGGATTCAGAATCCCCCTACCTTTTGGAACCCACCTCCTTATCCTCTCCCAGAGTCCTTTTCCTCTTAAAGCCCTCTTCCCTAGAATCTAGCTTTCACCAAAACTTCCTTCCTTTCAGTCTCCTCCTCCCCAAATTCTCACAGAGGCCCACTCCCAAATCCCCCTCGTCAGAGCTCTCACCTTACACCCCCTCTTTGCCTGAATCTCCCTCCACTCAGGGCCCCCTGTTCCCCCCCACCCCCGCCTATTCTCCCCAGAATCTTCCTCTCCTCAGAGTCCACGACCCCTGCATCGCCCTCCTTCAGAAGCTCCCTCTCCGCAATCCACTTTTCCCAGAACTGGCCCCCTAGAGCCCATTTTCACAAAATCTTCATCCTGGGACTTCTCTGATGACTAAGCCTCCTCGCTCCCCATGCAGGGGGGCCTGTGTTCCATCCCTGGTCAGCAAATTACATCCTGCCTGCCACTACCAAAGAAGACGCATGCCACAACTCATGCACAAGGAAAAGCAAAGATCCCATGTAACTAAGACCCGGCACAGCCAAATATATAAATATTTTAAAACAAACAAAATGTTACCGGAACAACTGTATATCCAAATAGGATAAATAACTAGCCCTTTTCTGGCACAAAATGTGAATATTCATTCAAAATGGATCAAAGGCCTAAGACTAAAAGCTGAACATCTAAAATCTAAAACCTCTAGAAGAAACAAAGGAGAAAATCACTGTAGCCTAAAGATTTCTTATGACGCAAAAATGTAGGTAAAGATTTCTTATGACACAAAAATTAAGAACCATAAAAGAAAAAATTAATAAATTAGACTTCATCAGAATTTAAAACTTCTGCTTTTCAAAAGGCACTTAAGAAAATGAAAAGACAAGCCATAGACTTGAAGATAATGTTTGCAGGACACATTATCTGATAAAAGAATTATATCCAAAGCATATGAAGAACTCTTACAATTTAGTTATAAGAAAAACTACCCAATGAAAAAATGGGCAAAAGATTGGAGTACTTTATTAAAGAAGATGAAAGAATGGCAAATAAGCACATGCAAAGATCCTCAACGTGTTAGACATTAAAGATAGACAGGGTAGCACTACACATCCGCTAGAATGCTTCTAATCAGAGCCAACAATACCAATATTTGCAAGGATGCAGAGTAACCAGAGCTCTAACAGGTTGCTGGTAAGGATCTTAAATGGTACAACCACTTTGGCAAGTTCTTTTCAAATTAAAATTAACCATATGAGCAATTCTAATCTCACTGACTTCCCAAAAGAGATGAAAACAAGTCGGCAACAAAAACTCATATATGAATGTTTGCATGAATGTATATAGATAGTATCTTATTCATAATTGCCAAAAAACACAACAACCCAAATGTCTGACAACTAACTGGTTAAGTTATAGTATGTCTATCCACTGTAATACTGTATGCAGCCAGGGTGTGAGTCTCCAAATCATGCTGAGCAAAAGAAGCCAAATGATTTTGTTTATGTGAAATTCTAGGAAAGGTAAAGCTAATTGCTAGTAATGGAAATCATTATCAATGGTTGCCTGAGCCTAGGGAGGTACTGTTAATTGTAGAAATGTATGAAGAAACTTTAGGGGTGATGGATATTCTTCACCTTCATTATGGTTGGTCTTTAGACAAGTATACTTTATGTGTCTGCTAAAAACTCTTTAAACTGTACATAGTAAATGGGTACATTTTGTGTTGTATACTGGTTACACCTCTCCGTAAATTAGATTTTTCAAGTGAGAGAAACTGAAAAATCTAAGTAAAAATTGAATTTAGGCCACTGTAGAGTGCAACAGAAAAATGTGTGATCTCCACTTACTTTAGGGACTTCCATCCTAGTAATCATGGTAAATGATTACTAACTACATAAGACTGGCAGGATGGCATTCCCTGAAGTCTTGCTCACCTTCCACATTGATTATGAGGGATAAGGAAAACATCAAAGTAGAATGGAGACTGGGATTTGAAATTCTATTTGGATAAAATAACACCTTGTCACCACCATCACACATTCCAGTCCAATCAACTGCTGACAATTCTCTGTTGGTGTCAGAGGAGAGATTCATCTTGCTGTGTGAAGAAGAAAGAAAGACTGATGAACTTATTTCAAATTGTGCAGCATTAGATGAAAGAGGACAGAAATGCTAATGTGTGTGTAGGTCAGTTGCTTGATTTTAGAAATAGCTGAAAGTATATGAAAACAGCAGCAAATGAGTGAGAGACACTTGAGGCTTTTATAAATAGATTAGACTGATAATTTGGGCAGATGGTGTAGGCACAAGTATTTGAATCTCAGCAAAGTATTTGACTGAAATCTCTCATGATATTCTTGAGGATAAAATAGAGATGTGTAACACACATGAAGAATTTAACTAGGTTCATAATCATATAATTATCATACCTGAAGCTCTTATGCTAGGAGAGTTTTGTCCTCACTCTTCTCTTGAATATGACTAGCATATATTTACACATTACTTAGATGAAGGCATCATTAGCATGCTGATAAACTGATATTTTTGGCACCCCACTCCAGTACTCTTGCCTGGAAAATCCCATGGACAGAGGAGCCTGGTAGGCTGCAGTCCATGGGGTCGCTGAGAATCGGACACGATTGATCGACTTCACTTTCACTTTTCACTTTCATGCGTTGGAGAAGGAAATGGCAACCCACTCCAGTGTTCTTGCCTGGAGAATCCCAGGGACGGGGGAGCCTGGTGGGCTGCCATCTATGGGATCGCACAGAGTCGGACATGACTGAAGCGACTTAGCAGCAGCAGCAAACTGATTTTTTAGTGAAAACTAGAACTTTAATAAGCTGCAATTACAGGCCACATCTCAGGACTTCCCTGGTGACTCAGACAGTAAAGAATCTGCCTGCGATGCCAGAGACCTGGGTTTAGTCACTGGGTTGGCTAGATCCCCTGGAGAAGGGCATAGCAACCCATTCCAGTATTCTTACATGGAGAATCCCCATGGACAGAGGAGCTTGGCAGATAACAGTCCATAGGATCACAGAGAGTCAGACACGACTGAGCAGCTAAGCACACAGAGGCCATGTGTGCAAAATAAGAAATCTTATTCAAGTCCAAAAAAGAGAAGTACACAAATTTTGGATAAGGGAAATGGTTTTGTAGGAGCCATGCAAGAACAACAAATCTCTAGGGCTGTAGTTGAATATAATTTTGATAGGAGTCAGTAGAGTAACTGTAGCTGCCATAATAACAGTGGCTGATTTAATAAACATTTTTTCCCACCATAAGGAAGATGAAAGGAATTTGGGTTTTGTTTTGCTTTTTCTGTTTTTTGAGATTCCAAAAGTCAGTGACATCATGCAACCTGTTTCACTTAGCATAATGAGGTCAAGATCCATCCATGTTGTCATAAATGGCTGGATATCCTCATTTTTTATGGCTGAATACTATTGCTGTGTGTGTATGTGTGTGTGTGTGTGTGTGTGTGTGTGTGTGTGTGTGTGTGTTAACATTTTCTTTATCCATTGATGGACACTTAAGTTGTTTCCATGTCTTGGTTGCTGTGAATAATGCTGCAGTGAACATGAGGGTGCAAGTGTCTTGAGATCCTGAGTTAAATTTTTTTGATATATATATACCCCAAAGTGGGATTGTTAGATCATTTGGTAATTCTGTGTCTAATTTTTTGTGGAACCTCCATTCTGTTTTCCATAGCAGCTGTACCAATTTACAGTCCCACCAACAGTACATAAGGATTCCCTTTATCTACTCACCAACACTTGTATTTCTTACTTTTTCGATAATGGCCATTCTAACAGATAAGAGATGATATTTTGTTGTGGTTTTGGTTTGCATTTCCCTGGTAATTAGTGGTGTTGAACACCTTTTCATGTATGTGCCTGTTGGCCCATGTGTATATCTTCTTTGGGAAATGTCTATTTTTAAAACTTGATTGAGTTTTTGGTTACTGAGATGTGAGTTCTTTTTATTTTTGATATCCCCTATAGATGCATGATTTGCAGATACTTTCTCCCCTTTGATAGGTTGCTTTTTCATCTTGGTGGTAGTTTCCTATGTTGTGTAGAAGCTTTTTAGTTTGATGTCAGCGCATCATAGTATGGTCTTAAAAGAATGCTGAAAAATCGAATCTTGCATAAGACCTTGAAAGAAACAGCATAGAGAACAAATTTTACTAGCTGATGCGCCAGCTTCTTAAGGTTAAATTGATTCTGTAGGTGGATACTTTTCTTCACGGAAGGAGACTCCTAACAGAAACCTATCAAGAGCATGATATTCATTTAGTTTATAACATGTTTTTTCTTTCCTGGTACTTTTATGGACTTCCTTGGTGGCTCAGACAGTAAAGAATCTGCCTGTAACGGGGGAGACCTGAGTTTGATCCCTGGACTGGGAAGACCCCTGGAGAAGGGCATGGCAACCCACTCCAGTATTCTTGCCTGGAGAATTCCATGGACAGAGGAGCCTGGCAGGCTACAGTCCATGGGGTCACAAAGAGTCCGACATGACTGAGTGACTAAGCACTACTTTTATAAACTTACAGCATCTTTGAAAGGTTAGGAGTTCCAGTGTAACTGTCCTACATAATGGATAGACTTTTGTATCATCTATAGCAAAGTCAGTTTATTCTTGTTCCCTTCCTTACCCTCAACCAGTTATGTGGGGTGTGGCATCTTACATTGTAACTGGTTGATACTTAAGGAAATAATGGTTTAGGGTCAGCCTTTATCTGGAATATTAAGTAGGGATTGAGGTTTGATACTCATCCCTTTTTTCCAGCTGAGGAGTTTGAGTCTCTCCTCTTTCCAGCCTTCCATTATATAGACCAGGATTTCTGCTCTTTTGCTGCTTTTGTTACAGAAGTGTTGCAGAAAGAGGATTTATTAAATGAGATACAAGTTAGTAGAGCAATTTCTAAACGATAAAGGATTCCCCAAGGATAAAGTAGTATTAGCTCAAGTTGCAGCTGATGCAACCTTGGCCTGTAATAGATCTATGCTGTTTACGATTATATATCACTAGCTCAGCCATTATATTTATATCTTCTTAGTTATCTAGTACTTTCCTGGTCAGAAAATTTCTCTCTTCAACCCTCTAGTTACATTTCTATCTACATTATTCTTGGTGTATTTCATTGTATCAAATTTGTTGAAAAGATTGATACTATCCATCAAGAATACCTGTATCTTCCCATCTTGTAACTTCATCATGCCTCTCTATTTTCATATATACCACCCATTTGTTGTTGTTGTCTTTAATTTCAAAGGAGACAGGACCTCTTTCCAGAGACCACACCTTTTCTGTATACTAAATACTAATAAGCTAACTGAAGTCCCAAACACCACCAGTATCATGACCTATCCGCTTTTCTTTCTAATGAGGATAAGGTCTCCCCATCTTGGAACAGCTTTTGATTGACTCATTTTTCTCCTTTTTTGAACCTTTCTATGTCACTGCAGAACTTTTCAAGCATATGAGGGCCTATAACTGATAACCATGTTTTCTTTTGATGCAAGAGTGAGTGTGATGTAGCATATCAAATTCTCAGCCTAAAAAATCATGACAACAAGATAATTTCAGATTGTGATAAATGCTGTGAAGGAAATAAACAGAATAATGTAAGAGTAATTGGAGGAGAAGGAATTGGCTTTGTATAAGCAGTAATTTTAAATAAAAATTTTGTCTGAGAAAAAATTTCGAGGTCTTGATCTCTGGATGAGGAAATTGAAGATGAGAAAGCATAAATAATTAAGTTAATTATTTGCAAATGTTTTATTTTAAACAGTGTTCATTATATAATTTTGATTATATTATTTGAATTTTAAAGTCTTACTTTAAGGCAAAATTTATTTCCTAATAGTCATCGTTAGATTTCAGAAGTCTTATATATCTGTTTTTCTTACAGTTAAATGAAGAAAAATAACCTTCACTAGGACATTATATTTATCTCATTGTCGTTGATCCAACGTATATGTATTGAATGCTTACCACATGCCAGGCACGCTACTGGGCGCTGGGGATAAACAGAAATAAACCAGACACAGCTCTTTCCCTCAATAAACTCCACTGAGGCAGCTTTTAGGGGTAACAGATGATTTAAATTTATCATCGACTTTGAAATAGATTCACTGTGTCCGTTACAGTAGAAAGTTCCTCACTAGTTTTAAGAAGGTATTTTACGAACATACAATTCAGCATTTAAAAGTGGTTTTATTTTATCAAATGGAGTTTTTATTCTGAATAGAAAGTGAACATAGGTGGAAAAAAAAAAAAACATGAATCAAACTGTTACAGTAATAACTGAACAGGGGACAGATCACTTCATTTATGGTTGAGTCTTGGGAAAACGTCACTTAGGAGTCAGAACGTATATTCAGTGTTAAGGAATAAGTCTGATTCAGTGGAGAATAGAATGAAAGCTAATTTGGTGTGGGAGGGGAGCATTGATCACAGAGATGGGATTAAATACCAAGGTATACTTAAAGGACCTGGATAAATAGGCGTGACTGGAGTAGAAGGTTTGTATTGGTAAACAGTAAAAGATAAAGCAAAGTCATTCAGTAGAAAAAAAGATTTTGGTTGTACCATAATAGTAACATGTTCCTAAAATCCTCAGTTCACTTGCAGTCTATTTTACTGTTTCTTCTATAAAGGGATTATCACAGTGTGCAGTTTGCAGTTGTATCATGATTCTAAATAAATCTTTGTTTACACCCCTAAATGTGTTCTATAGATACTGAGGCCAGAGTCATTAGCCCTCCTCAGGTTAAAATGATCTTTTGTTTTTCAGTTACTTACACGCCAAGTCAATCATCCACAGAGACCTCAAGAGTAATAGTATCCTTCCTGAACTTGTCTGCGAAGTTTGAAAACATCTGACCTTTTCTCCTGCATTTTATCTTCACATTATGTAAAACCAGCTTTCATGCTGAGTTCAACAACACATTGTAAAGGGAATCAATAACTGGGTTTGCACAGGAGGGTAATAGTGCATGATACTCCAACCTGCTTCTGGTTTTTGAACAGCTAAGCATTGCAAAAAAGAAAAGCCTATTAAGTCCTTATGATAGTAGGACTGTGATTGCTTATGTCCTGTAAGCACTATAACATGCATAGTTTTGTAGCTATCTACTAGCTTCTTTCAGTGCCCTGACCTTGTTCAGTGGTCGTTGAGATGTAATTGACGGCTCTACATTATATAACAATGAGATGAGGCAAACATAACGTTTCTTCTTGCTCCGTAAGCCCGATTCAGATCCGATCTGCCAGGTGCCTAAATGCCAGTGAAGAGCTTTATAGCCTTCCTAGCAGTGCCAGAAGGATATTTGGGCCTCTTTTAGTAAAATCCAATGGGGAAGTCCCAAGGTCTCCCACAAACTTAGGAAAACAGCTTACCTCATCTTACCATGTTTGAGGCACCAAAAATCCTAAAAGCAGGTCACACAGTTCAAATAACACTATTTTTAAAGCATACTTATTAACTTTAAAAGGAAATGTGAAGTACTATACTTCCTTTTAAAGAATATCATAATAAAGAATTGTGGAAATTATATCTCATACCTAAAATCTTCATAATGCTTGCTTTGATAGGAAAATGAGACCTGTTGTTTTCCTTTACTTAACTACACCTCAGATATTTTTCTTCATGAAGACCTCACAGTAAAAATAGGTGATTTTGGTCTAGCCACAGTGAAATCTCGATGGAGTGGGTCCCATCAGTTTGAACAGTTGTCTGGATCCATTTTGTGGATGGTAAGAATTGAGGCTATTTCTCCATTAATTAAATTTTTGGCCCCTGAGATGCTGTTATTAGAAAGTCATTGAAGATTTCAACTATAGTGTTCTCATAGTTCTCAGTATACACAAAAACCAATGTTGATCTTATTTTGTTATAAATAGATTTTAATTTTATCTTTAGGAAGAATATTATGGAACCAGCTTCAGTATATCTTAAACAAAAGAATGTATCTTTTATAAGCACTGCTTAAGTTTTATTCAGAATTGTCTCTCTAAAATATTTTGTGTTTAGAATGTTCTGTGTATGTTGTTTCAAAAAAGAAGTATGCAATTTAAAAGTAGGTGTGATTTGCAGCCATTATTAAGGTTTCAATAAAAGAACTACTCCTTTTAAGAACAAGAGACTGTTTCACAATCTTATTTAAGCCTAAATTGGAAAGTTACTTTCTTTAGACTAGAAAGAATGGTATAATTATGGGCAGCTGGGAAAAGAAAAAGAAAAATGAAAGGTAGATTTTAAACACTGTCAGCCTTGTGTGCCCTGCATAGCTCCTTGTTCTTTCTTTATTCCTATTTCTGCTTTGTGGAAAAGAAGAGAGAGAAATTATAAGAAGAGGGAACTAAAACTTTTGTTCAGTTCCTTTCAGCATGCTGTGAAAAGGGTGGTCATAGGGCTTTTCTTAAGCCAGCTCTTCTCAGGAGGGTCCTTAAGACCCTTCAAGGTTTCCCAAGGTCGTCCTGTGTGAGACTAGCTTTTTCTTCATACTGTTCAACACATCACAACAGATTGAATGCATAACTGAGTATGTGACCGTAGCTGGCTGCTGTTAAACCAGTCAAAAAGAACTACAGGGACTTCCCTGGCAGTCCAGTGGTTAAGGCTCCATGCTTCTACTCCAGGGGTCACAGGTTCAGTCCCTGGTCGGGGAACCAAGATCCTGCATGCCTTGTGGCATGGCAAGGAAAAAAAATGGCAGTAGTGTTCTTCTCACTAAACTTTGTTTTTGAAAATCTAGTTTTCATTTTTTTTTTAAAGGGTAATCTGTCTTAACGGCTAATGGTTGTTTTATAATTTAATAAATATTTTAACAGTTCCTCAGTTAAGTTTTAATATGCTCAGTATCCATAGGTATAATCCACATAAACAGATGCTTCTTGGGGTCCTCCATAATTTTTAAGACTGAAAAAATCCTGAGACCAAAAAATCCTTGAGAACCTGTGCTCCAAGTTGAATACAGGATGTTCCAAAACTGTTAGTGCAGTTTTAAGTTTTGAATAACTGAATCTGCAGTAAAACTTTAGGATACCTGCTGGAAAAAGCAAAACTGCAAGGACTTTCAAAGCTACATTTGCCTGAATTCCCTGAACTTATCTGTAGCAGTTCTAAGAAGAGGATTCTGAATTAGTCAAGATAAGCCTGGGGTTAAATTTGGCTATGATTTCTTATAATAACTGGCATTAGAGTGAGTGGCAAGGTGGAAGGGGGTTGGCCTTGGACTTGGAGTCCAGAGGTCTGCACTCTCGTACTTTTGACTCTTAACCTGCCTGTTTCTTGACCTCCTCCAAGTCTTTCCATCTTTAACACTGGGTTGAACCAATGGATTTTGAATGCCTTTTCTGGGATTTAGTAATTAGAGCTAGCTGTATTTTTCTTTAATATATGTTTGTTTTAATAAATAATTATAAACAAACTAATTAATCATTGTAATCTGGATCTCAGACACCTTTAAGTCATACACCTTATAACAAAGATAACCGTGTGTCCTGCGAGAAGGTGAAATTGCAAAATCTACAATTATAAAGAAACAGTTGATACATGTTTTAAAGGTGTGTTTATTTTAACTGGTGTGGGAAAGTTAGGCTCAGTCAAGTCTCCAGGTTTGTCCTTTTCCAAAAATCTTAGATTATACAGTTTATAGACTATTATACATTGTTTTATATTTTCTTTTAATTTCTTTTTTGTTAATACCTGGGGAGATGGGTTCATCCTTTATTCCACCAAGCTGAGTTTTAAGACGAGAGATTAGTCAGTAGTACACTTAATTGTTGAGTAAAATCCTTTTGAGTTGATCCTGCCTTCATAAATAGGAACATCCATAGACTAGGAGAGAAGAACTTGGTCAGAACCAAAGGTTAGGTAAGTCCCTGAATTATTTACAGTGGTATTCTCAATCTTTATTTATATCTTAAATAAGAAAACCTTTTGTGAAAATCTTTATGTTACTAAATTAATTGAGGATAAATCATGCATTTCTTATAAATAGATCACATATGACTTTTCATCAAACCATCTACCAACAGCAGTGAAGTAAAACTAAATTTCAAGAAGGCAGTTCTTCAACTGTTCCTCACAAAATTGCATCCTGGCTTTGAAAATTATGTCTGTATCATAACCAGCCTCTTAATAATCTGGCTTGTTCATTACATCACAATTGTGTGGGGTTATTTTGCACTGTACTACCAAGAACAGTTATCAAGAAAATACATGACAAAACCAAGGAGATGTAACCTTCACCACACCCCGACGCCACCCCATCCTTGACTTGCATCTGGGTCTCCCATACATCTTTCCTCAGTGGTTCTCAACCTTGGTGGACATTAAAGTCATCTGCGGAGCTATAAAAACTAGCAGTTGAAGCTGTTCCCATCTCTAGACTCTGATGGTGTATTATTGAGCTAGTATGTAGTCTGGATGTTGAGAGGTGAAAGGCTGCTTAGGTGATTCTGTTTTGCAGGTAAGACTGAAAGTGCTGTCACTCCTTATAAGACAGTCTGCCCTGCCTTACCCTGACCACTGACTGGGAATCTTGTTCCAGGTCTTTGGGCCATTTTTGCAGCTTGTCCTGATTTTGGTATCAGACTCATGTTTTCACAAAGTCTTGTTACCCTGCAGTTTCTCTAATTTCTTCCTGATGAAACAGTCCAGAAGATGCAAGGTGAAGGAACTCTTTAAAGCCAATATTTAATCAACCATTTGTTGTATTACATGTAAATGGCTAATAAGGAATCTAGTTGTAGACTATAGTAACTGGAATGTGTGAAAATATAGCAAATATGATTAGGTCTGTATCTTTGCCCAAGAAGAAGCAGCCAAAAGAATCTTAATACCATTTTCTATTAAATCTACCTACTGTCTCTCGGTTTTGTTAATAAAGCATCCATGGCATAATTACACTTCTTTTGGAGACAGGAAAGGCATTTGAATGTATCAGTCTTGAAATTTTACCATGATTGTCTAAGGTGTGCTGAGATGAGGAGATTCATTTGTACCAATGGGAAAACTTACATTCTCAGGCGATTACCATAGTGGTTATGCTACTTCCAAACATCTCATAATGACAGGTCTAGGGTTTCTTTCCTGAGTCAGTAATGGAAAGTGGGAACTCACTCTTAATAGGAAAAGTAATGGGAAAAATTCAAATGGCAGTAATGGTATTTTGTGTAGAAAGAGGGTAGCTGTTAAAGTTTTTTAAATCTTAATAATGTATATGGAATCTCAGTACTGTTTCTCTCAGAGTTTACAGAGCATTTATTTTTTGTTTATCTTTGATAATCAGTTTTCTTTCCTTGGCCATAAATAAGAGAATTGATTACATATTTTACATAGGTTATTTAATGATAAAAACATTGTTCTGGTTATTTAATGATAAAAACATTGTTCTGAGAATTATAATAATTTGGTTTTCAGTCTTTATTTGGTTGATGTGAATAATAAACAAGAATATTTTTCTTTTTATGTTCTACCAGGCACCAGAAGTAATCAGAATGCAAGATAAAAACCCATATAGCTTTCAGTCAGATGTATATGCATTTGGGATTGTTCTGTATGAATTGATGACCGGACAGTTACCTTATTCAAATATCAACAACAGGGACCAGGTAAATATTCACCATTTCTTGGGGTTCATTTTATTATTTGTCAAGAGGCTCCAATTCATTGTAGCAAAGAAGTAAGTCTTGGATCCCGGATAAAGCATGAAGGATAGAACTCTTGATCTTGGTTCCAGGTTTAGAATTTTTTGTTCAGTACTTTTGACAGTAATGGCAGCGTGTAAGACCTTTCCTTGAAATACCATACTTCAGTGTTGTAGTGGAGTGAACCTCCTGCTCTGCTGACTAGAAACTAGAGACACAGTGCTGGCTCTGGCTCCTGCCTCGTGACCCTGGCACAGTGCTGTAGCATCTGGGCTCAGGCCTTTTACTCTGTCACAGACTGTCTGTGCAGGTCTGAGCAGGTGCTCAGCTGTGAACTTCTTGATACCAAGTCCTTTTAAAATGACTAAGATTCCTCCCTACTTTTTAGATTTTTAAAGCTAGATAAATGAAAGGACTGTTATATCATGCTTTCATTTTTCTGTGAGAAGAATTCAAATAGGAGGGGATTTTTTACTTCTCTCTTCCTAAGCTCCTGCTCTCTCTTCCTTGTCTTCCAAAGTGTCAGCATAGCCTCGTTCAGCTCTTTGTAATTTTGATCCCAGCCATGTTAAATTCACCTAGGCTTTTAACACTGGCCAAGAAAAATGAATTTTCTTTACTGAAGTTACCTCATATACCTCAGCATTTTAAGAGAGTGGGTGTGTGTGTGTGTGGAGAGAGATTGCAGCAGTTACACTGTTAATATATTAGAGAACAATAGTTGACCATATAAACTGGGATTAAAATAGTATTTATACATTATACTGTGATTTGTATGTGAATCACCGGAATAGTTTATTTTAAAAATGAAGATGCTGGAGCAGATGCTGAATCATTGGGGTGGGGTCCGGGCATCAGCATTTTAATGGGTTTGCTGGGTGTTTCTAACACACACGGAGAGTCACCAGTGTAGAGTCTTTTTAAAAGCATGAATGTTGTATGTGTTTGATCATAACCTCCCAACCTAATGAAATGATAGTTTTTAATGTATAATGCTTCCTTTAGTAGTTTTTTGGTCAGCAGTTCAACTGTCAATCTTTTTGGTAATACTGAAGCTTTCTAAAGATACTGGGTAGCTTTCTCATTAAGAATTTTTGACTATCATGTAATATCAGAGAAGTAATCTAAATTGTCATATGCTTGTGTGTACTTTTAATAAGTATGACCCTAACTCAACAATGGCCTTGATTCTCTATCTTGAGGATTTTTTAAATTGGCTACATTTCCACCTAAGTCAGTCTAAAACTATTTTTTTTTTATTGTTGTTTGGTCTAACTACTTCATAGCTTTAAAATGTTGAATTATATCTCTAAGTTTTAAAAAGAAATCTATGACCTGGCTTCTGATGACCTGATTCTTTTAAGCCTCCATGAAACTTAGATTCAGAGTGGGCTAAAATAGAAGCTAAAGAACATAATTGAAACACTGCACTTACTGTCCTTGTGACAGATCCTAGATCACTGAGATGATTGATTCGATGATGGCATTCTGAGGAGCAAGATTGTCTCTAATTTACCAGCTTCATGTACCCTGCCTCTTACAGTCTTATTAACTCAGCCATCCAGTGTAATACCCTGTGCCATGTTCAGTTTTCCTAGCCATGCTGTTCTTCTAGATGAATTATGAGGGAATTTTAGTTTAGTTTTAGTTGATTTATCATAGAGACAAAAAATAATAAAAAAAATTATGAACCTAAGGTCTGGATGAAATCCGTTTGTCAGTGAATAAGTTTGTTTTAATAAAATAATAAAGTTATATTATGGAAATAAGTAATAGTGTCTCCAAAATACGGAAAAAACATCCCAGAGTTCTGCACTCATCCACTTCTTGGCATTTTAGGTGCTTTGTCCTCCATGGGAGTGTAATAAATGCTGTGCAAGGGCTTACTTCCCATGAGAGAAGTGAGTGACCAACAGAAGGGTAAGGCCTTTACTAGTTAATTCTTTCTGGTAGTATAGTTAGAGCCTTCTGGAATTTGCCAGTCTGAAACCAAGTGTTTGATGAAGAAAAAAGGATATGAAAGAATTGTGTTCTCTTCCCACCATCCCCATTCTACTTCATTACTTCCTAGTCTGCTTTCTTTAAGAGGCGCTTTTCATGGAACTCCCTCTTTTGAATCAGATACTCTAGTCATCCTCAGTGAAGTAACCCCAGGTAGTGTTGCATCCATCTCCTTGATTTGATTTTTCTTTCTGTCTTTCTCATACTTCAATTTCTATGGCTCTCAGATTGGACTTCTGTTTGAAAATCTAGGAATAATCTTTATTTTTTCCATGGGAGATGGTACAGCTGCTTCTTTACTATGTAATATAGGCCCATCCCCCCATATTCTCACCCCTCAGAAGTCTGAGGTGGCAGGTTTTGCCTGTAAATTCAAGATAGGACAGGTCAAACAGCCTGATGTGATGGCAGATGTTGGACTCACAACCTGCATGACCTAGCCACTGTAGCTCTCTAGGTATCTTTTTTTTTTTCCCTATTATTAAAAATAAGAGATTGAACTAAAGAATTCCTTAAAGTTAACAAAGATTGGATTCTTTCCTAAACAAGCCCCTTAACTCCTTGAGGAATGACCATCCCTATATGACTTTGCTGAGTAGCATGCCTTTTTATTTCACTTACCGAAGTGCCAAAAGTCTGAGAAATTGCTTTGTCCTTTCCCCTGTCTTTATCATTCTGTTTTGCTGTCTAGTCAACCTATTCTTACCTCTTGTAGTGCAGCTTCGCTACTAAATTGGGATTAATAATGTGCTCAGTTAAGCTAGGTATAGTGACTTTTTTTTCTCTCAGAGCAGAAGTGCTGTGTCATCTTAGAAGAAAATAACAGATGTTTATATTTCACATGAATTCCAGTTATTACTGCTCTATAACCAACCACCTAAAATGTAGTGACTTAAATGATAAATCTGCAGTGTGGGCTTCTCTCAATGTGGAAGGTTTATCTCTATTTCACATGGTATTGGCTGTGATCAGTTCACTGGCTGGTAAAGTATCTACTTCCAAAATAGCTCATTTGCATACATGAGAAGGTATGACCAGTTAACCAGTTAACTGTCAGCCGGAAGCTTAGTCGTGGCCAAGGGCCAGGGGCCTCAGTTCTTGTCAACATAGGTCTTTGTATGAGGACTTTTTCACAGGAAGCTTGGACTTTCTCACAGTATGGTGGCTGGGTTCTAAGCTGCAAGATCTAAAGGAGACAGGAAATGACAATTACCAGGGAATGATAGCAAGTATATTCTTGTTGTTGTTGTTTAGTTGCTAAGTCATGTCCAACTCTTTTGTGACCCCATGGACTATATAGCCTGCCAGTCTCCTCTGTCCATGGCATTTCCCAGGCAAGGATACTGGAGTGGGTTGCCATCTCCTCCAGGGGATCTTCGCGACCCAGAGATCGAACCTAAGTCTCCTGAATTGGCAGGTGGATTCTTTACTACTGAGTCTCCAGGGAAGCCAATAAGTTATCAACATGCAAACTAGTTTATTTTAATTAAAAAATTTGTGATACCTACTGTATGGGATTTAGAGCGATACAAAGAGTATACAAAGAGCCTGTGTGAATAAAACACAGGCTGTGCTCTCAGGGGAGTTCACAGTTCTGTTGAGGCAGTGCAGGAGGTGATATTGAGGATGAGCAGATGTGTGCTCCAACAAAACAGGAGTGAATGGAGGGCAGGGATACCAGGAGTGCAAGTATAGATGTGTAGACTGAGGATGAAAGTAACCAGTCCCAGAATTTCAAACCAAGCTGTTGATTTTGTAGTATAAGTGCCAGTTTAATTTCCTATCCATAAATTACATCCGGGAAAGACCTTCCCTTGAAAGTTTAAATCATTGCAAAGAATGTAATTTTCAGTGTATTATATTGACATTTCCAAAAAATGTGATTATATAACTTTTAAATGTACCAATTAAAATCTAAGTCATACTTTATTTCGATACTTACCATCATTCTTTGTTCAAAAAATATAAAACCTCTTCATTAATTTTTATAAGTTTCGGAACTTCCATGGCCATCCAGTGGTTAAAACTCTGTGCTCCCACTGCACGAGACACAGGTTCTGTCCCTGGTTGGGGAACTAAGATCTGCACAATGCAGCCAAAATATGTGTGTGTGTGTGTGTGTGTGTGTGTGTGTGTGTGTGTGTGTGTATATATATGTATGTATGTATATACATACAAAACATGTATGAATGAATATTATATATATACAAATTTCTGCAAGTTTTACATGGCTCTTTTTTTGCCTTTAAACTATTGAATATTTGTATTTTTCTTTCTCCAATGAATTGTTTTCCTAATGTAACATTTTTATGCTTTAAAACCTCTTATTGATCACTCAAATTATATCTCTGCAACAAAAAATACAGATTTTAATTTAGAATTTTTTTAAAAAGTTGCCAGTGACGTTAGGCTCTGTTAACTTTTTAAATTCCAAATTATCTATTAACAATTATTAATATATACCTGATGAAAATAACATACAGGTTTTGATATATAGAAACAGGTAAAATTTTATTGGAAATGTGTATTTTAATGAACAACATGGGATTTTATTTTCTCTTCATCCATATATTTGTGAAAAATAAGACTTTTGCTAGAATAAGCAGGGACTTAGCATCAGTCCTTTTTCTAGTTTTATTTTTAAAGAAGTGCTGAGAAATATTGTTCAAATAAATATTAAAAGAGTATGGGAAAGTCAGAAGTTTTGTTACAACTGTATGCAGAGCTCAGCAGACCACCCTCGGGTTCAGTAATTCATTAAGTCATACAGAACTCACTGGAAGTTGTTAATACTCAGATGATGGTTTATTAAAACAAAGGGATATAGGTTAAAATGAGCCACAGGAAGAGGCACATAGGGCAGAATCCAGGAGAGTGTCACAAATGGAGTTTCCAGTTGTCCTCTTCCAGTGCAGTTGTGGCCAGTACTAAGTTCTGGCAGCCACATGTGACAGCATGCAGAAAGTATTGCCAGCCAGGGAAACTCGCTCGAGTCTTGGAGGCCAGAGTCATTCTCAGGCCTCAGTCACATAGATACAGTTGGCCACCTTAGTTTTTAGCCCCTGCAGAGGTCAAACTGATATCATATAACTTAAAGCCCTCTGTGCTGCTGCTGCTGCTAAGTCTCTTCAGTTGTGTCCGACCCTGTGCGACCCCATAGACGGCAGCCCACCAGGCTCCTCCGTCCCTGGGATTCTCCAGGCAAGAACACTGGAGTGGGTTGCCAAAGCCCTCTCAGTAAATCACAATGATAGAATAAGACTGTCTGACATGATCTTAGACTCCCAGGTAAACAAAGGCACTCTTATCAGGCAGAACATTTCAGCGCTCAGAGATTACCTTCCAGATGGTGCTGGTGCTTAGTCGTTCATTCACTCCTCCTCCAGGGGATCTTCCCAATCCAGGGGCTGAACCAAGGTCTTCTGGGACCCAGCCCTCCCTTTGGGCAAGATTAATTCTTTACCATAACTGCGTCACTGGTTATTTGAACTCTTCTTATGGTCGTGGTTTAGTCGCCAAGTTGCGTCCAATTCTTGCAGTCCCATGGACTATCGTGTGCCAGGCTTCTCTGTCCATGGGATTTCCCAGGCAGGAACACTGGAGTGGATTGCCATTTCCTCCTTCAAAATGTATAAATATATGCATAGAAATACTATAGTTTTATTAAATTAAAAGTAATAGCAAGTTATTTATTTGGAGAAGAGTCATTAAAATTGAAAATTCTATCTTTATAAAACCAATAATATTTCACTAAAATACTCTAAAAGTTGAATTTAATAAGAAAATATGTATCTGTTCTACTAGTTGATCACATAAAACCATCTTAAACTATTTCACAAGTCCTCAAAATAACAAGACTTGTCAACTTTCACACAGATTATATCGCTTGACCTACTTAATGCTTCTATTGAATTTCTTCTTTGCTTTATTAAAAAACAGAAGTTAATTAATGTCAGTTAAGACAGAGCCATGGCTAACAAACACATGAAAAATGCTCAGCATCACTCATTATCAGAGAAATGCAAATCAAAACCACGATGAGGTACCATCTCACGCCAGTCAGAATGGCCGCTATCAAAAAGCCTACAAACAATAAATGCTGGAGAGGGTGTGGAGAAAAGGGAACCCTCTTACACTGTTGGTGGGAATGCAATCTAGTACAGCCACTATGGAGAACAGTGTGGAGATTCCTTAAACTGGAACTAGAACTGCCATATGACCCAGCAATCCCACTGCTGGGCATGCACACCAAGGAAACCAGAATTGAAAGAGACACGTGTACCCCAGTGTTCATCACAGCACTGTTTACAGTAGCAAGGACATGGAAGCAGTCTAGATGTCCTTTGGCAGACAAATGGATAATGAATTTGTGATACGTATACACAATGGAATATTACTCAGCGGTTAAAAAGAATGCATTTGAGTCAGTTCTCATGAGGTGAATGAAACTGGAGCCTAGTATACAGAGTGAAGTAAGTCAGAAAGAGAAACATCAATACAGTATATTAACACATATATATAGAATTTAGAAAGATGGTAATGACGACCTTATATGCAAGACAGCAAAAGAGACACAAATATAAAGAACAGACTTTTGGACTCTGTGGGAGAAGGCAAGGGTGGGATGATTTGAGAGAAGAGCGTTGAAATGTGTATCACCATGTGTAAAATAGATGACCAGTGCAAGTACAATTCATGGAGCAGGGCACTCAAAGCCAGTGCACTGGGATAACCCAAAGGGGTGAGGTGGGGAGGGAGATGAGAGGGGGTTCAGGACGGTGGTACACATGTACACCCGTGGCTGATTCGTGTCAATGTATGGCAAAAACCACCACAATATTGTAAAGTAATTAGCCTCCAATTAAAATCAATTTATTTTTTTTAAGTCTGTGCAAGGAAAAGAGACAAAGCCACGGATCAGAAGCACATGGCCATAACTGAAGATTTTGTGAACTCTCACAAGGAAAAAATTTGCTCTTTGAACAATAAGAAGGAACTCACTAAAATGTAACTGAGAACTGTTCAACAGGTTGAAAGCTGAAAGATGCCATTGGAACTGACAAAATGTTTCTTAAACATAAATGATGAAACAGTGAAACTACATAATATCTCCTCTGGCTGAAACATTCAAGAAGTTTAAAATGCTTAAGTTAAAAATAAAATCCTAGTAAACAATGAGGACTTACTGTGCAACATAGAGAATATCTTACGATAACCTGTAATGGAAAAGAATCTGAAAAAGAATGTATATAACTGAATCACTTCGCTGTAAACTAGAATCTGACACAACACTGTAAATCACTACACTTTTCTGTTGCATGCCAAAGATTATTTAATAACGTCATTAAAAAATTATTTTAATAATTAGCTGGCAATTCAGTTGATTTTGCTGAAAGCAAAGAATTGGAAACCAATTGTCTTACAAAGGGATTTGCTACCCATTCATTAGAGTCCAGTTAGCAGTATTTGAAAGCGTCCCTTTGGTACCCTGAGCAGTTTTACACCTTGGCGCAGTGTGATACATGCAGTATATTGTGATTGCAATATGTCACACAATGCAGTGTCATTTACGCAATACATTGTGATATGCAATATATTTAAAGTGCACATGTGTAAAAGATATGCCTGTTATGAAGTGGGAGAAGAGCAGTTACAACAGAGGAGATGGGAAAGGAGGTAAGCGAAATTAAACTAACTTCACTTTGGTGGTGCTCGGGCAAATCAGCGTGTAGTTAAGTGAGGGTTAGTACAGCACCAAACCAGAAATAACATGAAGTAGGATATCAAACTTGACTGCTCCTGAAATTCATCAATTCTGCCCTGTAACCAAGGATCTCTGACTGCCTCTTTCCACCTTAGGCTCTGTTGTTGTTCAGGAGCTAAGTCATGTCCCCATGGACTGTAGCACTCCAGGCTCCCCTGTCCTTCACCATCTCCCAGAGTTTGCTCAAATTCACGTCCACTCAGTCTTGTCGTACTGTCTATCCATCTCCTCTGCTGTCCTCTTCTCCTTTTGCTTCAGTCTTTCCAGCATCAGGGTCTGAGCATCCAGTCTACCCCTATTGAACCTGTTCCCTCTAAGATCAAAATCCCTCTCTTCTCCCTGAGACTTAAGACTGCTAACATCTGTCTTTGCCCACTTTTAAAAGAACCACAAGTCAGAAAATTAGAAAAGAAAGAAATCAGAAAAATTACAAATCTCTGCGTGCAGGGAAGATAAACCTTTTTACTTTGTTAAACAGAAGATATTAGTTCCCACTTCACCTTCTCTCTGGAGGAGACTCTGATTCTCAGGCTTATATAACTCAATGCCCCATTAGAATTTCCTCAACAAAAGAGTTCAAAGTTCAGATGCCAGAACAGCTGCTTAACAGATTAACTTTGGTTAACCAAAGGTTAACTCTTGGTTGAATGGAAGAGGTACGATCTGATCTGTGTTTCAGAATGGTTACCCAATCAGTGGGAAAATGGGCTGGATAAGGAAAGACTGAAAGTGTGGGAAGCAGTTAGGAGACCTTTGTAGTACTCACGGGATCATGAAGATTTCAGCTTGTAGCACATTAAGCATTGATTCCCCATAATCTATGATATATAAGACTCTGAATACTAGTGGCATTGTGCTTTTTAATTTTTTATTTAAGTGTAATGTACATACAGAAAAATCCATATTTTACATGCACAGCTTGTTGAATTTTCAGTGTTTTCACTTATTTACAAGATTATATGATTTGCCTTTTTTTTTTTCCTCCCCAGATAATTTTTATGGTGGGACGAGGATATCTGTCTCCAGATCTCAGTAAGGTACGGAGTAACTGTCCAAAAGCCATGAAGAGATTAATGGCAGAGTGCCTAAAAAAGAAAAGAGATGAAAGACCACTCTTTCCCCAAGTAAGGAAAAGCTTTATGTTACCTAAAAGGACAGACTGTTAATTCTAATGCATATTTTAAGCACTTTTTTAGAGCACACAGTTTATATTCCACAGATTTGGATTACTTGTGATTATGTGCAGACTCGTACAAGTAAACACATTATTATTAAAGGTGATTTATAAAGGTTGAACCTAGTAACTTAGGATCCCAATACAAAAGATTCAGAAGCTTTTGCTTTTGTCTAACAGTTCTCAAACGTTTTGATCTCAGAACCATTTTCTATACTTAAAAATTATTGAAGACCCCAAAGACCTTTTGTTTTTGTAGGTAGTAATTCCCATTTTAGAAACTAAAACTAAGGTTTTAAATATGTATTTATAAATTTACTTAAACATAGTAAAACCAGTACATGTTATATAATGTTTTATGAAAAAATGTATTTTCGAAACAAGAAAAAATTAGAGAAAAGTGACATTTGTTTTATACTTTCTCACAAATTGCTGCAAAAAGAAGACAGCTGGATTCTCTGCTTTGCATTCATTATGTTGTAATATCTTACATTATATAGCCTCTGAAAACTCCACTTATAAAGTAATGACATTAAAAAAGGCAAATAATATCTTAGTGCAAAATAGTTTTCTACAGACTACACTTTGTGTACTGCTACTTTTATTCTTCTTGACAATAAAATAAATAGGTTGCAAGCATCCCTGTAATATTAGGTTATTTGAAGAGGCATTTTTACCTGGAGCAAAAAGAGAAGGCAGCTCTTGGTGTTGTCTGCCATTCTCTTAACTCTTGGAAACTTTCCACAGATTGTTTTCAAGTTGAAAGGCTAACAGCCTTAGTAATTTTTCATAAGCCTCATGAACTGGAACTAAGTACCTGAACAAGCTTAGAAGTTTAGCTGTAGTAGGTACGGTCATAAAAATTCAGTGTTTTATAATACCTCGGAAATTCATCATACTCAATATAAATCTGTTTCAGTTAAATTCATTGGAGAAAGGAATGGGCGGCCGTCTATGGGGTTGCACAGAGTCGGACACGACTGAAGCGACTTAGCAGCAGCAGCAGTTAAATTCATCATACGCTGTATAAATGTTTCAGCAAGTCAGTCTAGATTTCACGTGGGAAGTGCTGACTTCCATAACTCAGCTACCAGAATTACTGACTTGGTCTTTTGTGAATCTTATGCCTTTGAGTACCCAGTCCTAGCTAAGTTTCTTGGAATTCAGTATTATAGGAATGTGTGAGTCTTTTATTCCCAACTAAAGAATTAAAGATAGAATTTATGCTTTTAACTAGTCTCTCTTGTCCCAGAGCAGGGAGGGAAGGCTGAAGGGCTGGGTGGGTAGATTTGTTTTACAAACTGGAATTCTACATTGCTATTCCTTTGAGGAAGAGTTGGGGTTTTTTAAACCCAGGACACCACTGGCTTATGACTTTCGAAGTAAATGACCAGTGTTGTTGGCCAGTGTCAGCAGGACTCCGCACCGTGTTCTCGTTTTCACACCCCAGGTGCTGGGCCCTCCTGTTTAATGGGGTTGATGGACATTAATAATGCAGATTATATCCTTAGGCTCACTTTTCAGATGGTATTAAAAGGGACAAAATGGTCATATTTCTAAACATAAATAATATTTTACTCTTTTCATGGTATTAGAAAATGAAGTCCATATATGAATATTCCAGATTATTAAACGCTGACACTTTAAGAACTTTTTTCACATTTTCATTATAGGATCTCTCTTCCCACCATAGACACAAAAATTTCAGATGGCTACAGGTTTACATGTAAAAAACAGAATTATAACAAATGATTTTTATAACCTTAAGGTAGGAAAGACTCTCCTAAGCAAGAGACAAAATTCAGAAGTTATCAGGGAAAAAGATAAGCAGGTATGACTACATTAAACATTTTACATCTCTATATAGTAAAAACAATATTGAAAGATAAATGCTGAGGAAAAAAATTGTAGCATGTATAATAAAGAGTGATTATGTTATACAGATCCATAAGTAAATGTAGACAGTAGAAAACGAACAAAAAATATGCACTGGTGATTCACAAAAAAAATACAAATGGTGAATGAACTTGGCACAAGATGTTAAGAATTCAGTGATAATCAGTAAAATACAAAGTCACAACTGTGAAATACATTTTTTTTTTTTGTCTCTCAGATTAATAATATATCCAGCATTGGGAACAATGTTGGGAAGAGCTTTTCTTTTAAATTTTGTTGGTAGGAGTGTAAATTGGTTTGGCCTTTTGAAAGGACTTGGTAGACTCCATAAACTTAAAGTACATACACCTTTTGCTCTGGTTTTTCCACTCCGAGAAATCTACTCTATATGCTACAGAATCTGCTTCCAAGTATCCAGATAGATACTAGACTGTTAACTGTAATAGGAAAAATGAAAGACATAAAGATCAAGGTGTCTGTGTAGATGGCTTGGATATCAATGAGGGGAAAAGAAAGTAATGCCGAAAAATGTGTAGTGTGACACCGTGTTAAATGGTGGTGAGGGTGGGGCTGGGCTCTGTTTTCATATGTGCATGTTTATGCATAGGAAAGGTCCAGAAGAAAGTATAGACTCTTTAACAGTGGTTACCCCTGGAAGGTACGATTTATACTTTTCTGTATTATTTGAATTTGTATTTGTGTGTTATAATTTTAAAATTTTTGTAACAACGCTTACTTCTTTGCCTTCTTATACTAATCATTATACAGATTTCGTTTAACTTAAAAAAAAACTTTGGTAGCTCAGAAAAAAAATAATAATAGTATGTAATGTGTAGAATACTACTGTATAGTATATAATCAGAGTAGTAATCATGTGGCTGCTAAAGTTTTATTGAGTACTTTCTATATGCCAGGCATTGTGCCAAGCTCTTCATGTGTATGTTTCATGTGTTATCATGCCATGTGCCTTCAGGAGTCATAACCTGTTTCTTTGTACCTTAAAAATGTGCTGAATTTATACATTTTGTTTATTGGTGTCTATTTGTAGAGTTTTCTTGTCTTTTTTTTTTACTCATGGGTCATCATCTGTCACTTCTCACTCCTGTGGCACTAGGGTCATTGGGGCCCTATTTTTAATTATATGTGTGAAAGATATTTCCCATTAACTAAATTTCTTTAAAGAATGAGTTGCTCTAATGGTTGTGTGTATGAAGTCATATAGTGCTTTAGTTATTTATGCTCCATCTTCTTCCCAAAAGGGACTTGTGGTCTGTGAGAAATAGGTATATAGTTGATTTTAAATTTTTTATTGTTTACTATTCCAAGGCTGGCAAATGATCTAAAATTATAAGATGTAAATAAAAACTAACTATGGGTTTCTTTTCTCATTCAGTTTATAGAGATTAAAAGATGTAATAGGTAATTTTCTCTTCTTTTAAAGGAAAAGTATGTTTCTTTAGTACATTCCAGGCATTTGGGATTACAGTAAAAACAATGTAAGATTTCATACACTTTCTTATAAAGTATAATGGGGCTCTTAAAGATTAACACCATCTACATTTTCATTCTCTTTTTCCTTTTTTTTTCTTTTTTTAGATTCTCGCCTCTATTGAGCTGCTGGCCCGCTCATTGCCAAAAATTCACCGCAGTGCATCAGAACCCTCCTTGAATCGGGCTGGCTTCCAAACAGAGGATTTTAGTCTATATGCTTGTGCTTCTCCAAAAACACCCATTCAGGCAGGGGGATATGGTACGTTTCCTGTTCACTGAAACAAACCGAGTGAGTGACAGCATGTAGGAGGGTAGGGACAAAAGAAAGTGAACAAATGTTTGCTTATATATTTGTTAAATTGAATAGGATTTTCTTTTTCTTTAAAGGTGAACAAGAGAACATGTGTGTTTTTAAAGTTTGGATATAGTTTTCTTCCCAGTCTAAAACCCATAGTTAGCATTACATTTTCAACATCGAATTTTTTTTTAATTCATAGACATTGCTGAAAATTTATAATACCTTTTCCAGAGGCTTTACTTCCCATTCCAAGTTTGTTTTGTTTACTTGGTTAGTCTAATCATTAAACTTTAGTTAAACTTTCCCCACCTACCTTTTGCTGTTAGCTATCCCGCATCCATTAGGGGCTCCAAGAACAGCACTGTCTGCATGTGTGTGTTGGCAGGTGGGAAGCTGATGGTAAGTTAGGCTGTGTTAGTGAAGGTAAACTGACCAGGTCTAATTAGGAGTCACTAGAATTGAATAAGCTTATTTTTATTAATATTTTTTCTTATAACTATTTATTTTTGTAATAATTTAGAAAATATAATTGTTCTTTATTCCCTTACAGCAGTATAAATTATTGGTGCAGGTAACCAAAGATATTACTGAGGAGTGGCATGTTTGACATGAGTGACATGGTTTAACTTTGGATTTTTAGTTAATATTTCTTTATATATTAAGGATGTCTTACACATTATAGAAGTCAAATTTACTGACAAAGGTATTGCCTCCTCTTCCTCCCCAAAAACACAGCAAAATTCTCTGGGAACTCGTAGCATTGTTGGTTTTCTTTTGGATGACTATGGTTGCCAAACAACCAAGTAATTGATTTTTTTTTAATTATTATTGCTTTAGATTATACTCACCTCTCATGATGCCTGTTAGCAATCACCTTTATCCATGTGTCTTGTAAAATATCTTTCCTCCTTATATTCTTTGCCCAACAAGAGTCTACTTGTTATGAATGAGTACTATTTTCTTTTTTTGATTCCCCAGTATAATTAGTATGTTTAGTGCTTTCTAGGACTTCCACTTTCTTGTGTTAAAAAAAAAAACAAACTAATGTGGCAGTCAGTATATTCTTACTGTGAATCAGAGTCTTTACTGGGAATCAAAGTGAAAGAAGCAGCTGTTCTGACTTCAGAGTCAGCCTAGGGACCAAAACCAGCCTCTTAAATACACCTTCATTTATTCAGTTTGGATTTGTGATGATTTTCATTATAGCTGACAGTTCAAGGTTATTCAGTGGCACACAGATAGCATCTGCATAAATGCCTTTCTTCTTGAAAATAAAGGAGAAAATTGGGAAGACTTTACACCAATAGTTTAGTCTTTAAGTACCACAGATAACACACACCATAAATAAAATTTTGAAATATTTTAAGTAAGTTAGATTTCATCCAGGGAAATCACTCATTGATAAGTTTGACATAATTTTTGCCCTTCTTTTGGGTAGCTTAAGATAAACAATACCATTCATGCTTTTTAAAATCTATTCATAACTTTTAGTTCAGGAAAAGAACATTTCTTGTATTTTAAAAAGTGAGAATAAGAAAATCATAAAAGAATGTGACTTATTCAAAAACATCAAAATTCATGATCTCTAAATTTTCCAGTGACACTAAAGATACGATTATTAGTAACTATTAGGCTGGAGTTTACTTATTCATGAATTGAACAGCAAGCATGTAGCTAGCAAAGTTTTTACAAAATCGACTTCGGTCTGTGGAATGTTCAAAAGTTTGGGCAAGAGTCAAATGATCTTTCTGTTGATAGAGCTCTTTTATGATTCCCCAGCATAGTTTCTTCACGTTTATCTTCCTGTCTTTGTTCACCCTCTTTTTCCCTCCAGCGCTGCCCCCACACCAGCACCACCCAGCCAGCGCTCCACCTCTGCTTCTGACTCTTTTCCTTCCTTTCTTTACCAGTCTCCTTTGCCAGAGGACATTGCTAAACTCTTAGAACTGCTCAGAAAACTTATTATACCGTCCCATTGACATTTGAACATGCCTTCACAGGGTTACATGGTAATTCTCTTCTTCCCAAATTGGGCCCACTGGAAATGTTATTGGGAGATAATTAAAAATGTAGCAGGTGAAATATTTAAATAACATGGATCCAGAGAAGTATGAAGCATTAGAATGATACCTGGTAGTTTTCCTTTCTGTTGTTGCTGTTTGTTTGATACTAAGTTTTAGATGTGTTTGTTCTCCAAAGGAGAAAAACATTTTCCTAACCATACATAGAGTTTATCTTTTTGACTAAGGAAGTGAAACAGAAAGACCAACGTTCACTCTCTTGCGACTGACAGCTTCTTTCCTAAAACCGTTACCCTCGGATACTTTCATTAAAGTTGATTTCCTTCTTCAGAAGGCAGCCTTTTTATAAAATGTTTTACATTTTATAAAGACAAATGAGGTTTGTCTTCTTGATTTTAAGTAATTTAGGGATCACAGCATTTAAATAAAATAGTTCAGGTTTGTTTATTTTCAGGTATTACTGTATTGTTGTACCAGCCATTTAAATCCTAAGCAAGTAGTTTTAAACTCATTCTCTCTAAAGTAGTGACTGTTTAACACAGTAGCTTATATGGCCTTCCTGCCAAGTGGATCAATCTAAATGTAAGGAAATCATCTACCCTTTTTTTAAAGTATTATGAAAATATTTCATGAAAAAAACATATTGTCAGTTATAGTATTATTTGAGAAGTATTGAGCATTTCTAAAATACCTTTTCTGTGATGATTTCTCTAAGAATTTTAAAAAGTCCAGTGCGTCAGTGCCAGAATGTTCCTCATTTTTTTTAAACTGCCTGAAAGGTCACCAGAAAGAAAGAATGGGACTTACTCTTGTTTCAAATGACTGCCCCTCTACATCTAAAACAGGGATTTATTTGTGTACAAATAACATTAGATTTTTTCCTAGACTATTTTATATTTAAGAAATTTTTATCAAATTATATGTATAACAGTCACTGAAATACATTTAACTTTGGAATTAAGGGTGATTATTTAGTAATATCTTACAACTAGTTAGTTAAGTCCTTAGCTTTCAAACAAATACTTGATATTTGAGGTGTCTGAAATCTTGGGGTCTTCCCAAGTGTTCTCTGCCTTTTTCCTAAATAAAACCAAATGGAAAATAGAGTTTAGGTTATTCTCAACCAGAAAGGAGGTTTTTAAAAAATTTTATTTTGACCTCTGATTGATTTTTGGGTTAATAATTAAATTAATATACTGAGATTTTTTTTAAGTCAGAATATTTAGATGTTTCATTTTAAATAACTTCACAGAAGCAGATTTGGCTCTTACATCAAATAAAAATAGAGTAGAAGTTGGGATTTAGAGATTTCCTGACATGCAAGAAGGAATAAGCAAGAAAAAAAGGTTTGTTTTCCCAAAATCATATCTATTGTCTTTTACTTCTATTTTTTCTTAAATTTTCTGTGATTTCAGAGACATGTAGAGTTTTATTGATACCTAAACTATGAGTTCTTCTTTTTTTTTTTCATTATTTTGGTTTTTTTGGCCAAGAGGCATATGAGATCTTAGCTTGAGAAAGCAACAATTTTCTTGATGTCATTTTGGGTGAGGGCACATATTGCTGTGAACAGTGTGGTGATAGCCACCAGGGACCAAACTCACACCCGCTGCATTGAAAGGTGAAGTCTTAAACACTGGACCACCAGAGAAATTCCTACTCTATGAGTTCTTTTTGTCATCCCCTCCCCACACCCTCCACCCCCAACCTAAAGTCTGATGATGAAATCAACAACTATTCCATTAGAAGCAGTAGATTCTGGTAGCATGATCTTTAGTTTGTTAGTAAGATTTTGTGCTTTGTGGGGTTGTGTCGTTTTAAGGCTAATATTTAAGTTTGTCAAATAGAATGCTGTTCAGATTGTAAAAATGAGTAATAAACATCTGAAGTTTTTTTTTAAGTTATTTTTAACATGGTATATACAGTTGAGCTTAGAGTTTATCATTTTCTGATATTCTCTTACTTAATAGATGAATTCTAGCCATTTTTTATAAAGATTTCTGTTAAGCAAATCCTGTTTTCACATTGGCTTCCTTTAAGGAATTTTAGATTCTGCTGGATATGGTGACTGCTCATAAGACTGTTGAAAATTACTTTTAAGATGTATTAGAATACTTCTGAAAAAAAATAGCAACCTTAAAACCATAAGCAAAAGTAGTAAGGATGTTTATATATTTCTAGAGTCCCTGTTTAGATAATAGCCTCCTATGATTGTACTTTAAATGTTTTGCTCTCCAAGGTTTTAGTAACTTGGCTTTTTTTCTAATCAGTGCCAAACTCCCCCAGTTTTTTTAACTTTAAATATGAGGTAATAAATCTTTTACCCTTCCTTGATCTTTTGACTTACAATACCTTGGTCAGTTGTTTCTTAAAAGGAATCCTTAAATGGAAAGAGACAATATCACTGTCTGCAGTTCTGATTAGTAGTTTTATTCAGAATGGAAAAACAGATTATTCATTTTTAAAAATTGTTCAGGGGTATGTTCATTGTTAGGACCTTGGACTTTGGAGTCAGTGCCTAGCTATGCATTCCAGGTCTGCCATTTTCTGGCTGTGAAATTTTGGACAAGTTACTTAACCACTTTAAACCCCAGCTTTAAGAAGTAAATTAACCCCAGTAAATTAAGAAGTAATAGCAGCCACTTCGTAGAGTTGTTATGAGGCTCAGATGCAGTGCAAATGTGTATAAAGTATTCAGGGAGTCACCTGGTATACTATAATAGACACTAGAATAGTTGCCAATATTATTAGCATACAATCTGAGGATTCTGTCAGCCAATCATTAGCAATCTGTTGTTTGTTGGGACATGCCAGTGTTCTCCAGTTGAAATCAATAGCAATCTAAAAATGGATAGATTATTCCTCATTTAAATAGTGTGTTCATATAAGTGATTGCTTGGATCCTTATCAGAAGTTGCTGTTACTGAAAAATGATAAGGCTGACTAAATTGTGATAGTTGTCAGTTACTAACCAACTCCCAGAAATGAATAAGAGGAACCTATCTCTAGTTCCTAGTAGAAGGTATGGACAAAATAGTAGGTGAAAAATAATGTCTTGAACCCCCAAATTAAGTAAGCTTAAAAGAGTACAATACCTCAAAGGGTCTTTGCGGTTTAAAATTTGTATGCTGAGAATGATGTTCATTGACATGTGCCTATATGTAATTTTTTGATAGTTTAAAAGGTGAAATGAACTACAGATGGGAGAGGTCTGAATTTTCTTGCCTTCAGTCAAATGCGTAATGTGGACATATTATTTGACCTGTGAATTTTATCTTTTAAAAAAGATTAATTCCTGCTTCTTCCTTCCTAATAGTTGCATTATAATAATGAAAATGAGTTGATAATTTGGGGGGAAAGTATTCTACAAATCAACCTTATTATTTTACCATTGGTTTCTGAGAAATTTTGTTCATTTGAACCGTTTATAGCTTGATTAGAATCATAGCATGTAAAACCCAACTGAGGGATTATCTGCAGACTTAATGTAGTATTATGTAAGTTGTCTTCTTTCATTTCGACCTTTTTTGCTTTTGTCGTTGCTAGATCTGTAGTATGTAGCTAGTCACCTTTCAGCGAGGTTTCAGCGAGGCTTTTCTGTGTCTCTAGGTTATTTGAGATAACTTTTTTAAAATTAGCTCTTGTCCTCCCTCTACAGGAGAATTTGCAGCCTTCAAGTAGCCACACCATCATGACAGCATCTACTCTTATTTCTTAAGTCTTGTGTTCGTACAATTTGTTAACATCAAAACACAGTTCTGTTCCTCAACTCTTTTTAAAGTTAAAATTTTTCAGTGCATAAGCTGGTGTGGAACAGAAGGAAATTTCCCATCCAACAAAAGAGGGAAGAATGTTTTAGGAACCAGAATTCTCTGCTGCCAGTGTTTCTTCTTCAACACAAATATCACAAGTCTGCCCACTCCCAGGAAGAAAGAGGAGAGACCCTGAGTTCTGACCTTTTGATGGTCAGGCATGATGGAAAGAAACTGCTGCTACAGCTTGGGAGATTTGCTCTGGGAAGTCTGCCAGTCAACTTTGCCCTTCTAACCACCAGATCAATATGTGGCTGATCATCTGATGGGGCAGTTGCAATCACCAAGCCTTGTTCTCTTTCCTGTTCTGGGATTGTGTTGTGGAACCCTTTTCCCTAGCCACCACCGGTTCATTTCTGAGGGATGGAACAAAAATGCAGCATGCCCTTCCTGTGTGGTGCATGTTCAGTCCTTGACAAATTTTTACCAAAATGAAGCTACTTTATTTAAAAGGAGGGTGAGAGGTGAGGAGGTCACTTTGGGTGTGGCGGAAAGGGAATGCTGCATCTTTTTCCTGGGCTGCTGGGGCTCTGGCCTTGGCTTGGCCAGCCGGAAGCGCTGGCACGCATCGCCTTCTTTTCCCATTGGGTCCAGCAATGAAGACGAGTGTTTGGGGGTTTTTTTTTCTCCACCATGTAGCAAGTTCTCAGGAAAATACAATTGATATCTTCCTCCTAAGCTCTTCCAATCAGTCACCAAGTACTTATGTGGTTACTTTGTCCAGGGCACAAAATGCCTGTATCTAATTAAAAGCCTACAAAACTGCTTGATAACAGTTTTGAATGTGAGACATTTATGTAATTTAAATGTAAGGTACAAGTTTTAATTTCTGAGTTTCTTCTATTATATTTTTATTAAAAAAAGAAAATAATTTTCAGATTGAATTGGAGTAAAATAATATTACTTCCCACTAGAATTATATATCCTGGAAAATTGTATTTTTGTTACATAAGCAGCTTTTAAAGAAAGATCATTACCCTTTTCTCTACATAAATATATGGGGAGTCTTAGCCTAATGACAAATATTTATAATTTTTAAATTAATGGTACTTGCTGGATCCATACTAACATCTTTACTAATACCTCATTGTTTCTTCCAACTTACTCCTACACTACGTCCTACATCTTCTTCCTAGTCTTTTATCTAGAATATGCAACCTCAAATAAAAATGGTGGTGTCCTCATTCATTCTCCTCCTTCCTTTTTTCCCAAGCCTGATCTTCAAAAGGTTGGTTAATTTGGCAGCTGAGTTCCTCCCCAGGCAGAGAATAGACCAATTTTAGGTGTATTGGGACTGAGGGAGGATGTGTAAAGATTAACATCAGTAAAGAACCGCTGTGGAGTAATTAAGAACTTTGTTCTTTATAACTGGAGAATATAACCTAATCATAACTTCCCTCAGCCTTTACTAAAGTGTGGCGTAAATCACAGTAGTAGCAAAGAAAGTGACTCTGGATGTGTTCCTGGCCAGTACCTCCCTTATCATGAATGTAGACTCTCTCATCAAGATTTAGGAATATAAATCAAATCAAATGTGCCCAGCCAAGCTATGTAGTAAGGGACTTGAACAATATTAGGCAGAACCTATAAAATAAATCAGGGAATTAGAAATTATTTAAAGTTTTCAAATTGTAAATTGCCCCGGTGTCTTTCAGCCTACTGCCATTATTTTTGCTACAATACCTACATTTCAGAGGAGGGCCTACTGAAAATTCCATGCAAGTGGAAAATAATCCTCAAGTTATTAATGAGTTTCAAAAGCAATGAGTTCTTAAGTCTTTGTGAGTAGAGCAAGATCCTACAAAATTCAGAAATAGTAAAAATGGATTCATGCTGATTTGAAGAGCATCTGTGTGCATAATATAATGCTGCATCTCTTTTAAAAGCAGTCTATTTTTCTTTTTAAATTTGTCCCCATAGATGCTTTTGAACATGAACATGCTTATGTTACCTTTTCCGAGGTTGGGAAGAGCCAGGAGCTCTCAGGCAGGGCCCCCTCCCTCAGCTGGGCAGGAGCTGCTCAGGAGGAGCTAGTTATAGAGGAAGCTTAGCGTTGGCATTTTCAAAATTCAAAGTGATAACGCTTTCTTCTTCCTTTCTGTTTTAGAATAGATTGCTGTCTGATTTGAAAAAGGGAAATAGATTTGATCTCAAATGAATCTGTGCCCAGAAGCCAGGCTCAGGGTATTCAGAGATTTGTATAGTGCCCTCAAAAAATAACAAAATTTTAGCTTTCCTTTTTTCTTCTTTTCTCCATCAAATTCTTTTTTCTCTAGTTTACAAATGACATGGAAAAGGAATTTCCCCTGAGTTTTGTATGCCTTTTTTTTTTTTGGCTTAGACTATAGATAGGCGTGTTGAGCTCCTAAGAAAATACAAGGAGGAACTCTTTGTTGTGCAGAGCACTTTATGAGTAGTTTGTGTGGATAATATGTGACTGCTTCCCTGACGAGCTTGTGAGGCTGTACTTATGTCTTTCCTGTAAGGCAGCTTCAGTGCCTTCTGTAGTGTATATAAGGAAAGATTACGCCTTCTGAAAAATCTCAGAGCAACCATAAGATTATTTTAAAATATGTAGTATGACTGATGGACTTTTTCATCATTAAATTAGTCTAGCATCTAAACTTTTACCACTGAAATAATATTGACCAAAAAGCAATTTATAAAAGGTATTTGTGAATAGAAAATACAATGTGATCATTTGTACTTATGTGCACCTTAAAAGAGGAATTCTGTCTAGCTGTCAAATTCTGGTTCCTTAACATCCAGTCCTTGATTGTGATTGAGATCTGGTAGGACGTGCTGGGGCACGCTAGCAGATAAAATCCCGTATACTTTAGGATAGATGTTACATTTATGTCAGTGTTGGCAAAGAGCATTGTGTAGTAATAAAGAATTCAAGACTTCAGCAATGTCAACCTGAAACTTTGTAAATATTTCCTAGATTGTTATTTGATGCAGTCACAGCTCTTTATCACACAATGTTGTCTTTCCCTCATCAGGCAATTTTAGAACTGCTGCACACCCCTCCTCAGATCTCACCTGCCCCTCCTGTACATTCACCTCTCCAGCCTTGTGCACACCTCATTTAGCTTTAGTTTGAAACACATTGCAGGGTTCAGGTGACCTCTTCAAAAACTACCTCCTCAGAATGAGGTAATGAATAGTTATTTATTTTAAAATATGAAAAGTCAGGAGCTCTAGAATATGAAGATGATCTAAGATTTTAACTTTTATGTATACTTGTTGAGCACTCTCCTTTTGTCCTAAAGGGCATTATACATTTAAGCAGTAATACTGAAAAATGTAGCTCAGAGTAACTGAATGTTGTTGAAAGTGGTGCCAGAATCTGTTTTAGGGGTACGTATCAGAATCTTAATCTTAAATCGGTTACATGAAATTAAATAGTTAATGGTAACACTTGACTAACAGATATAATTTTAATTTTCGGTAGGCTTTTAGCAAGACAGTAAGTACATCTTCATAATGAGTTAGCCACAGCTTCATCACATGCACAGATTTTCCTGTTGAGAGACTGCCCAGTTAAGAGGGTAGAATGATGAACCATTTTTCAGGATTCTCTTCTTTGTCCAAACTGGCATTGTGAGTGCTAGAATATCAGCACTTTCAAACTAGTGATTCCAACTATTAGGCTATTAAAAAGCAAAACAAACCAAACAAACCATAGCCAGACATGGGAAGTTTACTATGAGTATAAACAGCAAATAGCTTACAGGTCATACATTGAAATGGTGTAGGTAAGGCGTTAGAAAAATACCTTGACAATTTGCCAAATGATCTTACTGTGCCTTCATGATGCAATAAAAAAAAAAAAAATTTAGCATAAATCAGTGATTTGTGAAGAGAGCAGCCACCCTGGTCTAACTCAGCTGTGTTAATATTTTTTAGCGTGCAATTTAGACTGCAAAGATAAATGCACTAAAGAGTTTATAGCCAAAATCACATTTAAAAAATGAGAGAAAACAGGTAAATTTTCAGTGAACAAAATTATTTTTTTAAAGTACATAATCCCTAGTATAGTCAGATATATTTATCACATAGAGCAAATAGGTTGAAATCACAATTCAGTGACATTTCTAGAGAAACTTTTTCTACTCCCATAGGTTCTTCAAAGCATGGAACTTTTATATAACAGAAATGTGTGACGGTCATTTTAAATTGCTGTAGTTTGGGGCTGAAGTACTGTGTGCTGGGCAGCAATCACATGTATTAACTAGTGAGAAAGGAGAAATTAAGATATAGGACAGAATTTGATTTTCTTGTTCCCAGATTACTGCTGCCAACCTAGACACTGAGTTTCCAGAGGCTGAAACGTAAACTTGCAGCTCAGCAACTGTTTTGCAAAGTTAGTGGGACTGTCCTGCTTATGCTGTTCAAAAATGCTCTGAGGGCCAGGTGGGGCCTCCAGGGGCTCCTCTCTGAGGGGACATCAGACTAGCTAACGACCTGGCGGGCGGATGTGAACCGGACACACTCCATGGTGTGCTTCTTGTATCGGTCCCTCGCCACCCTCAAGAAAGGCTTCAGCGGGTTCTCTAGACGTCTCCGCTAAGGTGTGTTACTAACAGCCATGGGTTGTTGAGCACCCGAGGAGTGCAATAGCATCTCTGCATGATTGTATATTGGCCCGAAGAGAATGAAGTGGCCAGTGTACTCATGTTCCATGTTGCTAGCTCTGGTAAACTGAAAATACTGGTAAGATTTTTGTTTTATCAGTACACTAGAGAGTAAGCTTTGTTTTGTTGTTTTTAGATAATCAGTTTTCACTTCCATTTGGAAAGACATTTAAATTGAGTTTCAGTCCTAAATTTTGCCAGTCATGGTAATTAGCAGTTTCTATCAGGTATTTTTAAGGTAGAAGAGGATAGAAACATAAGTTCTAAAAGCTTAAGGTAACCGTGGTTTATTTTAAAATGTTTAGGGGTGGTTAGTCTCTACCTCAAAAAAAGTGAGTGAATCTTTTATTTCAGCATTCACAAGTTCGGCTGTTGTTTTTGTAATACTTTTTTTTTTTTAACCTTTTGACCCCCCTTTACCTAAGTGTCAATGTAGTTTTATTAATTACTAAGTCAGTTTCATTAAAATGTTTATTTAGCAGTTTTGACTAATTGCAATGATTAATATAGCCAGTTGTGCATGAGGACACAGCCAGTGAGTATATCTGGGTTTTTTTTGTGATGCTTTTTTTCTTAAGACTTCTGTAGATTTATGAAGTACTCATTGAAAACAACTAAAATACGTTTGTTCGTGTTAATATGGAAAAAAAAAAGCTATTTGCAGACCATCTGCTTCTTCTGGCAGGCTGAGCACATTGTCCATCACCCACAAGTGGCTGGTTCTCATCGCAGAATCTACGTAGGGAATCGGGCGTGAAATTCACTTAAGAGATAGAGCAGAGGAAGTGTTCTGTTTACAGGAATGGAGATGAGAGTTATGAGTAAGTTGCTTAGTCAGTTGGCTTTGTTTTGAAAATTATTGTGTTATATTTGTGTTAACCTACTTGTGTTTTGACAGTATATGTCACATAGGAAGAAACCTCAGACTAGCATAATAACAAAGCTCAGACTAGGCACAGATGTACACAGAATGGACCAAAATGGGATGGGGGAAGGTATGGGAATAAGTCTAGGGGTAGGGAAAAATTGATGTGAGGGTGGGAAATAAACTGTAATTACCTGAAATAAAATGTAAGAGTGCAATAAGTGTGCTTTTTATTCTAAGCTGTGAATGGGTTTTTTAAAAAAAGCATTCCTTCCCAATGCATTTGCCTATGTTCCATAGCTGATTAAAACCAGCTATATAAACATATGCCTTTTTATTCATGTTAATTACCAATATAAATGGCTAACCTTTACGTCTTATTTATCTTCATGTTATGTTAGTTTACATACAGGGATGTGTGTGTGTGTGTATGCTATAAATTTTCCCTCCTTCGTTTAAAAACGCGTTTGTTGGATCCTCTCTGTTTCCTTAGGCCATGCCACAGCTCATAGTCTCAGCTTGGCCTTCCTGTCACCTGATCTGAAGGACTATCACAGTGACGTAGCTCGTTCATTGGTTGTACACACTCTAACCCTTTTCCTTGCTCAGCAATTACTGTGTCTTCTAAAACAGGAGTGTACAACCATGAGATTGCAATTAATTGTTTGACATATGTCCCTTTGAATTCTATTTATTAGTTATGATTGATTGCTCTTTGGTTTGGACCAAGAAAAACGAAATCCCACCTCCCCACCTTTTCACTTATTTCTTACTTTGAGGACAATTCTGTAAGAGAGAGGAAAGGGAACTCCTTCATGTTTTAACTGCAGCAAGTTAATGGCCCTGGTTTACACCAAACATTATGGTGATTCACATTCACATTCCTCTCCTCTCTTGCTGCCAGAGGTTTGGGTTTTGTTCAGTTCTGCTCAAGCACTGAAAAAGTTTTCATGGAGTCTGGAGAGTGCCCAGTGAAAAGATGGTTTTTAATTGTCCACAGACCTTTCTGTTCCTGCTTTGCAAAAATTACAAAGGAGTAACTATTTTTAAAGCTTATTTTTCAATTCATAAAAAAGACATTTATTTTCAGTCAGATGATGTCTCCTTGTCCCTTAATCCTCAATGTTTGCTTGAATCTTTTTTTTTTTTTCTGATTTTCTCCCATCCCCACTTCTTGATACTTCTTGAGTTCTCTTTCCTGCTCAGGTCCTTTCATTTGTACTTTGGAGTTTTTTCTCATGTAAATTTGTACAATGGAAAATATTGTTCAGTTTGGATAGAACGCATGGAGAATTAAATAAAAAGATAGCTGAAATTCAGATTGAAATTTATTTGTGTAAAGTTATTTAAAAACTCTGTACTATATAAAAGGCAAAAAAAGTTCTATGTACTTGATGTGAATATGCGAATACTGCTATAATAAAGATTGACTGCATGGAGAAGGCTTTATCAGGACAGTTATTTTCCTAGCACTGTCACATTCAGTAACGGAAGGAGGGTTCTGACAGTTCTTTCAGGCAGTGGAGGGACTTGAGAAGTGTACACTGTTTCATATATAGTGAAATTTTACATAGATTTCAATTACTGCTTGGTGGGCAAAAGGTATTTATATGAGAAATACATTTAAAGTAAGTTGTCAAGATAGATACTTGGTACATCGCACCAGTTACCCTCTTGTAGAAGTGACAGTTTTTGTCTGATGTTGATGATCCTCAAGCGCTGTGTGATGGTGTGATGTGACTGTCCCCCTTCCAGGGGCTCAGGCGAAGGGTGTGCTGTAATTGAGTCGTATAAGTAGTAGTCTGCAGAAGTTCCATCTTCTGAACTGTGAATGGTATCTTTCAGACTTTTTTTTGACACAACTTCCAAAGATATATTTTCTATAGGAACACAGACTGTAGGCAGAAATATATGTATTTGAAACTATGCATTCATGTTTTAAACTTCCCATTTTAATGCTGGCTACCTTGACTTAATACATTTGATCTCATGAAGTTTGAAAGACATCTAGAATATCATCAACGCTACGTGATATTACCAGGCAAAATTTCCAGGAGAGAAATAATTCTGAAACTTTACTGGGAAACCCTGTGTCTGAGAACAATATAAACAGAAGTCTTCAAGATGGCACATGTTTGAGGAATCTGGTTTCTGATCTTTGTGCCCCTCCAATGAATAATAAAATGCTGAGACAAGTATTTTCTCTGAACTGCAGTTCTCTCATCTGAAAAATGTAATTCTGTAATACCACATAACAGAAACTCTTAAATAACCTTCATACATGATGGAGTGTAATTGTGGATTCACTTCTTAATGCATTGTTATAGTTTTCCTTAAAATCTAGTCCAGAATTATGAATCCTTTAATTATTGTGATTAAATTTTATTATTATAAAGAAACATACCATACTAGCTTTTCTGAAATTGTATCAAGGGTTTAATAAAGTTTGAGCCTACTCTCTAGGCTATGTAGTTCTCCTAGACTTGTAAAATATTAAGAGCCAAAAGAGCTCTTAAAGATTATATGGTCTAGGGAATTCCCTGGCAGCCCTGTGGTTAGGATTCCATGCTTCCACTGCAGAGGGTGAGGTTTCTGTCACTGGTGAGGGAACTAAGATCCCACAAGCCATGGGGCATGGTCCTCTCCCCACCAAAAACAAGCTTTTGTGGCTCAGTCTTATGGATTACATGGTCTCCTCGTCAGCTACTAAATATGAATCCCCAGGGATGACTTGGCTAGATTCATGCAGCCAGGACTAAAAAGTCAGGACTTTGGTTTCCAAGATCACTACTCTGTCAATAAATAGGTTTCCAAGATCACTACTATCTACTTGCTTCCCAGGTGGCGCTAGTGGTAAAGAACCTGCCTGCTGCCAATTCAGGATACTGAGGAGACACCGGTTCGATCCCTTGGTGGGGAAGAGATACTGAGGAGACACCGGTTCGATCCCTTGGTGGGGAAGAAATGGCAGCCCACTCCAGTATTCTTGCCTGGAGAATCCCATGGACAGAGGAGTCCATAGGGTCACAGAGTCGGCCACGACTGAAGCAACTTATTAACACACAAGTACACTATGTGGTTGTGATGGCTATAGTGAAACTTGGATATAAAAATTGGTGTGGACTCCATGGTACTGAATTTGTAGCTAGAAAAGGAGATTGTGGCACTTGCATATTCCACTTGCTCTTCTGTCTGCTCCAGTCAACAAGCCCACTGCTCATGCAGGAGATAGAAGGTACAGGCCGAGTGCTGAGGCAGGCCAGTACCGGCTCAGACAGCTCCCGTCTCCTCCACTATGCCCTGCTGTCCTCTGAGGCTCCTGATGAGATGGTGGCAACAGGCACCGGTGTCTGCCTCTTCCACAGACTAGTTCCAGAGGCAGGTGGGACCAAGAGGACATCTGTAGTTCCCAGGAGACACACAACAAGCATTCCTTCCACAGTACCTCTGCACCTCACAACTTTATTAGGTAATCAGTTGTGTTATTTACACTCAGGTTTCCATAGGAAACTGGGTAAACTCACACGTGTGTTCAATTTTGACACGATTATTTTCTGTTGCCACCAATTCTTTCACTGCCTACCTTTCCATTTATGAAGGTACATCTCTCCATCTACCAGGCCACAGCATAAAACACTTTGTTCTTTTAGCCAGTAACTAGGAAGAAAAAGCCATCCTAAATGTCTGTCTTGCTTTAGGCAGAGGCATCTTGCTTAGGCATCTGCTGAAATATGTTTACAGTTTGTCTCCATGTGGAGGCTTATTTATAAAAGTCAAACTAGGATTCAAGGGTCATTATAAACTTAGTTTGGACCCAATGGTTTGGAAATAACAGTTGCTTCCATTTAGGCTATTTCCTTCCTGCCAAATGTAGTTCTGAGGGCTTATGTGCAAATTCATTGAATCTACTTAATCCATTTTACAAATGAGGGCATTGAGGCAAAGTTCAAACAAGTAATCTGCCCAAACTCCCAGCAGGCATTCCATAAATAAGTGACCAGAGCCAGGAGTCAGACCCAGCAAGTCTGGCTCCAGGGCCTGAGTTCCTCACTGTGCCAGTTTTCCAAACTGCAGATTGAAACCCATTAGTGGGTAGTAAAATCAGTCTCAACCAACCATTTGTTTAAATGTAAAATAGAATAAAAATGAAAATATAACAGGTAAGTTTGCATAAAACTTTCCTATTATATATGTATGTATACACATACACACACTCTAGGTCATGACATAAAATGACTTAAGAGTAGGTAGGTCTTGATCACAAAGCTTTACTCTATCTACCTCACTCAGACCTACAGCCAAACAACCAGGATTTGAACCTTAGTTCTCTAACTGTTGGAACTTAGGGAAGTTACCTAACCGCTCTACAGTTCAACTTAGAAGTTAAAGTTGGATGTGCAAGTCACTCAGTCGTGTCCGATTCTCTGCGACCCCGTGGACTATACAGTCCATGGAATTCTCCAGGCCAGAATACTGGAGTGGGTAGCCTTTCCCTTCTCCAGGGGATCTTCCCAACCCAGGGATAGAACCCAGGTCTCCTGCACTGCAGGCAGATTCTTTACCAGCTGAGCCACAAGGGAAGTTCAACTTACTCATCTCTAAAATGGAAAGAGTATGAGGAGAGTAAGAGGTTTGTTCCTTTGAGAGTAAGCTGGCTGGGACAATTTTTGCATCAGCACAAAGTGATTTCACAGCCCAGATATAGAAAAGAGGATTCAGCATATGGAGGCCACATTGGCCGATTTTAAAAGACGGCTAGTTATCTTTTAATTCAAGTCAAGCAATTCTGATTGATTTCTCAGGAAAAAAGCTAATGGGGTTATCCTACTTGAGTTCACTGTAGTCTTTCCCAAACAACTCTATTGATGGGGGGAGGAGCAACAATGGAAAACAACAAAAACTGAGACCTAAAAAGTACATAGGAATCTAATGGTCTTCTAAAGACCACGAATACTTACCAGGTGAGACAGCACACTCCTACACAGGTGAGTAAACACAAAACCAGGAGTGTCCAACACCTGTGCATCAGGCTCAGGACTGCTGGAGGCAACGGTGGGGAGGGTGAAAAACTGTTTCACTTGCTTCTGCTTTTGCTGCCATTGGGCCCATTCTGACCACTGGGGAGAACAAAGGGTGAGTGAAAGCCTAGGAACTAGGAACTCAAATTGGACCATCCCCTGCTTAAAACTTGTGAGAAGCTTTCTCACTGCCTGACCTCATCTAGTCCCACCCTCTCCTCCCCTGCTGGAAGCCCAGTGGACTTTCTGTCCCTTAAACATGGTGACCCTGGTCCCACCCTAGACCTTGGTCCTTGCTCTTCCTTGTCCCTGGGGCACTCTTCCTTCAGACCCCACACAGCTGGTTCCTGCTCTGTGTCAGGTTTCAGCTCAGATGCCTTCTGTCCACCAAAAAGGATCAGCATGGACCCACCCAGCACCCAGTGTTAACTGCCTTCACAGCAACTTTCTACTTGTCTGTCCTTGCCAAAGTCTGAGTTCTCATCTGTCTTGTTTAGCATGGCAGTCCCAACACCTAGATAGTCAAAAACATCAAAATGTGAACAGCTATGCTTCTGGGCAAGTCCTTAAGCTACTCTAGTGCATATTTTTATCTGTAGATAGAAAAAATTCTGTCCTACCTCCTCTCAGAATTATGATACTACAGAAAGTTGAAAAGTACTTTGAAACAAAACTCTTGAAAAACTGCATTGTCCTATTTCACCCTTATCTCACATTCTTCTGGCCCTAAGAATTCCTAGACAGAAACATGTCTTGCTGCTGCTAAGTCACTTCAGTCGTGTCCAACTCTGTGCGACCCCAGAGACGGCAGCCTACCAGGCTCCCCCATCCCTGGGACTCTCCAGGCAAGAACACTGTCTTAAGAGTTCCACAAATGGTGACTCAACACAGTGTCGAGCCCACAAGAGATACATAAACACAAGATGGACTGTACCGACCTCTAACCTCTGTATACTTTGGGCAAGAAAACACTAGCAGCAGAGAAATGGCATGATCTTTACAAACTGTCAATGTACATGTGACTAAGACAGCTAAGCAGGGAGGCAGCATGGCACTGCTGTTAAGCATGGGGTCAGACCTCATGTCATTCACTCAGCAGTGTGTGACCCTAAGTAAGGTGACTTCATTTCCTTGAACCTTGATCCTCACTGATCATCTATACCATGGGGTACCCAAGAAATCCACAAAAAGGGCTACAAGCAGTTGGCACAGCAGTTCAGTGCACAGGAAATCATCATCAGAAATATCCATAACTCAGTTCCTCATTCTTGGCCAACACACTTTAATTTACAACTTTAATATACAATATGATGTCCTTAATTTCTTGAAATTCTCATCTGGCTCCTGCAGGGAAACAAAAGTTGGAAAGCTTCAAATCCATTGCTCTTGTTCATTCAATTATTCAAGCATTCACTGAGCATCAATCATGTGAGGAGCCTTGCAGAGGAGTCAAATCACCTTGCTTTCTCAACAGGCTTACAGTCTAATCATTAAAATGTTAATGACTGTGTGCAGGAATATTGGAAAATGTATGAGAAGACAGGAGAGGCTAGTGCTGCAGACCTACTAACACTGGAGAAACAAAGAAGCCTGGTGAGGACAGGGACCTCTGCCTGGTCCATAGCAAAGCCAGAGACACAAAACAAGCTGTAAAACAGCTTAACTGTTTGTCCCCACCCCCCACCCCACATACTCAAAACTGCTGTAATTTTTATGTCAATAAACTACTTCTAATTAAAATAACAGCAATACTAGTAGTCTGATTTAACAAGAACACTTAACTGACACTTAATGCTTCATATTCTTTAAAACAATTTCCAAGGTGTTTTGAATGATGGCAATTATTAATGTGCAATGGTTTTTTTTACATTTTTCTGGAGGTGTAGTTAAAATAAAAACGTGCAGATACTATGGGTTTAGTTCAATGAATTTTGACAACTGTATACACCCACATAACCCCTACCCTACCTCTACAGTTTCACCAGTTTGTAGACTTGATATGAATGGAATCATTATGTACTTTTAAGTGATGTTCACTCCTTTTGCTTAATATGAGGACTCTCAGATTCATCTAAATGATCGTCTTATAGCTTGTTGTTTTTAATTGCTGAATTATTATTCAGTTGAATGAATATACTGTAATATGTTTACCCATTCTCTCATTGATGTACAATTAGGTCTAGTTTGGAGATATTATGCAAAATTTTGTACATGTCTCTTATGGAGACATAGTTTTCATTTCTCTTGAGTAAATCCTAGGAATACAGTTGCTGAATCCTAGGATACACGTTTAACTTCATTAGAAGCTGCCAAACAATTCTACAAAATCACTGTACTGTTTTACACTCTTACTAGCAAATATTGCTAGTTGCTCCAAACTGTCACTAACATTTAAAGCTGTCAGTCCTATTTTAGCCATCCTAGTAAGTGTAAGAGATATCTTACTGTAGCTTTAATTTGCATTTCCCTGGTGATTAATGACATTAAGAGCCTTTTTCATGTGATTATTGGCCACTCATGTATCTTTGTTTGTGAAGTATCTGCTCAAGGCTTTTGCCCATTTTTCAGTTGGACTGTTGAATCTAATTTATGATTATAGGGGTTCTTTACATATACCAGATACAAGCCCTTTGTTGGATATAGATGCTATATTTTTTCCAAATTAGTGGCTTATATATTTCAGTCCTTAATGGTATCTTGTGATAGCATAAATTTTTGATGAGGCTAAATAAAAGTTACTGTTTTATTTTAATCAGTGCTTTTCTCCAAAAGTTTTTTGTCTGCCTTAAGATTATTAAGATAGTCTCCTGTGCTTTCTTTTAAAAAGCTTTAAGAGTCTGGGCTTTATTTTACATCTATTATCCATGCAGTGTCTTAATCCCTGAAGAATTTGTGAGGAAGAGAATTCCTCCCAGCTATCTTCCTTTTGAAAGAAAAACCTCCTGTTCTGGAAAATGAAAGGGCCATAACCTTTTACTGTTGAAAGAGTTAATTTCCACACAATTCCAATATGTAATATTCCCATATGCTCAAATTTTTAATTAGAACTATTTTTGTAACTACAAACAAGCTCCCTATCTATCTTGTCCAGCAGAGCTGGTGCTTAAAGTCTTTGATCAATAGACAGACAAATGGGACCCTAAACTGTAACAAAGCTTAAGAAAAAATAATTTTTTTAAACATGAAAAGGAAGATGAGACTAAAAGTGTGTAGGGGGAAGAAGGGGCAGAATGACAGCAAATGTGAAAACAGGAAAAGCAGAAGTTAGACATGATGTGTTAATTATTCTTTATACTGTTATAAAATGCACTGTTTCTTCAGAATCACCATAGGTGCAAAGTCAAAACATGTTTACAGACAAATAAACATAACAAGAAACATGGGGTGCACCCATTTGGCAAGAGCTGAGCCTCTGTTTTCAGTCTTCATCATCCGGAGGGATACCCAATTCCTCATCTGTCCACTGGGAAGGGTCGGGATAAGGAAAGTGACCCTAAGGACAATCAATTAAAAAAAAAGTTCAAGAATCTATACTTCACAAAACTATTAATAATCTATACTCCATACAGTTGATTAAATTTTAAAAGAAATCTTGGTGGGGCAAGTGATTTAAATAATAATCCTTTATATACCCCAGGAGCAATTCTATTGCACTTCAGCCATCTGATGGTCCAACTATTCTTCAATCTGTTCAGAATGCGCCGCGGCCTGAATTTGAGAAGCTTGGCCATTTTGGAGTTTCCGCCTGAGCTGGCATTTGAGTATGAGTTTTGGATGGAAGGAAGGGGGAATGGAGACAACAGATTTCAAAGACACCCCACGTCACAAGAATCCCTGAATTGTTGTGAATCCCTTGACAACAGTGTTGTCTTGAATCCCTGACAAAACATAGTGTCTCAAACTGTCCTGCCGTTCCTGCCGGGGGCCTGGGAGCTTCGTGTGGGCTCATTCCGCTTTGATCCTCATCCAGGGCCTGCCATCATCTCCTGCCAGACAGCCACACACAGATCTGACAGCCGACCCACAGTGAGACAAAGGTGTCTGTGTGCTGCCAGTCCACAGACGCCAGGCAGCTTCTTTCTGGGGGACGAGGGCACAGCAATTCTAAGAGAAGTGGGACACCAATCAACCTGATGCTTCTAGAACTCACTGTGTAAATTTAAGATTTTTCCCTATCGTTAAAAAAAATTAACTAAATTTACTGAAATTCAAAGTATTCTGGATCAATAAGCACGGATTTCAATGGCCTAAAACTGTAGTTTCCTAGAGAATGGCATCTGTGCAAATGTGATTAAAAGCTCATTTGAGGCCAGTTACATGTTAGAAAGTCACCAGTAATTAATTTCCCTGCTTCAGACAAATTAGCTCACATCCATTCCACTTAACCTGGCTGCCTTGGGCCTCTAGACAGACTAGATGACATGTATCATTTAAAGACATTTAAGGGTGAAACTTAACCTGCCGATGACCCCCTACCCAGCTTGGAAGGTAAGAGAATTAGCTTCTGTAGTCTCCCTTCCAGATGCGGCCACCAATTGGCAACCGTAAGACACGCAGTATCTACGTGTACATCCCTGGGTGGAAAAGGTCAGAGATGATAATGTTTCCTAAAATAAAAGGATCCCTGCATACACATAAGGACAACATACCTCCAGATAGAAAAACAGGCTACAAACAGAAAAACAATCTAAGCTGTTAACATATCTTCCCTCCCCACACCCACAGAAGGACAAGGACTACTCTCCTCCACTTACCAGCACAGCATCTGAGTCGTGCCAGAAGCGCCAGAGAATCCAGAACCACATGGTCGCACTGAAGAACTCGGCCTGGATCACCTGGGATCTGGTCAGCTGCGGGAACTGTCTGTACCGGGGCTCAATGTGCGCACCTCCGCCAGCCCTACATGACAAAACAGACATGTGAAGCAGCTTGCCCTGTCTTCGAGCTCATCCAAAACTCTATGAGTTACAGCCAGAAACTAAACCTTTCTCTCCTCCTCCGCAAAAAAAACAGAAGGATAATGCTCCATGGTCCCTCAAAATACTCCACTTGCATAAGCGTGCTGTAAACCTGTGCAGTGGCAAAAACTGGCCTGAACTGACGAGAGGCTAATTATGATGTTCATTCAGTGAATATCCACACGTTTTACACCAGATATGAATGTGCTGATTAGTGGGGTACTGGCCCCACACGGTTAAGGGATCGTGAATCTGTAGTAGGTCACTAGCTTATCCAGAGAAACAAATCAGCAAAATAATTTTGTTCTGGAGAGCCATCTGTTTCAAAGACAAATTATGTCCTCTGCTGTATTAGTAATACAGTCTTTCTTAAAAGACCACTTTATGGAAAAGAGAACTTAGATCCTTTTTAATAAGCCAACAGCACTGAACAAAGCAAAGAGACTTAAACAGTAAGTTTGAACAAGTTTTTCTGTTTTTTGTTTTTTCATTTAGATACTGTTGACAAGGTGTGGGATATCATCCATAGGGCTCTACTCATTTTATTTTGTTGGAGTTTAATTATTATAGCTTGAATCTAATGTAAATAATGTAAGTTGTACCTAACGGGGCTACTTTCAAGTCCCTTTCAGCAGCTATACATATACTATTACACAGAAATGGATATAGAATTTCAAAGAAAGTTTCTATATAAAACATGTTCACAAATTTCATTCCAGGTAAGAATCAGCTTATAAAACAATGTTCCCTTTTGTTTGACACAGAAATGAATATCTGTACAAAAACTTCAGTAAAATTACTTCAAAATGCACTACAGTTTGTGAATATTACTACTTCCATGGTTCTTGATACATATTACCCAGTACCCTTTTTATTCTCTTCTACTCTAAAAGATTACTAATAGTTACTATTTACAGAGCATCTTATCACCTGTCAGACACCACACAAAGCACTTTATATATTATCATTTAATTTTCAAAACAACCTGATGAGATAGATCTATGGTTATCAATGTTTACAAATGAGGACACTGGAGTATTATTATTGTTTGGTGACAAAGCCCAAGCTCTTAAATACTGCCCACAAACATTAATTCCATATTTATGTAAATATCTATCCAACACTTTTATTTGAAAGATTCTATATAAAATATTAATAGTAATTAGCTACGGATGGTATAAGAAATGGGTTGTATTCTTTCTGCATGCATGTGTGTATTCATGTAAGTATGTATCCTTTTTTACAGTGACCATATATTACTTTTTTTTCAAACATTTATTAAAGCCAGCTTCTAAACTTTCATCAGTTTTTAGGTAATCTTTTACTAACATATAGTACTAATTTTTTACTTATGGTAAATATGTATTTTACTTATGGTAAATATGGTATTACATTTGTATGGAACTTTACAGACTGCAAAGCGCTTCCATGAGCATTTATTGTTTGAGCCACCAATAACCTTCCGCACATGTTACTTTCAAAAGCTTCTGTCAAGCATCACTACTTTACACCCTGAATTTATCACACTGTTTCTGTATGCCAATTTTATTTAACAGTACCTATGCAGGAGCTATCTGTGCATAGAGATACTACATTATGTAAACAAACCATGGGGGTGGGAATTCAATATATTAACAACAGGCTTCCTCTTTGACAAGTTTTAGATACAATCTAGTAGTAAGTGCCCATCAGTTAAACTCATTTAAAATAAGTTTCGAAAATTATAGTTTAAACCCCTTCCCAGGAACTCTCCACATTTCATTATTGTGAGAGTTACATCTTGTTTTAACTATGAAATAAATGGGTCATTGACTGCAAGGTATAAATCTTTTTGAACGAAGATTTGAAACACTGCAATTAGAGAAAGGATGGACGACATAATGATTGCCATGATTAAAGAATATAAAGAGTCCACAAACATCTAATTTTATGTTCCAAGAAGTTGCTAACTGCACTAAGGCAAACTAGATAGGCCTGAACATCCCTCCAAATAGAAACTACGACAGATTAATTTTTTTTTAACTTTTAATAAATCATTAAAATCTTGGCATGGAAGTACCAAGACTGCAGCGAAGAGGAACACCCCCTCGTCTTCCCACGCAGGCTCAAAGGCTGTTGTTGGTGGCTCTTGATCTCTGTCCTTCTCAGGTCACACATGCCTTTTCCTTCTCTCCATCCTACATCTGTCCCAATTCCATATTCATAACAGACACGTGGCTTTAGGCAAGTCAATCTTTTCATTTAGCTGGGTCTCAGTTCCCTAATAACAGCAGCTCTTTATACAATACTTGTATTGTCTTTACTGAGTACCAGCAACTCACAACACTTCAGAGATTTGTTACTCGTTTACTTCCCTGGGAGTCAACATTATTATCCCAATTAAACCGGTGAGAAAACTCAGTTCTTAAGAGATCATGAAACTTTTCCAAGATCAGACAGCAAGAGCGTGGCAGAGGTGAGATCTGGACAGACAGTCTGGGGGCAGAATCCTGCTTTTAACCACTCTTTTTCAGTGCCTCTTGGTAAAGTGTGGACCGTGGTCAGAGGGGCCTGGAACATCACCTGGAAAAATCCAGTGTACTGTTTTCAGTCCTGCTCTTAATCTCTCTGCACTCCCAGCTTGCTTTTGGTAGACCTGCCCTCTTGGCATCAGCACTGGGCTCTCCAGTGGGCTTCTCCCGCTACATCATGGGTGACTCTGCTTTTGCTCACTCTTAAATTCTGGTGTTGCAAAGGTAAACTCTAAAGGATACTACAGGCTTTGGGTTGACAATAATCTGTCAACATAGGCTTATCAACTGTAACAAACGTACCCTCCGGTGGGGAGTGCTGATAATGAAGCAAGCTATGCATGTGTGGCTTGGGGGGTTTATGGGAAATCTCTGTACCTTCCTCTCAATTTTTTTTTTTTTTGGGGGGGGGGGGAGGGACAGAAAACTGTTCTATAAAATATTTTTAAAAAGAACACTTCCAACATTGCCCAAACATCCACTTTTGGCTCTCTTCCCACCCTTTCCCACTCCACTCTCGTGCCTTGGAGGACTAATTCTCCACTCTACAACCATAGTAACTTTTTAGAATTAAAACGTGCCCACGTGACATCTGATTAAAACGACCGATCAGCGCCTCTGTTGGAAATCTCTCAGGCAGGCCTCTGTGTTTTAGTCGGTCAGCCGTGTCCGACTCTTTGTGACTCCAATGGAGCGTAGCCCGCCAGGCTCCTCTGTTCAGAGGATTCTCCAGGCAAGAATACTAGAGTGGGTTGCCATTCCCTTCTCCGGGGAAATCTTCTTGATCCAGGGATCGAACTCGGGTCTCCCGCATTGCGGGCAGATCCTTTACTGTCCGACCCACCAGGGAAGCTAGGGCACAGCCACGCATAAGGAGCCTCTACCATTCTTTCCCTATGACCCGAGGTCTCCGGCCTCACCTCTGGCCTCATCTTGCCTCAAGCTTGAAGCTTCAAACTACCCTGTACAGGTGATTTCCTCTCCCTGACGCCCTCGCCTCCTCAGCTCCTGTCCTTGCTTCCAGATTAGCTCCAACTGTCTCCACGTTCAACTGGTCAGCTTCCCGGGGGCAGCCTCCCTCTGGCCCGAGACCGTCATATACACACCTCTACCGGCTCCCCCGGCCCCGGCATCGCGCCGTCAGACTCCAAGTCCCAGCATGCCTCAGGGGTGGAGGCCGCCGCAGACCAGGATCGGCCCCTGCTGCTCGGCGTCAAGGTGAGGACGTCCCGAAGGCTAGTGCCTTCCGCTAGGAGCGGGCGAAGCCCCAACCCTAGGCAATACTCACCGACGGACGCCACGGGCTCCAGCCGCCCTCGCGCAGCGGCCTCTGAAGAGGTGGCCTCCAACGTGAGCGAACGGCGCCAGTCGCTTCAGAGCCGACATGCCAGCCATCGTTAGCCCGGCCGTTACCCAGACCGCACCGCCGCTCCACGTCACTTCCGCTGGCACCCGCCCGACGACGTCACAGAGCCGACCCGCCCCCTCTCCCTGTGACGTAGGGAGGGGCGGGGAAGCGGTAATTACCTGCCCGAAGGAGCGTCTCAGTCACTTCCTGAGGTGAAAGCGTCCGGGGCCGCCGCCTGAGCGCGCCGTTCGCGCCAGCAGACGGGGTCTCGCTTTGTGGGCCTGGTGGCGCCCTGACGAAAGGTCAGCGGTGTAGACGGCCCTGGTGGAGCCAGGGATGGGCGTGCCGGACCTCGGCGCTCAGCTCCTGGAGCCCTCTGTTTCGCGGACACAGAAACTTAACGCTGACACAGCTCGCTCTTTGCTACCGGTGCTGATCTAGGCGCTGTTACCCGACCCGGACCCGCCCCTCTGCCTGCTCCTCCCGAATTAACTACTCTTCCAGACCCTCCTAGGCTGCCAGATCCATTCTGAACCAGTCTGTCCTTCCCAAAGCTAGTCCATTGTATTCCTCCCCTGCAAAGGCTACACGATTTCTTTGAAGCCTTCATCGTTATACAGCTGTCCTGCAAACATGAGCTTGATAACCAACCCGCAGCCCGTGGTTCTCAAATGTCAGCACCTGGACTGGAGGTATCAGAATCCCCTGAGGAGTCCGACCCCAGCTATTATGTCTGGAGTAGGGCCAAGGAATCTGCATTTTAGCAGGCCCCTAATATACGCGGTGCTCCCAATCCCTGGATCCTGAGCCAGCCCTGGATTCTTGGCGTTTGTCTCTTAATATTGCCTTCTATTAAGTCCTGAATGAACTCCAAACTTCCCAAACTTTGGGGAGCTGAAGAACCCCTTTCTCCATCCTTGAGAACTCCAGCTCCCAAATTCTTAGTGTCCCAACTTATGAATTATAGTTTTCCTAAGAATTCTCGATTTTTATAAACTTAACTGCCAGCCTCACACCTTGGAGATGTCGATTTGAAATGGATCACCTGCCAAGCACTGAAGACTTCACACTGAGTGATAAGCATGAAAATTTGGAAATTTATGGAGAGAAACATAGACCTGAAATTTAGGGATTTAAGTGTATTGAATATAACTGACACTCCTCCTTTGGCAAATAATGGGCCTCCATGTGCCCAGTAGCTAGGAACCTCTCTCCCTGGAGAAAAGGCTTCCTCCGGGAGTCAGTGAAGGACAGGGAAGCCTGGAGTGCTGCAGTCCAAGAGGTCAAAAAGAGTTGGACACGACTTAGCAAACAAACAACACACCTTTCTGCCAAACTTACTGCTGGACCCTCTGGCCCTGTAGAACTCATGCCCCTCCCCACATTCACCCGCTATCCCTCCCCACTCCTGCCTTCTCCTGTCCTAACTTGTAAGTATATAAACTGTAAGAAAGAATGTACTGTTTTCTGGGGGCAAGTTGACTTCCCAGCTGATACGCAATAGTGTGGCTTTCTCTGGGACTACCATTCACTATTTACCCTTCCTAGTACATGCACAAACCATTAAGAGATGTTCATGAATAGGCAGAGCAGTGTCTTTCATCCTTCCAAAGAGAGCTCTCTGCCCATATTAGACAGCTGCCTGCCTTGCTCCCAGGAAAGAACAATGCTGTGATTCCTAGGCCACAAAAAACAAACAAACAAAAAAACCCAGCTTAAACAAAAATACTCCAAAGAACTTGATAGTCTGAAAATCCAGAGTTCAGCCTCAGCTCTACCAATGGTTAGCTCTGTCCATTTGGACAAGTCACTTCTCCAGGTCTCAGTACCCTTCATCAGCCATTCAAGAGAGTACCTGGCCCACAGCATGTATGTACTCAGCAATTTTTTATTAGTCAATATTTTCCTGGCTGCAAAAGCTCTTCAGGTAAACTAAAATTCACTTACCGCCCCCCATCTTTCTTGCTCAGTTACAAAATAAAAACTTTTAACTTTAATGCTGGCTTGTATTTAAAACAATATTGTTCTATAGACCATTTGTGCGGTCCTTAGCTCTAATGTTTTGCATCACTAATTCTGATTTTTTACTATGAAAAGTTTAGGGTCCCCATCAGCACACTATTTTGACTGTTTACGTAACAGCAATGCATGTTTGTGTTGCAGACATGTTCTAAAAATTCCAAGGGCAAATATCCCTGACTGCCTTTTGCAGGTTGCACAATGGCTCTCTTTTTGATTCTCAGAAAAGCACACTGCAGGGGAATGAGGAAAGAAAAAAAAACTTGTTCACAAGGCTTCATGTTTATTTAATTTTCTACTTTTGTTCATTATTATTATTATTATTATATATTTTTGGCTGCACACATGTCTCTTGGAATCTTACTTTTGCAACCAGGGATTGAACATGGACCATGGCAGTGAAAGCACTGAGTCTTAACCACCGACCGCCAGGGAATTCCCTAATTTTCTACGTTTAAAGGTTGCTTGATCACCCTTTCCCTCTAAGTTTCCAAAAGAAGAAAGAACTTACCTTTCCAGCAGTTTTAACACAGAAATGAACCTTGTTCTTTCTACTTTGGAGGGACTAAACTGGGATCTCCCTTCCAAGTGATGCCCCATTGCCCCTTTATCTACTTATACCCAAGAAGTAGCGTTTTCTCCTTATGAAGATGAATGTATAAATCAAGTTTAGCCTTTTTAAGATGCTTATTTTAAAAATCAGCAAATTACCTATATTAAAGCACAGCCATTAATAATCATTTTTCTCTTCAATTCAACCTGTGTTCATTTTCTGTTGCTGCTGTAATGGCTCCTGAGCTACTGAGGCCCTCGGTCCAGCACCCCACAAGGAACTACATGAGTAAGCCTGAATTCAGACCTACCCCAGTGGAGCCCCAAGATGCTTGTAGCCATGCAAGACTGAGCAGAGGACCCGCCAAGCTTCGCCTACATTTCTGACCTGCAGAGACTACCAGGTATTAAACTGCTGTATTTGTGGGTAGTGTGTATGCAGTGAGAGATAACTAATGATTATCACAGTAAGTTGATGGAATCCACTGGCTTTCAAGAAAGGTTCAGAGGTGCTGGTGTTCACTCAGGGAGACATCGCTCTGTGTTGGTGCCCCCGTCTCTTGGCCCACAGCACAAAGGCATGTGCATTTGGCATAAAGGGCCGAATGTCTGGCTGGTTTGCCCATAGGAGGGAGCTGAACAGGGTTACCTGGAGCCCCCAAGCTCTCACTGCCTGACTCAAATGCCCTACCCTCAAGACTTGGGAAGTGCCAATAACATCTCCACCCCTCTTAAAAAACAAAAAAAAACTGCACCAAGGGAATCTCTGTCCAATATCTAAAGATAACTTCTGTTCTCAGTTGTTCCCTAAAAGACAGGAACTTTATCCTTAAGAAGGAAAGAATGGGAGAATCTAGTCCTTCAGTCACAGCAGGACTCAGAGAGCAGGAACGCTTGACTTTCCACTCACTGTCTAGAGCAGTCTCCAAAACAAGCAGGAGAATCCACTGGGATGCAGGGGAAAACATTCCTTTTAAACAAAATTAAGAAATTAAGCTTTATTAATATCCACTCTACAAACTGACCCTGGGATGCTCTGAGTCCATGTGGGCCAGCCACGTGTCAGAGCAGCTTTGAGAGAATGGCCTGTGAGCTGGCCCAGTGCAGAGGGCCAGGCAATGGCCGCCCCGTTTTCCTTCACTGCTGGAATGTCGCTGGGTGCTACTGCAAATCTCAAGTCCTGGTTAACAGGATGTGAAAGTGTTAGCCACTCAGTCGTGTCCAACTCTCTGCGACACCATGGACTACAGCCCTCCCAGGCTCCTCTGTCCATGGAGTTTCCCAGGCAAGAATACTGGAGTGGGCTGTCATGCCCTTCTTCAGGGGATCTTCCTGATCAGGGATGGAACCAGGGTCTCTAGTATTGCAGGAAGATTCTTTACTGTCTGAGCCACCAGGGAAGCCCTAACAGAAATGTACTGATTATATTATCTGTTTGTTAATATTAACCAAAATTAGCCCTGTAGAATGCTCAGAAAAAAACAGTATCTAAATGCTAATATGTGAGCACAGGGAAACTTCAAGTAAAATAGTGGAGCTGACTCTGTTCCTGTCTCTAGTATGTCACATTAACCATTGATCATTGTGGTTTTTTTTTTTTTCATTTTACCTTATAATAAAATTTAGCAAGATTGGCAAAAAAGATTTTAAATTATCAAAAGGATAATCTGAGATACAGTGAAACGTGCCCTAAGTGTAAGCTCTGTCTTCAGAGATTTGCTGGTGATGGTAGAACCTGTATAAACCTTATAAATAAATTATATGTGCATGTATATATAAATATATGCAACCCTTTACCAACAGGGCACATAATCAAAACATTTGAGGGGAAAAAACAAAACAGAAAAACAACACAAAATACCTGGGGGGATTCCCTGGCGGTTTAGTGGTTAGGACTCGGTGCAAAGGGCATGGGTTCAATCCCTGGTCAGGAAATTAAGATCTCGCAAGGTATGTGCCACACCCCCCCAAAATTTGGAAACCATGGGTCTACAGGATTCTGTGACATTTTCTAACCTAAATATCAGAGTCTGGAAAGAACCAGGAAGACCAGCCTGATCCAGGAGTACAGATGTTAAGAGAAGAGAAAAAACCAGAAAACAAAATAACTAAGTTTATTCATCCTCCTCCAGAGAATGTTTTCCCTGAAACAGTTTCTCTGACACCAGGCCCAGCTTCCATACCTGAGCTGTCAGGACCCTCCCTCCTTTTACTTCCCCAGGAAACCCAGACCTTTGGAAACAGATGCTTGAAACCAAACCAGAGTGAAACACAGTGGCAGGCCCTCCACAATCCCAGTCCTAGGACGTCCAAGCTGCCACAGAAGAGGCTGTTGGGAGCGGCCTCTTGTTCCAAGAGGAAGCCCCCACTGCTGCCGTCAGCGGGAGGTCACTAGTCCTTTTAGGAGGAAGGGCTTTGCTGCCTCCAGGATGTCCAGTTTAGGGTCCAGTGAGCGGCCAAGCCCCTCCAGCACCATGATGGCAAACACGATTGAAGCAAAGTTGCTCTCAAGCTTTACCTGAAACAGAGAAACAGGGGTTCTTTCCGAAGCCCACGGATAGACGGAGAGTATCCTGAGTTAACAGGTCAACATCCACTCCTGACAAAAAAAACAGATGATTTTTATCATCTATGTAATACTCTTACAGATAAAGGACAGATATAGTATGGACCTAACAGAAGCAGAAGATATTAAGAAGAAGTGGCAAAAATATACTTCATGACCCAGAAATGTATTTTTTCTAAGAATACACTGTATGACCCAGATCACCACAATGGTGTGATCACTCATCTAGAGCAGACATCCTGGAATGCGAAGTCAAGTGGACCTTAGGAAGCATCACTACGAACAAAACTAGTGGAGGTGATGGAATTCCAGTTGAGCTATTTCAAATCCTGAAAGATGATGCTGTGAAAGTGCTGCACTAAAACTCAGCAGTGGCCACAGGACTGGAAAAGGTCAGGTTTCATTTCATTCCCAAAGAAAGGTAATGCCAAAGAATGTTCCCACTACCACATAGTTGCACTCATCTCACATGCTAGCAAGGTCATGCTCAAAATTCTCCAAGCCTGGATTCAACAGTACGTGAACTGTGAACTTCCAGACGTTCCAGTTGGATTTAGAAAAGGCAGAGGAACCAGAGATCAAATTGCCAACATCCGCTGGATCATCAAAAAAGCAAGAGAGTTCCAAAAAAACATCTACTTCTGCTTTATTGACTACGCCAAAGTCTTTGACTGTGTGGATCACAACAAACTGGAAAATTCTTCAAGAGATGGAAATACCAGACCACCTGACCCACCTCCTGGGAAATCCGTATGCAGGTCAAGAAGCAACAGTTAGAACTGGACACAGAACAACAGACTGGTTCCAAATCGGGAAAGGAGTACATCAAGGCTAATTACCCTTGTGCACCCTGCTTAATTAGCTGGATGAAGCACAAGCTGGAATCAAGATTGCCAGGAGAAATATCAATAACCTCGGATACGCAGATGACACCAGCCTTATGGCAGAAAGTGAAGAACTAAAGAGCCTCTTGATGAAAGTGAAGGAGGAGAATGAAAAAGTTGGCTTAAAACTCAACATTTAGAAAACTAGGATCACGGCATCCAGTCCCATCACTCCATGGCAAATAGATGAGGAAACAATAGAAACAGTGAAAGACTTTATTTTTCTGGGCTCCAAAATCACTGCACATGGTGACTGCAGCCATGAAATTAAAAGACACTTGCTCCTTGGGAGAAAAGTTATGACCAACCTAGACAGCATATTAAAAAGCAGAGACATTACTTTGCCAACAAAAGTCTGTCTGGTCAAAGCTATGGTTTTTCCAGTAGTCATGTATGGATGTGAGAGTTGGACTATAAAGAAAGCTGAGCACCGAAGAACTGATGCTTTTGAACTATGGTGTTGGAGAAGATTCTTGAGAGTCCCTTGGACTGCAAGGAGATCCAACCAGTCCATCCTAAGGAAATCAGTCCTGAATAGTCATTACAAGGACTGATGCTGAAGCTGAAACTCCAATACTTTGGCCACCTGATGTGAAGAACTGACTTATTGGTAAAGACCCTGATGCTGGGAAAGATTAAAGGCAGGAGGAGAATGGGAGGACAGAGGATGAGATGGTTGGATGGTATCACCGACTCCATGGACATGAGTTTGAGTAAGCTCCAGGAGTTGGTGATGGACAGAGAAGCCTGGCGTGCTGCAGTCCATGGGGTAACAAAGAATCAGATATGACTGAGTGACTGAACTGAACTGAACATTCTTTTCCCTATCCAGTCATTTTCCCCACCATCCCATCTATTCACCCAACCCCCCACCCACTAGAAATAGTAAGAAAAAATCTGGGGGATGCAGTGTGTACAGCTCTTCTCTAAGGGAGGTGTGTGAGTATGTGAATGACTTAAAAAATACTAAAGTGAAAAGTTCACAGCCACACCAGAAACTGGGCTTCCCTGGTGGCTCAGCAGTAAAGAACCTGCCTGCCAGTACAGGAGACTTGGGTTTGATCCTTGGGTCAGGAAGATCCCCTGGAGAACAGAATGGCTACTACTCCAGTATTCTTGCCTAGAGAATTCCATGGACAGAGGAGCCTGGTGGGCTACAGGCTATGGGGTTGCAAAGAGTCAGACACAACTTACCGATTAAACAACAAACAACACCAGAAACTATAAATCTAAATATGGTCATTCTTTGAAATCCACAGTAGTCTTTTTGAGACCAAGCACACCTGGCTTTGATCAAATACAGCAGGGTTTCTTCCCCTTTGGAGCCAGGTTAACAGTAATAATAGTTTACATGGATTACCCAGTTAATCCTCAACTTCATTATGCCCGTTCAGTGGATAAGGAAGCTAAGGCTCAGGGTGGCTGAGTGATTTGCTCAAGTCCTCTGGGTGAAGAGGAGTCTGTTTGTTGTTAGTTTTAGTCACCAAGTCATGTTCGACTCTTTTGGGATCCCATGGCCTGTAGCCCGCCAGGCTCCTCTGTCCATGGGATTTCCCAGGCAAGAATACTGGAGGGGGTAGCCATTCCCTTCTCCAGGGGATCTTCCCAAACTAGGGATTAAACTTATGTCTCCTGCATTGACAAGAGAGTTCTTAACCACTGAGCCACCAGGGAAGCCCACATGAGGAGGAGTTGAGCCAGGATTTAAACCTAGAACAGGAATCTGCTTTCAGGTGGACAGAAGGTCAGGAAACGGAAGAATGACTCATGGGGAAATAACCTTTGATGAAAGTAAAGGGTCTTTTCTCAGTTAAGGCCCAGAAAGCTGTCTGAGGGGTCAGATGGGCAAATCAGAAGAAAGCAGCGTGCTACATATGCACACTCACGGTGGGAGTGTAAAATCGTGTAGACTTCTGTGGGCTGAAGCCTACCAGGCTCCTCCATCTATGGGATTCTCCAGGCAAGAATACTGGAATGGACTGACATTCCTTCTCCAGGGGATCTTTCCAACCCAAGGATGGAACCCAGGTCTCCCGCATTGCAGACAGACGCTTTACCCTCTGAGCCACCAGGGAAGCCCTGTATAAATCTATATTTTAGTTAAAAAAAAAACTATATCATCTAGCAATCCCAGTTCTGTGTAAATATCCAAAAGAATTTGAAACCAGGATCTTAAAGCAATATTTGCACCCTCGTGTTCACTGCAGCATTGTTCTTAGTAGCCAAGAGGTACAAGTGGCCCAAATGTCCATCAGAGGATGAACAAATAAAGAAAATATGGTTAAGTACATACAATGGAATATTATTTGGTCTTTAAAAAGGAAATCCTGTCATCTGCTGCAACATGCATGAACCTCAAGAACACTCCATTGAGTGAAATAAGCCAGTCACAGGACAAATACCATATGATCCTACTTATAGGAAAAATCAAGAGTCATCAAAACCATGGACCTTCTGCTTGCCAGGGGCTCAGGGAAGAGAGACACGGAGTTTTTGTTCAGTAGGAATAGGGGTTTTTTTAGAGATCTAGAGATCTGTTCCACAACTGTGTGGATGTGGTTGACACTGCTGTACGGTACACTTGGAGGTGGGTAGGGGTAAACTGTATATTAGTTTTTAACCATAATTTAAATTTTTAAAATTATTTTAAATTAAGCGCCTGGTGAAATATTTGAAGAGAATGGCTGTACTTGGCCCTCTCTCTGCTCTCCCATCCTGGGAATCACGATGACAACAGCAAACATCTAAAGCACTAGTAACCGTTGTGTCCCACACGGGTGTGAGGAAGGCTGTGTACCAATGGGGGCCCCAGGGCTAAAGAACAAAGTCACTGGAAGTGGGGCTCCCTGGTCAGGTGGCCTCAGGGGCCAGGGCGAGTTGCTTGGTGCCAGCCTCAAGGAATGTTGGGATTAAATCAGATACTAATAAATGTTATACAACTGAATTAGGTGGCTAAAGGGAGGTCAGAGCGCACTGATCACCGTGTCACGGCCTCATCTGGCCCTCCTGGCAGCCTCCAGGGACTTGGAGAGGCTGCCCAGGTCAGAGCTGGTGGGCACTGAGCTGGCTATGAGCCTCACCCTCCCCGTCCTAAGCAAATGAACTCCCAGGAGTGTGTTTTCATTTCCAGCTCTCTCCAAGCCAGCCCCCAGCAATGATGAAAGCTTTCCCTAATCCTAACATGAAATTTAATTCATTTTTAAAATAGAACTTGTCAAAGCTCTTAGAAAGCATAAAGTTTTTCCCCCCGAACCCCACCAATGATCAAAGGAAAACCTTGCTGGACATCAGGGAGTAGAAACAGCACTCTTAGCAGAGGGATCAGTGTGCAGAACGTTTCTAAAAGAGATCTTCCATAAGAGAAAAACCTGCCACAACCCTGAGGCCACTTGCCTTCCCCACAGACCTCCCTCCTGCCTGACCAGAGAGCGAGCTCCCCGCCCAGGCCTCACCTTGTGAGTCATCAGCAACTTAAAGACATTCGAGAGAAGGCTGGAAACTTGAAGCTGGAAAACAGAACAAAGAGCCTGAGAGCTACTGGGAGCCACTTCTCTCCCTTACCTGCCCCTCACCCACCCACACATCCACACCCACACCCACACACACCCCAGTGATCGGAAATGGACTGCCTGACAAATCCCCAAAAGGACTACATTCACACAAGCCCAACTTCCATCTCATGACTGAGTTCAAAGACCACCGCCCCCCCAGGAGAACTAGCCTAGAGGCCTCTTCCCCAGCACGCCCAGCACATACAGAAATCACATGGGAATAAATAAGACAGGCAGTGCCAAGGGCCAGCTGTCACTCCTCACTGCCCGGGGGCCACCTCTTGTTCTGACTCGATCTGGCTCGAGTGGACTTGGGAATGAACTTGGGAAGAAAAGTCAGCTTTGTTAGAACTGTGTGCAGAATTCAAAATGGGCTCCACTTCAAGTAAGGGCTTCCCTGGTGGCTCAGATGGTAAAGAATTCGCCTGCAATGCGGGAGACCCGAGTCCAATCCCTGGGTCCGGGAAGATCCCCCAGAGAAGGGAATGGCAACCCACTCCACTATTCTTGCCTGGAGAATCCGCTAGACAGTGGAGCCTGGAGGGCTATAGTCCGTGGGGGTTGCAAAAAGTCAGACACGGGTGAGCAACTAACACTTTCACTTTTCTGCTTCAGGTCTAAATAAAGGTTGTGAACACTAGGTGAGTTCTTTGTCTACTCAGGGGCCTCAGTGCTCTCTCCCCCACCCCATGCTCAGCTGAGCTCCATGTAGATGAAGCTGCAGAACAGCACCCGGGTCTGGACAGGTGTGCAGTATCACATGTATCACCCCCTCCCCCGGCAACCACCCAGGAGAGCCCAGTCAAGGAGCCACTCTTGAGAGCTGGAGATTTTAGTGGGCCTCCTTACCCCTGGAGGATGTGGGCAGAGGAAAAGGTTTGTTCTTTATCTGCCTTAAAACTCAAGCCATGGGGTAGGAGGTGGGAGCGAGGTTCAAGACGGAGGGGACATATGTATACCTATGGCCAATTCATGTTATGCATGGCAAAAATCAACACAATATTGGATAAGCAATTATCCTTCAATTAAAAATAAATAAAAAAAGAAAAACTCAAGTCCCCTCAAGACCTCTCCCTTAGACCTGCAGTTTGCGCTGTCCAAGGGCAAGGTCAGTAAACACCCCAGGAACCCCAGCCCTCCAGTGGCCTGCTCACCTTTTCCAGGGTGATGGTGTTCTTCCTGGCCTGGGTCACCAGCCGGGCCATCTCAGCCTTAAATCCCTCCACGTCCTCGCACTCGCTGGCCCGGGCATGGTGCAGGATGAGCTCAGCCACCCTTTGGCCCTGGAAGATGGAAAAAACATGCTAGAATCAAGAGGGCCTAACCCTGGATTCTCTGCCCAAACGCCTTCAGATCCTAGTTCTTTCCACCCCAGTTTCTCTACCCTCCTGCTTTTGCGCCCCACCCTCATCCATTTTTAACTTTACCTCACTGCCTTCCAATAATACCTGGTTGTCAATCAAAGCCTTTTGATCCTTTTGAGGCGAGGCCCCACCTGTGCTCAGCACAATCAAAGGCCAGAGCTGTGTGGTCTCCTTTGTCTCTGAGGCCACACAGGCCCAGTGGCTGAGTCTGGGCCCTGTTGCTCACACTCCTCACGGCACTGCTTGCCAACCAACCGGCCTGGCCCAGAGGCCTGGCTCCGGGGCGGACTAGCCATACTCTCCTCGAGGGCAGTCTTCCTGCCTGAGCAGAATTCCCCACTCACAGCCTGCTGGCTCCTCCTCCACCCAGGATGCTCCAAGGTCTTCCTAACACCCACCTGGCCCCCTTGGTCATGGCCAGGGAGCCAAGCTCTTCCTCCTTGACTATGACCTTCTTCCTTTGCCCAAACCTGTGCAGAGGAGAACCTCCCAGCCCCCACCTACCACTGCACCTCGGTCTTTAACCTTGGCCCGGGGACACTTTCAAACTGGCTCAGACTCAAGCCTCTGGTCTACCCACCTCCACCCCTCCTCCACCCCAGAAGCCTCCTAAGCAGGGGCTTCTCTCAATTTTGCCCTTTTTTCCCAGGTTTGTTTTTCTTTTTTTCCCCAAAAAATTTATTTAGCTGCATCGGGTCTTAGGTGCGGCATGTGGGACCTTTAGTTACGGTATGCTGACTCTTAGTCCTGGCATGTGGGATCTATTTCCCTGACCAGGGATTGAAGCCAGGCCCCCTGCACTGGGAGTGCGAACCACCAGGGAAGTCTGTCCAGCTCCGTCTTTCCCTGGGTCTTTCCTGCTGGAGAATTCACTGTCACCCTTGATGTGGCACTTTAGGTTGACTCTCATAAAGGTTTCGCTGAGTCCCTTTTCCTAAATAAGAATCCTCAACCACTCGCCCCTCAGAGGCGTGGGATGAGAAGTGAAAACCAGTCATCTCCTCCTGCCCCAGGTGTCTTCCCACACCTGGAGAGTAAGTTCCCTGAGCCGCTGCTTCTTTCCAGCCCCACCTTCTCAAAGCAGATAGCACACATTTGGGGCCGCTATTAGTCAAGAAGCTAGCATTTCCAAAGCCCAACTCTATAGTGACTGAGGAAAGAAGAGAAACCACCAGAACACCACTTGAGAAGGAGGCATTTCTTCCCGTCATCCTAAATCATCTGCTGCCGGGAACAAGCCTGTTCTATGGACCCTCGATGGCTTCATCTCCTGGGCTCCTCTTCCTCCTCCCTCCTTCATCTCTCTGAAGCACCCTTGGCAAATGCCAGCATTAACAAGAATGACAAACCCTGAGGAGCCCGGTGGTTTAAAAAAAACTCAGCTCCAACCACCTCTCCCTCCACCTCCCCTCCAGGGCCCGGCGGACCTCACCTGGCCCATGGCCACGGCCATGAAGACAGCCCGGAAGTTCCTCAGGTCTGCGGCCTGCAGCTCGGCCACGATGCCGGCGTCCAGCAGCACCAGGCGCAGCGGGCAGCGCGCCGGCGACACAGCCACCACCAGCGCCTCGCAGACGTCCACCGGCTGCAGCCGCGCCTCTGGGCCCTGGGCAAGACCGTCGGCGCCCTGGACGAGGATGTTCCCGGGGTGAAGGTCCGCGTGGACGAAGTTGTCCACAAATATCTGCAGAGAGACCAGAGCTACTCCAGGCTGAGTCAGCCTCACCATCCCACCTCCACCAGGCCACTCACGGAAAAGCTTCCAGGGTGACGGCGAGTTCCCGGAGATCTAGGACAAGGCGGAGAGGCGGCACGCTCCCCGCCGTGAGCTCACCATCTTCAGGAGCATGTTGATCCCCAGCCGCGCAATCTTCCTCTTCACGTCCAGGGGAATCCCTGCGTGCTGGTAGCTGGACACGGGCACACTCTCCTGTGAGGAAGTCGGGGTGAGAACCGCTTCAGTCGCACAGCCCGCGACTGCGCAGCTCCTCATCCTCCCGGGGACACACAGCTGCTGCCTTCCCTCTGACTGGGGAGTGACCCGAAGCGTTTTTCCTTTCCTATAATGCCTGTGAATCCGTCACCCACAAATGAGTTGTAACCGACGTTTATGCTTCCCTTCTGTAATACGTCTCAAAAAGTCCCATAGGTTCCCCAGGGAGGAAACCCACTGACTGCCGCCCACAGGTGAGAGAGGCTGTGAGGTCAGGGTGAGCTTGTTTCTAGTCAAGAATCAGCCAACAGGGACACGAAGGAGCTCTGTGACCTCACTGGAGGAGAAAGAAAAGGAAGAGAGAAGAAAGGGGACCTGCTCCATAGGCACCTGATGCAGGTCGGTTATTTAATTGTCAAAGCAGCCTATTGAGATAGATCTTGGAATCCTTAATTAACAAATTAAAGAACTAAAGCCCAGAGAGTTTAAGTAACTTGCTCAAAGTCACACAGCTAGCAACAGTGGGTCATTCAGGCCACTCCTCTGGGTCTCATTACCATCTTTACAAAGGAAGCTGGACCAGAAGACAGCTAAGCCCATAAGGCCCTTCTCTGTGTGGAGGGCGTTTTGCATTCAGTGTGTCATTGACTCCTAAGACAGGAAGGGTATCCTGCTGTTCTACAGGAAGTAACTGAAGCCACCCAGCAAATATTGGGTTGGCCAAAAAAGTCATTCGGGTTTTTTGTAAAAGTGTACGGAAAAACCAGAATCAGATACAATTGGCAGAGCAGACTTCCAGCAAGTCTGAGGGCAGGGCCAGGCTCTTCCCGCCTTGCTACCCTACCTCCCACCGTCAGGCGGCTCCAAACCCCTCTTAGACTCAAGCCTTCCTGTGCAGCAGAGACAACCTGGCTGTGAGTAAAGGGCAACCGGCTAGGGGAAGCTCTCACTCTTACTTCATATGTCTCCACCAGGACATCCTTGGTGACGAAGGGACGCAGAGGCGTGGGGAATTTGACAGAGTTCACATTCAGGAAGTTGCACTGGAAGAGTTCAAGATTCCGAGCCTCGTACCGCAGGTCGATCTACAGACAAGTGGAGAGAAGAGGTGAGGGAGGGGGTAGTCTGGGCCAGGGACAGCAACGCTGAACCCCCCAAGAGCTGGCAGAGCCTGAGACTCACCTGCCTGCCCCAGCTAACCTCCTGCAGAACTCCCAGGACACTTGAGGGTGAGGGCTGCCCCGGAAGTCCCAACCCCCCATCCCTCCCCACCACATGACTCCAAGCTGCAGACAGCAGAGACACTGGAGAACTTATCAGAGTTCATATTCACCCCGCCCCCAGGAGTCCCTGCAGAGGATTCCTTCTCTCTCACCCTTCACACCCATGGGAGACTCGCTGCCATCAGCTCTGCAGCCCTCACCACGCTCAGAGCTGTTCTTTTCTATCCCACTGTTCCTCCCAAGGTGACTTGAAACCAGTCACCTGAACCCTAACAAAGGTGTCTTAGTTGGGCTCCCTGTCCCCCACCTCCCCTCTCTACAATCCATCTGCTAGTGCCCCCCACCACCTGCAGGATGGAGTCTGCATTGGTTAGGATGACGTCCGAGGTGGTCATGGTCTGGGCCCTGCTTCTCCCTCCAGGTACATCTCTTGTGATATGGCCTCCTTCTTTTACAGCCCCAAACTCCGGCTGCACCCAATCTGTAGACCGGGAATGTCCCAGCCTGCCTAACACTTCCCCTCTGACTGCCTTCTGTACTCCACCTGACTGGAATGTTCTTCCCCCATTGGGTCTAACTGCGGACACTCTCCTTTCAAGACTCTGCTCAAGTCTGGGGAGCCTGGACCCACAGGGTGGAATAACCACTTCCTCTGTTGGGCCTCGGCTAAGCCCAGCTGAACCCGTAAGAACTCCTATTGTAACTAGCACTTGTGCTACAAATATTTCACATCAGCCCTCCTCCTCCTAGTATATACTTCTTGGGACCAATCAGGAGGGCACATTTGCCCAGCCAGGACTGGGTCCCACCATCACAGGAGATTCAGGGAACCCCACTTGTTTTCTTAGTTCACCAGATCCTAACAGTTTTTAATACTTGTTGTATGAATTTATAAATGAACATCCATCCCCCTACATACACCCAGACTCTAAGCTTTCAAGCCAGGCAGCATTATGAGACCACCGAGAGCTACAGCTGGTAGGAAGAGTTGATTTTTAAGGCAAAATGGGGTGAGTTGTAGAGCTGTAGAGGTCTGAACTTGAAGTGATGGGATCTCACAATGTGTATCAGACTTCTTGAAGCAGAACTGAAGCTCAAGCGGGTGGTGGAACTGAGAGTATAAACACCAAGATGGGTGTTGGAACAGCAGCTATTTTTCTGTTTTAATTTTATTATCAAAAGTAGACACCTCCATATCATAAAGCCAAGCTTTCTAAACATGAAAATGCATCACTGGGGCTTAAAACCCTAAGTCAGACAATATAAATGAAGATTGGGCACACGGCCTCTGAAAGCCTGTCAATTTCTGTGCCAACTGCCAGGAAGCCAGCACAGATGGCTCCTTGGAGCCCTGAGTGACTCCACTGTGTCTACTGAGTCTGGCTCCTTAAACAGGTGTCCCAAAGGCCCTGCACAGGGCCCTTGTCTACTCATTAAACCCCAGAAACAAAGGAAAACCAAGGCACAGTATGTGACTTCGCCGATTCTTCTCCTGGAATGTGGCCATTGATTGCAGCACAGATAATGCTATCTGTTCCACCAGACTCATTTCGTTTGCAGCCCACGCTCTATGCAAGACCGCCTTCCCCAAATTCCCTCGTAGTTACACTGGGCCTGACATGTAGCCTTGGAAGAAGTGAAGTTCATCATTTCCAGGCCTGGCCACAGAATCCTTTATGTGACGCTTCATGGTCTCTCTCCCCATTCCACACTAAGCCCAGATGACTAATTTTGGAGGAAACTGGGTCCCTGAATAACAATGGAGTGGAACTCCCACCTGCTCCCTCAGTTTACCTGCATGGAACTTCCACAGAATAGCAAGAAATAACCTTGCTGCCTTAACTCAATGAGGTTTGGATATTCTTTGTTATATCAGCTATCCTGACTAATATTCTACATTAGCCATAGTGCCCTGGGAAAATGCTCATCCATTCAGCATTTACTAAGCAGCTGCTAACAGCAAAAACTGTCGTGTGCTATTTACGATTGAGAGAAGGCGAATTCACCTGCTGCACCATAAGCTTCTCAAATTCCTCCACGATCTCAGGCAAGCTGAGCCACTTGATTCCTGGCAAAACTGTGAGGACCCGGCTGCCCATCTTCATCAGCAGCAGGTCCATCTGCACCTGAGCGAGCAGGCCAGGGTGCAACACCTGCCAAAAGAGGAACAGTGAGACAGAGGAGGGATCAATCAGGAGGGCACATTTGCCTAGCCAGAGCTGGGTCCCACCATCAAAAGAGATCTAGGGGACTTCCCTGGCAATTCAGCAGTTAAGACTTCATGCTTCCAATGCAGGGGGTGCAGGTTCGATCCCTGGTTGAGAAACAAACGTCACATGTGCCTTGTGGTGCAGCCAACATCCCCCCACAACCCCCTGAAAAAAAAGGACAATCAGCTGGCCGAGGGGAAGCAGGTCCAACACCCATTCCTTTGTGCCTTCCTGAGGGGCAGGAGGGCAGCTCCCCTGAGCGGCACTCAGCTTTGCTGGGAAGAACAGGTTGGCCTCCCTTCCAGATACACTGAGCTTAGATCAGCGGCTCCCAAACATCAGCGAGCATAAAAGCCAACATGGGCTGCTTAGTAAAAGTGTGGACCCCGAGCCTCCTCCAGGACCTACTGAATCAGACTGGCTGGGAGGCCAGGTGGAAATCTGCATTTTACTGAGTGTCCAGGTAACTGAGTCAGGTAGTCCCAAGCCTGCAAAATACTGCTCTAGAGTTACAGGACTCCAGAGGTGAGATGGAAAGAGCTCTGGGTTTCAAAAACTCCAGTTCTGCAACTCATCTCCTGGATGAAACTGGACCGGCCACTCAACCTCTTCTCAGCCTCCTGTTCCATCATTTAAAACACGCAGATAACAGCCTCTACCTCCACCACAAATCCTTTTCAGAATAAAGTGGAATATAAATAAACATGTAAGAAAAACTAGTACAGGGACTCCCTTGGTGGTCCAGTGGCTAAGACTCTGGGCTCCCAATGCAGGGGGCCCAGGTTCAACCCTTGGTGGGAGAAGGAGAATCCCGCATGCCACAGCTAAGAACCAGCACAGCCAAATAAATAAATAAGCAATTTTTTTTTGAACCTGTTTAAAAAAAGAATGCCCATCTCAGGTACCTCATACATATGAAATAAAGCATCTGACTTGATGGGCACATATACTCCTTTAGTCTCCCACAGAGCACAGGGAAACTTCAAGATACTTTGGACAAGTGTTTCCTAAACATGCCTGATGTTGCAACTCATTTGCAGCAATTATAAAAGGCCAGGTCAGGCTCTCCCCTTAGAAATTATGATTCAGCCTGTCTCAGTAGGCCCCCGTGGGAGGGATTTTTCTGTGAGGGTGAGAACACCAGGGTATTGGCTACTAGGATCCGCTAGTTCTCCTGGGGGTGTTCGGATCAGGGATGGAAAGGTGTGGAGAGGAGAGATGAGGGAGCCGGGCAGGGGTGACTGGAAATGAACAGAGAAGGAAGCTGATGTTGTAAAAATGAACGCTGCCCTCTTGGACTCGCCACAGTAACACCTAACCTAGTCTCTCCCATTTATCCTGACCCCAGAGCCAAGAGGTCAGCTGGATGGATGATAGGTCCTCCCCCCGCAGAGAGAGCCAACACCAGAGCCTCTTCATCTTCCTTTTTCAGGCCATTCGCATCACTCTCCTTCAAGCCAAGAAATCAAACAGCTTGTGTGTCACAGGTACTCAGATAATGGTCAAGCTGAAAGAAATCAACGGAAGGCAACGTGGGGTAATTTGCAAAGGGTTGTATCCTGACCTGGGTAGCTCGGTGGAGTTGGTGAGGTTTTAGAGATGGGAGGGCCTGGCTGCAAACATTAGAACACTTACTTTCACAGCCACCGGGACAAGGTGATCTGGCTCCTGTTCATGGGCGGTCCCTGAAGCGTGAGACAAGGATGCATTGGATCCAACCAGGTCCGGTTTAGGGAAGAGCAGCCTTTCTACAAATGACTGGTCGGCAAGACTCTCTTGAGGCCTCCCGGCCTTCTCCAGGCGTCCAGAGAGCTCGCCCAGCCCCCCAGCTGCCCCAGTTTCAGAGAACTGCAGTATGGAGGCCGTGGCCAGTCTCTGGATGCTGTCGTTCTCCAGGAAGGCAGGATTGGCACGCGCTTTGTACACTTGGGCCACGCAGCCGGAACCCACTGGCTCTTGCTTCTCAAAGCAGAGGACCCTCCCCCAGTCCTCCCCAAAGGCCTGGCGCAGGATGTGTTCGGTGTGAGTCCAAGGATGGGGCGACACCTGGACGTGCAGCCTGGAGAACTGGGCGCAGAACGCCTCTGAGAAGAGATCCCGCCGGGTGCTGGCCCACTGGCCCAGTTTGATGTAGGTGGGGCCCGAAGTCTCGGTGGCTTTCAGAAGCAGGTGGAGCCACAGACTGGAGACACTGGGAGCCAGGTAGGTGAGGGGATAGAGTAGGAGGAGAGGGAAGAATTTTACCAAGAGAGCCCCTGCTCTGAGCCAGATGCGCACGTGCAGGAGGAGCCAGCCCAGCCGCCCCTCCGGAGGGACTCTTTCCAGCGGCCCATTTTTAGCCAGGTCACTCCAACTGGTGGTCTGCCGACGTACGCTCTCCGGAGCCCCCTCGCCAATGTCCTCACAGGTGGAGACGAGTTTGGGCAAAGTGCCAAGCAGAAGCCAACAGAGTCTAGCCTTGCGACAGCCCCCAGAGTGTCTCAGAAGGCCGACTTCCTTTCTGAGCGCAAAACCTCTCAGGTGCGCCAAGCAGACCCTGAGAGAGAAGCGCCAGGGGGTCACCATCCTCTCCCAGAGGTCACGGCCTCCGTTGCCTGCCTCCACTTAAGGAGGGCCCATCTATGTTCCTTCTTTCCGCAAGGAGGACATGAGTCCGGGCCTCCGCTGAGTATTCCGTTTAAGAGCGGGGCGGCAGCGAGATGAAGGGGGCGCGCAGACCTGGCCGCCCGTGTGCAGTCCCCAGGACAGGGACGTGACCTGCGCGAGGTGGCCGCGCGGGCGGAGACGGAGCCGGGCGACCGCAGGGTCACCGCGCACGCCCGCCGGCGCCAGAGTGCACCCGCCGAGGGCCAGGACGCAGCAGGTCTGCGCGGAGAGGGGCTCGAGGGGGACAGATCGGAGGGCCGCGGTGCGGGGAGCCTGGTGGGGGTGAGGAAGAACCAGATAAGGCGAGGGGTGGAGAGCTGGGGCCGGGGGCGGGGGCAGCGCTAACGGCGGAGGACCAGGGCAGCGAGCGCGCGGTGGGGAGGAGTCGGGTGGGGGCTCCAGAGAGCCGAGGTCCCAAGGGCACTGGAGGTCTGGGCGCCAGGGGCGCGGAAGGGGAGCGGAGGGTCGCGGAGCGGAGTACCGGAGATCGGGACCCGGGTGGGCCGGGGGTCCGAAGACCCGGGATCTGGACCCGGGGGGCCGGGGAGCAGGGATCCAGACGCCCAGGCCGCGCAACGCGCGTCTTCCGGGACCGCCCGCCTGCCCGCCGGCTCGGGAACCGCCCCTTTAAAGCGAACGCGACCCAGACTCCGGCGGAGATTTACCCGGCTCACGGGTCCTGCTGCTGCTGCTGCTGCTGCTAAGTCGCTTCAGTCGTGTCCGACTCTGTGCGACCCCATAGACGGCAGCCCAGTAGGCTCCTCTGTCCCTGGGATTCTCCAGGCAAGAATACTGGAGTGGGTTGCCATTTCCCTCTCCAGTGCATGAAAGTGAAAAGTGAAAGTGAAGTCGCTCAGTCGTGCCCGACTCTTAGCGACCCCATGGACTGCAGCCTACCAGGCTCCTCCGTCCATGGGACTTTCCAGGCAAGAGTACTGGAGTGGGTTGCCATTGCCTTCTCCGCCTCGGGTCCTGGGGTCCCACAAATAGAATTAACGCCACACACGCCCTCCACACCTGGTCTCTCCACTGTGTGTCTGTCTCTCCAATGACATTGTAGCTTTCCTTACAAAGAGCGTGGAAACGCGGAACGCCGGGTAAATTGACAGCCGGTTCCTGAACACAGGTCTGGTTTTCAATAGAGCGGGACCGGGAGGGTGGTGGGAGGAGCGGGGTGGGGGGTGTTGTCCTTGGACGGCGGGATTCCCAGGCTGCCCTGATTTGAGGAACGTATTTGGACCCGGGGCTGTGGCTCCGTAAAGAGTGATCATTCATTCAGCCAAGTCTATATTTCTTAAACTCAATCTAATATTTATCGAAGCTCAATAATATCTACCGTGCGAGGTCCTGGGAACATCTAAACACACATCCTGACCTGGCAGGCTTATCACTTTTGAGGAAGATCCCACCGTGAAAGAAGGGAACAATGGGGACGTGGCCGAGCTGGGCCCTGCGGGGCTCCTGGACACGAAGGTCTCTTTGTCCCTCATTTCTTGTAGGCAAGACTCCAGCCTCCACGACCTTCTTTTAGTCCCAAAGGTCAGAACAGTTGCTAATCAAGGGAGGAGCAGCCAGGAAACCACCTGAGGCAAGATCAAAGGGTCATCAAGAATTAGGAGACCTAACCATCCAAGCCCCTGCACACCCTAACCTTGTCAGCAACCTCACCTTTTTGAAACTTTGCAGAAGAAGAATGCAAGACTGTTAGCATCTTGATCCTTCTCAGGTAGGCTTGCTGGACTGTAAACCCCTCCCTCTTTACCAGCGAGGGGGGCACAGTTCTTGAGGCGCTAGCCTACTGTGTCCCCCCTTTGTCTGGCAAACTAATAAAACCGCTCTTTCCTTCTCCTCCATAACTCTGTCTCCATATTTCTGTTTGGCACTGGTGCACAGAGCCAAGATTTGGGCAACGAGGAGAATCCCCCAGGATGGCAGCTACTTGGGAGAAGACGGGAGGGTGATACGAGTGGGAGGGTGTTCAGCCGCAGAAAGAATTAAGCCCCCAAATAGGAAGGTGTTTGGTGTGAGGTTCTGGGGGAGTTTGTTTAACTATGAAGAACCAGAGAAGGCCAGATAGCTCTAGAAAGCAAAGAGGAGCAGAGCAGAGCTTGGAAATCAGCCAGGACAGGAGGGAAAAGCCAGTGGGCTTCTACTCTGCTGTTTGGGACTTGGAGGCTGACTGCGCTGGGGTACCACAGTCACCTCTACATTCACGACCCTTTATCTCCACGTGGGTGACAGCCTTCCAGAGAAGTCTGCCAGGGACTCACAAGTGGAATGACTGTGGAGACATGGCCCATGCCTGCTGCTGGAAGTGTGCCTGCCACTCACAGCCTAAGGATTGCGGGAAAACTTGGGGACTCCTGCACTGCCAGCTAACAATCCAACTCCCACTTCCCAAGATGTGCAGACCCTTTTGAAGTTCCCAAGACAGAAGTCATCCTTAACTCCGCTGGTTTTAAGTACGGCCAGCCATTAACTATACTCTCCATTTTGTACCCTCAGAGTACAAAATGAAACAGGGAAAAGGCTAACAAGAGTTTTGCCAAGAGAATCCACTGGTCATAGCAAACACCTTCCAACAACACGAGAGACGACACTACACGTGGACATCGCCAGATGGTCAATGCCGAAATCAGATTGATTATATTCTTTGCAGCTGAAGATGGAGAAGCTCTATACAGTTAGCAGAAACAAGACTGGGAGTTGACTGTGGCTCAGATCATGAACTCCTTATTGCAAAATTCAGACTTAAATTGAAGAAAGTAGGGGAAATCACTAGACCATTCAGGTATAACCTAAATCAAATCCCTTAGGATTGATTATACACTGGAAGTGACAAATAGATTCAAGGGATTAGATCTGATAGACAGTGCCTGAAAGAAACTATGGATGGAGGTTCATAACATTGTACAGGAGGTGGTGATAAAAACCATCCCCAAGAAAAAGAAATACAGAAAGGCAAAATGATTATCTGAGAATGTTGGGTGCCGGCGTGAGGCACTCTGCCCATGGCAAAGGTCATGAGGAAGGAGGCTCGACATACGCAAAGGCGGGATGGAGCCTCAGGAGTCCCCCTGGAAATCCTCGAACATCTACCCCCATAACCAGAGCCTGCCTACTTTACTACTTTGTGCTCTCACCTATACCTCTGACTTTATGGGGGGCTGTCCCCCACCACCTCTTTCGGAGAAGGAGTTAACTTAGAGCTCCAGTTAATAATAATTCCTGGGCGTGATAGGAGTGTTTCAACCTACAAACTCCTCTGAAGGTTCTCTAGCCTGCCTGACACGCTTGTCCGGCCACATGTGATTGCTCACAGCCTCCCAACCGTGAGAGGCACGAGATGCTTTAAACCTTCTAAAAACAGGTTCCTTAGACAAGTTAGAAAACCATTAGTATAAGTATAGTGGGCTGATTAGAAATTGTATTGGTGAAGGGTTTTTCATTTGTTGAGCCAATGTTTGTTGCTAAGACTCCACATCCCCTGCCCTTACACACATTAATGAATATGTAGAAGAAATAAGTATTAACCTTTGATATAAATCACATTATACCTTAGGCTAAGTAAATTCTTTCTTTAACTAAAACCCACTACACCCTCACCCTATAAGAACGTAACTTTATTTGGGTGGCGTCTGTTTTAAGAATAATCACCCTTGGAGAAAAAAGTGTTCTGGTTGACTGACCACTGTCACAAGGAGAGGGTCATAAATTGTCAGCAGGCCCCCCTGGCCAGAAGATGACGTAACACCCCTAAGACCTCTGTATACATTTGTATGAAGCACCTGACTTTAATAAAAGTCAGGACTGCTGTCCCCACATGACTTTTGTATAACATCTCAGTGTATAAAAACAGACTCTGGAAAATAAAGAATTGGGATCAGTTCCTCGAAATACTGGTCTCCCCATGTCTCTCTCTCAAATTCTGGCTGAGTCTCCATCTGGAGCGCGGAACCCACCAAGCTTACTAATTTTGCCTGGACTTCTAAGATCCAACCGGGGAGGCCTCAGTGTCTCCTCTCCTTCGGGAGAACGGAAGGATGCCTGCGGCCTACGTAAGTGGTGCAAGCTTCTTGTCTTGAAGTTTTATTGGTTTCCCACGTAAACCAAGCTACTCAGCCTCTTTTCTCCACTGAATTTTCCTGCTGAGCTATCCTCATTCTATTAGTCTTTATATCTTTGATGAATATTTAAATAGTCACCAACACTGTCTCCCCTTCGAATACCCTGGATCATCCGGGGCTGGACCCCGGCATGAAAAGGTCTTACAAATAGGTGAGAAAAGAAGAGAAGCAAAAGGCAAAGGGGAAAAGGAAAGATATATCCATCTGAATGCAGAGTTCCAAAGAATAGTAAGGAGAGGTAAGAAAGCCTTCCTCAGAGATCAAGGCAAAGAAATAGAGGAAAACAATAGAATGGGAAAGACTAGAGATCTCTTCAAGAAAATTAGAGGTACCAAAGGAACATTTCATGCAAAGATGGGCACAATAAAGGACAGAAAAAGTATGGACCTAACAGAAGCAGAAGATATTAAAAAGAGGTGGCAAAAATACACAGAAGAACTATACAAAAGATTTTAATGACCCAGATAACCACGATGGTGTGATCACTCACCTAGAGCCAAATATCCTGGAGTGTGAAGTCCAATGGGCCTTAGGCAGCATCACTACAAATAAAGTTAATGGAGGTGATGGAATCCTAGCTGAACTATTGCAAATCCTAAAAGATGATGCTGTTAAAGTGCTGGATTCAATATGCCAGCAAATTTGGAAAACTCAGCAGTGGCCACAGGACTGGAAAAGGTCAGGTTTCATTCCAATCCCAAAGAAAGGCAATGCCAAAGAATGTTCAAAGCACCCCACAATTACACTCATTTCACATGCTAGCAAGGTCATGCTCAAAATCCTCCAAGCTAGGTAGGCTTCAACAGTATGTGACTTGAGAACTTCCAGATGTTCAGGCTGGATTTAGAAAAGGCAGAAGAACCAGAGATCAAATTTCCAACATCCACAGAAAAAGCAAGAGAATTCCAGAAAAACATCTACTTCTGTTTCATTGACTACGCTAAAGCTTTTGACTGTGTGGATCACAACAAACTGTGGAAAATTCTTAAAGAGATGGGAATACCAGACCACCTGACCTGCCTCCTGAGAAACCTGTATGCAGGTCAGGAAGCAACAGTTAGAACCAGACATGGAACAACAGACTGGTTCCAAATAGGAAAAGGAGTGCGTCAAGGCTGTATATTGTCATCCTGCTTATTTAACTTATATGCAGAGTACATCATAAGAAATGCTGGGCTGTAGGAAGCACAAGCTGGAATCAAGATTGCTGGCAGAAATATCAATAACCTCAGATATGCAGATGACACAAGCTTAAGGCAGAAAGCGAAGAGGAACTAAAGAGCCTCTTGATGAAAGTGAAAGAGGAGAGTGGAAAAGTTGGCTTAAAACTCAACATTCAGAAAACTAAGATCATGGCATCTGGTCCCATTACTCTGTGGCAAATAGGTGGGGAAACAATGGAAACAATGAGAGACTTTATTTTTAGGGGCTCCAAAATCACTGCAGATGGTGACTGCAGCCATGAAATTAAAAGACTCTTGCTCCTTGGAAGAAAAGTTATGACCAACCTAGACAGCATATTAAAAAGAGACATTATTTTGCCAGCAAAGGTCCATCTAGTCAGAACTATGATTTTCCCATTGGTCAAGTATGGATGTGAGAGTTGGACCATAAGGAAGGCTGAGCACCAAAGAATTGATGCTTTTGAGCTGGAGAAGACTCTTGAGAGTCCCTTGGACTGCAAGGAGATCCAACCAGTCTATCCTAAAGGAAATCAGTCCTGAATATTTATTGGAAGGACTGATGCTGAAGCTGAAACTCCAATACTTTGGCCATCAGATACAAAGAACTGACTCATTGGAAAAGACCCTGATGCTGGGAAAGATAGAAGGCAGGAGGAGAAGGGGATGACAGACAATGAGATGGTTGGATGGCATCACCGACTCAATGGACATGAGTTTGAGCAAGCTCCGGGAGTTGGTGATGGACAGGGAAGCCTGGGGTGCTGTAGTCCGTGGGGTCGCAAAGAGTTGTACACGACTAAGTGACTGAACTGAATTGACCTGGGAGCTATGATCCCCAAAACAACCAATTTTTGAAGATTCCTGTTATGGCAACTGCACTGTCCTTGAGACTGTCTACCAGCAGAGGGCGTGGAGCTGCAGAGCCTTCCTGGAGATGCTTCCCTGAGCCGGGTCCAGTCCTGCTCATCCCCACAGGCCCAGGTTCTCAGTCCAGTGTCCAGTGTCACCATGGCCTAGCCAAGGCCACAGCCCTTTCTTCAGTTGACTCATCGCTTTTTACATTAAAAAATTAGTTTGGAGGAAGGATAAATAAAAAAATTTTTGATTCGCCCCCAAAATAAAAGAGGTGATCTCAGATGATCTGTCTGGGCCTCTGTTTGACTTAAGGCAAATTGGGGTGGGGACTCTGATTAAAGCTATACAAATTCTCTAGACTTCCATCCATGTGGCAATTAGCATGTTTTTTGTTTGATTATTTCTTTCTTTCTTGGCCTCTCCATGTAGCATATGTGACCTTAGTTCCCAGACCAGAGATAGAAACATGCCCCCTGCGCTGGAAGCATGGAGTCTTAACCAGTGGACCGCCAGGGAAGTCCGGCAAATGGTATCTTTAACAGTAGTTAAGAGCAAAATTCTGGAGCCAGAAAAGCCTGGTTTCAGTTCTGTGTAACCTGTAGAAGGTTAGGGACAAGTCACCTCGCCTTTCGGAGCCTCTATTCCTCGCTTGTCAGATGGAGGTATAAACAGATCCTGCCTCTCAGACTTTTGAAAGCCAAAACTATATGTGACGTGCGTAACACCAAGTGTCACTAAATGTTAGCAAGTATTGTCGTTTATATTATATAGATAAACAGAAGTTGTTCTGTTTCACAGATTCGGAGGCAACATCATGGAAGATCTGACTTGAGCCGCTTGTGGCATCCTAGAAATTCCCCTTAAGCGGAGGCTCTCTAACTTTAGCGTCCATCAGAACCCCCTGAGGGCCGGCCGCGTCCCCAGTGTCTGACCCTGTAGGTTGGCGTGGAGCCTGAGAATCTGCAGTTCTAACAAGTTCTGGTCTGCTGCCGCCTCTGGGCCTGGGAACACAGTTTGAGAACCATCGATCTTGTGGCGGTGGTGATGGAGCTGAGGTAGTAGTAGATGGAGGCGGCGGTGGTGGAGATGGTAGTACAGGTGCCGCATTTCAAGGAATTACAGTCACCCACACAGGCGCAGTTGAGGGGTCCCTGAGGCCCACGTGGATTTCAGCTGGGAGAGCAATGTTGTACACAGTAAGACATCATGGACAGCAAAATCAAACAGTTACATCAAATATGAGCCCTAAATCAAAAATGGCAAGGGCAGGCTTTGAAAATCACAGATGTTGATTTGCGGTCAAGCTGCTTCTCACATGGATAACTCTATGTAATGTTTCGTGATTAGTAACAGCAGGACTGTATTTAGAATGGCTAATGAATTAGGAGGCTGGGTATACAAACAGACACTGGCTGGACCATATATGACAACAGAACTCTGGTCCACAGCCTCTAGAGCAATGGGCCCAGAATACTCAGGACTTAGTCAATGACTGCTGCTGCTGCTTAGTCGCTTCAGTCGTGTCCGACTCTGTGTGACCCCATTGATGGCAGCCCACCAGGATCCCCCGTCCCTGGGATTCTCCAGGCAAGAACACTGGAGTGGGTTGCCATTTCCTTCTCCAATGCATGAAAGTGAAAAGTGAAAGTGAAAGTGAAGTTGCTCAGTCGTGTCCAACCCTCAGCGACCCCATGGACTGCAGCCCACCAGGCTCCTCCATCCATGGGATTTTCCAGGCAAGAGTACTGGAGTGGGGTGCCATTGCCTTCTCCAAGTCAATGACTGCAGCTTCTCTAATTTTTGCCCCCACTACCAACTCAGAACCAATCACAGAAAGCCAAATAACCTCTCCAAATCCAGGCACACGAGATGCCCCAGCCTCCAGCCTCCCAAAGCTAACAACCTTCAACTCAGGGCACCTGACGCCTTTTCTTTTCTCTCTCTCAACCTTTTCCACTAGCATTTGATTCTCCACTTGTACTGGAGGCTCTCCCAAATACAATTGATTGTAATTGACTCTCTTGCTGTTTGAAAGTTCTGAATAAATAGCCTCTACTTGTTCTCATTTGGGTGGTCTTCCTTTATTTCCATAGAAGCTTCACAGTGTAGGCAGTAAACCCCTTAAGAACCAACAGATTCCAGCTCTTGGAAATAGTCCTGCTGGTGTTAACTCTGGTATCACTAGGTGGCACCAGTCGCTTGTGAAGTGCATCCATAGCGTCTGCTGGCTGGCGGCACAGGCTGGGAAAGAATGGGAGGGGGACAGAGAGGCACCTGGCTGTAGTGGTTTTTCACTTGAGCCAAATGACTGTGATTGTAGCATCTCCCACGTCACGTTGTTCCTTAGCAGATGTGATGCAGTGCAAGTTTTTATTCAAGATCCTGGAGAGGGGTTGGGGATGGTGACCTGGGTGGCTCTAGGGTTTTTAACCTCTGCTCTTTGGGGCAGGATAATTCTTTGTTGTGCATTAGGGGAGGGGCAGGAGAAGCTGTCCTAAGATGTTCAACAGCACCTCTGCCCTTGACCCACTCAATACCAGAAACACTGTCCTTTCCCAGCTGTGACAATAAAATTTGCCAGATGTCCCCTAGGGGAGCGAAGTTGTCCTCGGTAAGGCCCACTGGGCTTAGTTTCTTGAGGAGGACCGTTCTCTGCTGAGACCCTTTCGGCATCCTGCTCTCGCCCCCAACCTCCATCACACATGCTCACTTCCTTCAGAACAAATACGGCGAACAGACACCCCCGTGCCTGCTGCAGCCGCACTTCATCCCCACCTTGAGCAGGCCCTCACCAGTGTGTCTGCAGTGGGGACGGGAGCCACCTCCACCAAAAACCCCTGGGATGCCTGTAAAACTGCAGATTCTAGGGCCCCTTCCCAGTCTCCCTGTGTGAGGATGCCTTTGGGAAAGAGTAGAATCTGCTTTCCCTTCCACAAGCCTAAGGGGAGTATCAGGGAAAGAAAAAGTTTGAGACGCCACCGACTCCACCCTACCCATGGGTCCCGCTCAGTGCCCCCAGCCTGCAATGAGCTCCTCAGAGAGTTGGACTCTGGCATGAAAAAACTGGCTCTGGGCCACCCACATCCATCTACTCCCTAAGCCAGTAGAGGAGAAATATCAGAAATCATGCTGGAAAAGGACACTCAGGGAGGACACCCCTCCATGTGCTGTTTTCCATCACTTCCTCCCTCATGTCAGCCCTCTCTGCCCCCTCCCCTATCTCTTGTCTTCTCTTTAGCTGAATTGGCTCCATTATTCTCAGGAGATTTCTCCTCCTCTGCTTCCCACCTTCTGGTTTCCTGGCTGGCTCTGCAGTCCTCCTCTGATGCAAATGCTGTCTCTTGGCTGATACCGAGTGGTCCAGTGGTCTGGGCAGATCCCCTCCCTCCTACCTGGGGGGCTGTGAGACCCCTTCCAGCTCTGCCCGCATGCCCCGCCACGCTGCCTGCAGCTCTGCTGCTCTCAGTCCTGTAACCTCATCCTCCCGTAACCTGTAACCTCATCCTCCCGTAACCTGTAACCTCATCCTCCCGTAACCTGTAACCTCATCCTCCCATAACCTGTAACCTCATCATTTGCATGCTGGGCGGATGAGAACAGCAGCTCCTGACAGCAGCTTCTGCTGGCGTCCCGACAGCAAAGGCAGGCAGGGGTTGTCTGGGGTCATACTGCTGGGCTCTGGCGCTCATTCATGGGATCCCTGGGCAAGGTACCTGGCTCTTCTCGGCAGTGGCTTCATTGGTAAATGAGGCTGCTGTTAGAACCCACCTCCTAGGTGATCTGCGGGAAGCCTCGGCGCTCCCTGGCACCCGCCCAGTCACCCAGGACAGAGCCGGAAGAGGGTGAAAACAGGCAGCTGCTTTGTGCTTTTCCTGCCCACCTGAGGGGGTGGGGGCTGGGAGAGACCTGAGGGCCATCTGGCCCCATCTCCCCAGGAACCTGAGACCCACAAACAGATGTCGCCTTGCTCAAGGTCGCACTGCTATCTGTGGTAGTCAGAAGTCACCTGGCTTGGGGACTTGCCTGGTGGTCCAGTGGTTAAGACTTCGACTTCCAGTGCATGAGGTGTAGGTTCAATCCCTGGTCAGGTACCTAGGATCCCACATGCCTCTTGTCAAAAAAAGAAAAAAGAAACATAAAACAGAAGTAATATTGTAACAAATTCAATAAAGGCTTTAAAAGATGGTCCATATAAAAAAATTTTTTTTAAGTCTCCTGACTTACCTTTTATTTTTTAAACTGATGTATACTGGATTTACAATGTTGTGTCTCTGGCTTTGCTAGTGGTAAAGAACCCACAACCAATGCAGGAGACTTAAGAGACTTGGGTTCGATCCCTGGGTGGGGAAGATCCCCTGGAGTAGAAAATGGCAAACCACTGCAGTATTCTTGCCTGGAGAATCCCATGGACAGAGGAGCCTGGTGGGCTACAGTCCATGGGGTCGCAAAGAGTTGGACACAGCTGAAGCAACTTAGCACACGCATAGAGTTGATTCACAATTTTGTATCTCTGGCTAGTATCTTGATTTTAATCTTATTTGACCTGAGAGATACAGGGAGTGGATCAGATTTTAGGGCCTTCCAGAAATGTGTGCCCCCAAAGTGTGGCCTCCAAGAGGCAGCACAGTGACTTATCACCATTTGGAGGTCTGAAGGCTGAGGTCAGTGCCTGGGTGGGTGTTAGCAGGGAAGATGAGCTGGCAGGCTTTAATCCCAGAGGTATGCTGCCCAGATCCTAATGTCTTGTGACGAAAGTATTTGAGGGGGATTCTTGACTCTCCCTCGTGTCAGAGGAGATCCCCTAGTTGGTCAGGAAATAGATGCAAAGCCTTGTGTCTTAAGTACGATCCAGAGTCAGTCCGACTACCCTACTGTGTACTGGAATCACAGTGCCCAGAAAGACCAGGACCTGCTTAAACATAGAAATCCGTACTCTTTGTAAAGAGTATCTCAATCACCATCCTCTCGTTCCTTTCTCTGGAGTCTCCTGGGTCTTCCAAAAGGAACAGAGAAGAGCAGAAGCACAGAGGGTACTGGGAATCACAAGTATGACCCTGGAGACTGCCTAATGGTGAGAGATGCAGGCCCTCTGTGACTTGGTTCTCTGCTTTTTGTCAAAGACACATTCATCCTTGTAAAGTTAGGAACGCCTTAATTCTTTGTGAAAAAAAAAAAAAACATGACCCTTCAAAGTAAGCTAGCGGCATAGGAATAAAATAGACGGTGCTTATGCAGAAATGACAGAGTATCATGATATTTGCCAATTTGGTGATTCTTTGAGATTTCCAGGGGTATTCTGACAAATGTCCGCAGTCCCTGTGTGTGTGTGTGTGTGTGTGTATGTGTGTAAGTTGCTTCTGTCATGTCTGACTGTGCAACCCCATGGACTGTAGCTCGCCAGGCTCCTTTACCCATGGGATTCTCCAAGCAAGAATACTGGAGTGGGTAGCCTTTCCCTTCTCCAGGGGATCTTCCTGACTCAGGGATGGAACCCAGGTCTCCTGCATTGCAGGCAGATTCTTTACTGTCTGAGCCACCAGGAAGTGATAAACAAATGCCACTTACTCCACAGCGCCCCCTACAGGGCCCCCACAGCTTCCAATCTCCCAGCCCTAGTACAAGAAATAGAGGACAGGAGAGCATGAAGCGGCGCGGGGGCGGGGTGTGGCGGTGTGCCAAAAAGACAGGTCCCTCGAAGCCAGGGGGTGATATAGGAGGCCCAGGGTCCTTGGTCCAGGCTCCTCTCAACCCTTCCCCTGGGTGGCCTCCACTTCCCCAGCCTCATACTTCCCCGCCCATCCCATACCTCCTGGACAACATTTGATTCCAGACCAAGAACAAACCAAGCCTGGGTCTGAGGTTTGGGTGGGATGCTTGACTTGGTTTTATTTCCTCAGAGGGAGGCAGCCAGGGGTTGTGGTGGGCCGGGCAGGAGCTCGCATCCAGCTGTCTCCAGGCTGGGGAGAAAGGGCCACGGATGCAATGAGAGCCCAGAACAGCAGGCAGGAGATGGCTTCCTGGGGAGGCAAGGAGTAGGATGGCTGTGGAAGATGGAGGAAGCCCGGCTGCCAGCCCAGATGGCTCCACGGGCTCAGGTCGAGGGATAAGGAGAATCCTCACCAAGGGTGTGTCAAAGTGGGGCTGTGCACTTTGTCTGCCCCAAAGACAGCCTCCTTCCTTGCTCGACCTCATCCAAATGTCACGACGGCCCAGAACACAGATAAAGGATTTCCTTCTCCATGCCAGCTCTCTAGATAAAATAATAGAAATTTAAAAACAACCAAACCTCTCATTTATCATTTACACTGTGTATGACTTGCAAGTATGCCACTGGCAGGCCACTGGCACTGAGAGAGAAGTTCATTCTGGCAAGAAGTTGGAAAGGAATGGGTCACAGTGACCCACCAGGCTTCTCTGGTGGTTCAGATGGTAAAGAATCTGCCTGCAGTGCAGGAGACCCAGGTTCGATCTCTGCGTCAGGAACATCCCCTGGAGAAGGGAATGGCTACCTATTCCAATAGTCTTGCCTGGAGAATCCCATGGACAGAGAAGCCTGGTGGGCTACAGTCCATGGGGTCACAAAGAGTCGGATATGACTCAGCAACTTAAAAAACAACAAACCCCAGCAGGGTTATCTCTAGGGAGGGGTTTCAGAGATGCCTGTGGCTTCCAGAGTGGGACGAGGGTTAAATGCTTATCCAGAATCCCCCCTCCAGAGTGACTTATACTGGGGATAGCCCCTGCTCTCAGGCAACCTGGTTTGACAAAAAGGCTGGGACCTGTGTGACCTCGAATAAGTCACATCACCTCTTAGAACTTGGTTTTCCCACCCAGAAAATGGTAGGGGTGATCTCTAATTGCCTAGGAGCATGGAATGGATCAGGTGCCCTGACAGAGATGAAGTGCCTGGGACTGAGGAGATGATGCTCAGGAAGTGTTTAGCATCTCAAAGGAAGTTAAACAGACATTCAGCAATTTGGGGGAGACTAGAGGTTCAAAGGCTGCTTCTCAGGTTCTCGCCCCGTCTGATTCAGACTAGCCTCCCTCTCCAGGTCCCACGGTTCTCCTTCACTTGGCTTATACTGAGGGGATGTCAGCTCTGGGCTGATGGCCATGCTCAGGCTGAAGGCCCTGGACCAATAAAGGGTAGGGGGAGGCAGAAATTCAACTCAGGAGAGAAGAAACACGGCCTGCTGCCCTCCTCCCTCCTTGACCCCTGAGTGCCACTATACTCCTGCAAAGAAATGAGAGATTAGGGAAAGAATAACAAACAGGCATCCGGTCCCATCACTTCATGGCAAACAGAAGGGGAAAAAGAGGAAGCAGTGACAGATTTTATTTTCTTGGGCTCCAAAATCACTGCGGATGGTGACCGAAGCCATGAAATCAAAACTGCTCCTTGGAAGGAAAGCTATGACAAACCTAGACAGCGTATTAAAAAGCAGAGACATCACTTTGCTAACAAAGGCCCGATAGTCAAAACTATGGTTTTACAAATGTGAGAGTTGGACCATAAAGAAAGCTGCTGCTGCTGCTAAGTCACTTCAGGCGTGTCTGACTCTGTGCGACCCCATAGACGGCAGCCCACCAGGCTCCCCCGTCCCTGGGATTCTCCAGGCAAGAACACTGGAGTGGGTTGCCATTTCCTTCTCCAATGCACGAAAGTGAAAAGTGAAAGGGAAGTCGCTCAGTCGTGTCCGACTCTTAGCGACCCCATGGACTGCAGCCCATCAGGCTCCTCCGTCCATGGGATTTTCCAGGCACTAAAGCATTGAACTGTGGTGTTGGAGAAGACTCTTGAGAGTCCCTGGGCCTGCAATGAGATCCAGCCAGTCAATCCTAAAGGAAATGAACCCTGAATATTCATTGGAAGGACTGATGTTGAAGCTCCAATACACTGGCCACTTGATGCGAAGAGCCGACTCACTGGGAAAGACCCTGCTGCTGGGAAATATTGAGGACAGCAGGAGGCAACAGAGGATGAGATGGTTGGATGGCATCACCAACTCAATGGACGTGAGTTTGAGCAAACTCCAGGAGATAGCGGAGGACACAGAAGCCTGGCGTGCTGCAGTCCATGACGTCGCCACTTAGCCACAGAACCACCACCAACAACATACAGGAGCTGAGGGAGAGTGCCCCCCATGGGCCAGGCCTGGTACTACATCCTTTACTTGAAGATATGCTTTAATTCCCACAATACCCTGCGGTGGGTACACCTGCTATTTCCAGCGCACAGTTGAAGAGGCTCCCAGTTAGAGAGGCCAAGCAACCTGCTCCAGAGCCAAATTTGGCCGTCTGTCCCAGACCCGGTACTCTTCATCAGGATGCTGAAGGAAGAGGAGGGCAGGGATAAGAGATGGTCTGCTGTAACTTGTGGCTGCTCTAGGTGGAGAAAGCAGGATTCAAGTTCAGGAAAAATGAACTCCGTCCCCCCTCCTCCCATCAGCACCTTTCCAGACTGAAGCCAGGCACTACCTCCAGCTCCAAGCCTGTTTTCCAATGTGGGGAAAATCTGAGGACAGTCAGGGAGACCAGGGAGAAGAGAGGACTGCTGAGAGGGTCTTCCAAGTTCTAAGGCACACCTCCCTGCCAATCCCTTGGAGGGCTACCCTGCCCCCTGGAGCTGGAGAGCCAGGACTGGGGAGGGACCAGGGGGAACATCAAACTGGGGAAAGCTCCAGGGAGCCAGCTGGGACGGGAGCACATAGGGAAGGAGGGCTCTGGTGTCAGGGTCAACCATGGGATGGCCCAGGGATGCAGCAGCCAGCCCTAAGGAGCAGTGCGGTTAGGGGCTGTGACAGGCAGGCAGGGACAGAAACTTGCAACACATAGGCCCCAACATTGCCCATCAGAGTCTGACCTGATGAGCTAAGGCAGGGAAAATTTTCTAAAACAAGTCAGTGTGCAGAATTCAACGACAAAGGAGCAGACCAAGGAGTGGTGGCCTGCCATCAGGGGACACCATAAGGGGCTCCCTGGCCTCCTCTCTGACTGCCCACTTGAAATGTGACTGGCGGTTTGAAAGCCACAACCCTGAAGGTGACTGACCTGTTCTGTGCAGTGGTTTGAGGGACCCCCCTGGGGGACCTCTCAGGTCAATTATTCTCCATTTGCTCTTTTCTCCACTTTGCCAGTTTGCCTCATGATATCCCAGGACTGGGGAGTCAAGAAGCCAAGTCTCTGATCTTTTTTTGTGAAGTGAAAACTTACTGAATGATGCTTTAGCAAACAAAACAATAAATGCTTACACTTAAAAAAAAAAAAAATACTGCTTACACCTTGCAAATTTGTATTCGGAAAGTTAACCATGTTTAGGACTTCCCTGGTAGTCCAGTGGTTAAGACTCCACACCTTCCACTGCACAGGGCCTGGGTTCGATCCCGGTCAAGGAAGTTTCACATCCCACACAGGCATGTTTAACGTGTTCAGTTGAAATGGGTATGGTATGGTGGAGTCTGGGGAGATTTAAGGAAGTCTACAAAAGCTTCAAAGATCTTGTAGAATGAGCAAACCTCTCAGCAAAGGAGGAGACAGCTTTTCCATCTTTGTAACTGTGATATCTGAATAAGCCCCTCAGACCTCAGGTCCTCTGTCTGTAGGAACTGCCTGGGCGGTATCTAACGTTCCCCATCTAACGTTCCCCACTTTCTACAGTCCTTTTTCTTTCCCCTCTCTCCTGCACACCTCTTCTCTGAATTCATTCTCTTTCCCTTCTCTTGCCTTGCTTAGGCTTTAGTTCCGCCTTTTAGGAATCCGAGGACTGAAGACAAGAATGACTTTCCTGGGAGATCGAGATGGGCGTGGAGCCTTCCCCCACACCCACAAGTCACACTGCCAGCTCCATCTCCCTTTCAGCAGGGAACTCCTGCTCATCAACTTTCCGCGGTCCCGGCACGGCCCACAGCATTTTCACGTGGACTTCTTCTTTGGCAGTTCTAAATCAAAATCAAAAGATCAAGCTTTGTCCCCTGATCTTTTGTCCTCTGCGAGCGGTGGCAGCAGGCGCCATAAAGTCGCTTTTCCTCTAGGAAGCTTTTCCTGACCCCCACCCCCCCCCCCCCCCCCACCCACCACGGGCGCCCGGTTCGGAGTCTCGTGCCCCGCGCTCAGGGGCCCTGGGCTTTCTCGGTCAGCGTCTCGGTGCGGACCGACTTGGAGCTGCAGAGCCAAGGGTGGTGGCTGACTCTGCCTCGGACGTCCCACCCCAAGTCCTGCGCCTGAACCCCAGTCGACGCTCCCACTAACGCGTTACAACGACTGGAGTGAACTGAGGGCAGGGAGTGTCGCGGTCACTCCGCAGCATCTGTCTCAAGGGCTCAGAGCCCCGCTGAGCGCTGAGCGCGAATAAACCCTCCGGCCGGGTGGAGACGCAGCCGGCCACTCGGTGGTCTCCAGCAAAGAAAGGGTTAAGCCGCCATCTCCTCCCCCCACACCCCCACACCCCAAAAAAAGGGCGAGGGGAAGAGTCCGGCAGAAGGTCCTGTTTACCGGAGCCGCTCTAGGGTCCGCGCTGCCCTGGGAGAGGCGTTGCCGTGGCAACGGGCCGGGCGCCCGCCAGCTGCGGGTGAGCTCACTGAGCGCCGGCGGGCGGGGGGCGGCCCGGCTCAGAGCCGCCGCCGCCAGAGGAAGGGGCCGCCCTCCACTCGCCCACGGCGGCCAGGCGGCGGGCACGCGAGCGCGGGGAGCGGGGAGAGGCCCGGCCGACAAGAGCGCGGGGGACTGCGGGCCATGGCGCCCCGGGCCCCCGCCGCGCGCCGCCCCCGCCCGCCCGAGCGCCCCCGAGCTGCGCCTCGGAGCCCGCGGAGCCGCGGCCAGCCAGGAGGTAGGGCCGGGCCGGGGGACGCTGGAGGGGACGCGGGGGGACCAAGGAGGGGACGCGCGGGGAGAGGGTTTTGTGGGGGGGAGAAAGACGACGGCCAGAGCTGCCTCGACCCGGAGCCGTGAAGTGAGTGGCTCTCTGCAAACCAAAGACGGGGTTTCCCGCGTGCGGACGTGGGGATAGAGGCGCTGCAGCTCGATCTGCGGGACTAGAGCAAAGTGTTGTCCGGACGTCCTTTCGGGAGCTCCCGAGGCCGTGGTCCCGCGCCCGGGAAACCAGCAGAAACCGGGCAGAGCCCCCGCCCTCCGCCGAGCTGAGTCCCAGGGGCGTGAGTGTGTGTGTGTGTTTAGCAAGAACCGGGAAAAGCTGAGCAGCCAGACCTCCCCCCGCCCCCCACTGTGGTCAGACTTTTTGTAGTGTTAAGAAAGCAGAAAGGTGAAGATGATTGCATGATCTTATTTCTCCCGCTTTCCGCCTCAGGATGGGGTTGGCAGCAGATGGAATCCAGGGGGGAGTCTCAACACAGGATAGAAAGATATTTAGGAGGGTCACAGGGAACTGGATTCAAACCACAGCAGAGAGCTAGACCTCAGCCGAGGAATCCTGTCCTGGAGGGCATCGGGTGGGGAATCTGGACGTTGCCCTCCAGGGGCAGAGATTGGGGCAGGGGTAGGGCATTGACTTTGTTTTTTACCAGCTGCTTCCCAATGGCTCAGTGGTAAGGAATCCTCCTGCCAATGCAGGAGACTCTGGTTCGATCCCTGGGTGGGGAAGATCCCCTGGAGAAGGAAATGGCAACCTACTGCAGTATTCTTGCCGGGGAAATGCCATGGACAGAGGAGCCTGGCGAGCCACGGTCCATGCCCTCAACAGAGTCAGACAGGCCCGAGCGACTAAAACAGCAAGTTGGGGAAGGAGCCAGGGGGCTTTTAGCTGGTGTTGAGATACACTTTAGGACTATGACTTCTCTAAGGTTCTGGATGTTCCAGCGTAATAATGGCCCCAGAGTTGTAGTAGGCGCTACAGTAATTTTGTTTTTAAACCTACACCTGCGGTGGTTACTACATAAGAGAAAAGAACAATATCCTTTCTGCTTGCCAGTCATCAAGTATCAAACACACCAGAGGAGTGAAGCAGAAGCATCTTTGGGGTGGGCTGCCTACAATGAGCAGAATTCTACAAGAAGTCAAGGGCAAAGAGTAACTGTTCTTAGGAAAGGCAGTGAAAAGGCTGACCTTCTTTCAGTCCTTTTATTCTGGAAGATTCGAACCCTGCTTCCCTGGTGGCTCAGATGGTAAAGAATCTACCTGCAATATGGGTGACCTGGATTTATTCCCTGGGTCGGGAAGATCCCCTAAAAAAGGGAATGGCCACGCATTCCAGTATTCTTGCCTGGGGAATCCCATGGACAGAGAAGCCTGGTGGGCAACAGTCCACGGGGTCACAAAGAGTCAGACACGACTGAGCGACTAACACTTTCCCTTCTTTTCCTTTTTCCTGTGTTGTGTATTCATTCACTTAGCAACTCTAAGCGCTAGGCTAAGGGCATAAGGTATCTGCCTTCCTTCCAGGCGCTTACCATCCTAGCTGGGTAGTCAGACAGAAAACTAAATCCAGTTGGCATCTGGCCTCACCGTGAGTGCCGTGTCCTTGGGGAACCCAGAGCAGGGACGCCCACAGAATAGGTAAGGCCAGGCTGAGCCCTGAAAACTCTTCACCAACAAAGCAAAAGCAGAGAAGGTTGTTTCAGGCTGAGGGAACAGCCTGTGCAGTGTCACCGAGGAGGGAGAGGAACAGGCAAGTGTGGGGAGAATTCATGGTTGTAATTCCCAGAAGGAAGAAGGATCTCCCTGAAGCAGGAGCCAGGAGATCACTCTGTATTCTAGAAAGTTCACTCTGCTTACTGGGTGGAGGCTCAGAGAGGAGGAGACGGAGGCCTTGCAGCACCCAAGCTGCAGTTACTGACCCGCAGGGTGACGGCAGTGGTGACGTGGATGGAAAGAGCCAAGAGATAAAGAGGTGGGACCTGGTGGCAGACTTGGGGACAGGGTCAGATGACTTAGACGAGAACTAAATGCAGAGACGCTCAGGAGAAAACAGAGCAAAGCAAAAGGAATGGAGATTTTGAATGGCCTGTATTTAGCAGATTACAACACTTGGACAATAAATTTGGCTCGGAATTCTCTGGCAGCTTAGAGACAAACAAAAATACTCTGGATTGCACAGTTTGGGATTTTGGACAAGAGAAAGCATACAAATTCATTTTCAGGACAAATTTTTTCCTGGAATTGAACTCAACTGGGAATTTGTCATGTGGAAGTTTGTGTAAAGACTAAAGAGTAACAGAGGAAAAAAAAAAAAAAACCTTCACTGTCAGTGTTACAAAAGATGGGAAGATAAATCTCCACATGACCATTTTCCTATACCATCCTCCTGTTATGACTTGAGGACATACTGGATTTCTGTGGGGTGCCGAATGCAGCTAGCTCAGGCCTGTGGGCAGTGGCGACATAGGGCAGTGCGGGCCCAGGGAATCCTATGGAGGAGCCATGGGCACTCCAATGGAGGAAGAGATGATACCTACTCTGATGAATGTAGCGAGCACAGCATCCCAGTGCCCAGCCATGAAGGGGGAAGCAGGAAAATCCTGGTATAGCCCATAGGCAGGTGGGCTGAGACTGGTCTGGAAAAGGAACCTGGTAAGGCAGAGTGTTGTGAAGATTGGCTTCGGAAATCCTGACCAAAGAGAAACAGTGAAAGGAGCATCTGAGGATCCCGTTTAGCTGGGTAAGTCCGGTTCTCCCAGTTGTCCAGGCCTTTGTGCCCTCCGACCTAATGTTAAGGCTTCTCCTAGGGGTGGGGGAAAGGGTGGGGCTCAAGACACCAGAGCTCTACTCTGCTGAGGTCAGGGAGGGCAGGAAAACTGTTCACTGCAACGTAAGGAATGTTGCAGAGGAACAGGGGGTGTGAGCTGGGTGGTTCTGCACTCCGCCGCTCATCTGGCCAGGCCCTTCCTATTGGTTTCTGCAGAAGGGTGAAGCTGCAGAATCTATGTCAGTGCATTCTTAACGTGCCCTCCAAAGTTTAAAGCACTGCTTGCCCACTGTAGAAGTCTTAAGTTGAGTAGGTAATTTAACGACGCGGTAATGATAATCTACCCCATCTGCCCTCCCATCACAATTCTTAGCATTTTAAACTCAGGGTACACCTTAGAATACACGTTTAAGTGCTGAGGGGAGGCGTTTATTTTAAACAACTGATGCCCAGGCCCCGCTCCAGACCAAGTCAATCAAAATTTCTAAGAACAGGCCCTGGGTATCAGTATTTTTAAAAGGTCCCAGGTGATTTTAAGGTACTTCCACAGTTGAGCGAGGTTGCTTTTAGCCATCACCTAGAGGGCTCGTCACCAGAGGGGACTGAAATCGCAGATTCCAAAAACAAAGACCTTGTAGATTTTAAAATTTGGAAGCCTGTTGCTTACAATGAAATCAGCTGGCTAGTCAGCCTTCACCATCAAGATCTAAAGCCACCTTGAACAGATACAGGTAAGAGGCTAGTATGTATATGTGTATAAAGTAGTTTTTAACAGTAAGTCTAAAAGCATAATCACAGGCCTTCTACAGTTAGGTCTGCTTGGTCTAATACTATCGGATGCAGTGCTTCACCTTAGCCAAAACTGAAAATCTTTGGTACCTTTCTCTCTCTGCCTGGGACCCATATAGTTCTGTCTGTCTTGATTTCTGAGCCTCTAAGCTGTGGATTCTTTCTATTTCCCTCCTGATATTCAAGTATATATGTTCTCCGACCTCTGTCTTCTAGATTGGAAAGAAGCTGGGAGAAGTAGCTTGCCATTTAACATGCATAAAGTCTCAGTCAAAAGGAAAAAATCTCTAAGAGCTGAATTTCAGTAGCTATCATAGGATAATAGGAGTAGTATTTTGAGGCTCAATGGCTTTCCCCAAAACCCTCGAGTATAGCTTGCAAGCAGTTGCTGCTTTGGCTATGGGCAAAGGTGACTCAGCCTCCCCCACGCTCTCTGGAACCTGCCCCCTTTATTTTGCTTCCTGAGGGTCCATGGAATGTCTGACAGTTACTCGAGAGTGAGAGACCCCTTCTTGGGCCTGTGTCATACCCAGTCTCCTGTGTCCCAGGCGTGGTCCCTTCTTCCTCCACCAGAACCAGACAGCTGCCACAGGCACCTGGGTTCTTTGAAACCCCTGCACTGGCCTCCCAGCTGAGGAACTCAGACACAACTGTCCCTTTAATGATGGGAGGCGAGTCAGTGCTGGAACTGGAGTGACTGAGTGACTCAGTCCTTTGACTCAGTTCTCTACATTTAGCCCCAAAAGAAGGGAAGCCAGAATCAGACCATCCTGACCCTTGTGTTAAAATCATTGTCCGATATGGGCAAAAATTAATCCCAGCTAAGTTTGCCTAGAAGTTAAGCCCTTTGCCAACAGGAGGCCAGAATTGGCTTCCCTTTGACACATTCATCCTTGGCCTGTGGTCAGCTGAGAGAGGGATGAGTCTGAGACCCCGTTTTCCAACTGGCTGAACTACTAACAGTCAAGTTATGGTTCCCTCCCAACACTCCCCCCTCCCCGAGCCTTAGAGAAGGAAGGGGTGAGTCAGCCTTGCAGCAAGCTTAGGGAAGAGGATCTGTATTGTATTGGGGAACCCGAGGATCCATGCTTCGCTTCAGCAGGAGAGGAGGGCAGGATGGTAAGAGCTTGCGTATTTTATCAGGAGGGCTGTCAGACCAGTTCAAGCAGAGTAGCAAACACATTTCCTTTTTTGTTTTCTATAAAAGTGTACTTTAAAACTTTCAGATTGAGGATTTCCCTGGGGGTCCAGTGGTTGGGACTCTGTGCTTCCAATGCAGGGACACGGGTTGGATCCCTGGTCAGGGAACTGGGATCCCACCTGCTGAATGGTGTGGCCAAAAAAAATTTTTTTTTAAAAGTAAAACTTTAAGATTACTTTTATATACACATGTATGTATTTATATGTAAACTATAAAAACTATCCTTATTATAAAACATTTAAGTGCTAGTCACTCAGGTGTGTCCGACTCTTTGGGACACCATGGACTAAAGCCTTCGAGGGTCTTCTGTCCATGGGATTTCCCAGGCAAGAATATTGAAGTGGGTTGCCATTTCCTTCTCCAGGGGATCTTCCCCACCCAGGGATAGAGCGCAGTTCTCCTGCATTGCAGGTGGATCGTTTACCAGCTGAGCCATCAGGGAAGCCCCAAGCAATACATAAAAAGGACAGCTGCTGTCCATGGGGTTGCAAAAAGTTGGACATGACTTAGCAACTGAACAACAAAAAAAGAACACAGTGAAAATTTTCCCCATACTTACTCCCTCCTCAGAGGTGGTCACTGTTCGGTATGTATATTAAATCCCCCTAGACTTCTTTTCTTTACATGTAGTATATTAGTTTGTTTGTTAGAAAAGTGGAATAACTTAACAGTATTATGTGAGAATAATTCCATGTGGGACATAACATAGTCCTTTCCAACAGCTACCTAGTCTTCTTTTGCATGAATTGACTTTATTTCTTTAACACACTGTCTGCTGATGAGTAATTAGTTGCTTCTGATTTTAGCCACTGTAAATACTCTCCAGCACTTGTTCCAACATTTCTGTATATAAATTCCCAGAGGTGGAATTGCTAAATTAAAAGATTTCAAAGCCAAATGTATATTGAATATATCCGTGCCCAGTGATGGATATTTTAATGAAATGAGATTCTTTTTTTTTTTAATTTATTTATTTTTTAAGTGAAAGTTGCTCAGTCATGTCTGACTCTTTGCGACCCCATGGACTATTCAGTCCATGGAATTCTCCAGGGACTGGAGATCTCCAGCCTTTCCCTTGTCCAGAGGATCTTCCCAACCCAGGGATAGAACCCAGGTCTCCCACATTGCAGGCGGATTCTTTACCAGCTGAGCCACCAGGGAAGCCCAATTTATTTTTTAATTGAATGATAATTGCTTTACAGAATTGTGTTGTTTTCTATCAAACATCCACATGAATCAGCCATAGGTATACATGTATCCCCTCCGTCTTGAACCTCCCTTCCATCTCACCTCTCTAGGTTGATACAGAGCCCTGTTTGAGTTTCCTGAGACGTACAGCAAATTCCCGTTGGCTATCTGTTTTACATATGATAATGTATGTCTCCATGTTACTCTCTCCATACATCTCACCCTCTCCTCCCCTCTCCCTGTGTCCATAGGTCTGTTCTCTGTGTCTGTTTCTCCATTGCTGCCCTGCAGATAAATTCTTCAGCACCATCTTTCTAGATTCCATATATGTGTGTTAGTATATTTATTTTTCTCTTTATGACTTACATCACTCTGTATAATAGGCTCTGGGTTCATCCACCTCATTAGAAATGACTCAAATGCATTCCTTTTTATGGCTGAGTAATATTCCATTGTCGGAGAAAGCAATGGCACCCCGCTCCAGTACTCTTGCCTGGAAAATCCCATGGATGGAGGAGCCTGGAAGGCTGCAGTCCATGGGGTCGCTGAGGATTGGACACGACTGAGCGACTTCCCTTTCACTTTTCACTTTCATGCATTGGAAAAGGAAATGGCACCCCACTCCAGTGTTCTTGCCTGGAGGATCCCAGGGACGGGGGAGCCTGGTGGGCTGCCATCTGTGGGGTCGCACAGAGTCGGACACGACTGCCGTGACTTAGCAGCAGTAGCAGCAGCAATATTCCATTGTGTATATGTATAAAATGAGATTTTGATACTCAGTTTTTCAAAAATTGTAAAATAGTATTACCTCTCTTACCCTCGTTCCCCACTGAATTTACTATGAATTTCTATTTAAGTTAGAAATTGTGTGGTACATTCATAGAGGCAATCTATTATTTTGAGTTTTGTTAAAATTTTCAAGGCAACATTGAAACTAGAGTTTCTAAGAATTTTTCTATGGCTTATAGCTCGTCATCCAACAAATTGTCCCAATATTGTTTCTTCTGTCAGTTTGTGTTCCGAAAATCTTGATCTCATATAACCACGAGTTCACATAATGGTGTAGGCTGAAACCTGGAATGGGCAGAGTGGGTCACACATAAGAGCCAGCCCAGGGAAATAATGCAAGGAGCCTTCCTCTTTCGCTACCACGTTGCTGTTGTTCAGTCACAAAGGCATGTCTGACTCTTTGTGACCCCATGGACGGCAGCACCCCAGGCTCCCTTGTCCTTCACTGTCTCCTGGAATTTGCTCAAATTCATGTCCACTGAGTCAGTGATGCCCTCCAACCACCTCATCCTCTGCCACCCCCTTCTCCTCCTGTCTTCAGTCTTTCCCAGCATCAGGGTCTTTACCAGTGGGGTCGGTCTTCACATCAGGTGGCCAAAGTATTGGAGCTTCAGCATCAGTCCTTCCAATGAATTTTCAGGGTTGATTTCCTTTAGGATTGACTGGTTGGATCTCCTTGTAGGCCAGGGGACTCTCAAGAGTTTTCTCCAGCACCACAGTTTGAAAGCATCAGTTCTTTGGTGCTCAGCCTTCTTTATGGCCCACCTTTCACATCCATACATGACTACTGGAAAAAAAAACATAGCTTTGACTATATGGACCTTTGTTGGCAAAATGATGTCTCTGCTTTTTAATCCTGTCTGTCTGTGTCACAGGGTTGGACTTGATTTAGCCCTAAGTTCTCTGCAAATCAACTTTGTGCAACAGATAGAGTAACTATATATACAAAGTGGGACACTTGGAAAGTAAAAAAGGAGCACTAAAGATAAATTGTTTGTTTGTTTTATTTAAACACACTTCTCTTCATTTTTTTCTTAAAGTACTCGTGAAAGTATTTACTTGAAAGGGACAATATCAAATTTTAAATATAAAAATAATTCTTATAGTAGAATGGGTAATATCTAAGGATATGATCTACCACATTGTCTGGGTTGGTATATATTGTTTTCTACTTGTCTATTGCTATTTTGCCATTAACAAACAAAAAAATAAATTATTAATTGCTATACAGCCAGCCAGTCTGTGCTGGGAGCGTCCCTGCAAACTGCTAGCTGGCAAAGAGCTGGACATGCCCATCCATTCTTCCTGCAGCTCTAAGTGTACCAACCCAGGGACATGATTTCGTGTCACCCCTCTGCCCCCAGCTTTTCTTAACTCCCCCCTAGAGTAAAGACCTGAGTGCAGGGAAGGAGGAAGGGTCCTGGGGCTCACCCAGTGCTGCGTGTCAACTCCTTCCTGCTAACCGAGTCAGAGAAGATGGGTACCACTGTCCCTACTTCCCACAGCTCACTGTGGAAGAAAATACAGCTGCCTTTTCCCAGCAGATTGGAACCATTAAAGCAGAACCTTCTATAATTTTATGTGTGCTTCTCACGTCCCTGGGAAATACAGACTCAACCTCCCAGATGACCGAGCAGAGGTATTTGTGGGAAATTGTGCCACAAATCAGGATTCAAACTGGCCTTGCATGGTCAGGAGAGAGGTTAGCTGGGGGAGAAACCACAGAGCACTGATTCGGTCACTGAGCAGGAGTGTTGGGGCAGCCTGAGACGTAGAACCTGCATCCCTGCAGCTGGAGTGGGACCAGTTTCTCAGGCACTGACTTGGTCAGGGCAGCAGCTAGGAAGACACGGACCACCAAAGCAGCATGCTGGGGCGCTGGGCTTCTCCCATGGCAATGTCTCTAGCTCGCTGCAGGTCCAGAGGGATTTCCCCTCTCGCTGCTCTGAGCTGGAGGTGGGAGTCGTTCAGATGTGAAATGAAGTGTGTGGTCAGCCAACCCCACATACAAATCCCTGGCTGCCTGACATCCCTTTCCATCTGGTCCTTTTCATCGTCTGTGTCTGTGACAATCAATAAACACACACAGCTCCCAGGACATCAAACAGGGACCAGTGCTCTGTTTACCCACCAGCTGAACTGATGCATCTAACAGGATAGAAAAACATCAGAGAGGAGGGGCTTCTTGATGCTTCCCCAAGTGATGAGACTTGGCCATTCCGGCACTGCAGAGGCAGAGTCCAGAGAGGTTCCTGTTCCAGGCTCTCTTCTCACCTGCACTCAGGGAATCCAAGATCCTTGACCTGGGACAGAGGGAAGAGTGACAGGGAAAAGAGTCAGAGTGCTTCTAGACACGTACACAGCCCGGGTTCAGGCCGCCTGTTGACTGGAGAACAAGAGAGGAAGAAGGCTGCTTTCAGGATGGGGAGACAGAACACCTGCCCAAGCCCCCAGGGCAGGACCACAAGCTCCTCCTCACGTCCCTGAGATCTGGCCTCCATCCCCGACTGTCTGCAGAGACTTCATCCCGTTACTGATGGTGCAGCCACTGTACAGCTAGTTCACTGTTCTCGGTTTCTGAGCTTCCTAACATGACTTCCTAACGTGACTTGCCTGACCCAGGTCACGGTCGATATAACATTGCTATAGTGACATGTCTGCACTGCTTGTCAAAAGGCTGAAATGCTTCTCTGAATAGTCACTCCTGATGTCCCACTGTTTTGGGACCCCCACAACCAGATCCAGCCATGAAAGGGTCAACAGTAAGGCTGGGGCCCACGCCCCTCCTTTGTGAAGCATTTTGAATAATGCTTCCTCCCCTGAGACACCACACCATCTGGGTTATGCTAATTGTCTCTGGAGACATCTCCTTCACTGATTCCTTTTCTTCTCATTCAACAAGCATTCACGCCGCACCCACAATACACCAAGATCTGGTCCAAATAGACATTGTGGAGGAATAAAAAGAAGCCCAAGGCAGATGTTCTGCCATCAGACCTCTCTGTCCAGATGGAAGACCAAGATGAAGAAACATGGTAAAGAGCTCAGTCAAGAGAGAGTCACCCCCACACCTCAGTTCCTCACTCTCTTCTTTGGCTTCACTTTCCCTCCGGGGAGAGCTTGTCCGCGTTCACTGGTTCTTTGGCTGCATCCCCAGTTCTTCTCCACCCCCACAGGGTTGTTCTCTCACCAGACTCTTAGATCTCTACCTCTGGCTGCTTGATCTATATGTTCCTCTTGAATATATCAGTTCATATCTTCCATCACGCACATGCTTGCTCAGTCACTCAGTTGTGTCTGACTCTGTGTGACCTTGTGGACTGCAGCCTTCTAGGCTGCCCTGTCCATGGGATTCTCCAGGCAAGAATACTGGAGTGGGTTGCCGTTTCCTACTCCAGGGGATCTTCCCCACCCAGGGACTGAACCCATATCTCCTGCATTGGCAGGCAGATTCTTGACCACTGAGCCACCTGGGAAGCCCCTTCTATCATGTATCCTGTTTATATTCTGTGGGAAGCACACCATACCTCCGCTTTCTGATTGCAGAATGTCTCCAAGTCTCATGTGCCAGTCCTTCCATCCTCCTCTCCGTGTTTCCACATGTCCCAGAGCAGCCGTCCAACCGTCAGTCTCATGTCCAGGGCAGGACATACTGTCCCCTTTCTTCATGCTCTTGCCTTACCTGAAAGACTCTCCCAACTAGTCCAAAGGGCCACCAGATTCTACGTCTTCTCTGAAGCAGTCGGTGACCCCTCTGACTCTCATTGCCTGCCCACTTCTAAATTCCTCCAGTGATATTTCTTTCATAACACTTACCACTGTGGTTTGAATTTAGTCCCTAAACCCCTCTCATATTGTGGCTTTTGTTAAACATGTTGTCAGGCATCCCCTAGACTTTTAAACTAATCTTCTGGTGTTGAAGGGTTGTAATCTTTCATTGCCATTGGTTGATTGGGTTTGCGTCTTTTATCCCTAGCTCTAGGGCAGGGACCGTTCCTACATGTGTGTATTTCCCAGCAGCACCTCATGTGCTGAGCTCCTTGATTGATCTTGTGGATTAATTTCAAACCCATCCATGCTGGCTCAGATTGGTTAAATAAAAATTGCCCATATCTCAAAACTTAGCTAAATAAAACAGAGCACATTCCCAGGCATTACACAACTTGAGTACAAAACACCAAGCATAGATAGTAAACAAACAGCAATGGAGCCTCAGCTTCCAAGGAGCCAGAAAACGGGGAGGGAGGGGAGCGGAGTCCGGGCGAGCAGACCATGCTAATGGGGTGGGTTCCTCCTAACTTTCACTTGTGGCTTCGAGGCTGAGCCCTGGCTTTAATGAATAGGGAATGGGGTCAGCTCCTTTTCCAATTTCAAAACCAGTTTTTGCAGATTACACTGTAACAGTAATGGTATGTTTGAGAGGTTTTACGGCTTTACCACACTTGCAAACAATTGAGGCTGGGTCTGGTCTGCAGGTGACTTAGATGATATAGAAACTGCCTGCAATGCAGGAGACCCGGGTTCAGTTCCTAGGTTGTGGAAGATCCCCTGGAGAAGGGAGTGGCTCCCCACTCTAGTATTCTTGCCTGGAGAATTCCATGGACAGAGGAACCTGGCGAACTACAGTCCAGGGGGTCGTAGAGAGTCGGACCCAACTGAGTGACTAACACTTTCTGCAGCCCTGCAGATAAGTTGAGGAGGTTGTATTAGTATTGTCATTATTAATATCGTAACAAAGTCCTGTATTTTTACTTGTATTATTTGGCAGGATTAAGTTCCGTTCATAACAACAGAAGCTCGGTTGAGCTTCTCACAGGACACGCACCGTGCCCACTGTTTTCCAGGTGCCATCTTGGGTAAGCCTTTCAAACCAGGAGCTGTTCCTGTCACCACTTTACAGAAGAGAGAACCAAGGCTGAGCAAAATAACTGGCCCGAGGTCCCATGACTCTCAAGCAGCAGAGCTGGAGTTTGAATCTGGGGCTGTGTGCTTCCAAGCCCTTTGCTTTTAATCCCCACAGTACGCCATCTTTCAAGCTCCTTTCCAGAACTGGGAGTTGGGTGGGAGCAGTCCCAGCCCCGGGCTCCCTCTCTGAGCTCGGGGAGCCATGGTGCCGGCCCCAGCAAAGGGGATGGGAGATGACGTCTCCCTCCAAGATTGCTGCCTTTTGTCCAAATGTGCTGGCCGGGAGCCAGGCTGGAAACTCTCTGCTCATGGAAAGAAAGAGAACAGAAGCCAGCAAAAAGAGGGTGGGAAAGGGTCTGAGCGGGGAGGAAGGGAAGAGGAGGGCCGGAAGGCGAGAGGGAGAGGAGGTGGGGAGTGAGGCATTTGGGGCAGCACAGCTGGAGCCGGGGAGGGCTGCCGGAAGGAAATAAAGCATGGCCTTCTGTGCATCCCCTCCAAGTGGCTACTTCTGGTGTGGTGTGAGTGGCCAGGTACCCAGGGGCCACAACACAGGACAGATCCCACCAGGGGCCCTCCTCCCCACCTCAGTACTACTGTTGATCAATGCATGAGTGATAGTCGCTCAGTCATGTCCGACTCTTTGCGACCCCATGGACTACATCCTGCCAGCCTCCTCTGTCCATGGAATTCTCCAGGCAAGAATACTGGAGTGGGTTGCCACACCCTCCAGGAGATCTTCCCGACCCAGGGATCAAAGCCAGGTCTCCCGCTGGTGATTTCTGTACTGTCTGAGCCACCAGGGAAGCCCCAGTATCAGTGAGGCCAGGTTAAAATGAACATGAGGAAACCCTTCAGAGGGAAAAATAAATCCCGAAATGGCAGCCCAACGGCTGCCTCTGGAAATGGCCAGGCTGGCCAGGCGGTGCCCTGGGGCCAGGGTGTGCTGGGAGAGGAGGAGGGGGTGAATAAAACCCAATCAAAACAATTCCCTGAGTAGCTAGTCTGTATCCAGGAGGGGAAGGCCTGTAACCTGCCCCCAGAGCTCTTGACTTGGTGTTAGGCACCTGGACTTGAATCTGACAACCTGGATTCATTTGGCATCCACGTGGCCTTGGGGAAAGTTCATCTCTCCAGGCCTTGCTTACCACATCTGTGAAGGCAAGGCAACTGTCGAGTGGGTGTGAGGAGTTGGTGAAGCAATCTGTGTGGAATCTTGCCTAGAAAACAGTCAGTGTTCGATAAGTGGTGACCATTCATTCACTGTTGCAGTTTAATCTGAGGTGTCACACATAACTACCTGAAATCCTAAATCAAACATATAAATAACAATTGAGGCCAACCGTGAAAGACATACCACATGGTTATGCACGTTTATTAGGGTTACCAAGTATAGATAAGTTAAAAAAAATATCCAGAGAAATTCAGAGGACAGGGGGAAGAACTTCAGTTTGGGGTTTGGCCAGGGCTAACCCCAGAAAGAAGAAAAGAAGGATATGTAATTAGTAGACCCAGATTCCCCTGGAATAACTTCTTATAGAAATGTGTGTGTGTGAGCTAAAATCACTTAGTCATGTCCGATTCTTTGTGACCCCATGGACTATAGTCCACCAGGCTCTTCAACCATGGCATTCTCCAGGCAAGAATACCACAGTGGATTGCCATGCCCTCCTCCAGGGGATCTTCCTGACCCAGGGACTGAACCCATGTCTCTTAAGTCTCCTGCGTTGGCAGGCTGGTTCTTTACCAGTAGCACCACCTGGGATTTTGGGCTTCCCTTATAGCTCAGTCGGTAAAGAATCTGCCTGCAGTACAGGATTCAGTTCCTGGGTTAGGAAGATCCCCTGGAGAAGGAAATGGCACCCCACTCCAGGTTCGATTCCTGGGTTGGGAAGATCCCCCAGAGAAGGAACCCACTGTAGTATACTTTCCTGGAGAATCCCATGGATAGGAACCTGGCAGGCTACAGTCCACGGAGTCGCAAGAGTAGGACATGACTTAGCGACTAAACCGCCACCACCACCTGGGAAGCCCCCTTATAGAAACATGCGTCTATACATTTTTCTGGGGAAGAGGAAGGAGCATGGAGGAGGTGATTGAGTCCCATATGGGGTGACAGGCGCCTTGAGTCCTGTTCTTGCCTCTGCCATCCCCCAGACAGGTGACTGAGGCTAGATGAGCCACAAAATCCTGGCCCACATTGTGGTCATTTCTAGCCCTTCTTGCCTGCTCCCATCCTCTGTTCATTAAGGAGCTTCTCCATGCCAGGGGCTTTTCTAGCTGCATTACGTATCTTTATCCCCTCTTTCCTCTTTGAATTTCCACACTAGACTGAGGACTGTAAGAAGCACTGTCGTTTGCAGGCTGGGTTCCCAGTGACTGATGGGGGTCACGAGGGAGAGCTGCTGAGGCCGGGAGGAGGATGTGGAAGGCTGGGTCAGCCAGTGCAGGCGTCATTCCCAACAGGGTCCTGGGAGAGGGGCTCAGCATTTCCTGAAGGGAAATGACTCCCATAAATAGACAGAGGGATGGGAAAAGGACTCTTCCGTCCCTTTCCTACTGTCAACTCAGCTCTTCTCCTGGTGTGCAGACAATGCAACCTCTCTAAATGTTTTTCATTCAGATGTGTCCCTGCCAGTGTGTGGGAGTGATGTGAGCTCTGCTTTCTTGTATACTGTAGATCCAAAATAAGAACCGAAGAAGGCACACATTCCTTTTTTTGTTCATTTACCCACAGTGACCTCCCATTGGCCCATTCCAATGTAAGGCCAGAGTATTTTCTGTGAGGTTTTATTAAGAAGAAGAAAACTGTGGGCCTTCTGATACCATGTCCTATTTAAAACTTCATCCTAGAGTCCAGCAGATCCTCTTGTATCAGTGCTTATAATATGTTGTTCAGGTCCTTAGAAAGATTAGTTCTCATGACATGGCCTTACTAAGGCTTTGATTCCATTATATTAATTATATTGTTATTGTTTTTAATTCTTTTTTAAGTTATTTTACCCATCTGATTTTAAAAAGATGAACTAAGGCTTCAAATGTTCCCAATACTTTCAGTGATGCGTGCCCCCAGGAAGAGGAAGAAACTTCTTGACTCTCCACAGTGTAACAGGAATGATAAGATCACAGGCAACTTCTGTGCCAAGCTGGAGGCAAAGCTAATGGGGGTTTGGTTTCCTTAGTAGCTGCAGTTGGCTCAGCTTCAGCCATATGGGTGCAGATTCATGTTTAAAACTCACATGCACACTAGCTTTCTTTTTTCATTTTGGGAAAGTACTTGAACGTAGATTGAACATGACACTGTGTTACTGGGGATTCTTTTGGTTGCTTAAGCAAACAAGGGTATAAAGATACCTTGTGGAACCTGTGGGCAGGAATGCAGCTTGGCCCCAAGAGCAGATTGGACTGGGAGCGCAGAGCCCTCTTTCTGCGGGTATCATGCTTCTCCTCAACAGCCCAGCTCCCTCTGCTCCTTGGTCAGCAGGGTGAAAATGGCTGCCTCACAGCGCCATGTTTCCGTGTTCTGGCCACACACATTGACCCAACCCCCTGGCAGCAGAACCTGATTGGCCCGACTTTCAGTTAGGCCTCCTCTAGAGCCAATCAGCTGTGGCTGGGGGTGGGATCATCATTCAAACATGGCTGCCCAGGTCCCTGTGGCCTCCGTGGAGGAGGGAAGTGGCGGTTTGCAGGAAAGGGGCTGCTTTGTGAGGTAGGCAAGCACCAGTGAGTGCTTGTGAGATCTACTATCCAGTTATATTTCTGTAACCCTAATGTGTTCATTTGTCTTAACCATTGTACTCATAAGAATCCTGGTTCCTCAGATTCACATGCTACTTTGCTAGAGCTAGTGCTTGTGAAGGAGGTAATGATGTACTAGAGTGAGGGCTTTGGGGCTACACACCTCTCATAAAATCCCATGGATACTATTAAGCTTCCTAAGAAGGCAATGGCAACCCACTCCAGTACTCTTGCCTTGAAAATCCCATGGACGGAAGAGCCTGGTGGGCCACAGTCCATGGGGTCGCTAAAGTCGCTAAGAGTCGGACACGACTGAGCGACTTCACTTTCACTTTTCACTTTCATGCATTGGAGAAGGAAATGGCAACCCACTCCAGTGTTCTTGCCTGGAGAATCCCAGGGACGGGGGAGCCTGGTGGGCTGCCGTCTTATGGGATCGCACAGAGTCGGACACGACTGAAGCGACTTAGCAGCAGCAATATGTACCTGGTACATGCTTGCCAGATGCTTAGTGTGTCTGTCTCTCTCCACCCCCTATCCACTTTTCTTCCCTTCCCCACTCCTCTTCTCTCCCTCCCTCCCTTCCTTCCTCCTGTCTCTCTTTTTAAAATAACAGTCTTATTGAAGAATAATTCACATACCATAAAAATTAATCCATTTAAAGTGTATAATTTAATGATTTTTAGTATATTCACCGGTTGTGCAACCATCACCCATCAGTCTTAGAACATTTTTGTCATTTGGACAAAGAAACCCAATACCCCTTAGCCACCATTCCCCACCCCAGCTCCATCTACCTCAGTCCTAAGCAACCACTAATTTGCTTTCTGTCTCTGTAGATACCTCTGTTCTAGATATCTTATATAAATGGACTTATACAATATGTGGCCTTTTGTGATTGGCTTCTATTCCTTTAGCTTAGTGTCTCCTTATCCATGTTGTAGCATATGTCAGTACTTCATTCCTTTGATGGCTGAATATTATTTCATTGTATGGGTGTACCACATTTTGTTTATTCATCAGTTGATGGCACTTGGACTGTATCCAAGTGCATAGACTTTATGGCTATCAAAAATAATGTGCTCCGAATACTAATTTACAAGGACATACGTGGATGTGTTTTTTCATTTATGTGTGTGTGTGTTTGTGTATGTGCGCATGCACGCACTCAGTCAAAGTCCAACTCTTTGCGACCCCATTGGCTGTAGCCCGCTGTGCTCCTCTGTCCATGGAATTCTCCAGGTAGGAATACTGGAGTGAGTTGCTATTTCCTTCTCCAGGGGATCTTCCCAATCCAGGGATCAAACCTGCGTCTCCAGCATTGGCAGGATAACTCTTTACCAATAGTGCCACCTGGGAAGCCCTCATTTCTCTTGGGAGATGCATTATTTCTATGATTATGTTGGTTAAGTACTTAATGCAGTGCCTGACAGATCACAGGACAAAACAGCATTCATTTCCTGACCCTGACCTTCCCAAAGGTTATGAATGAAAGCTGTTTCCTGCTTGCCGCCCTTGAAAGAAGAGGGGTCAGGCCTTCAGGTTACTGTCCCCACGGGTACTGGCACCACTGAGTGGCAGATTCTTGCATCAGACTTGTGAGAGATGTTGATGGGTGGTTCTGGTTGAAGGTACTAAGAGAGCAGATAACAAGGTTTGCAGGAGAAATATAAAATTTGGAGTAGAAAGATACAAACCATAAGATTCTCTGTTATGCTACTTAAACACTGTGCTCCTAGGCCAGTCGCTGAAGCTTAATCTTCTCTTCAAAATAAGCCTAACAAGAATTACACCTGAAAATTGGGAGGAGGGCTTATATATGTTATAATGTGCATATGATGTGAAAATCAGGTGCTGTATGAGTGTATGATAAACTCTAGGGCAGGGGGAAAGTCAGAATTTTGAAACTGCATTCAAATCATAGCAGGTTCAGAGGGCATTTGGAGATTTTGAGGGGTTAAGGCAGGCAGTGGTCAGATCCTTCAGGGGCTGCTGTCAACCCCTCAGGGCTGCAGCCCCTCTGTGGAACTAGCTCTTGCCTGCAGCTGCATTTCTGGCTCTGAGAAAGACCCGGGTCATCCTTAGTTTACCAGGACCGTAGGCACATCGGATCTGCATTGTGATCTTATTGAACACCTTTGGGCTGGTCAGTTATTCCCCCGTTTATGAGAAAGTCCATCTTTGCACTAGTGATTTAAGATACCCCGTTGATCATGTATTAAGTCCTATGAGTACTTGGAGGACTTCCCTGTAGCTCAGACGGTAAAGAATCTGCTTCTGTTGCAGGAGACCAGGGTTCCATCCCTGGGTTGGGAAGATCCTCTGGAGAAGAGAATGGCAATCCACTCCAGTATTCTTGCCTGGAGAATTCCATGGACAGAGAAGCCTGGCAGGCTACATGGGGTCGCAAAGAGTCGGACACGACTGAGTGACTCACACGCACACACGAGTACTTAGGTCTACGTCTAGACTGTCTGTTCTGCCAGTCTATTTATCTATTCTTATGGCAGTACCATCCTGTTTTAATTGTGGAGGCTTTATAGTATGTGTGAATATCTGGTAGGGCCAGTCACCTCTGCTCCTCAGTTTTTTTATTTTTCTATGTTTTCCTAGCTCTTCTTGAATATTTGGTAATCTGGTTTTAAAGAGTTCAGTGTCCTCCTGAAAGGTCCTGGTGGAGGGTCAGGAGTGAGTTGTGGTTGAGTTGTCTTTTAGACCGGGGTGTGCCGACTTACTTCAGTAAACTGGTTTTGTAAAATTCTTTTTTGTTTTAGATTCATAAGCACTGAAGGCTTCTGGTGGCTGGATAGCACTCATATTCCCTGAAGCTCCAAAAGAGCAATTCAGAACACTTTAATTGAAGGAGAATATTAAAACTTGGTGAATTTAGATAAAAGAGTATGTGAGTTTTCTGTACTGTTCTTGCAGCTGTTCTGTAAACTTGAAATGCTTTTAAAAAAAATTAATGTCGTCCTGCTTCTGGTAACATTTGGTAAACGTTTTCAGAAACCTGTACAAGTTGTGTTCAGATTCTGCCTTAGTTCCCATCTTGATTGACTCCTGCCAGGAAATCTAGCAAATGAGTTAGGTGTCATTCCTTAAAGAATCAGTGCTGCTTTTCATTTAGTGGCTTGTCCTTCCTTAAACATTTAGCCATTTGAAGATTATGCAAGCATCTGTGCTTTTCACCCATACACCCCAAAGGAAATTCAGCCCACGCTCTAAGCCCAGACACACAAAGGGACCTGCTGTCACCTGTTTTGTTTATGGTATCATGTTTTGTATTAGAGATGTTTGTTTGCATCTTTTTTCTATCAGCTTTTTTTGAGATTTAATTGGCATTTAACATTGTGTACTAGGGCCTTCCCTAGTAGCTCACATGGTAAAGCATCCGCCTGCAATGCCGGAGACCTGGGTCAGGAAGATCCCCTGGAGAAGGAAATGGCAACCCGCTCCCATATCCTTGCCTGGAGAATTCCATGGATAGAGGAGCCTGGTGGGCTGCAGTCCATGAGGTCGCAAAGAGTTGGACATGACTGAGCAACTAACACACACATTGTTTAAGTTTAAAGTATATACTCGATGATTCAATGTATGTGTATGTTGTGAAATGATTGCCATATTTGATTAGTTAACACATCCATGACGTCACACAGGTAACTTTTTTTGTGTTATGAAAACATTTAAGATCTACTCCTCTCTTAGTAACTTCCAAGTGTATAATACAGTATTGTCATGTGAATGATATGACATTCACAGGATGAGGATGAAAGCTCTCAGAGGGCAAGAAAAATGATTTATTTCACATTTCCCCTAGTTTCACTTAGTTCCCTGTGGGAAGTAAACACTAATAATTGGAAGAATGAATTACATGAGTAATTTCCCTAATAGCCATAGGTCCCCATATAATCTCTTTGAACCCACTGAAAGAATGGGTTCTGTACTAGGAAGTGGTTATTGGAGACCAGGATCCAAGTCTTGGTGGTCACTAAGGGAAAGGAGGTAATGAGAATAAACTACCACTTATCCTTCTGTTCAGGAGATACTGTGGCAAAGCCAAACAAGTAATGAAGTGATGGGCTCAGCTGAGACCCATGCCCTGCAATTGTGGTTGTGGCTGAAAAGCAACTGTGTCGCCTGTTGGGAGCACCAGGGCAGACCAGACACCAGCAGATAACAGCAGAGTTTACATTTTTCCCCTGTTATTTACAATAGTGATAATGTTGTTTAGTCACTAATTCGAATCTGATTTTTGCAACCCCATTGACTGTAGCCCACCAGGCTCCTCTGTCCATGGGATTTCCCAGGCACGAATACTGGAGTGGGTTGCCATTGACTTCTCCAGGGCATCTTCCCAACCCAGGGATTGAACCCACGTCTCCTGCATTGGCAGGCAGTTTCTTTACCACTGAGCCACCAGGGAAGCCAATAGTGACAATAATGCGTGTGTGAGCTCAGTTACTCTGTCTTGTCCAACTCTTTGCGACCCCATGGACTGTAGTCTGCCAGGCTCCTCTATCTGTGGAATTTTCCAGGCAAGAATGCTGGAGTGGGTTGCCATTTCCTCCTCCAGGGGATCTTTCTGACCCAGAGATCAAACCTGCAGCTCCTGAGATTCCTGCATTGCAGGTGGATTCTTTACTTCTTGAGCCATCTGAGAACCCCCATGATAATGTATGTTTATTACCAAAACATTGGAAATATATATATTTTTGAAAATGTAGATAAGTGAACAAAAAAAAATTATTCAAAGTTTCTTCACTGATGATAGCTACTGTTAATCCTTTGTTATATTTCCTTCCAGTCATACTCTTACGTGTGAGATTTTAAATAGGAATTGATTTCTTCTCCCCCCACCACCCTCTTTAAAAACATGTTTTATTCATATTGTGTGCAAACTTTTGGATCTTGTTCCTTTTGGCTAACATCACAACATGAACATTTTCTCCATTTAGTAATAGTCTTTTTTTTCCTTTAGCTTCTTAATTTCCTTTTTAAAAATAACAGCTTTATTGAGATATAATTCACATATAGTTCAATTTATCCATTTAAAGTGTACACTTTAATGGTTTTTAGTGTGTTGACAGAGGTATGCAACCATTATCACAGTCAATTTTAGAATATTTTCATCAGTCCAGAAAGAAACTCCAAAGTCGTTAGCAGTCACTCCCCTTTTTTCTCACCCACCCACTTTGGGCCTAGGCAACCACTAATCTACTTTCTATTTCTATAGAATTATAGTAGTTTTAAACATAATTTAATTTGCTTCATAATACTTCATTGAATATATTACAGTTTATCATTACATTGCTTGACACTTGAGTTATTTGTAGTTTTCAGTATTTTAAATAAGATAGTCATGAACATTTCTGTGTACAGTTTTCCATATACCAGATTATATGGGAGATGCGTTCTTTAGGTAGACTCCCAAAGTACAGAAATGTAGAATCACAGAACCATGAAAAGAGAGGCCCACAAAAAAACCTTCAGTCTCCCTCCCAGCTCACTCAGAAAGTATTTACTAAATTCAGCATGATGTAAAAGGATAAAGCAATTGCTGATCTCGAAGAACTTAACAGCACCCAGAATAATGAGCTAGAATCTAACTCGCATCTGGTTTAGATAATATAATATGAGGCCACGGAGATACTGTCTAAGGAGCACCAGACTTGGGCTCAAAACAGACTCATTCCTGGTTCTGTCACTTAAGAGCTATTGTATGAACTTAAATGACAGCTTCCCTCAGCTTGATTTCCTCATCAGAAAAATGGTAGGAGCACTGGCCTTGACTTCTGTAGAGGTTAGAAATAAGAAGTGGCTTCTGGCCTAGCCAAACACAGAAGGAAAAACAAGTTTAATTGTTTGGGAGCTGAAAGAAGTTAGAACCTGACTCTTCCCAGTTTGGTGACCTGTAATACCTAAAAGCTGGAGAAGACAATGGCACCCCACTCCAGTACTCTTGCCTGGAAAATCCCATGGACGGAGGAGCCTGGTGGGCTGCAGACCATGGGGTCTCGAAGAGTCGGACACGACTGAGCAACTTCACTTTCACTTTTCCCTTTCATGTATTGGAGAAGGAAATGGCAACCCACTCCAGTGTTCTTGCCTGGAGAATCCCAGGGACGGGGGAGCCTGGTGGGCCGCCGTCTATGGGGTCACACAGAGTCAGACAAGCCTGAAGCGACTTAGCAGCAATATCTAAAAGCAAAAAGAAGTGTACTTTTTTATTTAAAAGAAAACTACATACCTGAATCCAGATTTTAAACCATATTTTGGCAGTATTAGCATATTTTATAACTCTCATAACTCCTACTGTTATGGTTTATGGCAAACTCACACTAACTTTTTCTAGACAGGTGACATGAATAGTAATGAAGCCTTGATTCGGGAGGGCTGACACTACTTACACGCACAGTAGTTTAGTGTACATAGGCAAAATGGCCACCTAATTGTACTTTTTTGCTTTTTATCCCACACAAAATGGTGAAGCCAAAGGCAACATATGGAAGTATTTCCACATTGTAAGTGAGTGAGGGGAAATGCATGATTTGCAAATATTGTCAAGTGAAAAATGTGTTTCCATCCTACTAAGGTGGCCAAATACATCTCTGTATGTAAGAATGCTCTGCAGATGTCGAAAACTCCTTCCCGGGTTTACTGAAAATGAGAACAGTAAACATCTTTTGCTATCTCTGGCCTCAAGAGCATCACAAAGTGTGGTCCAGTCTACAGGCTCAAGCCCACAAATTCCCATTGGTTTCATTTGTCACAAAACGGACAGGTGTGGGTCAAGAAAATACTGATCAAGTTGTTCAAAATAAACATTACTGTCAGTAACTGGGTATTCATACCCATAGAAAGTCTTAAATTACTCAGATCTTGCTCTCGGTCTTAAGGCCACCCCTTAGAGTGAAAACAAGCCTTGTTGTTGACGCCTGCCTGTATACGGAGGATCTGTGAAAGAGCGTCTTGGAGCATTTACACCTGGGCTCGAGGGACAGGAGCAACGTGCCGTATCCTGACAGTGCCTCCATCAGATTTCAGAGATGCTCTGAAAAACAAGAGCAAACAGACACAGTAAAGTAAAAGGCTGCCTTACAAAGGAGAGGGCAAAGGAGAGTGGATCTGTCGCTGACTGACAGTGACAGTGACTGAAAAATAAACTCCAGGGTTCAACTCTAAGCCTGTGAATTTCCCGGGAAACTTACAAACGCAGATTCCTAGGCCCTGTTCTAGCAGTCTGATTCACTCAGTCTGGGTGGGGCCAGGACTCCTCACTTTTAGCAGCTGTCCCTGCTGATTAAAAAAATAATAATAATAGCCTCATTGAGATATAATTCACATACCATAAAGTTCACCCCTTTAAAATACACAGTTGTGTTTTTAGCATATTAACTATTGCAACCATCACCACCACTATCTAATTTTAGAACATTTTCATCACTCTCCTCCCCCCTGAAAATCCATACCTATTAGCAGTCATTACCCAATCCCCACTCACACAGCCCCTGGCAACACTAATCTACTTTCCATCTCGATGGATTTATCTGTTCTGCACACTTCATGTAGATGCAATCATACAACATCTCTTTTGTGGCTGGCTGGCTTTTTTAAGGTTCATCCATGTTGTAGCATGTAATAGTCCTTCATTTTTTAAATGGCTGAATAATACTCCATTGGAGGAGGAAATGGCAACCCACTCCAGTATTTTTGCCTAGAGAATCCCATGGAGTCTAGTGGGCTACGGTCCATAGGGTCACAAAGAGTCAGACAGGACTGAAGCAACTGAGCGATACTCCATTGTATGGCTCGACCACATTTTGTTTATCCAGTCATCTGTTAAGTATAAGAAGATATGGTATATGTGTTCGCTCATTCAACAAACATTCCTTGAATACTCTTACTTGATTTGGGGGAATCTTCAGGGCTCAAAGCCGAACTCCTAGAAATAGGAAGACTGGTTCACAGAAAAGCCATTACCTTGGCTTTACCTGGTGTGTGTGCTGAGGACCTGGTGTCTGGTCATGGTGTGAGGCACGGTTTAAGCATTTGGTCCAAGAATGCAGACTGTGATTTTCCCAAATAATGGTCCTTGGGTGTGGCTTTGAGGCAGCATGTAGGCTTTGGTTTCGATTATTCCTCATCTGTTTCAGAATCCCCCATCTTCTTCCAAATGTGAAAAAAAAAATTGCTTTTGTTTTTTTTGTGAAAATACTCCCCCCAAAAGCTGTTATGTAAAGAACCAGAGCAGCCTGTTTTAATTTTTAAAATTATTTTTGTTTGTTTGAAGATAATGAAAATGAAGCATCAAGAGGCTCAGGAATGAGCTTCACTAAGTAGTTAGACGCAGCAAGAGTTGTATTATGTGATTGTGTGTGTGTGTTTTCCCTTCTCAACATATTTTCTGAAAGCAGACACCTTCTGGGTATGCTGGCTAATAAGAAAAATGTTCAGGGAGTTCCCTGGTGGCCCAGTGGTTAAGATTCTGGGCTTTCTGTTATGGCCTGGGATCAATCTCTGGTCAGGGAACTGAGATCCCACAAACTGCTTGGTTAAAAAAAAAAAAAACACTCAGTTGAGAAAATAACTATTTTTGTTTTGCTGTAATTGTTATAGTTTCTTCTCAGTTCTGTTGCCTGCTCTTTATAAGCTGATAAAACTAAGTTATTAGAATCATTAAAGCTGAAGAGCTTGTTTTATTTGCAACAGAAATAAAAACCACTGAAAATTTAGTTTTATTAGCATGATACCATTTATGATATAAACTGTGTTTTTCACTCAGTATCTCAAGTCTATTTTATGAATCAAGTTATATATATATATGTTTACCTATAGTTTGGAACCAGCATACTAGCCTTAGAATCCTAAAGGCACAGGAACATTACAGTTATATATATTTTATTCCTCACTTCACCTCCTCCGCTGCCCAAATTTATTTTTTTTCCTTTGAATATCCCTATACTGTATTTTCAGTTGAGATATGATTCACATAAAGTTCACCATTCAAAAGTACACAATTTAGGGACTTCTCTGGTGCTGCAGTGATTAGGACTCCGCACTTCCACTAGTGTGGGGGAAGGTTTGATCCCTGATTAGGGAACTAAGGTCTTACATGCTGCCTGGCGTGGCCAAAAAATTTTAAAAGATAAAACTGCACAGTTTAGCGATTTGTGATGTATTCACAGTGTTCTGCAGCTATCATTACTATCTCTTTCCAGATCACTTCCATCAGCCCCAGAAGAAACCTTTACCTATTAGCAATCATCCCAATTCCCCCTTCCCTCCATGGATTTACCTATTCTGGTCTTTTCATATAAACTCATGCAATATTCCTTTCGTATCTGGCTTTTTTCACTTAGTGTGTTTTCACGGTTCAGCCATGCTGTAGCATGTAGCATGTAATGACCCTTTATTCCTTTTAACACTGAACTGAAAAACGTACTGTGTGGCCAGACCACATTCTGTTTGTTTATCCATTCATCGGTTGATTGACATTTCCAGATTTCAATTTTTATGTAAATCACTGTTTTTATAAGATTTGGGGAGGGGACTTCCCTGGTGGTCCAAGGACTAAGAGTCGAGCTCCCACTTCAAGGGGTCTGGATTTGATCCCTGGTCAGGGAACTAGATCTCTCATGCCACAACCAAAGACCAAAGATCCCACACAACTAAGACCCAGTGCAGCCAAAGAAATTAAGTATTTTTTTAAAAGAAAGATTTAGAATCAGTTTTTCTTCCCTTCACCCCCACCCCATCTCTCTGTGACTTAAACATGTCCACATTTTTTTTTATAGCAGTCACTGAACTAGTACTATCCAAACTTCTTTTCTTAAGTGACTTTGAGAGCAAAATTTCTTTCGACCATATATTACTGTCATCTCCCTGTTCCCAACATCAAAACCCCACCAGAGCTAAAAGGAAGAAGGTTATTACTGGTGGGTGATATCAACAATCAGTAGCATCCTATTTAATTTTAAAATGTCACAAATGGATAATTAATTAATGCCCAGAACAAAATACGAGCAGTGCTTCATTGGAAGAGGCCAGGCCTCCAACCACAAGCAGCGGTCTTCCTGGGCTCCTGGTATTGAAGATGGTGCTGGCTCCAGCAGGTAGATTTCACCTGCCCTTGCTGCTCCTTCAGTGGCAGTGAACCAGGGAGAGCGGCAGGTGCGAGCCGGGCTCTAAAGGAGTTACCATCTGCCAGCTGGGGACTCCTCGCTTCTTTTCACACAGGGCTGCTCCTCTCCTTACCCAGGCACCCTTGGGTTCTCCTGTAAGAACTGCTCTCAGGGAAAGATCTGATAAGTCAACTGCCTCCTTCCTGTTTGTGGAAAAACACTTAACATCTCTTTGAAAATCTTGATCCTTTTTTGGGGAAATACTTGTTTTTAAATTAACGATCTCACAGTTCTCCAAACCCCCTTCAAAAAAAGTGTTTTCAGATATCAGGCTGAAATTTTAAGCCTTAGTGGGTAAACTTAAAGGGGTCACAAAATAATATAGCATTTTGATCTACTAACGTCAGTCTGGAGCAGTTAAAATTTTCTGTGGGCTTTTGAGAAATGGCAACCCACTCCAGTACTCTTGCCTGGAAAATCCCATGGACAGAGGAGCCTGGTAGGCTACAGTCCATAGAGTCCAAAGAGTCAGACACGATTGAGCGATTTCACAGAAACATCTCACTATAATCACTCTTTTTCTCTTGAAAAAGTAGAGGTAATTCAGAGAAGTAATTAGGAGTAACAGGCTGAGACATTTGAAGGGAGTCCCTAACAGATTAAAAGCTTAGAAGACTCTCCCATCACCTTTTAACTTCACCTGAGCCCTCCAATCAACTTGACATTGAGCCCAAAGAGAAACAGGAATCAAGAACAGATTTTACAGTATTCACTTTAGCAAGGAGAAAAACAGGATTCAGTTATGGACTAGATTGAAAAATATAATTAGCTATAGATGTTGGCTTTAAAAAATACATCTTTTTCACTTGTAAAACAATTTTAAAACTTCTGGAAACGTTTGTATGTGCAAAACACATGAATCTTCACGTGCCCATCACCTAGCTTTAAAATTTCGTGTGACATTTTATTCTAATTAAGTTTATTGGTACTAATTAAGCTCATCTAGTGAATGGGAAGTTCTATATTTTTGTGGCAGTTGAATGAGAAAATGTATTACTGGTCATGCATTCATAATACCTCCTGCAAATCAGCCTGTTTAGATCACAAGGCCAAATTACCTAGCAAGAAATAAAAGAAACTTTGGATTGTGTAAAAATCACCCGAGGCCTTTGATTTACCATATTTATGGTTTTGTTGTTTGTTTGTTTGTTTTGGCTGTGCTGGGAGGCTTGTGGGATCTTACTAATAGTTCCTCCAACCGGGGATCAAACGTGGGCCTCAGCAGTGAAAGCTCCAAGTCCTAACCACTGGACCACCAGGGAATTCCTTGATTCACCATATTTAAATGCAGGTTCCAGGCCGGCCCCAGACAGTTGGTTTTGGTACATTGGGTTGGTTGGAAACTTGGTCTGACAAGTTTCCCAGTTTGACTAGATCAGATCCTCAGTGGACCACACTTTGGAAAACAGCTCCATCTTGCAATCCCAGACCTATAAAGTGATAGAGAAGTTTGTCTTGGTAACGTAGGTCACAGAGTACTCCCACCTAACAAATTAGGCTAGGCTTGTCACCTAATTAATGACCTTGAAACATCAGAAACAAAAGGCAAGTGTCAAAGTTTTGTTCAAGCAGCGTTTTCCGTTCTCCTATGAATTCAGAAATGGTGAGCTGATTGCTGAGTGTGCTCCAGGGTCCGTGCCCTGCTCAGTTCCAGCCCCTTAAGTCCACTTGAACTTGCTTCTCAGACAAGGGTATCAGCTGTATCTCTAGAGACTGTGGTTTTCGGACTGGAAGTTATTATTGCCTGATGGGAATCAAGTTCACTTAAGTCCCGTGTTTTTTAAGTGTGTCTCTGGATCTTTAACCTCAGAGTTCACCCATGGTTCTCTGTGCATTAGACACAGTGGGCTTTGTGCTTTTTGAAAAAGCTGTGGCTTCCTGGGAACTTCAGAGAAACCGTTCCCTTTGGGGAGAAGGGGGGTTGTAGGGCTGATGGTGACCCGAGCACAGACATGGTTCTCTCTCCCCGGGTACAGATGCCATGCCTTACTCATCTGTGAATCCCCAGGGCTTCCAGCACAGGGCCTGGCACCTATTCCTAGTACCACTGAGAGGGTGCCAGCCTGAAAGAAGAGGGTGGGCGGCAAGGGTTGCTAGCTCACAGGGGGCTTGGTCTGTGTGGAGGCGGAGTGCCAACACGCAGAAGGCGGTGGAGAGTGGCTGTTATCCTGAGTCCTATGGGGCCTCTGCCAGGATCAGGACAGAAGAGCAGTGTCTGTCTGCCCAGCAGAGTGGAGAGGGTCCAGAAGCTTCGCAGAGCGTCATGAGAGGGGCACTGAGTTCTTCCTGTCCCCCAAAGGCCTTTTGGGACTCTCCTTTCTAACGGGAGGGGAGCCCTGGGACCTGGCTTCTCTCAAGAACCAGGCTTGCTTTCAGCACTGACAGATCCCAAAATGCACGGTGCCACTCTGGGAAAGGGGCAGCTGGGTTCCCTGCGCACCCAGGCCCCAGCTCCGTCCTCCTCCCCAAACACATGGTTTCTCTTGCTGTTTTCTCGGCTCACCATTTCCTAACCTCCCTCTTTTTAATTTGTTGCCCATGTCCATTCTTCTTTTTCTCTTTCTCCCTCTAGACTTCCTCTCCTCATTCCTAAAAGTTATATGCATGTCTTAAAGCCTGGCCCTTTCGTTTCTTGGGGGAAGGGGATGCCTAGGCTGGGCCTTGGGGAGCCACCCTGTCACCTGGCAGGTAAACCATCCTGGGAGAGGGGATAGGAATCTTGGAAATGTGAGATGGAGCTGGAAGCAGGATTCCTGGGAGGTTCAGTTAGGGCTTCCCTGATAGCTCAGTTGGTAAAGAATCCGCCTGCAATGCAGAAGACCCTGAGTTGGAAAGATCCCCTGGAGAAGAGAAAGGCTACCCACTCCAGTATTCTTGCCTGGAGAATTCCATGGACTATAGTCCATGAGGTCGCAAAGAGTTGGACATGACTGAGCAATTTTGACTTTCAGTGGAGAAGATGTGTGAATCTCCAGAATCTGAGTATTCTCCAAACCTCTAGTCAAGGAGTCACCTTCTCTCCATCAAGTGGGACCCCCAGTCCCTTGCGTTCATGCTTTACAGAAGAATTGCAGGGCGGATCCTGTTGGCATTTGCCAACGGGTCTCATCTTCCTAGCCACGTCCACCTAAGCCATGCTCATTTGTCCAGAGTTCTGTAGGGACTTGCTATTGAAGTAGTACATTTAATCAGTTACTTCAGTTCATTTGGATGTCAGGCCCTGAAGTTTTATAAAACTGCTGCTTCTCCACTGAGACTGCTCCTTTGGTACCCACGTGGTCCTTAGCATCTTGCAGGTTTGAGATGTTCCGTGGGAAGCCTGGGTCTGCTAGGACCATCTCCTAGTTTTCATAGACCAGACAGATGACCTAGTGGCTGAGCATTTGCCGCTCCTGGATTCTGAGCCTCTGAAAGAGTCTCTCCACGCAGGGCTCTAAAGCCAAAGACAGTAGGTTTATACCCAACGCCAGGGCAGCAGCAGAATAGAATAGCTCTGTGTAGGCATTGCCACTTGAGCAGGTGGTTTATTTCTTGTTTCAAATTAAGTAACAACTCTTCTCTTCTTTGGGGTCTGTTAGAACATCACTCAGAGAAGGCAGTGGCACCCCACTCCAGTACTCTTGCCTGGAAAATCCCATGGATGGAGGAGCCTGGTCGGCTGCAGTCCATGGTGTCGCGAAGAGTCGGACACGACTGAGCGACTTCACTTTCACTTTTCACTTTCATGCGTTGGAGAAGGAAATGGCAACCCACTCCAGTGTTCTTGCCTGGAGGATCCCAGGGACAGGGGAGCCTGGTGGGCTGCCGTCTATGGGGTCGCACAGAGTCGGACACAACTGAAGCGACTTAGCAGCAGCAGCAGCAGCAGCGCATCACCGGTTCTTACAGAGCCTTGAAAGAGTGTCAAGTTGTGCTGGTATTTGTTTTACTTTCTAAGGTTACATGTTTTCTAAAAATTTTTGGTTACTTTTATCTAAAAGACACACACACACACGTACATGTTTGCACACATGAGAAGCGTTGGCATGGGGGCTGAATCTGGGTGGACCTCGGATTCTGTGCCTCTGACCCCACCCCGCATGAGGAATTCTATACGGTGCAACCCTGTCACCCCCTACTCCGGGGTGGAATCCGCCAGGGATAGTTTGGGGTGTGGGCCCTGGATTTGCTGCCATGCTCACTCACTAAATGTGCCCCCTGTTCCCCCAGGCAACTCGGAGCTCCTCTTGGTGTTGACATGATGACTGTGCAGGCCAGCCAAGGGCAGCCACAGCCGGACTGAAAACCTGGGCTACAGATTGGCTGACAAGTAAGAACTTTTCTCCCCCATGACTGCAGAAGTTGGCCCAGATTCTCAGTCTCCTTCCTTTTTCCACTGCCCTTCCCTCCTCATGAACCCCACCTCCCTGAACTAAGGAAGCTTTCTGGTCTAAGTCGTCGTGATGAGCCCCCTCCCCTGTAAGCCGTCTCCATGCCCTGTGCTCAGTCAACAGCACAGGACCACAGTGGGCAAGGGGAGGCTTGGCTGACGCCCAGGGCCCACTTCGGGCCTTGTCCCCATGTACACCTTCCAGTCCAGGGTTTATTTTTCTTTTTTAAAAACTTCATTTTATTTATTTATTTTTAGCTTTTTAGTTTGTATTGAGGTATAACCAGTGAACAATGTTGTGATAATTTCAGGTGAACAGCAAAGGGACTCAGCCATACATACACATGTATCCATTCTCCTCCAAACTCCCCCACCCATCCAGGCTGCCACATAACATTGAGCAGAGTTCCCTGTGCTTGCACAGTAGGTCCTTGTTGGTTATATGTTTTGTTCAGGTGTTTTAATTATTGCTGAGCCCTAAAGCTGTGCAGCTGCACCTGTCCACTTAGCCTTTTTACCCATCTTATATTAGCAGGGTTGTTTTCTCCCTAGATGGAGCCCTTTCCTCCGGTACCCTGTCTCACATTCTGCGGTGGAGTTGGCAGTCACTGAGCTGTTCACAGATCACTGAGCCGTTCACAGCTGTGCACCCCAGTCCAGAGCCCCTTCAAGGGCCACAGAATCCTGGACACAGGAACTAGAGAAGTTCTTGGATCCAGCAAACGTGCAGAAGGCACTCTGCCCCTGATTTCATCATCCTTCCCGATGCTGCTTGAGCTTTGTAATTCCAGGGTAGTTTTCTAACAGACTAGCCTTTTTTCCTCTTCAGTTTTTAGATGGACCCTCAGTGATTGTAAAGTCACTCCAGATGTTTGGAATCTTAGACAGTAACTATAACTATTACAATAACACTAGTTACCATTTATTGCTATCAAGACTTATAATGTACGCCACACTGTGGGTACTTTTACATATATTAACGCATCCTTTCACTCTTTTAACTTATTGACTACCTGCTATGTATTGAGCATAGCGAACAAAATAAATTTGGCCTCTGCACCAATAAAATTTCAGTATTCTCATTGTAAGGTGAGAAAAATGAAACCAAGATCCAAACCCAGGTCCCTTTAACTCCAAAGTCATATATTCATCTACTGTCAATGTTATTTAATAGTACATATGATGTTAATGATTATATATTATATCATCAGTTCTCACTAAGCGTGAACTAACTTGAATTGTGTTTTTATGTGTCCTGTCTCTTTATCTTGCCTCTAGACAGTAAGAGCAAGGAGTTAAATTTCTGGCTTTTGAATTCTCAGTAGAATAACTAACTGATTCTAACTCTGATTCTGACTAAAATTTGAATTTATGCTAATATCCTCAGTGGTGACCGAACTATTAAAAAAGTGTTTCTTTTTTGTAAGCGCTCTATTATGAATGGTAATTGATTATTTAAATAAGGAAATCTGCTTTGATAGCCATATTTAACATATGAAAATCTGTTTGCAATTTCACAAGTTTCTGATTTTATGCTAAGCAACCAAGAACAACATAATTTACACGTTAATATCTCAAGCCAGGAAGAAGTCTTTATATAAACAACCATTAGTCTCTGGACTAGAAAGCTAGATAGTAACAGGATGCGTGAAATTGCTAGTTACTCATCCCTCATGTGAACCTTAGCTGGAGTTTCCAAGAGCCTGTGTGTTTCGAAAACGTGCACCATGAGGTCGGTCCATGCATGCTTGCTCTTCTTGGCACTTTTAAGGTCACTGTGCTCAGTCATGACCTTTGCTGGTGGAAGAAATGCTTTGCATTTCAAAACACCGACACTCTCATTCTCATTGTTGTTGTTCCGTCACTAAATCGTGTCTGACTCTGCGATGCCGTAGACTGCAAGACACCAGGTTTCTCTGTCCTTCACTGTCTCCCAGAGCTTTCTCAAACTCATGCTTATTGAGTCGGTGATGCCATCAGCCGTCTCATCCTCTGTCACCCCCTTCTCCTCCTGCCTTCAATCTTTCCTAGCATCAGGGCCTTTTCCAATGAGTCGGCTCTTCACATCAGGTGGCCAAAGTATTGGAGCTTCTGTTTTTCTTTCTAAATAATTTTTAACGTCTTCATGGCACTAACTGATCTTCTAAAATCACATTTGGAGGCCTATATCCTCATACGTTTGTGTTGAGTGAGACCTTTTTGCAGTGACGGAAATTGTTTTCTACTCCATCCAGTATAGTAACTGTTACCCACACTTGGCTACTGAGTTCTTGATATGTGGCTGCTGCAGCTGAGGAACCAAAGCTTTGATTTAATTTGATTTTAGTTTAAATAGCCACATGTGGCTAGTGACTACCATACCAGACAATGCAGTTCTAGGCCATGCAGGAAATCTGAATCTGTTTGTTTACTCGCTTATTCACACAACAAGAATTAGTGACCACCTACTCTGCCGGGTGTTGTTAGGGGTGCTAGGGTTGAAGCCATAGACAAAACAAAATGATCCCTATCCTCCCGGAGAAACCAGTCTAGTAGGGTTCACATTCTAGAGGAGGTTCCAGTCAAATGCAGCCAATCACTGTGGCTTTACCCACTCAAGTCAGGACACTTTATCAAGCCGAGAATTAGGGAAAACTTCATGACTTATGGCATTTGTTTTAATTTTTAAATAATCATTCCAAAGGATCTTCTTTTGGTATAATCTATCTCGTGAAGCTTCTATTTTCATTGGGAAAAAGCTAACAATAATGATAACTGCCATTTATTGTACACTCACACCATTCTAGATACGTAATATGAGCTAGCTTATTAAATGTTTACAGCCACCTTGGTAGGTATGTTTATTGTTATTCCCATTTCACAGATGAGAAACTGAAGTTTAGAGAAGTTAAACAACTTAGCCAAGGTCACACAGCTGGTCAGTGGTTGAATTAGGATTTACACCCAAGTCGATTGAACGCCACAGTCCAAAAGCTCCTTTCATTCTGTTTTGCTGTCTCCCCAGGAGAAAAGCATAAAGTGATTTTTTAAATGGTGGTTTCAATGTTTGTGGCTTGCAACTGGTATCTAACATTTATATCTGAAAGTGAAAGTGAAAGTCTCTCAGTCATATCTGACTCTTTTTGACCCCATGGACTGACTATACAGACCATGGAATTCTTCAAGCCAGAATACTGGAGTGGGTAGCCTTTCCCTTCTCTAGGGAATCTTCCCAACCCAGGGATCGAACCCAGGTCTCCCACACCGCAGGCGGATTCTTTATCAGCTGAGCCACAAGGGAAGCCGGACAATTTATACCTAAGTTTTAGCAAATCGCTATGACGTGTGAAGAACAATAACTAAGAATGCCTCACTCGATGTTTGTTTTTCTTGTTTAGGGTCAAAGTGGACGGTCCAAAGACTGGGGAAGACTCTCAAAGGCAGCCATTTAGGTCCTCCATCCCTTTCCTAGAGACTGATCAGATCCGGCCTTCCGAAGCAGCCCCCTGGAGAGCCTCTATAACCTGATGCTGGAGCCAAGAGTGGACTGTTTTCAGCAGAACATGTTCAGCTCAGATATGATCATCAATGACTCAGCTTCAGATCTCAGCGCTAAAGGAACCAGCAGGGCCGGCAAGAGGCAGCTGGGCAGTGTTCAGGACCCGTGCCCTCCCGCCCAAGGCAAGGCCCGGCACAAGTCCCTCAGCATAAAGGACAAGATATCAGAATGGGAAGGGAAAAGGGAGTTGCCCACGCCTGCCCCTGGCAGGAAGGCAGATGGCCAGGAGGGTTACCTGATGTCCTGTGTGACGGAGAGGAGAAGCAGTGATGGTTCGAGGGCTCGGGTCACCGAGGCTCAGAATGGAACAAGGCTGGACGTGGAAAGTAGAGAGGATGAGCGGGATAAAGTAAAGGTCAGAGCACAGGACGCTGAGCAGAGGCCGGACCTGAGCCAGCCAGCCCGGGAGCCGGCTCCCAGCTTGGGCAGAGGCCGGGAGCCCAGGCTTGGCAAACAGCGCTTTCAGAACGATAGCCTCTCTGTGCTGAAGCAGGTCAAGAAACTCGAGCAGGCTCTGAAGGATGGGTCTGCCGGGTTGGATCCCCAGTTACCAGGCACATGTTATTCCCCACACTGCCTGCCGGACAAGGCCGAGGAGGCGCCCACCCTTCCTGAGCACCGTGGGGGTGGGGGCGGCTCAGAATTCAGAGCCCACCGCTTGGACCTCGAAACCAGGGAGCCTACCCTCGAGGCTGCCGAGGAAAGGAAAGGCTTGTGCAGGAGGCCCTGTGACCAGAGCCTGGAGAGTGTGTACAGAGGCTTGGAGGACCCCCCCACAAAACCCTTCATCAACCCCTTGCCCAAACCCCGGAGAACTTTCAAACACGATGGAGAAGGGGACAAGGATGGGAACCTAGGCACGCGCTTCCGGAAAGACAGAAGGAACCTGCCTCCTCTGCCCTCTCTACCTCCCCCGCCCCTGCCCTCCTCTCCCCCACCCCCCTCGGTGAACAGAAGACTGTGGAGCGGGAGACCAAAAGCCAGTGCTGACCACAGGTAGGTGACCAGTGACTTTATGCCCCACGGCCACTGTCTGTTCTCAGCCCGTTTATTAAACCATCGGATCTTGTAGTTAGTCGAGACCATCCGTAGCTTAAGACGGTTCACTGATTAAACCTGAAGACGTGGTAACTGATGTACGGGTGTCTTGTGCTTGTTCCTTGTCCTGAAAAACAGAATATTCACTTCAAAAGATCGCCCTGTAGATGTGAGTGAGTGCTTGTAATTCGGACAGTAACCAAGGGTTAAATGAAAGCATGTGTTAACACTGGCGATCTACTAACTGATGCTCGTTCTGCCACTACCACCCCCACCTTGTGCCTGGTGCTCCAAGTCTCTCCTCCCTCTTGCTTTCGTGTTTTTTCTTGGTTTGGACTCTAGAAACACACTGCCTGGCCTATCCTGGCCCTCTCACAGTCTGTCTAACTTGGAACAAGTTACTTAATGTCTCGAGGCCTCAGTTTTCTCATTTATACGTGTAGATGCTCACACGGTAAATATTCGGTAGTATTAAAATACCTTTAGATAATAAACCCTGTGAATGCTTAAAGGTAAAATCTGTGCTTTGGAGACAATTTCTTTTCTGTTCTGAAACCTGATCTCTAGTCTGTTTCTGTAATGTGCTAATTGGTTTGATACGTCCTAATCTGGAAACCCTCTACTGAGGAAAAACTCCTCCAAATAGCTGTCTGTCCCTGCTGTCACCACTGCTTCCCGCCTGGGTTTAACCTGACTCCCTGCAGTAGGGCTTTTGCTACTAATCCTAGAACTTCTGTTGGCCAAGTCCTCCTGTGACCTCCGTCTTTGCTAAATCCAATTTGTCAGTTCTCTGTGCTTTTCTTGATTGACCTCACTTAGCCTCTGCAGATGGAGAAGGCAGTGGCACCCCACTCCAGTACTCTTGCCTGGAAAATCCCATGGATGGAGGAGCCTGGTAGGCTGCGGTCCACAGGGTCGCTAAGAGTCGGACACGACTGAGCGACTTGACTTTCACTTCTCACTTTCATGCATTGGAGAAGGAAATGGCAACCCACTCCAGTGTTCTTGCCTGGAGAATCCCAGGGGTGGGGGAGCCTGGTGGGCTGCCGTCCATGGAGTCGCACAGAGTCAGACACGACTGAAGCGACTTAGCAGCAGCCTTTGTGGACCAGCTTGACTCACACCCTCTTGAAATCCTATGTTTGCTATAGGCTTCTAGACCTCCTGCTTTCCTGATAGTCACACTTCACTGGCTGCTCCTCCTCTCCATCTACCTGTTGAGTAACATCCCCCCTCAACCCATCTACACCCCATCCCAGGATCAGGTCTCCCCTCCTCCATCTACATGCACTCCCATAAACTGGTCTCCCCGACTCTCATGTTTTTAAATGTTCCTTACATGCTTATGATTCCCAAACGTAAGTCTCTGGCCCTGACCCTCTCCTAGCTTTTGGTTTGTATAGTTATCTCCTGCTTGGGTCCCCATTTGGTTATCTAATAGCTTGGACTTAATATGTCTAAACCTAAATTCTCAATCCAGGCCACTACTAAAATGATCTTCTCCCCAGATAGATGCTCTCTGATTAAATGGTATCACCCTTCATTTTGCTTATGCCCCAAACCCTAGGAGTCATTTATAATTTCTCTTCTTTTCGCACACTGCCGATCTAATTCATCAGCAAGTCCTTTGGTTCTAGTGTTAACGCATTTTCTTAAGCCTGACTGTGTCTCCTCCACTGCTGCCACCTTAGTCACGTTCTATCTACCTGCCCCCTCACCCCAGTATTGTCCTTCCCAGCAGCCACAGGAGGCTTTTGGAAATACAGATTCAATCATATCAGTTTCCTACTCAACATGGTCTATCAGGAAGGATTCTTCGGGTGCCAAAAGTGTAATTTCTTATGTTCTCTTCTAGGGGAAAAAAGGGTTGGCTACTCTAGAGTTTCTAGAAATACATACATATGTATTATATCCTTTCAAAAATGAAATCATGCTGTATACCAGCCATGTTTTACTGAAGATATCATTGAGATATTTCCATGTTGCCACCTTTTTCTTTTCACCTTCCTTTTTTAACTGCCATCTTTACATCGTGTGGCTAAACCATTTCCCTGCTGATTTACATTTAGGTTGTCTCCAGTTTACAAATAATGCTGTGATGAGCAGAATATAGCATTAGAGAAGACTCTAGAGCCAGAGAATTTACTAACTCCACTACATCCTACCTGTGTGACATTGGGCAAGCTACTGAATTTGTCTGAGCCTCATTTTACTTATCTGTAAAATGGAGATAATTATAGTAACCACTTCATAGCTTTGTTGTGAAGATTGGATGAGTAGATATTTGTAAACATAAGTTAAAACAGAGTCTGGTATATAGTAAATGATTAATAAATGTTAGCTGTTACTTTTTTCTGGCTGTATTCTGTTTAATTAATCAGGGTATGTATTTCTTTTCTAGGACCGAACAGTTGTAAATATTTTAACCTCATAATCTATTTTACCATCTAGTAGAGCTTAACAAAAATTTCTTATTGTTGCTAATAATTAATCAGTGGATTCTTTTGGACATTCTACATATTCTATCATGTAATATATACAAGTGATCATTTGGTCTCCTTTTTAATAATTATAAAGCTCTTATTTGTTTCCTGATTATTCTCCTTATTCAAAAATGTCTTGAATATTCTTGGATGTATTTTTCTAAGTATTCTATGTATCACTGTGAAATTTCACACATAGTAAATATGTCAGCTTTTAATTGAGATTCCATCCATTTGCTAAGTATATGGTGTTTTATCTTTTTGTTGCCATTGTTAATGGAATCTTTTTTTCTCATTATATAGTCTTTGTATTTAAGAAAACTAGTTTTATACACTACTCATTTAAAACAGCCCTTGAAGAAATTTCTTACTGTTTCTAACTATCAGTTGATTCTCTTGGACTTTCCATGTATATAATAATATTGTTTGCAAAGAGTTATCATTTTAAGTTCTTTTCTTTTTGATTTTACCTCCAAATTCTCTCTCTTACTATATTGCACTAATACTTTCATAACAGTGTGAAATAATAGTGCTGATAGCACTGGGCAGCCTTGTCTCACCCTAACTTTAATGATAATTCTTCTGGTGTTCTACTTTCAAGCACTCCTGCTGGATTTACATTTTCTTTCTATCAAGGTAGTGTTCCCTGGTAATCCTTTTTTTTTTAACTAAGAGTTTTAAAAATTAGGATTGGGTTTTGTCAAATTACTTCTCAGAAACTTCATATGATCATATGGTTCTTCTTCTTTGACCTATTAAGTCTAATATTCTATTTAAGATTTTTATAGGAGTATTCTGTAAATGGGACTAGTCTATACATGGATTTTATTGTCCTAACTTTATCAGCTGTGGTATTAGTGTCTTGTGATATCTGTAAAAGAATTTGAGGGCTTCCCAAGTGGCTCAGTGGTAAAGAATCTACCTGCCAATGCAGGAGACATAAGAGACATGGACTTGATGCCTGGGTCAGGAAGATCCCCTGGAGGAGGGCATGACAACCCATTCCAGTATTCTTGCCTGGAGAATCCCATGGACAGAGGAGCCTGGCGAGCTACAGTCCATGGAGTCACAAAAAGTCGGACATGACTGAGCATCCAGAAGGAGAAGGATAAAAGAATTTATAGGCTTCCTTCTTTATGTGCTGAGAAAGTTTGAATCCATCTCTAATTCTAAAGTCTTTCCCAAACCAGCGCCAACCTGAGAGCCCTGGGTGCTCTCGTGACTTTTCTGCTTCTGTCCCCGTGCTTCTCCAGAGAAGCCCTTCTGTGCCCTTTCTGGGCTATTCCTCCAAAGAAGGCCTCTTTCCCAGGGGCAGGTTCATTTTGGGAAATTGGAGTCTTTGAACTGTGTCATCTGTGGGCAGACAGATCAACCTGGTGAACAGTTATTCCCATTATCTTTTCTCTCTTAGCTACCATCTGCTCTTTTCAGTCCTCTAGCATTTTCTCTAAAACCGGCTAAAGTTACTTTGTTTCAGTCCAAAGATGAAATTTTTTTTGGCCAATTTGGATATGGTTGCATCAGCTGTGTTTAAAGAACTTTTGGCTTTGGAGTTCTAGTTTTGTTTGAAATTGTACAATGGAGGTGATGAGGGCAAGATGTTCGCTTTCTACTCTTAAAAAACAAAATACGCTCTTTATTGTGGTCCTGTCGCTTAAAAAAAAGAAAAGAAAAGGCTTAACTCTGAATTTGGCAGACTTACTGTCCTCTCTGAGGCAGGAAAGCCAAGCCAAGTTGAAGAAAGAAATGATTAAGGATTTTGAGGCTATGAGGGTTTAGAATTACACGGCCAGGCTGTGCACTGCCGAGAATGTATCCAGCTTATTTTCATATGCCGATTAGTCCACCTCAGCAAGAGCCAAACCAGTGGATTCCGATTCTGGGTTTGAGAAAATGCCTTTTCTTTTTCTTCTCTTTCTCTCTTCCTATTTTTTCATGCTCTTTTTTACCCCTCTTTTCTTTCCTTTCCCTCCTTTGCCTTCTTCTCTCTTCTTTCTTCATTTCTCTAAAGCCCCAGGAAATTAAATGCAAGGACTTACGCCTTCAATCCTAAAATGGAACACGAGAAACCCTCACATGTCAGGAAATTCCAAAGATAAGGTTCCTACAGCAGCATTAACTTGGTTATGTATGTTTTATGGCATACGTTTAATAACTTTGGCAGGAATGCCTTGAGGCTGACATTTAACAAGAAAAGTTATTTTTTAAGTGTAAGCAGCATCCCGAATTCACATGTGTCTGTATCCCCAAAATGTTTTGAATTCATATTTTTAAATTTTAGTTTAATTTGATCACATGACAGAGTTTTTTGGATCTTTTTGAAACCGAATAGCCACGATGACCAAAATTTCAACTTTTCAACTGATTATCTTGGCTCACATAGATTCAGCCTTTCCTTGGGGCTTTGGTGTAAGACTTCGAGAACTTTTTGAGGACATGAAACCTCGGTCATTAAGTGGCTGCCAAATCACATGGTACTATTACCGATTCTATAATTTCCATCTTCTCTAGGACTGATGGGGACCCCCTCAGCAGTCTAGCTGGGCAGCCACCCTCAGCTGTCATGCGTCTGGTCTCTCATGTACCAGCCACGCTGTCGTCTGTCCCTGTCATTATGAGTCTGTCTCGGTCACCGTGGCATCCATGAGGCAACTCTCCCATGCCTAAAAACAATATTTTAAAATCTTCAAAGGGGCAAATTGTTTGATTCATTTGAGATCTAGAGCAAAAGTTACTCTGAAAGCATCTGAGAAGCTTGACTTTACAAATTCATTTAAAAATTTCAATAGCAGTTGCATTGGAAGACAAAAAGATGAGAGAGTGGTCATTATTCTTCATTAGAACAGTAATTGTCATGTTTTATTTCTCATGACAAGGTGGAAATGATGGATATTAGGCACAGTAGTGGCTAAGGATAGTTTTTCTTTTTTTTATGATTCAAGATAGTTTTATTACATCAAGCTATAGATTTCTAATCAAGCAAATATTGAAAATATATCATTTAGTGTTTCTCGTCTGACTAGTCCCATCTCTTTAGCTATATCTTTTTAAAGGTGTCATTTTTTTTTTCTGTAAGCTTAAAATACTTTTAACATATTTTTGCAGAAAATAGCATACAATTTGTGTTAATCTTTCAAAGGTAGACTTTTGCATTTATATAAAAAGCAAGAGACATAGAAGGTCTGTAATTTGAGCAAAGTTATATATAAAATTGATAAAGCTAAAAGTAGTTCTCTTTGAAACTCCAGTGTTTGTTAGGTATCAAAGTGAGGGCAATGAATCAGCCTTTTCACTTCAGGAAGAAAACTACAGTCCTGCATACTCCACAGTCTGCAAGATAGTTTTTGCTTCTTTGTGAAGAGTTTAGGCATTCCATGATGACTGACAACATTCTAGGAAAACATTCTTCTATGAAATAGTTACATTTTTCTGTTTGACCCAGCTTCAATGTTACTTTTAAATTAATAATCATCTCTTGGAAAGAAAGGATCTCTGAAGAGCTTTTCTAGGTAATTTTGAGGACCATCATAAACTGAGTTAGCTGTATTTTCCCCTTTCCTTTTTTAGGGGGATATACTGAACGTGCGTCAAAATGTGCAGGGTGATTCAGCTGTACTCTTTTACAGTGCTTTCTTCTAGGCTTTATTATCCTTAGTATGTCATATATTAGCTTTGAATTTGATGAAGATGGTCAAAATAGATCATCTTTGTTCATAAACTTTTTATTTTCCAAAATCCTCCCCATCCTAAAAGTATTAGGAAAATCTAATATGGTGTACCCATTGAGGATGTCTGTATCTGAATATCATTTTTTTTTGGTCAGTATCCTTAAAGCAATATGAATTTGTACTGAACAATTCAATACCTAATAAGGGCCTGGAGTAAAAGATGATTTTTTTTTAACTCCAAAGAGGAGTAAAATTAGCTTGATATTTTATTTATTGGTTTGAAAATCCTTTGAAGAGGTAATAAGGAGACAGAAGGACTGGTGCCCAGACTAACTTTGACAGTGTCATTCAGCTTGTTCCTTTTAGATTACCTACCAATATCCAAGTCTTATTCTTATAACAGTATTAAAATCTTCTCCAGACTTCAGCTGTTTGTGACACCAATGATTGCTTCCAGTTTTTTTTTTAGGTGATCAGTTTTAATGGTTGCATATCAAAGGCAGACTGTCTCTCCTACAGCCACAGTAAGGTTGCATGTGTGTGTGTGCGCTCAGTTGTGCCTGACCCTTTGTGACTCCACGAACTGCAGCCCGTGAGGCTCCTCCGCCCACGGTATTTCCCAGGCAAGAATACTAGAGTGGGTTGCCATTTCCTTCTCCATGGATAGTTTTTTATTTTGGATCCAGGATAGAGATAAGCGGAAACACAACATGTGTAGTCATAGCGCGGGACGGAGGAGCTACCCAGTAACAGAGTGAGAGCTTAGAGCTGAAATAAGCATACTCTTGCTTAGCCCTCTACTCAGATCACCTGGGGACAGGCTGGCACCTGGCACCCTTTGCTACAGTGCTGCAATGCTTGCTCCTCAGCAACAAAATACTGCACTGTTGGGGCAAATTCTGAACAAAAGATCCAAAGAGACCAAAAAACGCAACTGCCGCTTCTGAAGAACTGGGAGCAAAAGCAGGGTACTGTGCATGTCTTCTGCACACAATACCACCTAAGGGATGGGCAAAACACAGAAGTCACCCCTCTGGCCCAACCCCTAGACACAGTCCTCTCCTCACATCGTATAAGGAACCAGTTCACCTCCCCCAGTGAGTGAGCAAGCAAGGGAACCTGCTGTTTGTTCTCGCTCCAGCTGCTGCAGAGTTGCCTGAATGAAGTGTTGCCTGAATTGCTGGTCTGGTCCGTGATCAATTTCTGTTGGTGAAGGAGGCCAGGAACCCTGGTCAGTAGCAGTGGTATGAATGCCCTTCCCAAGAGGAAGAGCTGCACCTGGTCACCGGGCATGGAGGGACAGTGAAGGCACTCGGTCGTGGCCGACTCTTTGCGACCCCATGGACTGGGGCCTACCAGGCTCCTCTCCTTCCATGGAATTTTCCAGGCTAGAGTACTGGAGTGGGTTGCCATTTCCTTCTCCAGGGGATCTTCCCAACCCAAGGATTGAACCCAGGTCTCCCACATTGCAGGCAGATGCTTTACCGTCTGAGCCACTGGGGATGCCCACTGCCATGGAGGGAAGCAGGGTCTGTGGCAGCTGGGGGCGGGGGTGAGGGATTCAGAGCATGGCATCCTTGGTTTCAAGCTCATGTTTTAGGTAGGTGCTGGGTCTCAGGCCATCCAAGCAGATCTAAATACAGCCAAAAATAATTCTGGGGGCGAAATATGTTCAAAAAATTGACAAAAAATCAGCTCTCAGAATACAGATAAAAATTTTTTTACCCACAAATAGGGATGAATTGTAAGCAGTAAAGGTGGCCATTAAAACCAACTTTTAAAATATTCACTCATTTATTCAGCCAACAAATATTTGCTATATACCTATGTAGTATTGGGGCTTCCCTGGTGGCTTAGATGGTAAAGCATCTGCTTGCAATACAGGATACCCGGGTTCAATCCCTGAGTTGGGAAGATCCCCTGGAGAAGGAAATGGCAATCCACTCCAGTACTCTTGCCTGGAAAATTCCATGGACGGAGGAGCCTGGTAGGCTACAGTCCATGGGGTCGCAAAGAGTCGGACACGACTGAGAGACTTCACTTTGTTTCTTTCTTTTTTCTATGCAATATTAGGTTATAGCAAGGAACACGGTAGACTGAGACCCTGCCCTCATGAAACTTACAAGCTAGTAATAGAACTACACACCTAGTTCTGTTATTCACCACTCTCAGCGCTGTGAGGAAGCCGATGGTGCTGTGGGAATGTTCAGCAGGGGTAACTAGCCTTTCGTGGAAACAGGGCCAGCTTGGGTACAAGGGCCTCAGGTCCCCAGACACGGGGGTGGGCTGCGGGATTAGGGATGCATTTTGAGTGAACAAACAAGCAAAGACCCGGGGGCAATAAGGGCTTGAGCCCACTGGAGGACGTGAAAGGCAAGGGTTAGGCCAGAGGAATAGGAAGGTGTGAGCTGAGATGCAGGGGCCTCTAGAGTCAGCTCTGAAAAAGCACTGTAGCCCAGGCAACGGTTGGGCCTGTTACTAAAGAGGAACAGGAAGCATTTGAAGGTTTTTAAGAAGAGGGGAGACACAGTCCGATTTGTGTTTTTTAAGAGCTTTCCCCTCCACTCCACAGCAGCGTGGAGACTGGCAGGGGCACCAGGGGACAGGGTGGGTAGTTGTGGGGGGTGGGAGGAAGATCACACACCTGGGGTCACCCTGCAGTGTAAGTAGAAGAGGGGACTGAAAGAAGCCGGTGGGGCCCAGGGATACTGTGTATGTAGAACTCTGGTTAATTGGCTCCACGTGGGCAGTAATGGAGAAGAACCTGCACAGGACTTCCAGGTTTAAGGCATACACACTTGGATGGATGGTGACAGCCTTTGCAGTTCACTTTGAGCTTCCCCTGCGTCATCTGTTTGTTTATTTTTGGCTGCACTGGGTTTTCACTGCTGTGTGGGCTTTCTTCTAGTTGCAGTACTTGGGTTCCTCATTGCAGTGGTTTCTCTTGTTGCAGAGCACTGGCTCCAGAGCACAGGCTCAGTAGTTGTGGCTTCTGGGCTCTAGAGCATGGGCTTAACTGCCCTGAGGCATGCAGAATCTTCCTGAACCAGGGAGCAGACCCATGTTCCCTGCCTTGGCAGGCACATTCTTAACCACTGAACTGTCAGGGAAGTACCCACATGTCATATAAGTGGAGACATGGGATGAGCTCTTACGTTAGTATTTCATTTACAAAAATATGAAAAAATCACAAATGACGTCCAAAGTACTACTTGAAATTGCAGGGATTTGGGGTTTGTTAGTTTGTTTCTGGCCACACGACATTTCATGTAGGATCTTAGTTCCCCAACCAGGTATCGAACCCATGTCCCCCACAGTGGAAGTGTGGAGTCCTAACCATTGGACCACCGGGGAAGTCCCAGGGATTTCTTACCTTTGCATCACCAGCTGTGAGTTCAATTTCACTCTTCAAGAAGGTGCTTATGAAACATTCCCTGGTAGCTCAGACAGTAAAGCACCTGACAGAAATGCGGGAGACCTGGGTTTGATCCCTGGGTCAGGAAGATAGATCCCTTGGAGAAGGAAATGGCAACCCACTCCAGTACTCTTGCCTAGAAAATTCCATGGATGGAGGAACCTGGTGGGCATCGAAAAGAGTCAGACATGACTGAGCGACTTCACTTTCTTTCTTCTCTTTCTTATAAAACACGCAACTGAATGTGGAACAAACATGGAATTGAGTAAATGAGAAAGAAGCCAGTCTAGATATGGTTATCATTAGCCTTTCAAAATTTCCTTTTAAAGTTAATATGTAAATAAAGGTATTAAAACCTTTTGCTGGGTTAAAAAATATTTTCATAGAAAAGACTCAGCTAAGTGATAGGATGATTAGTTTAATCAATGAGCCTCAGAACAACAGGGCTGCAGCACCAAGGGGTATTTCCGCAGAGAACAGAGACAGTGCTGAGGAGGAACCAGCCACCTAATAAAGCTATGATGTCGCTGAAAATATGTTACCAACACAGGACGATGAGAAAGCGAACTGTGTGGTTGGAATTTTCTTTTCCCACTGCCTCTGGAAGCGGGGCATGTAAAGATTTCGGGTTTCTTCTTCATCATGTATGGACAGTAGTTTCATGTTGCTTTAAAGTCTGTCTTTCGGGCTTCCTGTATAAGAATTAGCCGCCTGAAAAGCAACATTTTAATACAGAAATGGAACTTCTTTTTAAGAAATCCTGTGATGAATTCTTTTGCGTAGTAGAGTTTTGCACTGTGATTAATTGTCCTCTAATCAGCTTTTTTTTTTTTTAATGGAAGTTTGTAACATTTTAAAAGTGGGCTTTTCTAATACTATTTAGACTGGTGTTACCTTTTATGTGTTGGTAATCAAATGCAAAATACAGCTGATACCTTGTATTATCATCTTATTCTTGAAAATATGGAAAGATCATAAATAACATTCAAATTATAGCTTGAAATCCCAGAGTGTCTGACAGCAGCTACTTGGATTACAGGCTAATCCCATCCTAACAAACCCCAGCAGATGATCCAGATTCTTGTGTCACATATGCTTGAAGTAAGGGAGCCATCCACTGGGACTTGGAGAGCCTTTAGCATACAGACATCTTTATTGTTAGGGCATTTATTATTAAAACATTTAAACTACTCAAATATTATTTCATAAATGCGTACATGCTCAGTCACTCATTCGTGTCCAATTCTTTGCAACTCCATGGACTGTAGCCCGCCAGGCTCTTCTGTCCATGGGGTTATCCAGGCAAGAATACTGGAGTGGGTTGCCATGCCCTCCTCCAGGGAATCTTCCCGACCCAGGAATCAAACCAGCATCCCTTGTGTCTCCTGCATTGGCAGGTGGATTCTTGACCACTATGTCACCTGGGGAGCCACCTATTTCATAAATATAATAATTTTATTATTTTAAGATTTGGCCTATACAAATATTGCTTCATTGATACCTCAAATGAGATGCGAGGTGTTTAACAGCAGACAATGATAGAGCTCTCTACAAGGCAAAGCAAGGCCCAGCTGCAGCCTCCTTCTGCAATCAAAGAAAAGACCTAGCTTGGCCAGGGTCATGCTGGAATCCCAGGCAGTCAAGGTTCTACCTGTGGGCAGTGGCCACCACCCTGTCCCTCTGCTGCTAGGAGTAGAGCTTCCAGCTGCTGTGGCAGAAACTGCTTAGCTCCCAGTGAAGTGCCCCCAACCTGTGTCCCCATGAGGGTTCGTAGCATCTCTTCATCATATAGTTTAGTTGCATTATGGAAAATAGAGGGAGATAGAGGGCTTACCTGGGCAGTGCTCAGTAATGCATAATATCATTTTATATAGGAATTAATTTGGAAATTCCCTGGCGGTCCAGTGGTTAGCTCTCCCTGCCCAGGGCCCAGGTTTAGTCCCTGGTTGGGTAGCTGTGATCCCACAAGTCGTGAAGCCAATAAATAAACAAATAAATTTTTTAAATTAGTTCCGATTCCACACAAAAACCTTTGGAAGCTTCACCTGTTTTAATGTGGGGCCTATGACTGCAGCTGTCCTCCTGCCTTGCCTTACTCCAGCCAGTTTTCCCGGGTTCTCCTGCTGTAACTGGGTACAGTTCACCTTCGGTCTCTGGACCTGTTTTTTCACGCATAACATGCGTGTAATATCCGCCACAAGGTTGTTGTAAAGTTTGAATGTGCTGATCCAAGGTAGGCCCTCGGTCAGCTCTCAGTAAGCATTGAATGAATGATTCTGAACAGTGTGCCTTTTCCCTACCATGTAGTGTACGTGATGAGGACTCTAGCCGATGTAAAATTTGGTCGGCCCAGCAGGGGAAACCCAGGAGTTCTGGCCCTTCTCGGCCAGTTACTTGACTGTGCTCTGGGCCACAGCTCCAGCCCCAGTGCACCTGCTGGCTATTGCCAGCCTGGGCTAACGGCACCCGGACTGGGAAGTGTTCAGGGTGGGTTCACAGCACAGCCCATTCCCATCTTAAAGAAACAGCTCAGACCTGCTTCCCCTCCCCCAGCCCCTTCTCCTAGAGCTCTGAAGCTCAGTCCTTCCTCTCCTCGTTGGACACCTCAAGGGGAAAAAGAGGGGGCTCATGGGTCAGTATCCCCTCCTTTGGGGCATGACCTTCTGCTCCTGAGCCCCAGAACCCCAGGTGACAGTTTGAGCCTCCCAGCCTGACTTAAGGCCATAGAGATCCAGCCTGGAACCCTGTCTTTGTGCTCCTAAGTGCCAAGTTCAAGTATTAAGGAATGAGGGTGGGGTGGAGATAAGGGGCGATGAATTCAGATGTGCAGATATTAAAAGTATAGGGCCTAGGCAACTCCCTGGTTATCTAGTGGTTAGGAGTACACTTTCACTGCTGGGGCCTGGGTTCAATCCCTGGTCAGGGAGCTCAGATCCTGCAAGCTGCACAGCCAACCAATCAGTCAGTAGTATAGATCCTAAAGAGGAGAAGCCTTGGGAAACTCCTACACCCAGAAAGAGGAAGAGGAAGAGAGCTGCCAGTGCAGGCCAGGAAGAGTGGTCTGACGGCGTGTGGAGTTAGGGCCGCCTTGCATCCGCCTCCTCAGACCCTCCAGAGGTGTGCCCCTTCCTTTGCTGAACAATGTGAACAACACTTTTGTAAAATATAGTAAAAAAGGATTATAAGAGGTATGAAATGAAAAAAACTCATCAGTATACAAACCTCTGTTTGTTTGTTTTGTAAGTTTGTTTTTTTTTTTTGTAAGTGCATTCTGTCAGATTGCTTGAAAAGTTTGTAAACACTTACTGTCAATTTCTGTATTTACCTTAGCAAGGACTGGTAAGAGCTGGCACCCCAGCCCTGACCATGGGTTGCACTCTGAGTGCTGCTGCCTTTCACTGTACAGACCAAGTGGTGTCATGCAATGAAAGGAGCAGCGTGGTTAGGTTTTACCAGAGACTCACTGGTGACCTTTAGGAGGAATTTCAGAAAAAGGATGTACACGGACAGGTTGAGAGAGTAAAGGAAAGAAAAACCAGTGAACTATGGTAAACTAAGAGAATAACCTCTGCTTCTCCTCTCCCCCCAGTTAAAAGTGTTGGCAAGGAAGGAAGGTGAGAAATAGCAGAACTGCAAGGGCCGTTGCTTCAAAGGAAGGCTTTTTAAGATCGAGGAACCCCACACAGGTTTGGGCTTCCCGGGTGGCACAGCGGTAAAGAATCCAGACTCGGGTTCAGTCCCCGGGTCGGGAAGATCCCCTGGAGAAGGAAATGGCAACCCACTCCAGTGTTCTTGCCTGAAAAGTTCCAATGACAGAAGAGCCTGGCAGGCTTCAGTCCACGGGATCACAGAGTCAGACACAACTGAGTGACTGAGCGTCGAATGCGTGTTTAAGGAAAGAGAAAGAAGCTAGTGGAAAAGGAAACATTTTAAATGCAAGAAATCCCCAAAGCTTGGCAAGTAGGCAGATAGCCTCTGCCTGCTTCTGCCCTTCTGTTGCACGGCACTCTCCAGCCTGTTCCTGCAGTCCAGCAAGCTGACTGTCTGTCTGCCGTTCCCTGAAAAGCACCGAGGTCTCTTTAACCTTAGTCAGGACTTTCTCATACATCCATCCCTCTTTTGGGGACACTCTTTCCCTGACTAAGTTCTTTTTATTCTTCAAATCTCAGCTTCAGTGAGTGACTTTCTCATTGAGACCTCCCCTAATGCATCCCCCAACCTGAACTGAACCTCCATATCCTCCCAACCTGTGCTTTTCTGTCATTGAACTTATTTGCGTGTGAGCTGGTTGAACATATGTGTTCCTCCTTAGAATGTAAGCTCTTTGAGGCAAGGACTCTGACTGTTTTAGTCCTTCATTATCAAACCCTGAGCACAGTGCCTCCCTCAGTAAGTAGAGCACTGGCTACATAAATAATTAGTAACACCACAGCAATAATAAAAATAGCTGGTGTGCTCAGTCACTCAATTGGGTTCAACTCTGCAACCCCAAGGGGTTTCCTGTACAGTATGTTCTTATTAGTTACCTTGTTGGTATATAGTAATGTGGATATGTCAATCCCAATCTCCCAATTTATCCCCCCTCCCATGATAACTAACATTTGTTGCATGCTTATTAGGTGCCAAGGATTTTATAAACATTCTCTTTTCTATTTTTTGGACAGTCCTATCTACTGTCCTAATTACTATCTACAAATTAGGACACTTAAGTTTCAGCTCAGGTAGTTTATCCAAGAAGGAAAAACTTGTGAATGAAGGATTCAGGATCTGTGTCTAAATTTATTAAATCCTAGAACAGCCCATGTGGATGTAGGATGAGGGGAGGGTGGTAATAAGCCAGGCCCCAGACAGAGAGCCAGCCATGTTTGTACAGATCTCAGAGTTCGGTGGGGTGCCTCAGCTGACCTTTGGGTGTCTGATTGTAACCACTTGGGTGAAAGAAAGGGGGAGGGACCCAGGCCTCTCCTCTGCTCTGAACTGGCCATCACTGTTCCTTTCTGGTTATTAATGTGTGTTCTGTAGAACATTTGAAAAATCCAGAAAAGCAGAAATGAAGAGAGGGCATCCCTCAGTCCTGAGTTAGCTCTATGTTTCACTTCCTTTCTTTTTTATCTCCTCCTTACATATGTTTACTTACGAAGTTGGGTTTGTATTTAAATGTATACTCTACAATCTTTAGTTGGCATAATAGCATAAACATTCTCACAAGTAAAAGCCATGTCTCATATTTGAAGATTTTCACACTATCTTACAAGAAACAGAGTTGATTTTGGCATTAGAAATTTTTATAAGAAAAAAAAAACTTTTATGGCATATATTCTCTGAACCAACCTAATATGATTTAAGTTCTTGGGTTTTTTTCTTCCCACCTTGTATAACCCAGGAAGTCCTATGAGTTTGAAGACTTACTGCAGTCTTCCTCTGAGAACAGCAGGGTGGACTGGTACGCACAGACTAAGCTGGGGCTCACACGCACTTTATCGGAGGAGAACGTCTATGAAGACATTCTAGGTAAGAGGCCGAAATGTCTGCGTGAGTCTGTCTGTGAGAAGCAGGGGGAGGGAGGTGGGGCTGGCTGCTTAAAACACACACACGCTGGAAGACAAACATGCACTCAAATGATAGAGCCAGGACGGGTGGACGGGTGACCAGGGTGAAATACGTGAGAGAAAATGAGAGGAAGCGCTGGCGATGAATGGCCAGGGAGGCAGCGTGGACACAGTGGGAAACACACGGGACCTGGAGCCTTAATGTCTATGGCTGAATCTTGACTCTGCTACTTGTTAGCTGTGTGACATTAAGCTGGCGACTTAGCGTCTCTGAACTTCGTTTCTCTCATCTCTGAACTAAGGAGGATGATAGATACTTAACAGGGTTGTTAGAGGACTGGAGAAGATGGTAGGTAAAATATCTGGCTTGTGACAGACTCTTGGTGAATTGTAGTGATTACTGAACGCAGGAAAACTGAAGACTACCATACTCATTCCAAAACTGTAGGAGTGTGGCAGTAACGCTATCAAACTTCAGACTGAAATGTATTTGAAAAGTAACTTTGACCTCGCTCCCAAGAATTCTCTGATTCCAAAACAGGACTCAGATTTACAGAGCTTGTGTGCATTTAGATTTGGTGAGTTAAAATCTTCAGGGAGGATCACAGTTTCAGTGAGATGTCTGCATATGTTGGGGTGGGAGGAGGGCGGGGAAGAAACGAGCTGGTGAGAGGGGAAAACCCATCTGTGTACCTATGCAAGGGGCAGATCGGGCAGATACACACATTCCTGCATGCACACAGTGATCAGCACTGGAATAAACTCCTAGGTGGGAGGAAACGTGAGACTTGAAGAAGCCAGGATACTAAGCCGAGCTATTTGAATTACTGAGTCCAAGCTGCCAGAGACAGGTTCCTGCCAATGCAGTAGATCCAAAATGGGTACGAGATCTGGAGATCCCTTATTGTGTGCCTGGCAGGGTAGCTTTCAGTTACAAGGAACAGAAAACCCAGCTGAAACAACAAAGGGAGTTAGTTGGCTCTCTCAGGTTAGCTCCCTTCTCAGCAGGTGTCCCACGATCTCCATGATGGCTGCCGTCAGTTCCCCAGGGTCCCTGCCTACAGCGCAAAAGGAAAGCCTGTCTCCTGCAAGTCCCAGCAAACACCCCGAGGTTCACTCTCACTAGACTGGGTTAGGTCCCTGTTCACCTTCAGAGTCCAGGAATGCCATGCAACAGTGGGCTTAGGCCTGGAATATGAGCCCTTCCAGGATGATCACTGAGGCCAGGATTCAGAATATTCAGATTGGCTTAAGCTCTGAGACCAGGAGTGGAGTTAAGTTCACACATCTGAGAATGGGGAGACAGAGACTTACCCCGGTGAAAACCGAGATCCATTACCAAGAGGAAGGCTAAATGCATAGCAAGACAACACACATCCCCACAAGGAGACACCAAGGTGTTGGCTAGAGATCTGATAAGGAGAGCTTCCTTGGTGTTCCCAGTTTCTGATCTGTTCATTGCCTTTGACCACAGATCCGCCCATGAAGGAAAACCCTTATGAGGACGTTGAGTTACATGGTCGCTGCCTCGGGAAGAAGTGTGTCTTGAACTTCCCAGGTTCTCCCACCTCTTCCATCCCTGACACACCTGCCAAGGTATGAGCCCCCAGAGAAACGGTGCAGGGAGGGGGTCCCCAGCTCCGTGGCCTTGAGCAGGCTGGGGTTCTGGGTTACATGGGAATACCAGGCATCCTCACTGCAGGCTCCTGGATTTGTTCGTCAGTGGCCTGCCTCCACTTCCTGCCTCTAGTTCTCCTGGAACCCTCTGCTCAGCAAGGCTTCCTAAAGAAGCGTTGTAGTGTCTGGCTCAGAATTCTCCCCAGCTGTAAATAGGATAGTACATCCACGTTACACAGCTGTGAAGAAGAATGTCCTGACATAAAACAAACTCATATATGTTTGTGGATGCACAAGAATGTCTCTGTAATGGTCCCTGAGAATGAGTTAGCGGGCACCTCTGCAGAGTTGTCTGGGTATCTAGAGGTCAGGAAAGAATACTGACATTTTCTCAGAATATCTTTTTGAACCTTTTGCAGTTTTGTGGTATGTGCATACAGAGAATATTACTGTATTCTCATACATGATAACTGCAACACATTGCCTAGGAACTGAATTCATATTCTTTTTCTTTAACACATGTAGTTTTATTCATAATGATCCAAACTGGAAACAACCCCAATGTCCTTCAGTGGATGAATGGTTATATACAGTGCAGTACATTTATATGATAGAATATTATTCAGCGTTAAAAAGGAATAAGATGTATACCAACCTGGATAAATCTCCAGAGAATTATGGCAAGTGAACAAAGCCACTCTCATAGGTTTACATACTACATGATTTCATTTGTATACTTTTGAAATGACAAAATTAAAGAAACAGAGAACACATTAGTATGAATTCATATTCTTTAACATAACATTGCACATTCTTCATAATGGATCCCTGGGCACCCATTTCCCACAGTTCCTCCGTATAAAATCTTCTCTACAGCCAAAGCCTACTAACTGCCTCTGATGTCGTAGCTCCAGGAGAAGCAAATGTTTTCTCTGAAGAGCCAGGGAATGAATATATGGTCTCTGTTTTGACTGCTCAGCACTGCCATTGTGGTGTGGAGCAGCCACAGACTATATGTAAACCAGTCAGTGAGGCTGTGTTTCAATAAAACTTTATTTACAGACACTGAAATTTGATTTTATATAATTTTCACATGACACATAAATATATATATATATATATATTTAGTCCTTTAAAAGTGAAACTGTTCTTGGCTCATGGCCTGTACAGAAACAGGCGGTGGCCCAGATGTGGTCCACAGGCTGTGCTCTGCCTGGCCCTGCACTAGGTCATTTCTACCTCTGCCCTTGGCTCTTGCCTGGACCTCTCCCTTCCAGTCCTATAAGGCCCAGATGTGGTCCACAGGCCATGCTCTGCCCAGCCCTGCGCTAGGTCATTTCTGCCTCTGCCCTTGGCTCTTGCCTGGACCTCTCCCTTCCAGTCCTGTAAGGCCCAGCTCAATCATGCCTCCTTCAGAAAACCTCCAGGCCATCTTAGTCCCTGGGACTTGTTCTCCTCTGCTCTCCTGTAACACTCAGTGGGCTAAGCATTCATTTTATACTAATTTGTATATTCCATCTTATGAAATCTCTTACGTCGATGGTTTGAAGTCTGACTTAAGTCATGTTGCTGTTTAGTCGCTAAGTCGTGTCCAGCTCTTTGCCATCCCATAGATGACAGCGCGCCAGGCTTCCCGGTCCTTCACTATCTCCTGGGGTTTGCTCAAATTCATGTCCATTGAGTCAGTGATGCTATCTAACCATCTATTGAGTCATGTAATATGTCTTAAAAATATCTCCTCAACTAGACTATAGACTCCTCAAGGTCAGAGAGTATGTATTTGGTTTCTTTGTGTTTCTCATAAGTAGTTGTTATACAGTGGTTTAGTTGTTGAAGAAATTAAATGGAGACCGAATCCAGGCTACAATTGTCAGTTTAAATCCCATCAAAAGAATCTGTTTCCAGCCTAAGAAAAGAAGCCAACTTCCTCTCTAGGCTCCACTCAAGGTCAGCATTGGCTGGCGGGCGAGGGGTATACACATAAGGCCTGATAGTCACAAAGGGAATCTTCCTCAAGACAGTGGAAGGTCGAACCTTTCACAAAGGCTGGATCTTACTGGCCCAAATCAATTGCTACAGTACTTGCCAAAACCAATTAACTGCTGTCTTCTCCTCCTATGGAAAAGAGCATGATCAGGAATAATCCATGACAGCCAATAATTGACAAATAGTTTCTACTTGCCTTTGAAATGTGTTATTTGTGTTTTCACTGGAATTTGGATGTGCTCAGCATTTAGGGAATCCTTCATTTCCCTCAGTGAATGAGTCTGGCTTAGAAGAAGGCTGTCCATAGACTTTTTGATGATGGCCATTCTGACTGATGAGAGGCGATGCCTCATTGTAGTTTTGGTTTCCGTTTCTCTAATAGTTAGTGATGTTGAACATCTTTTCATGTGCCTCTTGGCTATCTGTCTGTCTTCTTTGGAGAAAAGTCTATAAACAATAAGTGCTGGAGAGGGTGTGAAGAAAAGTGAACCCTCTTACACTGTTGATAGGAATGTAAATTGATACAACCACTATGGAAAACAGTATGAAGTTTCTGTAGAAAGCTAAAAATAGAGCTACCATATGATTCAGCAATCCCACTCCTGGGAATATATCCAGAGAAAACCATAATTTGAAAAGATACATGCCCCAGTGGTCATTGTAGCACTATTTACAATAGCTAGGTCATGAAGTCCATCAACAGAGGAATAGAAAAGGAAGGTGTGGTACATGTATACAATGGAATGTTACTCAGTCATAAAAAGGACAAAATAATACCATTTGCAGTAAACATAGATGGACCTAGAGATTGTCGTGCTGAGTGAAGTAAATCAGAGAAAGACAAATGTCATATAATATTGCTTATAACTGAAATCTAAAAAAAAGGGTACAAATGAACTTATTTATAAAACAGAGACAGAGTCATAGATGTAAATGAACCTATGGTTACCAGGGGGGAAAGGTGGGGGAGAGACTGGGAGGTTGAGTGTGACATACACACACTACTGTGTATAAAGCGGTTCACTGATAAGGACCTATGTATAGCACAGGGGACTCTGCTTAATAGTCTGCAGTGACCTAGATGGGGAAAGAATCTAAAAAAGAGTGGATATATGTATATGTATAACTGAATCACTTTGCTGTACAGCAGAAACTAATACAACAGTGTAAATCCACTATACTCCGATAAAAATCTTTTAAAAAGGAAAAAGAAGGCTGTCACACCCAGTCTGACCCATTCGTATCTTACTCAGTTCTGCCCCACTTCATGCAGAGAGTGAACTCCATGGCCTCTTCAGAACAATGGAAAACATCTACCCAAAGCAAATCTGCCTGCAGAACTGGGTGATCCTCCCTAGTGTCAGAAAATAAAGGCTTAGTAGCCCTTTTCTCTTTTTTTCCCCAAATGTTTATTTATTTTGGCTGTGCTGCATCTTAGTTGCAGCTCTCAGCATGTTTGTTGCAGCAATGCGGGCTTGTTAGTTGCAGCATGCATGCAGGATCAAATTCCCCAATCAGGGATCGAACCCAGGCCCCCTGCACTGGGAGAGTGAAGTTTTATCCACTGGACCACCAGGGAAGTCCCTTAGCAGCTCTTTTCTTCCCCTTCCTGCCAAGCTAAAGAAAACCTTGGTCTTCTAAAACAGTGCAACAGAGGACTTCCCTGGTGGTACAGTAGATTGGAATCTGCCTGGCAGTGTAGGGGACACAAATTCAATCCCTGGTCTGGAAAGAATCTATGTACCAGGGATAAACTAAGCCTGTGCACCACAGCTACTGTGCCTGCACTCTAGACCCAGAGAGTTGTAACTACTGAGCCACAACTAGAGAAAGCCTGCATGCAGCAACCAAGACCCAGTGCAACCAAAAATAAAATAATTAAATTTTAATAATTTTCAATAATTAAATTTTTTTAAAGCAGTGAAACACAGTAAGTAATCCTGTCAATGAGAACTTGAAGTCCAGAGGTGCTATCCTGCCAAAAGATAACCCAGTTGCCCAATGCATATCTGATTGCCACTCATATTTGCAGGCTGTTGGGGCCTTTGCAAGTCATCAGGAAGACCGTGCGTCATGCGCAGTCCTCTGCTTTCCCACATCTGGGTGTCTGGTTTGTGTCCCCGTCCTCGGCCACAGCTGCAGACCTCTCCACCACCTCCATTAGCACACCAGTATTCATGGAGCGTCTGCCACATCTGGGCTGCATCTGGGACTTAGAACTTACTGAAGCAATCTTTCCATGACAACCTCCTCTACCAGCCACAGAAAGGTCCTAAGACATCTTGGAGGGGGCGGTTATTTAACTAGAGTGTGCCTCTTTCTAGTAGAGAGGTAAGGGGTGACTGGACAGATTTTCCTAAGACACGAGAGACATGCAGCTGGGGGCCGATGCTGACGCTTACAAACACACCAGGCAAGCTCCTGAGAAGGGGCTGTTTTCTTTTCTTGTTATTCCCACACGTAGAACAGCACAGCGAATATGGTAGAAACTATTTTTTGTAATAAAGGAAACCTAATGTTCTTTCTTAGGTATTGACACTTAAGGGGGGAAAATTTCACTAGTTGACCTGGGTAGCTCACCCACACCACCTTCCACCAACAAACCATCTGTCACCTCGTGTGGCTCGTAGGGGCAGTGTCTGGTCAAGTGTGCAGGTCTTGGAGCCTGACTGCCTCTGTTCAAACTCACGTAGACTGCTTGCTAGTTATGTGACTGTGAGCAAATGATCTTATCGCTGTGTATCCGTATGTCACTGGTAAAAATCGGGAATGATAATACACTCCTCTGAGACGGTGAAGGACGGGGAAGCCTGGCGTGCTGCACTCCATGGGGTCACAAAGAGTCGGACGTGACTGAGCGACTGAACAGCTGAGGGGTCTTGTGAAGTTAATCAAATTAATTCTTGTATACCACTTAGACTAGTGCCTGCAGCATAACCATTATTTATGTATGTTTGCTTAAGCTATAGAATTAGGCTTTCAATATGTGTCCTTTTAAAAAATTACCTCGTTTTCTAAAAGCAGAACATTCTCATTGTAAAATTCTTTTTAAATACCAACAAGTGTAATTTAAAAAATCATCTGTAATTGGGAATGTGTATTTTTTCTTTATACTCACCTGTATTTTTTTCCTAAAACAGATGGCTATTATGTATATGTGTGTGTGTGTGTGTGTGTGTGTGTGTTTTAAAAGCCTTTTAACAATTGCATGTAATCCCAACACCCAGAGAAAACCACCGTTGACACTGGTTTACTTCCTTCCAGACCGTGTCATACTGTGTGTGTGTGCGCGTGTATGTGTGCATAAGAAAAAGATTTGGGATGATATCGTATATACATTTGTTTTCGTATATACTTTTTTGCTGCTCTATTACATTTATCATGAATATTTCCCCATGCCATTAATTTCTTTTAAAAAATGATTTGTATTGCCTGCAAGGTATGCCATTGTTTTAATGTAATGCCACGGTGGTTCGTTAGTGTAATGTCCCCAGTTGTCAGAACACGCATGCCTGCCTATGTATTCCTGTGGGTGTATAGTCTTGAGTGTTCATGTGAATGTGTGTACCTGTGGGCATAGGTGAACAACTGTATGTGTGTGTGAATGGCATCCCAGTGCTTCCTGGGGGAGTCCTCTGTAAGCGAGCAGAGGAATGAGGTTGAGATAGGTAAAGATGAGGTGGGATATTTTATATCAAGGACCCTTTGGGTTTCCTGCTGTCGGTCTCCTGGGGCAGTAAGACAGGGACATGCGAGGACTGGAAGGGGTTAAGCCACCAGCTGCATTCACAGACAGGAAGGGTGAATGAACCCTGGCTGAGTCCAGGTCAGCTCCATCTTCGAGGCTCAAGGCACGTAGCTTCCTTGCCACCCCCTCTTCCCTAAGGGGGATCAGGGGGGAAGGGATAAATTAGGAGACTGAAATTGATACATATACATTAATATATAAAATAGATAACTAATTAATAAGGATTCACTTTGCTGTACAGCAGAAACTTAATGGTATTAAATCAACTGTACTCCAATAAAGATTTCAAGAAAAAAAGAAAACTATTTCTTCAATGGCATTTTCATTTTTTTTTTCTGATGAGCAAAGCTAAGAATCTTTCATATGTATCTGAAAATTATTAATTTCCTTTTCTGTAAACCTTCAGTCCTTATCTTTTGCCTGTTTTTCTTTTGAATTGTTAGTCTTCTCATTAACTTGTAGCATGTATTAGAAACAAATAAGTTCTATAAATTGCAGATTTTTTATTGTTTTTGTTGGCCTTTTGACCTTAGAACGGCTCATTTTTAAAAATCAGATATTGAGGCTCAGAGAAGTGAAATTCCTTGTATTAGAAGGAATTTCCCTTGCCAGTGACAGGGATAAAGCTGAACTTAAGTCTTGTAACTCCCAGTACATGGTGTCAGAAAGCCTCATTTGTAAAGGTACTGCATAGAGCCAGGTGAGTTTCCACTTGTCTGAAAAGAGAGTGGATTAGACTTGCATCCTTTATCATCCTCCTTTTCCATAATTGGATAATAAGTGTTTAGGCCCTTAACAGCATAGACGGCCTCAGCGTGCCCCTGGGGACTTAGACGAGCTTCTCCTCTTGACCTTCTTGGTCTCCGTCACTGGCAGCACCACTTATCTCTCAGGGGGTCTCTTTGTATTTATTTACTCTTCTTTCTTCCTCTCCCCTCACAGCAGTCCTTGTCCAAACCTGCCTTCTTTCGGCAAAATTCAGAAAGGAGGAACTTCAAACTGCTGGACACAAGGAAGTTGAGTCGGGATGGAACTGGGTCCCCTTCCAAAATCAGCCCTCCCTCCACCCCCAGCAGCCCTGATGACACTTTCTTTAACCTCGGGGACCTGCAGAATGGTAGGAAGAAGAGAAAGATACCCAAGGTAAGGCTTGCAATAAGCTTTGTGTTCAGGAGTACACCCCACATACACACTACAGAGGAGTCTGGGCAGAGATCAAATCACTGGGCCCTCCTACCTGCTTCACCACAGGCCAGGTAGACATGGGGAAGCCAGCAACTGAGCTAGCTGGGCCTTGGTCACAATAATTGGGGTCCTGTAGGGCTTACCAGGTGGCGCTAATGGTAAAGAGCCTGCCTACAATGCGAGAGACACAGCAGGAGATATGGGTTCAATCCCTGGGTGAGGAAGATTCCCTGGAGACGGAAATGGCTACCGGCTCTAGTATTCTTGCCTGGAAAATTCCATGGACAGAGGAGCTCGTCGGGCTACAATCCATGGGATCTCAAAGAGGCGGACATGACTGAGCGTGCACACACACAGCCTTCCTCTTAGCCCTCCCTTTCCCTGCTTAACGACTCTTATGATCCCAAACTGTGTTTCCAATGCCCAGCCTCAAAAAGGGCACATCTCCCTCCTTCATGGCCTCAAAAGCAGAGCCCCCTCCGCTGTGCTCTGACTCAGACTCCATCACCTCCCACTGCAGAGGGGCACCGCATGGAGCCTGTGCTGAGGGAGCTCTTGTCAGAAATGCATCTTTTCTGGGACTTCCCCGATGGTCCAGTGGCTAAGGCTCTGTGCCCGCCCTGGACGTGGTGCAGGTTCAATCCCTGGTTGGAGAACTAAGATCCCACGTGCCCTGTGGTGTGGCCCAAAAAAGAATTAAACAATGGACAGCTTACGTGAACAAGGTTCTCCTCTTTAAAACATATATATATTAAAATATACATATATATCTTTTCTGGCTCTTTTCAGCCCTGAAGGCAAAACAGGCCCAGTGGCTTGTGTGTGCATGAACTGTGGCTGCTCTTTCTTACTTTGGTGTTATATTTCCTTTTGCTCAGTGCAGCCCCTGCAATGCCTGTCATTCTATACTGGCCACTTCGGTACCAACTTACTACAGGAGCTTTTTTTTAATATATTTAAAAAATTTTTGTGTTTTGGCTGTGGTGGGTCTTTGTTGCTGCTTTTGTGAGCTTTCTCTAGTGGTGAATGGGGCCACTCTTCACTGCGGTACGCTGGCTTCTCATTGCAGTGCCCTCCCCCTCATGGAGCATGGACTCCAGGCACACGGGCTGCTGTAGTTGCAGCTCTTATGCTCAGTAGTTATGGTGCATGGGCTTAGTTGCTCCAAAGCATGTGGGATCTTCCCAGACCAGGGGGATCGAACCAGTGTCCCCTGCATTGCAAGGTAGAGTCCCAACCACTGGACCACCAGCGAAGCCCCCAGTACAGGAACTTTTAGAGAAGGAATTCTTCATTTCAGAGTCCACAGATGGACTTCAGGGGATCATGAAACGCATTAAATCATGTAAAGCTGCATGGATGAGTTTGAGGGGATAAAAGGAAGGGAGATGGGTTGTCTATAGGTTTCATCCGATTTTTCAAAGTGACCCACTGACCTAAAAGTCAAAGGACATTTTCACCAGCTGGTCCCTCCTGACTCAGTTTGGTTCATCCGTATTTTGAGCCATAATACTACCTCCATCCCTTTCATTCTTTTTCAAGTGAAATTAAGTCACCAAGATAATCAAGATAAATCACCTTGATAATCAATCAATTCTGAAGGGTAAGGGCAATCAGAGTCAGGTGACCTAACACCTGCAGCCTGGCAGCTGGGAGAGGGCAGCCAGAGGGCCCGGGGCAGGACTCGGGGCTCACTCCCCTCCCGTCTCCTGGCCCTGCCTTGCCCCTCCCAGGGTGCAGTGCACATTGCACGCTGATCATCGGACGTTTGCTGGATGAGTTCCCACTAGCACGTGGATCCCAGCCTCCTTCACCCCTGGAGGAGTCGCTCTCTGTCTCCTTTTGACTGTCTTTGAGTCACTGCCCTGTGCTGTCATTGTGGCTGCTCGTGGGGACCCCAGAGTGTGGGCTCGTGAATCACCCTTACTGCTCCTCTTCTTGTTCTAGCAAGGCTCACACATCTCTGTAATGTCAAAAACCTGCTATTGTGGAATAATTGCACAAATTATTGTGCAATTACACAATAACTAGTGTAACATCTATACAACCTCACCATTTTAGCGAATTAAACAGGAACAATCAAATGAATTAGCTTTAGGTTAAAAGAGCTTTGATACAACTCTAAGTTTGACTGTGTGATCTCTTAATAAGTACTTAACCTCTGTCTTCCACCACCTTCATATTATTTTATTATTTAGAAAAGATTTTTTGATTAAGGAGAGGAAAATATGTGTGCATATATCATATGAAAGTAGAGACGTAGAAAGAAAAGCAGAATTATTTCTGCCACTTTCTATGTGTTTAATTTACAAGCAGCAGTTTGTTTCCTCTTAGTTTATTGCCTGAAATTAAAGTGAGTTGCCACCCACTTAAATAGTGCCCAGGCACTTATTCAAATAGGTTTTGACAGATATAATCAAATCTGGAAAAAAAATCAGCTTTGACAGATACAACCAAATCCAGAAAAAAATCACCTGTTTTACCTGTTACTTTCACAACAACGACAAAATCCTATTAAAACTTTAATCATAAAGGTGAAGTACACAATTCTTCAAAGGAATGCTTATTTTTTTTTATTTTCTGGCTGCACCACAAAGCATGGGGGATCTTAGATCCCCAACAAGGGATCGAACCCACACCCTTTGCATTGAAAGCATAGAATCCTAACCACTGGACCACCAGGGAAGTCCCAAGGAATGTCTAAAAAGAAAACAAATGTCCGCTGTTGCTGCTGCTGCTAAGTCGCTTCAGTCGTGTCCAACTCTGTGCAACCCCAGAGACGGCAGCCTACCAGGCTCCCCCGTCCCTGCAATTCTCCAGGCAAGAACACTGGAGTGGTTTGCCATTTACTTCTCCAATGCATGAAAGTGAAAGGTGAAAAAAAAAAAAGAAAGTGAAAGGTGAAAGTGAAGTCTCTCAGTCGTGTCCGACTCCTAGCGACCCCGTGGACTGCAGCCTACCAGGCTCCTCTGTCCATGGGATTCTCCAGGCAAGAGAACTGGAGAAACAAATGACCAATTATAGTTTATTCTAAGTTTCATGAATCCTCAGCTCTATCACTTGCTACTTAAACTTAACCTAAACTTACCCCCGGAGAAGGAGATGGCACCCCACTCCAGTACTCTTGCCTGGAAAATCCCATGGATGGAGGAGCCTGGTAGGCTGCAGCCCATGGGGTTGTGAAGAGTCGGACATGACTGAGCGACTTCACTTTCACTTTTCACTTTCATGCATTGGAGAAGGAAATGGCAACCCACTCCAGTGTTCTTGCCTGGAGAATCCCAGGGACGGGGGAGCCTGGTGGCCTGCTGTCTATGGGGTCGCACAGAGTCGGACACGACTGAAGCGACTTGGCAGCAGCAGACTTACCCCCACTCTTGAGTATGAAGCTTCTTTTTGATGCTCTGAATCCTTTTCTTGAAGTCAAAGGTTCCTTTTCAGGCACATTCATGACTTCCAGATTTTGGACCCTTAAAGCATTTGCTGTCCAAAACCCTGGCTGTTGTGTTTTGATCTAGCAAGAAGGACTACACAGTCTACTCACAACTGATGAGACAGTGGGTTGGTTGGCATTCCTTCAGCTGCCTCTGCTGAACAGTGTAACTTAGAGTCCCTTCTGGAAGCATGGATGCTCCCCTTGGTTTCTCCCACCTTGGCTGTAAGAGGAATGAAGGTCCCGGTGGAGGAGGGGAGAGAGAAAGAGACACTCCTCCCCTGTATTCTCCTAGCAACCCTGTACCTTCATTAACGCAGCAGCTGAAACCGAGCAGTTATTTACTCAGCGGTGTGATGTCCTCAGGATTCATGAATCACGGCGCTATCCTTTCTAATGAGAAGCCAGCTCCCCCTCAGCACACACAGCAGGTTTGTGTGGAGCCCTGTTTCTTTGGCAGCCACCATAGCAGAATTAAGTACCACATGACTCTCTGAAACACACCATCTTCCAAATGAGCTTATAGTTAAAAATCTTTTTTTCAACTTAAAAATGGCTTCTAAAGAGGCCAGTACTTCTAGTACAGAACACTTTATATTTTTTCAGAACACTCAAAAAAAAAAATTATGTCCTGTTAAAGTTCAATTATGTGACAGCTGGAGAAATGGGGTTAGTGTCGTATCCTACCAGTCAGAACATGCTTGAAAAGCAGAGAAGCCCACTTCAGGGGGGTGTGCTCTCAAGGAGATGGCGGGCTACTGAGAGCATAGAAAGAGCCACCACATGGCAGGGCTTTGGGGGTGAAGGCAGAGGCCTTGTTCAGGTGGGATTCCTGGTTAGGGAGAGAAGCCGACACGGAGAGTGGGCACGGCCGGGGCTGGGCTCTCCATCAGGAGTCAGAGGGTGCAGGTCTCCGGAGATGCAGCAGGGCCATGTCAGGAGCGCTCTGCAGAAGCTGGGGACATGGACCCCAGACCCACCACGAGGAGACCTTGAGAATAAACCCCCCACGCCCTGCCAGGCCCATGCTTGTAGAGAGGAGCCAGCGAGCTCCTTTAGGGAATAGATCAGAAGAGTGGAGGCTAGAGATGGGTATTGGCAACTGTGCCCACCTGGGACACATCACCCAGATTACCATAGCACATCCCTCCTGTTCTTCCCAACGTACAAAATAATTTCAAGCTTTCCAAGGTAGCTTACAGCCAGCTCGCCTTTAATATCAGTAGTTGGCTTGCCTCGATTATGCATGGGTAGACCTCCCTTTCTGCCAACCAGGTGGAACCCAGGAAGCTTCTGCTCTTGGAAGTTACAGGGGATGCTGTAAAGCCGGATGGGAAGTGACCCGGGGGCCTCCGTCACCCAACGGCTCTGCCACAGTCAGCCTGGAGGTTGTGCCGCTTAGAAAGGCATCTGCTGAGCGGCTCAGCTCCTGAGCACCAGGGTGGTCCTGAGAGGCCTCGGCCAGCCTGCAGGAAGGGCAGCGTGCTAGGGGCCGGCCTGACTCCCTGCTGACCCGAGCTTGGACTCAAGAGCCACGACAACCCTGCTGCCTTCCTGCCTGCTGCTCAGACACACTTTGGCATGGTTCCCATGAAAGGGGCCCTGCCTGGGGACAGCTTTTTTCCTGTCTCTTCCTTTTATTGTTTTGTTTTGAGGGCAAAGGCTCCTTCCCAAACCACACTGAGATGGCACTGTCAGAAAGGGTGCAGCCGTCACACCATTAGCCAGTGAAATGGCTCCCTCTGTGTCTCTGCGGGATGCATTAGAGTCAGACAACACCACCCCCCCACCAGAGAGGCTGGCCATGCTCCTGACGGGTCGGGCTTCTATCTGGCTGAGAAGAATGACTAAAAGACGCCAGTGGGCCAGTGGGACGTGTCTCCCCCACCTCCTGCCCCCAGCCCTGGCCCGCCAGGGTCCTCAAAGAGAATGGGCAGTGAGGGCATCCCAGCCCCTCTCAGGGAGGAGACTGCTCACACTGGCTTCCCTTCTCCCCATGTCTGGCAGCTGGTACTGCGAATCAATGCCATCTATGAAGCCCGGAGAGGAAAGAAACGCGTGAAGAGGCTGTCCCAGTCCACAGAGAGCAACTCAGGAAAAGGTAGGGGCCCCGCCACTGTCCCTCCTCCCCCAAGAATCTGAAAACAGGATCTCCCTTCCCCTCTCCTTGTCCATCCATCATGTCAGCCCAGGGCTGCATGCTCTGACCTCAGCGGGGGAGCCACCTTCTTTGCTTAATTTGCACCGAAGGGACCAATATCTTTGACTGGATTTGCTAGAGGTACCATCTGAAGTACAGCCAAGTTAATCTGGAAACACATGCAGTTGGACAAAGACATAATTCGTTCATGACCTTTAAACAGAAAAAAAAAAGAAAACAGCCCCTCTGAACTAGAACTCTGGGATTTGTGCTACCACATGAAAAAGTTTCCTGCATTAGAAAGAACCACGTTTGCAATTTGTTGTTGTTGTTTTGTCTAGTGACAGATGAGAACAGCGAGTCTGACAGTGACACCGAGGAGAAGCTGAAAGGTGAGAAGAGCCGTTGTTGTGCAGGGTGCATGTTGGTGATGGGGAAGGTGCAAAGGTGGCCCTTCCTGCTGAGTGTGAGGGAGACACAGCGTCCTTGCAGGAGCTTGCTGGGCAAGGCGTGGGTGTTTGAACCTGGCCAGGGTGGGCCTGTCCGGTCCCTGAGCCTCTGGCTACACTCTAGAGACTCAGAGTAGGTACCGCTGTGGTGACTCCCTGTCCCTGCACCCACCCGTTATGTTATGGGTGTTCTTCACACCTGTGAAAGGTACAGCGTGCTGGTCTGGGACTCCAGAGACCTGGGGCCCTTGCCCTACTCCTGTAAAATGGCTCTGTGATCTGGAGGAAATCATTGAGATCCAGGGCCTCTACTTCCTCATCTGTTAAATGAAGTTGCTGAAATTATTGGTCCCTGTGGACCTAAGCCTGGTGATCTTAGTCTAGGTCTCAGTGAGTTCTCCACAACTTTTCAGAACCCCAGGGGCAAGCCAGGAACGCTGTAGTCCAGGGCTGCTCAGCGAGGTGATGGCGACCCACCCATCTGCTCAGTGGCCCTGCCTCTTCGGCCTCTGACACCCACCTGCTCCCTGACCCGTCTCGGGAATGAGGCCGACCGTTGTAGCGCACAGAGCGGTGCCAGGAGAGAAGGCAGATGGGAGCTCTAGACCAGGCAGGTCTCTGCCACTTGAGTCACACGGGATGTTTACAAAGCTCCCAGCTCCAAAAGCTCTGGGGTCTGGATTTTGTCCCAGCCCTCAAGAGGAAAGGTGCAGGAAGTGGCTGAAGGGAGGAGTCCCCACCCCATCTGACACAGGAACCCAAGGGTCACTCAAGCCGCTGCCCCAAGTCCAGACAGCAAATCCATGGTGGAATGGTGGCCCCACGTTCCAGGCTTCTGCACCCCAATTAGCCTGGCAGCGGGTTGCTGCTCCTAGAACTTTGGCAAGAATCCCCAGTAAAGAACTTTGTACTAATTTGTTAAATGTGGGAACGCTTTTGTAGGATTAGGAAAAGTACTTTGAGCTGGGAATTCCATAACCTGTTGCAGCTCTGTGCAGTTTGACATTGGGAGTGAGTCATTTTCAGGCGGTCCTCCGCTCTCTGTCTCTCTCTGCTCCCTCTCCAGCCCACAGCCAGCGCCTGGTCAACGTGAAGTCACGGCTGAAGCAGGCTCCAAGATACCCGTCCCTGGACCGGGAGCTGGTCGAGTACCAGGAGAGGCAACTTTTCGAGTACTTCGTGGTCGTGTCCCTGCACAAAAAGCAGGCTGGGGCTGCGTACGTGCCCGAACTCACCCAGCAGTTCCCGCTGAAGGTATGGGGTGGGCCAAGCTCCGTGGCCTGCCATGGACTGCAGCATTCTTGGGAAGATCTTACTGGGACTCATGGTTCAGGGAGATGCAGGAGCCCAAGGAACATTCAGTGTCTAGAATTTCAAAAATGGGTCCTAATTAAAGTATATTGATTTAAAAAAAGTGCTACTGGAGAATTTAGGAGATTTGAGGGGTGTGAGATGCATGACTCAGTTCAGTTCAGTTCAGATGCTCAGTCGTGTCCAACTCTTTGCGAGCCCATGGACTGCAGCAAGCCAGACCTCCCTGTCCATCGCCAACTCCCATAGTTTACTCAAACTCACGTCCATCGAGTCAGTGATGCCATCCAACCATCTCATCCTCTGTTGTCCCCTTCTCTTCCTGCCTTCAATGCATGACTCAAGCAGGGACAGAAATACTCGCTTCCTGTGATCACTATACTGATGGTACCATTCTATCCACTCTCCCCATCTCCTTATCCGGCCACATCTCTCCCCAACCCACCCTAGAAGCCTCTTCCCCATAGACTGCACAAGGAGCGTCACATTTGTGTCCATGCTGCCCGTGTGCCCTGTGTGCCTCTGTTTGTATGTGCGTGTGCAAGAATCCTGTTCTATTCTCACATGGGTCAGTCCTGTGTGGAGTTGGCTTTACCATGTATTGAAGTGAAAGTCGCTCAGTTGTGTCCGACTCTTTGCAACCCCATGAACTGTAGCCCACCAAGCTCCTCTGTCCATGGGATTCTCCAGGCAAGAATACTGGAGTGGATAGCCACTCCCTTTTCCGAGGGACCTTCCCAACCCAGGGATCGAACCTGGGTCTCTTGCATTGCAGGCAGATTCTTTACTGTCTGAGCCACCTGGGAAGCCATCCTATATTATTAATCATGGATCCTAAAATGAAACGGCGCTCAATAAAGGCTAAAGTGGCATGGCCTATCATAGATAAATGACCCATAGGCTTTGGCATCAGTGATAGAGAGCTTTCATCACTTTCTAATGCAGCTCAGCCAGGATTTACTGAGACCCTATTACATTCCAGCTGCTTTCTGCTTGGCCCCAGGGGATTACAAAGATGAGCAGAATGTGTTTCCTGTCCTCGGGGAGCTTACCCTCTGACAGGTGGGCATGAGAGACTCCAGAGACTCACGAGGTAAAGTGTGCCAGTCTCTGTCCAGTGCACACAGTGGTGCTCAGAGACGGGAAGAGGGGAGGGCGCTCATGTCCTGATCCCCTCAGAGCCTGCCTTCGCTGCCACCACCCAAACAGAACCCCAGCATCTGCCAAGACCTGGGGTCCAGCTGTCCCTCTCCTCCTCCTGAGCCACTCTTCCTTCCGTCCTGCCCACTGGAGACCAGCAGAGCAGTTGTGGCCTTGGCTTGGAGTTTAGAACGGAAATATGTGTAAAGGAGATAAGCAATAGGCACCAGCCTTCCACATGGGCACTGACTCACTTCCTCCATCTCCTCCAGGGGTGATCCCTGAAAACCTCAGTGCTACGTATGCCCACGTCTAGTTGGGGACCTCACAGAGCAAGCACCAAGACACGAGGGATGGGCCTGTTATTTTATTTACTTCCCTCGGGGCCTAGCACAGTGTTATACATACGGTGATGCTCAGTGTTCCAGGAGTAAAGTCAGTGTCCCATGAATTAGTTAATGAACCACCCTAACTATCAAATGCTTGAGTTTCCAACGTGGACTCTCCAGCCTCCTAGACATCACATTAAAACTTTTTTTGAATGGAAAGTTGCCTAGTCACTGTGGAAAGGGAGACTAATACAGAAATGTTTAGAGAAAAAGTCATCTCCAGCCCCACAGAGGTCGTTGTTGTTGGCATTTCATTGTCTTTCTCCAGTCTTTTCTCAGAGTAGAATTTTCTTACAAAACTGAGGTCAGACATTGTGTATTTCCGTATCATGTTTTGTAAACCTATCATTATTTACGAACACGTTTCATACAAATTCTAAAACATCATTTTTGAAATTCCATAATACCGCATTATGTGGGTATACCCTGATCTGTTTAGCAGCTCTCTTTCTGTTGGAAATGCATCTTGCTGCCAGCTTTTCTTTAGGTGTTTATCTTTAATGTTCTGGTGATCATTCTCTGTAGGCATTTTTGCATGCCAGGCTACTACATATATCTCCTTGCCTTCACCTGCTCCCTCTGTCAGAAGCCCCTTTTTCTTCTTCTTTCTCCTCATTTTTAACTTTTTCTTGAGTTTTAGCCCCCACTCCTATAAACACCTTGATCGAGGTTTCCGCTCCATATTTGTGCATTAGCAATCATGCCTGGCATATTCTATTAAAATGCTTGACACCTCACAGTTATCTTTCATGACACCTCACAGAGATGAGGCTGTTTCCCAGCCATCTGCGATTGATTGTATTTGTGAGAGAGCTCTCTGTGTGTCTCTTCCCGTAAATGTGCTCCTGTGTGTGTCCGAGCAGGTATGTGCACATGAGTTGATAACTTGTATGTTGATGAGTGTGTATATGCATACATGTGTATGTATGTATTTGTGGGTGTCGTGCATGTGGTCTGAGGGCAGGTGTGTTCAGGTGGTGACTGGACCGTACTGAAAGCACTGGAACTCACTCTCCTACAGGGCTTGCTCTTCAGTTCTCTGATTAATGCTGTTTCCACTATGGAAAAATGTCTTTGTTCCTTCCTTGTGTATTATTTGTTACTTGGGGTCCGTCACTCTGTGGTGATTAATGATCCCCTCAACAACTACACCCAGCTGGTATTCTTTGCAAGACTGTCCGAGGGTAATCAAAAACTGTTGCTTTGGCAGCAGTCTGAGCTAGTAAATTGTCAACTCAAAGACTGTTCCAGTACCAGTTGGAATCTTCTGAGTCATGATGAAAGAGAAAACCATTATAGTTCAGTAAAGAAAGAGTGACTGTTTATTCTGAAGAAGAAAGACTGAAGAACAATTAATGACTGGCTCCTAGTCTACGTATGGTGACTGTGTTTCATTCATCGATAGTTGTCTCAAGCATTATTATATTAGTAGCAGCTTTGGAGAAGGCAATGGCACCCCACTCCAGTACTCTTGCCTGGAAAGTCCCATGGACGGAGGAGCCTGGTGGGCTGCAGTCCATGGGGTTGCTAAGAGTTGGACACAACTGAGCGACTTCACTTTCACTTTCATGCATTGGAGAAGGAAATGGCAACCCACTCCAGTGTTCTTGCCTGGAGAATCCCAGGGACGGGGGAGCCGGGTGGGCTGCCATCTCTGGGGTCGCACAGAGTCAGGCATGACTGAATCGACTTAGCAGCAGCAGCAGCAGCAGCAGCAGTAGCAGCTTTAGTTAAATTTGATCTGGCCGAATAAGGATCATACTAGAAGTGGGTTTCCAAGTTGAAAGCCATCAGCCCAATGCCCTATTCCTTTGGATGCTGTCTTCAGAGACCTCTTCTCTCTGATGTTTCATGGCCTTGGGAAGGCTTGCAGATCCTCTGTGAAGGAGTACCATTGGCCAACAGACCTCAGAAACTGCAAGACTGGTTTAAGGTGGTGCTGTGCTAAGTCACTTCATTCGTGTCCAATTCTTTGCAATGCTATGGACTGTAGCGTGTCAAGCTCCTCTGTGCATGGGATTCTCTAGGCAAGAATACTGGATTGGGTTGCCATTTCCTTCAGCAGGGGATCTTCCTCACCCAGGGGTCATACCTGAGTCTCTTAAAAAGTCTCCTACATTATTAGCAAGTGGGTTCTTTACCACTAGGGCCACCTGGGAAGCCCTGGTTTAAGGTGGAGGCCTTAATGGAAAGATATGAGAAACAAAGTAAGAAATTATCGACAATAGTATATTAAGACTTTAACTTAGATGTTACAATTTCCTAATTTTAGAAATTCACACTCCACTCAGTTCAAGTAGCTGATATTTTAGATGACTGAAGGCAATTTTATCATGGTTTATTTTTTCTTTAACTGTTTATAAGGGAAATGTAACAAGTGTAAACCTATCAGCAACAACACAACAAAAAGCCAACAATTCTTCCCAGCACTTTAGAAGTACCAATTTATAAGCAAACTATCAGGCACCCCACTCCAGTACTCCTGCCTGGAAAATCCCGTGGATGAAGGAGCCTGGAACGCTGTAGTCCATGGGGTCGCTGAGGGTCAGACATGACTGAGTGACTTCACTTTCACTTTCCACTTTCATGCATTGGAGAAGGAAATGGCAACCCACTCCAGTGTTTATGCCTGGAGAATCCCAGGGACAGGGGAGCCTGTGGGCTGCTGTCTGTGGGGTCACAAAGAGTCAGACATGACTGAAGTGACTTAGCAGCAGCAGCAGCAGCATGCTAATTATAAACTTTTTTTTTTTTTTTTTTTGTATTGCAAACTTTATACCTAGAGTGCCTTTTTTTTCAGTTGAGGCAAAAAAAAAAAAAAAACATGTGGCATAAAATTCAGCATCCCAACATCTCCAGGTGTACAGTACAGTGTGGTTAACTACAGGTGCATTGCTGTCCAACAGATTCCCCAGAATGGAGTGCTTTTTGAAGTAGATACCCCTTCAGACACAGAACAAGCAGAGTCACGGCTTTAAATATAATCTCTTAAGTCAGACCTCATCCATTCGTTCCGTTTTGAAGTAAGATGATATTCCTCCAGTCTGTGATGTGTCAGATAAATCAGAGAGCAAGAAGAAGACAGAAATTAAGATCATTTTGATTCTTTCCTGGATTCCATTCTAGCTGTGTGATCATGGACAAATCACTTAACTTCTCTGGGCTTATTTTTTTCTAAGAATGTCAGCCTCGTGTCTAGTTTTCCTTTAATTCTGATATTCAAAGACCTCCTGAAATGAATTAAATTTCACTGTATAACGTAATTTACCTGGATGGATTCACTAAGAAGGGCTGCAAAACATCTCTGCTGAAATTGAAGAGGGCCAGCTTTGCCTAGGTCCAGGCATCAGACAACTAGTTTGTGGCTCTGCCTTGCAGATTTGTGAGTCTCGGATTTGGAAGTGGTTGCTATGACAGCTCTTCCTTATTGATTAAAATGCTTATATTCCAGAATGTTAGGTATAGAGAACATTTCTCTAAAGCACACTATTTTTTCTCCTTGTTCCCCGCATAAGACTATAGTTGAAACTGCCCTGAGGGAGAAAATAGCTTAAGCCTGAGCTGCAAGCCCTCCTCAGCGTGGAGGTTAAGGCGACAGTTATGACTTCAGGGCCATGGGGGCTGTGTGCCTGTCGAGCGTCTGTCTTGCTCACACCGGAGCTTATTCTCCAGCCTCCTCTCGCCCTTCTCCCTGCAGCTGGAAAGGTCGTTCAAGTTCATGAGAGAAGCTGAGGACCAGCTGAAGGCTATCCCCCAGTTCTGTTTCCCTGACGCCAAGGACTGGACTCCGGTCCAGCAGTTCACCAGGTATGTGCTGGTGTCTCCCCGCCCTCCCCTGGCCCCGCCAAGACTAAAGTGAGAGCTAGAGAGAGGTCGTCGATGGCAGACCCGGTACATAAGTCAGTCCTGCTGGTAAGTGATCCTGACAGACTCGAGTGTATAAATTTCCCCCACGGGTGTTTGCAAAGCATGCCTGAAGACAAGACTCATTTTGCCAAATGTGCAGGTTCCCAGACCTCCCACTCCATCTTGGAATGTGTTTCATAAGCTGACGTGATGGGCAATAAGGTAATTCATAGTCTAAGAAAACCTTGTCCAGTGCTGTGAAAATACTTCTGCAGCAACACATCTAGCCATTATTCAGATTGTCATAAGTTTACATTTCTGCTTTAACCCATATTGTTGGGTGGAAGTTTTTTTTTTAATCAGAGGTCTCAACAACTGACCAAACTCAGGAGGCTCCAAATCCTAAGTGTTCGAGGGACACTGAGTACCTCGAAGTTGGCCTGGCAGTCTTTAAGGACAGTCGCAGCTTCGGTGCCCAGGGGAGCTGCCCGGGGCAGCTCCAAGAAGGGCACCACCATTGCCTACTGCTACCCAGCTCCCCCCCATACCCCCCAGTCTTGAGTCACTCCGGGGCTCACCCCAAGAGAGGACCAATGAGCACTGTGTCTGTTCGATGGGATGGCCCAGGTCATAGAATTATATGAGGGCTGAGGGTGGAAAGAAAAGTCCTCACTTCCTCTCAGGACACAGCGACACTTGAGATCCCCGTATCCCTGACAGAGACTCCGGAGCCACAGCCCAGAGATGGACGGGCGGGACAGGGAGCTGCACTTTCTGACAGCCTCCTCCTGAATGTCCCCTGGTGGCTCAGCATGATGATGCAACTTTTGTTCTGTTTTGTAACACACTTCCTGTTCTTTTTCCAGTTGCTTTAGATGTAAAGTTACCTTGTCTATTTGATGTTTTTCTTGTTTCTTGAGGTAGGAGTGTATTGCTATAAACTTCCCTCTTAGAACTGCTTTTGCTGCATCCCATAGGTTTTGAGTTGTGTTTTCATTGTCACTTGTTTCTAGAGATTTTTTGACTTCCCCTTTGATTTCTTCAGTGACCTGTTGGTTATTTAGAAACTCCTTGTTTAATCTCCATGTGTTTGTGTTTCCTGCAGTTTTTTTCTTGTAATTGATACCTAGTCTCATAGCGCTGTGGTCAGAGAGTAACGCACTTCCTTTCATTTTCCCAACCACAGTGAAACATTCTCGTTTGTCTTAACTGGAGAAGATGGGAGCAGAAGGTTTGGTTACTGCCGAAGACTGCTGGTCAGTATCCCCTGCTGTCCGGCAGCGAGAGCTCAATGCGGAGCACCTACTGGCTTCCTAGGGCCTCATTCACCACAGGCCACAAGAGAAGGGACCAGAGGTGTAGCGAGTTCGTCAGGGTCATTAAACACGGGAAGGAGTGTTTGGGGATCCACGTGAGCCTCACTGTGGATGGAAACACTGTCTGCCTCCCTTGAAAAGAAAATACTTTGTCCACTGCTTTCCCTGCCAAATAAATGGCCATCCCCCCTCAAGGCAGGCGTCCTTTCTAATAAAGTGTGCTCAACAGACTCAGAGCTTACAGAGAACTTTCGTAACAGTGGTAAGGGCCGAAGAAGGATGGCTTTACGGCTCATGACACAAATAATTTAAGTGTCTCCTTCAGAACATTAACCTTTAAAAGTCACACACTTACTTCAGTGATATGATCATGCCAAAACATTTTAGAGCTTGTCTTTTTGAGGCCCATTTTTAGGAGTACCTTCAGTAGTGGCAAATCATTTTCCACTGAGAGTGTATTTTAGTCTTGTTATACATAGGCTAATATAGTCAAGAATAATGTGTGGCACATAGTGGCTGCTCAGTAAATATTTGTTAAATTAGTGAATAAAAAAAGTATGGATAGTAATCGAAAAAGTTAAGTGGGATAATAAATTCTGTTACTATAATTACTTTGGAGTTTAAGTATTGAGATTGTTTTCCTTTTTGGTTTTGAAAATTAATAGTTTCCAAAAAGGATTTTTAGAAAAGATTTCTCATTTGGAGTTATAATAATTGTAAGGAATAAATAAGTTCCTTGAGAAAAACCACAGTGATATGAGTAATATGAGTAAACAAGTTAAGTGATATGAGTAAACAAGATTCCTCATTTTATGGTTCTGTAGGCCACATTGAGCTCCTACTGTGTGCACAAAACTCTTGATTTGGTCCCTTTGGGAGAATTTTAACACACGTCTACGTAACCAGAAGTGGTTCCACCTGTAAGACGGGGTATTGGTAACTGCTTACCTTACTGATTTTCAAAAACTCTGGTTTGTGGAAACAGTCGGCACCATGTTAAAAAGATCTGGGGTCTTTCCTCCCCTGAGATTGGTCACACTCGTAATCTCCTTGTGTTTCACTCCCAAAAGCCTGGTGGCAAAGGAAAGCGTCTCCCTGAAGTTTACTGCATCGTGAGCCGCCTGGGATGCTTCAGCCTCTTTTCAAAGGTGAGGACTTTGGCCCCAGAGCAGGGAGGGAGCGTGTGGGAGTTGCAGGGCCCAGGAGGACTCAGGAGACACCCCAACTCCCAGGACTTTTTATCTTCTCATTCCCCAACCTGTTTTCCTTGCCACTTCCTCCTCCTCCCTTCCTTGAGCCTCGCTGAGATAATCACTGGGACAGGAAATGAATGGATGAAGGTCGTGGCCCAGAAAGTGAGGGAGGGGAAAAGGACAAATTAATTGCAGTTGAGGATGGAGGGGCAAAGGCTCCCCCCAGAATGTTCCATGTGCTTTACTTCCCCTCTCATAAGCGTTATCTTTTGTCACATTATGTGTGGTGTATGTCTGTTACGTGTGTCTGTTGTGTGTGTGTGAGATTTGTTATTGTGAGACTACTCTAAGTCTGTCAGAGTGAAAGTAAAAGTCGCTCAGTCATGTCCGACTTTTTGCGACCCCATGGACTGTATACAGTCCATGGAATTCTCCAGGCCAGAATACTGGAGTGGGCAGCCTTTCCCTTCTCCAGGGGATCTTCCCAACCCAGGGATCGAACCCAGGTCTCCCACATTACAGGCAGATTCTTTACCAGCTGACCTATAAGGAAAGCCCAAGAATACTAGAGTGGGTAGCCTATCCACTTCTCCAGAGGACCCAGGAATCAAACTGGGGTCTTCTGCATTGCAGGCATATTCTTTACCAACTGACCTATCAGGGAAGCCCTCTATCAAAATCTTAGTATACCTTGGTCCTTCTTTTTGGAAAATGAAGCAATATATCAGGACATAGGAATTGCCGTGGTAAATTGGCTCAGCCACCCCGGTATTCTGGATTGGCATAAATTACTATGCTGTCTGATGCCAATCTCAAAAATTAGGTGTAACTCAACATTTGTTTCTTCTGTCAATGAGACATAAATATTTAATCTATACATGTATTTTAAGTCCTTAAACATGTATTTCAGTCCAGGTTTTCTTGTGGAGAATTGAAGTCCTGCATCTACTGTCTGTGGATGAAAGCCCCACTCCCTCAGCATTCTGAACCAAAATTCCTGCTCCTGCCCACCCTGTCCTGAGCTCAGAGGAGGCCTGAATCAGACTGATGCAGTGTGACCTCTGGCTGTGGTAGAGCTTGTACTTTACACAGTCGGAAGTGATTAATGGTACCAGCGTCACCTGAGTCATGGCCTTCACTCCACGTGAGGAGATAGTCATTGTACATTACAGTCAGGCACTCACAAGCTCTGGCTCAGATTTGCATTGCTGCTCATGCCAGTCTTCATCATGGGTGTGTTTCAACATGGAGAGGAGGCTGTAGGTCAGAGACCCTATTGTTGTGAGAACGCTTATGAATCTAGGAGTAAACGGCTCCTGCGAGGTAGGCCAGCCTCCAGCAGCAGCTCTGAAATTCACATAAGCTGCATTGCTACATCATGGGCAGGAGATGCAGAGCAAGCGAACATCGTAACATACTCGTGTGATGCACAATCCTGCATTTTCATGTCAGTTTTGTGACTGTGATTTTTTTAAGAATATAGTATGAAGACTTGCTGAAGACCTCACAGCAAATATTCAGCATAGAACCATAGACAGAGCTTTGGCTAACTGATTCCAAGACCTCAGGTTATTTCTAGGTGAGGGGCAAGGACCATTATGGCAAATTGTCCTTCAGTAAAGACAAAAGGATAATGGATAAGAACAGCTTTCAGAATCTCTGAAGAAAGCATAAGTATCGTTGCAATGATGCTGTGTTAACAAACCACAGTGGCTTAAAGCAGCCACCATTGACTCCCACAGAGGGGCAGGGCTCTGGGGTTCTGCTCTGCTGGACTCCGTGGCTCACTCACCCTTGTGCTTCCAGTAGGCTGGGGGTTGGCTGATGCTTCAGGCTGCAAGTCTGGATGTGGGTTTGTCACCCCCCTGAGACAGGAAGCTGTCCCATGCATACACAGGGAGGCGAGCAGAAACCCGTAAGGCAAGTTTCTACTTGCCTCCCAAGCCCTGGGCTTAGCACAGGCACGTGGTCACTTCCGCCTCATCCTGCCTGCCCAGTGGTCCTCAACTTTTTCTCATTACTGTTCTAGTGAGCAGCCTTTTTAGATATTGTTTTTCCTCAATTGCCTCTCCTCCCCATTAAATTTTTAACTTTTTGTCATATTATTTTCTTTCTACTGTGCTAAAACGTACATAACATTACACTTACCATTTCAGTCATTTCTATGTGTACAGTTGATGGGCATTATGTTTATTCACTTTGTTGTGCCACCATCTCCATCATCCATCTGCAGAACTCTTTCATCTCCCCAGACTAAAATTCGGTGCCCATTAAACACTAACCCTCTGTCCTCTCCTCCCCCAGCCCCTGGCAACTACCCCTCTACTCTACTTTCTGTCTCTTTTATGAGTTTGACTCGAGGATCTCATGTAAGTGGAATCGTATAGTGTTTGTCCCTTTTGTGTCTGGCTTATTTCACTTAGCACAATTTTCAAATCATCCATGTTGTAGCATGTATCAGTATTTTATTCCATCGTATTGAATAATATTCCATTGTATAGGTAACATGTTTTGCTTATTATTCATAAGTTAGTGGATGTTTGGATTATTTCCTTTTTTGGCTCCTATGAATAATAATGCTTTGAACATTCGTGTTCAAGTTTTCATGTGAACATGTTTTCATTTCCGTTGGTTAAATACCTAGGAGTGGATTTGCTGGGTCATAATATGTTTAATTTCTTAAACAGACCATTTTTAAAAGAAAAACTTTGCTAGTTTACATTTCCACCTGCAGTGTATGAGGGTTCCAATTTCACCACTTCCTCACCAACACCTGTTACCTGTTTTTTTTATTACAGTCCAATGGCTGTCAAGTGGCATCTCATTGGTTTTGGTTTGTGTTGTCCTAATGGCTTCCCCCCAGAGAAAATTCAGTTCTACAGATATATCACGTATCTGTTTATGTACTTTGGCCCCTTAGAAGGGCACAAACCCTCACAATACCTGAGTGTTTTCACCAACCCCCAACCAATTTTTACCCCCTTGGGGGGCGCTATTCTTCCCATTGAGAACGTATATCATGATCAATGTCACAGGGGAATGCAAATGGACAGAAGCACAGTTTTCAAAGTCAAGGGGGCAGGAACTATACTTCACCCTGTAAGTGGGAGAAATTGTAGGGCCACATGGAAAAGAGTGGCTGCAGAGAGGGTGGATCCGGGTCTTAACGCACAAGGTGAAAGAGACTGGAGGTTTGGCCTGATGAGGACCCCTGGCTTCCCCATGGTTCCGCAGCCTCGGTGGCAGGCCCCCTTCATCTGGAAGAGAGCTCCACCTCGCAGCCCGACTTTTCTGTCCCTTGCAGATTTTGGATGAGGTGGAAAAACGACGAGGCATCTCTCCTGCCCTGGTCCAGCCTCTCATGAGGAGCGTTATGGAAGCCCCCTTCCCAGCCCTGGGCAAAACCATCGTGGTCAAGAACTTCTTGCCCGGGTCAGGAACTGAGGTATGCCATCAGACTCCTCTCCTGTCCCAGGGGGCGTAGCCCTGACAGTGATCAGGTCCTGGTGATCCCACGAGCTGGCTTTCAGTGGGCTGTCACATTCAGTGGTGGCCTCTTGCTCCTCAAGCTGGCCCAGATCATCCATCTGTGAGAGAGTCATAAATTCCACCCTAAGTCCAATCCATCCGTTGGTTGCTGGATGAGAAAACTGTGCCAGGGCAGTGAACATCTTTAGCTTCTCTTAATAGCCAACCACCTTCATAAATCGTATTTGAACCTTTTTAGGGTTTTGATCTATATCACCGCTTCCACTTAATATGCAAAGCAGATTCTTTTCGGGGAAGACAACCTCAGTTCAGTTCAGTTCAGTTCAGTCGCTCAATCGTGTCTGACTCTTTGCAACCCCATGAGTTGCAGCACGCCAGGCTTCCTTGTCCATCACCAGCTCCAGGAGTTCACTCAAACTCATGTCCATCAAGTCGGTGATGCCATCCAGTCATCTCATCCTCTGTCGTCCCCTTCTCCTCCTGCCCCCAATCCCTCCCAGCATCAGAGTCTTTTCCAATGAGTCAACTCTTCGAATGAGGTGGCCAAAGTACTGGAGTTTCAGCTTTAGCATGATTCCTTCCAAAGAACACCCAGGGCTGATCTTTAGAATGGACTGCTTGGATCTCCTTGCAGTCCAAGGGACTCTCAAGAGTCTTCTCCAACACCACAGTTCAAAAGCATCAATTCTTCGGTGCTCAGCTTTCTTCACAGTCCAACTCTCACATCCATACATGACTACTGGAAAAACCATAGCCTTGACTAGACGGACCTTTGTTGGCAAAGTAATGTCTCTGACAAGCTCAAGTGCTACTTTTTATTCATCCCAGTCTTTGAAGCATGTCCCTTTCCTTGGCTGGGTGGGATTTGATACCAGAGCTTGTTTTCATCTTCCCGTCCTTGTATGTGACCCATTCAGCCTTGAGTCTCCAGTTCTAAAGGCCTTCGGAAAAGCGGGTCACCTCTGGGGACGGGCAGGACGAGGATGTGTCTGGAATATTCTGGAACCGCTCAACTTCCCAGCACAGAGAGCAGCAGTCTCCCTGCTGCTGCTGCTACTGCTGCTAAGTCGCTTCAGTCGTGTCCAACTCTGTGTGACTCCATAGACGGCAGCCCACCAGGCTCCCCGTCCCTGGGATTCTCCAGGCAAGAACACTGGAGTGGGTTGCCATTTCCTTCTCCAATGCATGAAAGTGAAAAGTGAAAGTGAAGACGCTCAGTCGTGTCTAACTCTTAGCGACCCCATGGACTGCAGCCCACCAGGCTCCTCCCTCCATGGGATTTTCCAGGCAAGAGTACTGGAGTGGGGTGCCTGCTGCTGGAGAATCCTAAACCACCCCATACAGATGCAGGTGACGTGGCCATGGGGATGTTAACTTTAGTGAGCTCCGCTGTCCGTGCAGCACCAGGCCGGTGCCATGCTGAGAGCAGAAGCCAGGTTCTGCTCACCGTCAAGAGCATGCACATGAGTAGTGACTTGAGATGAACTCAAGAACATGTCAACAAGTACAGAGTGAGGAGATACGTGCACACTATGCATACAAGCTGAAAGAGCCATCCCTGGGGAGGGGTTGGAATGGGGTTGAGTTCATTAAGAATCGCCTTGTAGAGGAGAGGAGCCTTGAAAGAAGTGCTTGGATCTGCTGGTCCTTCTTTGTGAGCCTGGAAGTCCCTTGTGAGATCAGACATTCTGCTGTGGGACTCCAAGGGACCAGCCCTCAAAACTCCCTGTGGGGGCTCACATGTGTCATCGATGGGGTGGGAGGGAGCGGGCTCCAGCCATCATGGCCCAAGGGGCTCTGGTTCTGTGTCCTGTCTCCCCACCTCCACGCAAACTACCCTCACACGCACGGTGAGACTGAGTCCCTACCAAACGTACCTCCTTTCCCAATCTCCTGCCGTCTTTCTTTCCCCAGTCCCTTTGGTTTTCCTGTTTTTCTCTCCCTCCTCCCCTGGCAGTGGGCCTCCCTGCTGAGGACCACAGGGCCCCAGGCCTGCCCGGTGCGTGAGAGGCCTGGCTGACTAGACGGCCCCCTCATGCCGCTCGTGTTCCCTGGCAGGTGATTGAACTGTGCCGTCCGCTGGACTCCCGGCTCGAACACGTGGACTTTGAGTCTCTCTTTTCCTCTCTCAGCGTCCGACACCTGCTCTGCGTTTTTGCCTCCCTGCTCCTGGAAAGGAGGATCATCTTCATCGCAGACAAGCTCAGGTATCAAACCTTGGCAACTTCCGCTGAAGTGTTTGCACGACGGTCAGTCTCGAAATGTCTCTAAAGTGTTTGCGTGACGGTCAGTCTCGCACGGGGTGGAACCTGTAGTGGGGGATCGCCTGGAGTTCAGAGGCAGCTCCTCTGCAGAAGGAGTGAGAGTCAGCAGGCAGCTGAGGCTGGAGGCTTATGAGGCCCCCGAGTTGTGTAAAGTGAGCTGAGCCTGCACTTCTGCACTCGGCTCATCTGGTACTTGGCCTGCTGCTCACTCATTCTGCTAGGCTCTGGGCACCCTACCATGTGCTGGGGAAACGGGGAAAAGACAGAGCTGTGCTTCAAGAGGCCTCAGTCGGGGGTGGGGATGGAGAAGTAAAGAGACTGCCCAGTACCCTGCTGTAAAGGCTGACTAGAGGCAGAGCGTTCTCATTCATAGACAAGACGAGTTCCCTGCATCTTAAGCCCAAGAGCAAGTAGAAAGCATGTTCCAGGCAAAAGGAGCTGTTGGTACAACAGCAGGGAGAGGGGAGGCCAAGAGTTCCTTCAGGAACTGCAGAGCAGCTCAGGGTAGTGGAACTGAGAGGAGAGCCAGGAACCGGCAGAGGCAGGCAGGGCCCTGTTCCCAGGAGGGCTGCAGGACCAGGCAGGAGGCACAGACAGAGCCAGAGGCGTGCCTTCATCTAGGGCTAACAGAATCCACACACACAGACCCGCTGCCCAGCAGGGTGCACCCACATCCTAGGGTCACGTTCGGTGATTGGCAAAGCCCAGGTCACAGATCAAAGAAGATCCTGAAGAAGATGCAGATAGGGGTTGGGGTTAATTCTGAACTTTAAAAAAGAAAAAAAAAAAGAATTCTTGGCATTTTCATCATTTCAAAATACTGAATCAGACAGAGCCTTCCTCTCTTTGGAACTGAGGGCGCAGAAGCGAAAGTGGTGGCTGCTGCTCCAGGGAGGGCTGAGTTGTGGGTCCTGGCTCGAGATAAGCCGGCCAAGCGGGAGAGGCCAGCTGAGAGTCCATCTGGAAAGAAGCCGTGCCAAAAACATGTAAAAATCGGTTTGGAGAGGAAATAATGACTCTCGACTCTAGAAAACAAAAGGGAAGAAGAAGAAAAGGGAAAGAAGAGTGCAGAGGACGAAGCGTGTGAACGTGGGGTCCATCCGCAGGCGTGGTGGGAGATGGAATCCAGCCCTGTCTCCACCGCAGCCCATCTGGTCACCTTGCTCACGCTCGGTCGTTGGACCGCAGCCACCGGGCTCCTCCCAGGCTGCTCCCAGCCCGCCTGAGAGTTAGCTATTCACGTTTAATGTCACAGTTATTGTACTCTCTGTGCACTCTTGTCAGCAGGCCCTGCCTCTAGCCTGCAGCTGGTGCTGTGGGCAGCTCTCCAAGATCCCTGGGCACTGGGGGATTCGGACCAGAGAGTTCTCAAGGTGGGGGCCTGCAAGCTGAGGATGAGGAATAACCCTTGCATGACCAGGATCAGATTTCACCAGTGCTCTAGTGACTCTCTATTCTCTGGAAGCCCCACCATCCCCCACTCTCCGCCATTTTTTTTTAGTTGTCGGATTCTCAGGCTTTCCTTGGGAGGAGGGGAAAGTGATGGGTCTCTGAAAGACCCAGGTCAGGAGTGGAAGGCCCTCCAGGGAGTGGAGATGGGGCAAATAGTCCCAAGGGCCGCTTGCTTCTGGTTTAAAGATGTCAGGCTCAGGAAGGGTCCAGCCTGCCCAAATATCTAAGAAGACGGACGTGACTCAAGAGGAGCAGGGGACCAAGGCCCGTGGCCCTCCGCTCTAACCCAGGCTTTCTTCGGGGGGGAGGAGAAGGGATAATATCATTTATTTTTCTCACAAAGGGACAATGAAAGGAGACAGTGGGAACAGAAAGGGAGGGAGCCGCATCAAAGACAGAGGCATCCCTGCAGGGCAGCAGCGGGCATATGTCAGAGGCTTTGGGTGCCGAGACACCGGGAAGGGCTTAGGACAGAGACCTCTGGGGAAGGACTTGACCACTCCACCTTGTCCCTGGAGAGACTTCTGGGTTGACAGGTGGGACTCACACAGAGCTGTTGTCATGAGAGACAATGAAAGGAACCCCTCCCTGAGCATGGGGCCTTCCCACTGCCGGGTACTGCTCAGTCCTCCCAGCCCCCTCCCCTCCTGCCCTGGCAGGAGACAAGTCACTGCGGTGGTCTGATTGGAGGGACTTTGGGGTTTCTGTCATCACCCCGCCTCCCAGGGTGCCTGGCACTCTGCCCTGAGAGATTTAGTCTCTCGGAGCAGCAAACACCCACAAGAGGGTAAAATGCCAGCCGTGGCTGCAGGACGCTGTTCTTGCCATAAGGCTCTTACTGCCCGCTGGCTGTTTTCTTTTGCAGCAGCTGCCAGCCACGGGGCACTGAGGAGGTAGGATTTTTGTCGGGTAGCGGGGCAGGGATGTGGATAACTTGGGTGCCCTCTTTGGGTCCAGAGCCAGCGTGTGCGTGTGCTCGCATGCGTGTATGAAATACCGAAATTACACTGCAGTCCCTTTACAACATTCAGGCTGGCACGTCCAGCTCTCATCCCACGGGAGGGGGCCTTCCCAGACAGCGGGGAGGCCTGAATGTCCTCAGCTGCTGGCCCTGGGTCTCCTCATTTAGGAAACAAGGGCTCCTCCATGCCCAGCCACTCAGAGCTCTGAATTGCTAGGGCTCTGGTGTCTCATTGTCCCCAGAAGTAGCCTGTGATTGTCCCATTACAAATGGCTTCAAGTGTTCTCTCTCTTGCTCAATAAATTTGCTTTTCAGCCAACACTAGTTAAGTGCAGATCTGAAGAAGCGAGGAAAGAAAGAAAGGCCCTGAGAGCGCTGAGGCAGAAAGTACAGTGTGCATAAACCTGATGAGAACAGCAACAGCTGAGCCCTGAGGTAGGGAACCGGCGAGCTGCCCTGGGCTGAGCTCCTCCATTCTCTCAGCCTCCCGAGAGCTCCATCAGTTCAGTTCTGTTAGCGGGAGACTAAGAACCACACAGAAGTGAAGTCACTTTGCTCAAGGAAAGGGTCAGTGGGAGAGCTGGGATCAGACAGGGGTAGCTGGCTCCAGAGAAGACGAGGAGGCGAGCAGGCCGCCATGGTCTGGGTGGAATAGAGGAGTATCTGTGAGGCTGTCTGTCTATACAGATACATAGGGACAGTCTTTTTAAAAACGTGCCATCACAACGTGCTTGGCAGTCCAGCCAGAATTGTCTCCTGAGGAAGCTCAGACATCTGTGCTTTCCTCTCCTGGGCCCATCTACCCCACCCACCCCACCCACCCTTCTAGCCGGGACCCCCTTGAGGCAGGTGGCTGAGGGAACCTCCAGAGTCTCTCCCAGCTCTGACCTCTGAGTCCATGGGCTGGGGTGCCCCAGGTGTCTGCCACACCCCTTGGTGTCTGCCCACCCAGCAATCTTGGTCCCGGACCTGCTGAAGTACCCTTCCCCCATTCCTGACCCAGGACTCATCCGTCTCAGGCATCCTGTGTCCCAGGGGACAACCGCCTCCTCTGCCCAGCTGTGTGATTCCCATGGGATCCCTCCAGCTCAGATGCTCTGGGATCCCACCCTCACATGGCCCACTCCTCGCCCAGGGGGTCTGGTTCAGTAGAAACCATCTGGATAGCATTTCCTGAGAGTGATTCTAAACGTACGTGCTTCAGGATGGTGAGGTGCTGAGGTAACTAACTGTGAGTGCCCTTCTAACACCCCGCTTAACCTTATCTGGGTTGAAGATAAATAAATACACCCCATGTTACAGATCCACTCTCCCAGGACTCCCAGGCCTCTGCTCTAGCCTGTGCTCAGAAGTCAGGGCACCATCTGTACCTCCTCTTGCAGCTTTAAGTGCTTTCTTCTGAGGGGGCCTCAGCGCAGCCTCCTCTTTGGGGGTCTCTCTGACCCTCAGACTTGCCCCCTCCCCTAACAGAGAGCCCACACAGGAAGTCTGGCTCACCTGTGAAACAGGGACCTAGCTAATGATCAGAGCACAGAAACGCCTCCAGAGAACACAGTGCGTGTGAAGTTACTGAGTGAGAAAGCCGGAACCCATCTTCTATTCTCCAGCCTGTTCCACCTAAGGGGTTCCTCTGAGAGGAGTCAGCCACCACCTACTTCTGATTTATGGGAAAATAGCTCTAGGGAATTGAAGCATTCTTCAGCTGCTGCTGCTGCTGCTAAGTCGCTTCAGTTGTGTCTGACTCTGTGCGACCCCATAGACAGCAGCCCACCAGGCTCCGCTGTCCCTGGGATTCTCCAGGCAAGAACACTGGAGTGGGTTGCCATTTCCTTCTCCAAGGCATGAAAGTGAAAAGTGAAAGGGAAGTCTCTCAGTCATGTCCAACTCTTCAGCTAGGCCATGACAAACCAGTGGCTGGCTGCAAGTCGTCTGACCTGGAAAAGCCTCTGAAGAAAGCCTTCAGCCTAAGTTCAGCCCATGCCTTCATCCTCATCAGTGGGCACCACTTGCTCTCTATGGGCTGCACATGCCCTGATTTCTAGCCCTGCTCAGCTGGAAGTAGAAGTAGGCTGCTCCAGGTTCCCTTCTGTAGCCCCCCATCTTCTCAAGGCCATGGAGCAGGGCATGAGAACAGGGCCCACCGCAGACTCAGTGAGTGGCCCCATGACATCCCGGGGTGAACATTGGCCTGCCGGAGGCCTGTGGTCACTGCCACCAGCACCCTCCCCCGCCACACAATTCATTTCCTCATCGTTGCAAGTGCGTCTGCCCACTGCGAGAGGAAATAGCTGGGAGTTGTGGCAAATATTGTATGAGTTAGAAAAGGGTTTTAAGTGGAGCCAAAAATCTATCAAATTTAGAATAACATTCTTGCTCCGTTTCATCTTTACGGTGGACGTTGAGTGTTCCTTAAGGCTCTGTCAAGCCAAAGTTTAGCAGATGGAAAAGAAAGAATGTTGTTGTGATCACTTGTTCTGTTGTCATAACAACCTAAATAAATATTTCCCTATACCCCTTTCTTCATTTCCCTGATGATAAACATTTTGTTTTTTCGTTTATTAATTTCAGTTCCCAAGGTTTTGGCCAAATCTACACACTAGGCTGAATAAGAGAGTCAGAGCTGCACATAAACAATTTGTGTAAAAGTTTTAGGCAGGACGACGGTTTTTAATATTCGAGAAAGTTACTTATCTGTCCGTAGTGCGTTCACACCAGAAGCTAAACGACAGACTTCTAGTGAATGACAAGTGGGATTCGGTGGTCAAATCTGGACAAATAGTAGAGCTTGAGTCTTGGCCTCGACGTCAGTTGACTACACAGATAAGTCCCTGTGTAGCTGTGCATCTTCATCTTGTTGTGTGCTCCTTTTAGTTCATTTTTAATCCGTTTCTGTAGGTTTAAATGGGGCCCCGTATCCTGTCTCAATCAGTTGCACCATGGTGTTTCAGAAGAAGGTTGGGTTTGTGGCACACCCTCTCCAGGCAAGTGAGCTTGCCAAGGACTACTTGGGAGTGTGGGTAGCCTCCATCTTGGTGGTCCGACACCTAGAGTACTACTTCAGAGGTCCTCAAGAAGCTAACAGGGAGACACCTATGTTTAGTTCAGCAGAGTGCTGGGAAAATGCCATCAGACTGATTATACATGAAGTATTAACTACCTTATTTTTTTTTTTGCCTATGAACACCAAGATAATTTTGAAGCAAGGTTTAGACAATAGCATAGCCACAAATTGTCTTTGACTCCAAGCCCATCACCAACAGAATCTCGGATATAGCATACTCCAGCTCTCTTCTGGGGCCAGGTCCCTCCAGGCTGTGCTGGCTCTAAGCATAGTCCTTTCGGGGGCAACTTAAAAACTCTCCAACGTTATATCTCCTAATTCCTTGGAATGAGATGTCACCATTGCTTTTCTGCCCTGTCTCCATCAGTGAGCTCTAGAATTACCCTCCAGGCCTGGGTTTTTTTCAGTGTCAGTCATTTTCAGCTCCTGGCTCCTACTTCCAGTTCCTGGCTCTCTCTCTCTCTCTCTCATAGTTCGTGGTTGGCACTTTAAAGCTGGAACGCCCACTTTCCTTATGTTACAGATGAGGAAGCTGAGGCCTGGAGAAGAGCTTTACCTGAGATCACACAGAGTGTAGCAAACCCAGTTTTGTTGAGGTCCAGCCTGGGTTCTTTTTTAACTCAGTGACACATTTCTGCAGGGTCTGAAAGTACAGTAATGGAAGCATGGCAGCCACCTCCCACTAGGTCTCAGCAGGCACCAGACCACATCAGAGTCACCGCTGGCTCTGGTTCCTGGGAATCACACACAAAGGGAGAGACGCTTTGCCTGGAATCCTAAAGGATGCTGATGGGCTCACCCTGCAAACTCCTGGGGTCTCTCCAACTCTGGAAACTCATCCTTCACTTTTCTGGTAGCATCTTAGAGAAAGCTCTGCACTTGACTCTTTCTGGTTGCTAGGTGAATTGGGAGGCTGCTGAGCATAGTAATAACTAACTGCAAATTGGGCTAGGACCCTGTTGCTGGGAAAGATTGAGGGCATGAGGAGAAGGGGACGACAGAGGATGAGATGGTTGGATGGCATCACTGACTCAATGGACGTGAGCTTGAGCAAACTCTGGAGATGGTGAAGGACAGGAAACCCTGGCCTGCTGTAGTCCATGGAATTGAAAGTCAGACACGACTGAGCGATTAAACAACAGCAACACATACGACACAGGGCTTTGTAGCAGCCAGAATGGAAGCGTCTTCTCCAGGAGAATCTGAGTGCTCACAAGTGTATCCTGGTGTCTCTGGACTAATGCTTCAACCCTCAGGAACCACCACCAAGTAGCAAAGCATTCTGGGATCTGACCCTTCTCCCCTGTGCCCATCTTTTAACCTTGTGGCCCAGCCAACCTCCCACTGGGGCATCTCCTCCCTCCCTCGCTTTTGTGCAAATTGATCACAGCTGTGGGGGGCCAGCATTCCTTTCCTCCACCCCCACTGTAATGCGAGCCAGCTGCCAGGGCTCCCTGCTAGAACTTCCTTCAAAAACACTGCCTCTCCTCCAACCAGCAGATGCTCAGAAGGCTCCACATTAAGTGGCAAGCGAGCCTGAACAGTCATCCTTAGCATCCCTAGAACTGTAGACTGTACTTTGCATGTTCCTAAGAAACCACCAGCCCTAGCAGTGCCCACCCCCATGGAAGCTCCTCTAGCCTTTATGGGTCAGGGAATAAAATCTCAACAAGCTACACTCAGAATAATCCCTTCTTTTCTCTTGTACCATTTTTTTTAAGATTCACTAATTTTGGGGGTGAGGTGGGTCTTCGTTGTTACACGGAGGTTTTCTCTAGTTGCAGCAAACGGAGGCTACTCTCTCATGGTGTGCAGGCCTCTCATCGCAGTGGCTTCTCTTGTTGCAGAGCATGGGCTCTAGGGCACACGGGCTTCAGTAGTTGCGGCTCTCGGCTCTACAGCACAGGCTTGGTAGTTGTGGGTGGCCCACAGGCTTAGTTGCTCTGTGGCATGAAGGATCTTCCCAGACCAGGGGTCAAACTGGTGTGCTTTGCATTGCAAGGGGGATTCTTAACCACTGGACCACCAGGGAAGCCCCTCTTCTACCATTTATTTGGAAGGAACAGCTGCCACTTGATGTATTATTTGCAGAATCTGACCTGTCCTTCTAGTGTTTCAAGAGGCAGAATTTTGTTTTAGAATATTGGAGGGAGCTGGAGAACAAGAGGGATGCGACACTGCCAGAACCCCCGCCTCTCGGGTGGCTCCTGACGCCCTGACAGGTGCCAGCTAACAAGGTGGCAGTGGAAACCAGGTGGGAAACATGGGGACCCGGCTGCAACAGCGATCAGACTGTTTAAAAAGCAAACAAACAAAAAACACTTGTTAGCAGAATCAACAATGGTAGTACCAACCTACATGGCCGACAGGTGACACGTTGAGTTGTCATTTGTCCCCATCGAGACTGAGTACGAGACTTAGCGACTAAACGACAACAGCAGACTGAGTCCCGGTGCCCCTCAGCTCCCTGCGTTCCAGTTAAATGGATGCATTTCTTCTTTCCGTGACATTTCTTTACCTGCCCTGTGTATCTAGTGCTGCCATTGCTTATCGTCGTGTTCTCTACTTGTTCCAGCTACCTTCCCCACCCAGCTGGTTCACACTCACTGCAGCTGAGCCACACACCCTGCCCCCCACCCCCACCCCCGCTCCGAGACCCCTGGGCTTCAGCCAGAGACACAAAGCACAGCAGCAGTGGAAAGAAGGGGAGACTCCCTGCAGACCTGCTCCCTCCAGGGCTGAGGCCAAGAGAAGGCAAACGGGCAGGAGGCCATTTCTCTGAATTGGTAAAAAAAGAAAGTTACACAGATTTCTTTTTCTTTCTTTAATTTTTAATTGGACTTTGAAAAAAACTTTTTATTTGGGGTTTTTTAGTCGTGCTACATGGCATGCGAGATGTTAGTTCCCTGACCAGGGATTGAACCCATACCCCCTGCATTGGAAGCTCAAAGCCTTAACCACTGGACCTTTGGGGAAGTCCCCAGACTTGTTTTTCTATTGCAGTAATCAAGAAAAACCCCAAGGCTTCTGGCTGTGCTTCTTCATGCCTGCATTCCTCAGTCTGTGTCTCTCTACCTTCTCCCACCTGCAGGACTCCTCGCTCCCCACCCTGCCCTCACCCTGAATGCAGAAGTTACTTTAACTTCTTTTTGCCTGGGGTTCACTGTTGTTCAGTTGCTCAGGAGCACCCAACTCTTTGTGACCCTGTGGACTGCAGCACGCCAGGCTTCCCTGTCCTTCACCATCTCCCGGAGCTCTAAAATCGCTTCCAGGTCTAAAATTCTGTGCTTCTGTAACTTCCCCGGAGTCAGAAATGCTTAAACCACACCTCTGAAATGTAAATGCAGTCTTAAACATGAGTGCTGCATTTTTATTCTCCTTTAGTGACTTGACTAAAGTGCTAACTTGCTTCAGTCGCGTCCGATTCTTTGTGATCCTATGGACTGCGGCCGGTCAGGCTCCTCTGTCCATGAGATTCTACAGGCAAGAATAATGGAATGGGTTGCCAGGCTCTCCTCCAGGGGATCTTCCCACCTCAGGGGATGAACCCAAGTCTCTTACGTCTCTTGCATTGGTAGGCAGGTTCTTCACCACCAGTGTCACTTGGGGAGCCCATGACTGAAAAGCGAGGATTTCAGAAACTTGCTGAAGGGACCATGGATGACAGAGTCCACCATGGATGACCTACACCACTGCATGATCCATTCTTTCTCCAAGTGATGTTTAGGAGCTTAATAACAAATGTGCTAAAAAAAAAAAAAAAAAAAAGAGGTGGATTTCATACACAAGGCTTACTTCAGGAAATTCCTTCTTAGGGTCTCTTTTAAAGAACTCCCACTAGCCACTTGGAAATGAAAGCCAACATCCCAGTAAAAGGTGTAACATAACAAAATTCCAGCTCAACCATCTCTTTCTACCCATTCCCCACTGCACCTCACCCCCAACTCTTTAGTCAAAATCATTGGCTTCCAAGCCTTTTTACTACAGTCCACAATTAGAAATACATTTTATATTCAGACCTAATATACACCCCACATAATACATACATATAGTTATTTACAGTTGGGAAAAAATGCATCATACTCTCTTATTTTCTATTACATTCTTTTTGTTGTAGTTGTTTTTGAAATTATTTTTGAAATTGTTTCAGTTGTTTTTGAAATTATTTCAGGACCCCCAATAGGGTGCAAATTATAGTCTGCAAAAACTTGCTCTACACACAACTATTCTTGTTCATATTATGATGTCCTTCTAGTTTTCTAAGTTATGACCCGTAGTCCTTGAGCAGATCAGCTTTGTAGACTGGCCACACACAAATACAGCTTAGTCCTAAAAGTTCAAAGTTTTAGAACAAAGTAAATTCAGCCCATTCAGTGATCTATAGATCAAGCAAATTAAACGTAAATGATCAGCAATTCACTAAAAGTATCAACATTCTTGACTTATCTGGTAGAAAGTGATGCCTTAAAAAATAAAGCTCCTATGCTTTTCAAGACAATTTTTAAGTCTTTATCTTTATTGAATCCAGAGAGAAAACAATGATTTACAGAATGGAAAAAAAAAGTGTGTGTCATGTCTGAATGCCTTAGGATTTAATTTAACATAATTGATAGGGTTTACTTACAGGTTTGAAAACTACATTTGCTAATATTTTTATAGTGTAACCTAATATTTCAGTTGTGGAAAGAAGCCGTTAGTAGTTACTAATAATAATAGTTACAGCCTCAGAGTGCTATTGAGAGGTGTCTGTTGTTCAGTTGCTAGATGGTGTTCAAGAAGATCTTTTAAAAGGCAGAAGTCACTTCACTGCCCACTGCTGGCTGAATTATTGATGTTGCTCTCTTGGTATAAGTCCAAACTTTAGTCTGTCTCACCCTTACTCAGCTAATAAAGAGGCATTATAGTGATAACAAACAAAATATTGGGGTAGCATCTTTCTCATTTTGAGGGTGATCATTTGAAAGAAAACATAAGACCAGGTATCGATGAAATATGTGGCTGCTCCACTACTGAGAGGTATCTCATGACTCCAGTGAGTGTCAGGAGATTGATTATTTGCTAAGAGAGAGAACAGGAAGGTCAGGAGACATACTGGTAAGTGGACAAGATTCAACATGGCTGTTATTAGGTTTGGCTTCCTTAGTGGCTCAACTGGTAAAGAATCCGCCTGTAATGCGGGAGACCTGGGTTCGATCCCTGGGTTGGGTAGATCCCCTGGAGAAGGGAACAGCTACCGGCTCCAGTATTCTGGCCTGGAGAATTCCACGGACTGTATAGTCCATGGGTTCGCCAAGAGTCGGACGCAACTGAGCAACTTTCACTTTCACTTTTTAGGTTAGGAGCCCCCAAATGGAAGCAGGATCAAAACAAGGGCTAGTGCATATGTTAAGGACGTCTCAGGGGGTGCTAGATTCAGAGGAACTTACTAGATTCAGAGGAATCTAAATGATTTGGGGAGGATTGCTTTTTTATTGCAGTAAAATATACATAACCATAAATGTTACCATTTTAATAATCTTTTAAGTGTTGAATTCAGGGGCATTTAGCACATTCGCAGTGTTTGCAGCCATCACTGCTCTCCATTTCCAGAGCTTTTTCATCATCTCAACTGTAATTCTGTCCTCTTTAAGCAACAGTGTGCCCCTCTCACTTCCTCCAGCCCCTGCTAACTTCCCTTCTACTCTTTCTCGATGCATTTGCTGATTCTAAGTCCCTCGTGTAACTGGAATCATACAGTACATGTCTCGTTCTGCCTGGCTGAGTTCACTTGCTAGCCAGTATCTTTTAGTCCATTTCTTTTCTTCTTAAGTAAACCAGAGCTAAGTGATTTTTTTGATGGGCTCAGGAAAGTTTTATGACAACGAGATTATAGGTGTGTGGCATCATGGGAATGCAGTAAAGACGCATTCATCCATCCAGAACTCAGCTTCCTTGCAGCTTGACGTGAACAGAGCACAGCTGAGAACCAGGGCGAACATTCAGAAGGTGTCCTAACAGATGCAGTGCTGGTTACAGGGAACCGAAGATGACCCGGTATACTCTTGGGTGAATCCACTGGGCCCTCACTTTGGTTTACTCTTGCATTAGACACATCTAACAAGCTTCTAGAGCTTCCAACCCCATAGCATTTTAGAAACAGCATATTGGTATGAGAGGAGAGGGGAACCGCTGGGAGCAGGCTCACTTAGTGATAAGAAGCGATTTCGAGGAAGAAGAGAAAGTCTGCTCTCACTCATCTCGGAAGCCGCCAGTCATCACTGTGCTGCAGCTCCGCAGAAATGACATAAAAGCGATGCTCCCAGGTAATCCACCCGTTCACTCCACAAACCGAGCACAAATGCCGGCACGGAGCAAAGCCTTGTGAATCCCACACAATTGTCAGGCTCAGCTTTCACCAGTACAAGGCTACACTGTGATCATCCTGCTTTAAGAGAGACTGAGTCTGTCTCTCAACGTTGTTATTTTTCTGTGTTTTGAATTCTGACAAGAAGTATGTGAATTTCGCTTTTACACAACCGAGCCATTTGGAGCGGACGGCTGCCCCTGAACACTGAAGGACGCACCCTGTCTCCCCTGACCACACCTAGGTGTTCACACTTGGCGGAGAGAGAAGGAGCACCCATGCGAAAGAGGCTTTGGTTGTCTGGGGCTTCTCTGTGGCTGGGGGAGGTGTGGCTGGCGTGTGAACCCTTCTCTCTGGCGTCTTCGTGGAGGCGGCCCACCCTCCTGAAGCGGCCCTTCCTCCCCTCTCTCCCCGCCGCAGCACCCTGTCCACGTGCTGCCACGCGATGGTGGCGGCCATCTACCCCTTCACCTGGCAGCACACCTACATCCCCGTGCTGCCGCCCGCCATGATCGACATCGTGTGCTCGCCAACGCCCTTCCTCATCGGGCTGCTCACCAGCTCGCTGCCGCTGCTCAGGGAGCTGCCGCTGGAGGAGGTGAGCTCCCTGTCGGGGCCGGGGTAGGGGGAAGGGGCTGCCTGTGGCTTTGCCAGCAGGCAGGGTCAGGGGAGCAGCGGGACCCCACGGCTTTGTGAGTCAGCACCCTCCTGCCAAGTCACCTTCAGCAGAACCTCTTGACTGCAGACTCAGTCTCCCCTCTAAATGTACCTACAGCCGTGGACACCCATTGAGAAAGGCTGCAGTCAACAATTTGTTGCTGTTGTTGAGTCGTGTCCCACTCTTTGCGACCCCACAGACCACTGTCCATGGGATTTCCCAGGCAAGAATACTGGAGTGGGCTGCCATTTCCTTCTCCAGGGGATCTTCCATCTTTCCGTGGATAGAAAGCTGTATCTCCTGCATTGGCAGGTGGATTCTTTACCTCTGAGCCACCAGGGAAACCCAACCAACGATTTACTCGATTTTAATACACCTAGTCAGTAAAGAGCCATCTGCCCTACCCTTCCCCCATCCATCCCTCTGTCATGGGAAGAAAGCACACAAAGAGCTAATGGTAACTGGAAATCATCTTTGGGCCAATAACAAAGTCTTGAGAAGGACTGTGTTCCTATAAGTAGGTCATTTTTTGTATCAGCTAAAAAGGCAATAAGCTAAATGTGTTCAGGGATTGAGTTCTGGGTCCAAATGAGAAAAGCCCTGCTTAGCGTCTCTGTGATTATTGAGTCCCAGCCCCTTCCTCTAAATGGTTTCTGTCTCCAGTACTGAGAGCTTCCAGCAGTCAGAGCAGAACCGTGGGGACTAAGTGATGCTGCACAGAACAGCCAGGCCTGAACCCTCCCGGTGTCCCAAAATGCATTGCCTCTAATTGCCCAGGTGGTCCTGCAGTCCTGTTAAAGATTAACCAGCAGACTCAGGTCTTTGAGTGTGTGTTTGTGAACTGCAGAGGGTTTTCCTGGGTGCCCTGTAAGCCTGCAGATGGCTCAGTTCACCCCCCCAGGAGAGGGTATGAGAAGGAGGGACAGCCCCTCTCAGCTCCCAGCTCCTGTGTTAGAGCCCGTGGTTCCTGCTGTCGTGGAAAGACGGCAGGCACGCAGGCCCCCGTGCACGTCCTCTGTCATAGCCAGCGGTCCACACCGTGTGATCCCGTGAGTGGCCGCCTTCCCAAGTTTTGTGCCCTGGTCCCTTCACTTGCCTCTCCCTAGTTGTGGCCCCGGGTCTCAGCCTCACTCTGAGGAAGGAGGACGAAAGTGCTTTACCTGAAAGCCTTGACTCGTGGGAGCCCAGCACCTGCAGCTTGGCTTACTGTCTCGTTGGGTCCAGTCCTCTGGGTCTCTCCCCTTTTATCCCATTAAGAGAAATGACAAGACTAAGTGGGTAACTGGGAGGTAGAAGGGGGAGGCCTGGCGGGGGTGGCAGAATCCAGTGAAATGGGAACAAGCTGGGGCTCTAGCCTCTCTGACTCAGTGACCCACATGCTAAAAAACAGTCGGAGCAGCTCTGCCTTAGCCAGTCCAGGAACAGGGCAGGAAGTCCAGCTTTTGGCCCACTCGTATCCTAGCTTGCGGTTACAGTGTTGAAAGCATGCATGTCTGGAAAGCTTTTTCCCCGCCTCCCCCTTCATCATCTGTGGCTTCAGTGGCAATGTCAGGAAACCACAATTGGCCTACTCCACCCCCACCCAGCTGCCTCCCTGGGTGCCAAGAAAGAAAGAAGGTTAACAGTCCGTTTCGATATGCTGGAAGCCCTCGCTGCTAACAGTAACAGTCCCTTTCCCTCACCTCATAGGTCCTGGTGGTCGACCTCGTCAACAATCGGTTCCTCAGGCAGGTGAGTAAGAAGCAACCCAGCTTCAACCACTGCTTGCTCTGTTTGCACCTCTTTGATGTTTAGAGCTCGCCTTTCCAGCTCTGTGGTGGGCCTGGAATCCCAAAGCAGGCCAGCAGGCGGGGGCAGTCCCCAGCCAGGGCTTGACTGAGGACAGGACAGAAGGCAGGGGCCAAAGAAGAGGGGTTTGGACAAAGGATTGATTCCCATGGGCTCTGTCACAAAATGGTTTGCTGATAGAATCTTTATATAGGTTATAACTGTAGACACTTAACCTTTTCCAACATGCCTTTAAATATTTGACAACAAATTTCATGATATAATACAAAGTGGAAAAATCAGGATAAAAATTATATACACTACTTTGCTGATCTTGCTTTTTAAAGGATAGAAATGAGGGGGGAAATACACATATATAGAAAGATAGAAAGGAAAACTCATCAAAACATCAATTCTGGTTGTCTTAGAGTAGGAGACTGAAAAAGAGACAGATTATGAGCAATTTTAGATTGTTTTGATATTTTCATACATTTTTTATAATGATCATAAACTACTTTCATTATCAGAGAATGAGGGTTGGGTGCAGTTCAGTCCCTGGTGGGGGAACCCACGTGCTCCGTGGCATGGCCAAATAAATAAACTTGGAGTGGCTACTGAAAAGTTATGCATGATAATGCTGTTTTTTATTATTAGCTCCATCTACTTTCACTTTCCAAGGGCCCTCTGGGTAGGCCCATCCCCACTGCCCTCCGGCTCTGAGACCCAGATCATAAAGCCAGCTTTCAATCATACTGGTCATCTGCCCTGACCAAAGCCCCTTGATAAGAATTAGCCACCTTGCGGGGTGGAGCATTGGGAAACTACTGAGTAGCCACTTAGGTGCAGGGAACTTTCTCAAGTTAATTGTGTTGCATTTAATTCCTCCCAACCTTACTGAGCTATTATTGACATATAACATATTTAAATTTAAGACGTACAACATGATGAGTTGATATACGTTGAGAAATTAGAACCACAATACAATTAGTTAACCCTTCCATCCCCTCACATAATTACCTGTGTATGGGGGGATAGCACTTAAGATTTACTCTCTCAATAACTTTTAAGTATACTTGAGCTATAGTCACCAAACTAGACATTAGATGCCTCAGAATTTACTCATTTTCTAGCTGGAAATTTGTGCCCTTTGACCAACATTTGCCCTTTTCCTCACCCCTCACCCCTGGTAACCACCTCTCTACTCTGTTTTTATGAGTTGAGTTTTTTAATTAATTTTTTGAGTTCAGTATTTTAGATTCCACATATAAGTGAGAACGTACAGGATTTATTTTTTGCTGTCTGGTCTCCCTCACTTAGCATTATGTCTTCAAGGTCTGTCAGTGTAGTCACAAAAGCGGTATGTCTTTCTTTGGTGGCTGAATACTATTCCATCGTGCGTGTATACGTATGTGCGTGTGTACTTACTTTCTCCCATTTTGGAGGCTGCGTTTCTGTTTTGATGACTGATCGTTTTACTGTGCAGGAGCTTTTCAGTGTGGACTCCGACTTGTTAATTCTTGCTTTTGTGGCTTGTGCTTTTGGTGTCATATCCCCAAAAATCGTTGCCAAGATCAGTGTCAAATAGCTTTTCACCTGTATTTTCTTCCAGCAGTTTTACAGTTTCTGGTCTTCATTTAAGTCTGTGATCCATTTTTTTTAAATCCACATAATCTGGGGGAGAGGTACAAGATAGGGGTTCAGTTTCATTCCTTCGTATATGTATGTCTAGTTTTTCCAGTACCATTTAGGTTAAGCAACCACCCTTTTCCCCTTGAATATTCAGCTCCCTTGTCAAGTGTTAATTGACTGTATATGAATGGGTTTATTTCTGGCCTCTCGATTCTGTTCTGTTTATCTTATTGTTGTTCAGTCGCTCAGTCGTGTCCAGCTCTTTGCGGCCTCATGGACTATAGCACGCCAGGCCTCCCTGTCCTCCACTGTTCGTCTGTGTTTCTGTTTTTATGCCAGTTGATGCTGGGAAAGACTGAAGGCAGAAGGAGAAAAGGACAACAGAGGATAAGATGGTTAGATAGCATTACCAACTCAATGGACGTGAGTTTGAGCAAGCTCCAGGAGAGTGTAGGGGAGGACAGGGAAGCCTGGCGTGCTACAGTCCATGGGGATGCAAAGCCTTGGACAGGACTGAGCGACTGAACAACAATAACACCCATACTGTCTTGATTACTATAGTTCCATGATAAAGTTTGAAATCAGGAATTAGGATGCCTCTGGCTTTGTTCTTCTTTTCTAAGATTGTTTTGCCTGTTCAGTCTTTTATGGTTCCATACACATTTTAGGATTTTTTTTTTCTATTTCTGTGAAAAACATCATTAGAATTTTCATAGGAATTTGCATGGAATCTATAGATGGCTTTGAGTAGCATGGCCGTTTTAACTATTTATTCTTTCAATCCATGAACACAGAATATCTTTCCATTTAGTTTATATCTTCTTCAGTTTCATTCATCGCCATCTTATTTGTTGCAGTTAATCTTCACAGTGAGGTAACCCGTTTTACCAAATGGGGAAGCTGAGGTTCCTGTAGCTTGTTAAGAGTGGAATCAAGATTCAAGCCTCTGGTTCGAAGTTGCGTTCTCTCCACTAAACCAGGAACCGTGCCGGGCCTGCCCTGAAGAATCCGCTGTGTACATCTGGCCAGGGTGCAGCCACCGTCCCGGGAAATGCTGGGACAATGACTCCTGTTTTTTCTGTTTTACAGATGGACGATGAGGACTCCATTCTGCCCCGGAAGCTTCAGGTAGCCCTGGAACACATTCTGGAGCAGAGGAATGACCTGGCTAGTGAGCAGGATGATGGGCCCCCGGATGGCAAACGAGGTAAATGCTCAACCACCTCCCAGACTGCACCCCTGCCTCCGTCCTTGGAGTCAGGGAGCAGTGAACTATGGGCATGTCCACTTGACACGGGGTTCAGTCGGAAAATGGGCAGCGAGGTGCACCAGGAGAGAGGCTGGCGCTCATCCCCTTCAGCAGCGAGTTGTAGGAAAAACCTTTCCCACCCCACCCCCAGTTTAGCTCTAAAAAATCTGTTTAAAGGTAGGAAAGAAATGACAGGCTCACTGTGGGGAACCTCTTTCATGGATCATCACAGTCGGCCTTCCAGGAACCTGGAATAGCATCCTTGTCTTTTCTGACTGACTCATCCCAGAGGCTCTGCCTCCGCCCTCAGCGGTCCTGGTCCTCCCCTGCTCTGCTCAGGCCCTGAGTCCAGCCCCTTGAACAAGGTGGTGTCTGAAGCCTTTGTCCGCTTCTTCGTGGAGATCGTGGGCCACTACTCGCTGTTCCTGACGGCAGGCGAGCGCGAGGAGAGGACCCTGCAGCTGCAGCGAGAGGCCTTCCGCAAAGCCGTCTCTTCCAAGAGCCTCCGCCGGTTCCTGGAGGTCTTCATGGAGACCCAGACGTTCCGGGGCTTCATCCAGGAGCGGGAGCTGCGCCGGCAGGACGCCAAAGGTCAGGGGCCCTGCCATCTCCTCGGGTGTCGCTTTCCCTCTCCTCCCCACGCCCAGAGCCCCACTCCCAGTTCCGGTGCGAGTTCTCCTCTGTCCTCGTCTCCCCAGCTTGACCAGACTCTTAGGGACACCCTTTCCCTCCTCTCTCTGTGGCGTCTCTCCTCCATTTCCTCTTGTCCCTTCTGCCCTCCTTCCTCCCCCTCTCCCCTGGGCCCTGGGGCTGGACAGAGGAGAGGCTGGCCCGCACCCTCTGCTCCATGTGCTGCCACCGACGCCCAGCGGGCTGGCCGTGGGGAAGGAGGACAGCAGAGACTCCCCCCAGCCTGGGGAGCCCGAGGGCCCTCTGTCCACACACACACTCACCCACCCCGTCCCCTGCTCCTCAGGTTCTCCTTGTCTCCCTCAGTGTCCCTGTCCTTGTTGCTGGGTTCCATCACTCCTCTAGAGATCAGGACCGGGAAGTGTGCGGAAGAGGATGAAACCGTTTCTGTCTCTTTCTTCCATGCTCTTGAAGTCGTTTGGGGAATCTGAAAGCTAGAAATATCAGGAAAGGCTGCCCCAGGTGGGAGCTAGGCCAGAGGACCAGAGAGATAGATGATTAACCCTGAGGAGAGGCCACCCAGTGATGAGGGTCGGGGATGCGGGAGCAGCTGGCCCAGGCCTGGGTATCCTCTGGTCCCGCAATTTTAGACCCTGAGCTAAGGCAGCAAAGCTCCACACCCCCAGAGCTCTGTGCATTGCAGAAAGGGGGACTGTCATACTTCAGATGATTCTGATGAGGGTATCCAGAGAGACAAAAGAAGGTGGATTAGAGCCTAGGAGGAGGCACACAACTCCTGATGAAAGAATTCACTTGAAGACCTGCCGGGTACACCCAAGGATCACTGTCTGATAGAAGATCAGGGGGAGATGATGACAGTAGCCTGAGGCTCCAGCCCTGGGCGAGAACTGAAGGTCCCTGCCCGCTGAGGTGACCTGCCCGCCCCGCCCTCCTGAGTCCCTAGATGGCAGCCGGGCTCCCAGGAGGCAGGCCACTTGCCAGGGGCCCTCTTACAGGAGATCTCAAGGAGAAGGGAAGGGCCAGGACCACCTGGTTCTTCTCTGAAACCAGGGGCCTAACACAGTGCAGGCGCTTGGAAGGTGTTCGTCGAGGAAAAATAGGACTTCACCCACGAGCTAGCTTTACAGCTTTCCAAAAACAGTTACTGCACGAGGCTGGGCAATTATAAGGTCAGGAAAAAAACCTTTTAACTCTAAACGATTCAGAGCATGTTTATAGAGCAGCTCCGTCTCAGCAGCAAGGTTTCTCTTGTTTGCGGCAGTAAGGAAACGAACACATGCAGAAGCACCAAGAGAAGGAGCTAAAGCGGTTGGGATTTCTCTCATCAACAGGTCTATTTGAGGTCCGAGCCCAGGAGTACCTGGAAACACTTCCCAGCGGAGAACACAGCGGTGTCAACAAGTTCCTGAAGGGACTAGGTGAGGCCCAGGGGTCTGAGTTCCCGGCAGCAGCCCCGGGGGCCATGGGGTCTTGGCGAGTTCCTGCCACCGGGGCCGGGGCTCATGACGCTGAACTCTGAGGCCTGCGCCCACTGGGCCCAGTTGGCATCGTACCACCCTCCTGTTCTGCCCTGTCCTCGGAGCGGAAGCTAAGGACACACGGCCCTCTCCCTGCCCTCCTGGGCCCTGGCTATGTTGCTCTTCTTTCACTCTTACCCCCCACATCTTCAGTCTTGGGGAGTGGGGCTTAGAAGTATGATGAGTGGAACCAGAGAAGGGGGCCTGACAGTAGAGACCTGGGCCAGTCTCCAGATGACCCTGAAAAGTGGAAATGCAAAAATTTCAGCAAGGACTGCAGTTTAACCAGCCAAAACAGGCCCTTGCTAGGAAATGGAGGAGAAGAAAGCAAAAAGCATGAGAGAGGGAGGGAGCAGGCCCCGGTGAGGCCAGCGCCTCAGAGGACCTGCGGGGGTCCTTCTTGGAGCCTCACCCAGGGGGCCGGTGCCTGGGAAGGGACCGCCGGCCTCCTGCAAGGCCGGGCTCCCAGGGAGGCGTGACAGTCCGTGCTTCCTGTGTCACCATTTCAGAAGCAACTGAAAGTCTGCAGCTCTGACAGTCTTCCCTTCAAAAGACCCCTGCTCACAGGGGAGGCACATGAGTGCAGGGGGCGCCCAGGAAGGGGAAGGCCCCCAACTTCTCCTGGGCCCTGGGGTGAAGCTCGGGGCGGTGTGGGAGCCCCAGTTGTCCCCACCACAGCTGGTGTGAAAAGGGCACGATTTTAACTCGGCTCCTCTGTCTGCCTGGTGCAATGTTCTCATTTTCTTTTTTTAGGCAATAAAATGAAGTTTCTCCACAAGAAATAGCCCTCAACCCAGACTCCAGGGAAAACTTCCTCCCAGGGCAACCACATGTCTTAAAAACAGTCCTGGTGGTCTCCCTGAGAAGTCGGTCCTTGGTTGTCCCAGGTGCTGGAAAAAGGCCTGGATGGTTTCTGCTCATCCCTGCGCTGTCCCCAGGAACAGGATCCCAGAGCTGCCGGGAGGCAGCTTACTCAGAACAGCACTGGAAATGGGACCTGGGACCAGGCACATTCAAAGGGATTGTTTTGGGTTGTTGGATTTGGGGTGTTTTTTTTTTTTTTTAATCTTAGCTATTAAAAAAGAAGAAGAAAAGTGTTTGGGTTTTCTTGTTATTACGCCAAGGCTAAGACAGCTGTCCTGCCCTGTGTCGTGAACCTTTCCCGGGTTCATCCTGCCTGGCAGCTCACCCTGGAGCCAAGAGGAGGAGACGGAAGGAGCGGCCCCCAGGGACTTGGAACCGAGATGCTCCCCGGGGCAGAACTGAGGACAGGTTGGGGGGGTCAAGGGAGAAGCACCATGGTGACACCCGTGGGCAATGCAGACCCCATGCTGCGGGTGTCAGGGCGGGAGTCCTCTCGGGGAAAGGATCGCAGGTAGTGGAGTGAGGTCCGTGCTGGAAAGGAGGACAGGGGACAGCAGCAGGATTTGGTTTCCTGGGATGAACGGCTCTTTCAGCCCGGCCGGTGACGCCACCTGCTGGCCGAGCCCGCTTGTCGTCATGTCGCCGCCTCTGGTCCCAAACGGTCCTGATTCTCCTGGACGGCCTCTTTTCCCCTCAGAGGCCACAGAGCCCGCCCCTGCCCAGGAGTCCACGACTTTTACAGGTACACGCAAAAAGAGGCTCTCTCTTCGTAAGATGTTAATAAAATATTCTTAGGGCCCTAAAGTTTACAATGCTGCTCACCTTAAAGACCACAAGCCACGGCCTGGACCCCATTACTGTTTTACTGCAGGAGATTTTCTCATTTCCGTGCAGGGCCCAGAGCAGCACAGGTAAAGTCGTACACGCTACACATGTAGGATGAATGGAGGGACTTCTGTTGTCATCAAGAAGAAGCATCAATGTTGGGTACATACACGATTCGAATGAACTTACAAAACAGAAAGAGACTCACAGACTTAGAGACCAAACCTGTGGTTGCTGGGAGAGGTGGGGGAGAGGCTGGGGGGAAGGGACAGTTAGGGAGTTGGAGACAGACGTGTACAAACTGCTATATTTAAAGTGGATAACCAAGAAGGACCTACTGTACAGCACAGAGAACGCTGCTCAGTGTTATGTGGCAGCCTGGATGGGAGGGGAGTTTGGGGGAGAATGGCTGCATGTTTATGCATGGCTGAGTCCCTTCACTGCTCACCTGAAGCTGTCACATCTTTGTTAATTGGCTATACCCCAATACAAAATACAAAGTTAGAAAAAAAGGAGCATCAAAAATTTGGGGATGGCTTCCTCAGACTCATATAGCCAGAGGGGAGGAGGCAGGAGGTTCGGAGAAGGCTGCACTCGGGGGGGCACTGTCCTGCACCGGTGATACAGGCACGCTCTCAAAGCAGGCCTCGGGGCCAGCCCGCTGCCTGGCATCCCACCAGGTGGGTTCCCTCTGGGTGGCACCGGGAACCCTACAAAAACACACAAAAGGAATGTGCTATGACCCTGGGGCCTGGGCTGCCCGGCAGAGGTTCTTGACCTTTAAGGAGATGGGAGCAAAGAGTCTTCCGAGAAAAAATAAGAACGAGAGGAAAACGAGGAGAGGTCGGCCTCTCACCCCATACTAGGGGTTCTTAACTAAAGTCATGGTCCACCAAATTGTATCCAAGATTTGGTGTGTCCATTTGTTTTGGGGGCAAGAATCCATAGTTTACATCAGATTCTGAAAGGGGTCCAAGGCCCCCCCCAAAAGGATAGGAACATAACAATTACCTAGGTGTATAGATATGTATATATATACAGATATGTAGGTAGGGCTTCCCTGGTGGCTCAGAGGGTAAAGCGTCTGCCTGCAATGTGGGAGACCTGGGTTCAATCCCTGGGTCCGGAAGATCCCTTGGAGAAGGAAATGGCAAACCATTCCAATATTCTTGCCTGGAGAATCCCATGGACAGAGGAGCCTGGTAGGCTACAGTCCACGGGGTCGCAAAGAGTCGGACACAACTGAGTGAAAATTTATTTATTTAATTTTATAGATATGTATAGTTGGGGGTTGGGGAAGACTGAAAGAGAATCTCTGGGTGTGGGGACTCAGGAATTTGTAACAAGTGCCTCAGATTAGTTAACTTCATTAACACCAATATTCTGCCCAAAGATGATCACTTCCTTAATATTTTGAAATATACTTTCTTTTATAACTTATTTCATATTGTTTACTCAACACCTCTCAGTGAATAAATATACGCTTTTGTCAACATTTCTAGTGGCTATGTAATATTCTGTTTTGCAGATATGATAAACGTTATTTTACCAATCCTCTCATGAATGTAAGATATTTCCAATTTTTAATATCATAAAAAGCATTGAGAAAAGCATCTTTGTAAAAGTTTCTTAGTACCTATGCCTTGTTTTCTATTTTAAAGGTTATTTATTTACTTATTTTTGGCTGTCCTGGGTCTTTGTTGCTGCGCGGACTTTTCTCCGGTTGTGGCGAGCAGGGACTACGCTCTAGCTGCAGTGCGCGGGCTTCTTGCTGCGGCGGCTTCTCTTGTCACAGAGCATGGACTCTGGAGCACAGGCTCAGTAGCTGTGGCACACAGGTTTAGTTGCTCCATGGCCTGTGGGATCTTCCCAGACCAGGGATCAAACCCGTCTGTGTCTCCTGCATTGGTAGGTGGATTCTTTACCACTGAGCCGCCAGGGAAGCCCCTATTTTCATTTTTGCTTGAAGTAAATATATCTACAGAAGAGTGCTCAGATCATGCCTACACAGCCTGACAGACTTCCACAAAGAACCACATCCGTGGGCCCAGCCCAGGAGCAGAACATCACCGGGTGCAGCTCACCTTACCGACATCCCTCCCACCCTCCTCTGCATAAGTTTAAGTCAGCTAAGGAAGGGCCTTCACTTTGCAAAGTGGTAACTGAGGATGGGGAGCATCAGAAACCAGAGGAAAAAATAGGGTTGTGATTCCCTGCTCACAGTCCAGGGCAGACCTTGGATGGACAACGCTATTTGGGTTTAGAAACCAAGTGTGACCAAGAAGCATGGGTGTGTTAGAACATGGCCACTCAACCTTTTCATCTTACCTCACACCAACAGTCTGTCCAAGAACCAAGTCCTCTGATTCCATTAAAAAAATTAAGAAAAAGACTTCATACATTTTCCAAGAAGAATGTGTATTTAGAAGCATTCCATTATCGTGTTTCAATTCAGGGTCAATCACATGGTCATGAAAACCAATTGGAGCAGGACTTCTGGGTGGGTTTCATTGCTGTAGACTATCCGAGACACTGGTGGGCAAGGGAAGGGATGAGTGGGAGCAGGTGTGGTTGGCATGTCTTGGTAACTGGCCGGAGATAGGGCATCTGAAAGAGAAGGCAGCTGTCACCACTGCTGAGACAAGGGAAAGTGAGTTCTTAGAAATTATCACACAAACATTTTCTCACGCAGACCGAGAACAAGGAGAAGATCTGCTATTTATTATTTCTTTTTGCCCATTACTATGTTCAGTGCGGGCTTGCCAGGTAGCAGTAGTGGTAAAGAACCCACCTGCCAATGCAGGAGATGTAAGAGACACAGTTTTAATCCCCGGGTCAGGAAGACCCCCTGGAGGAGGGCTTGGCAACCCACTCCAGTATTTTGGCCTGGAGAATTCCATAGAGGAGCCTGGCAGGCTACAGTCCATAGGGTTGCAGAGTTGGACACGACTGAAGCAACTTAATGCACACGCACGCATGTGTTTGTTTGAATAGTGGACTGAGTTGTTCGTGCTCAGTTGTGTCTGACTGTGTAATCCCGTGGACTGCAGCCCTCCAGGCTGCCCTGTCCGTGGGATTCTCCAGAGAAGAATACTGGAGTGGATTGTCATTTCCTCTTCCAGGGGATCTTCCTGACCCAGGATGGAATTCCACTGCACTGGCAGGCAGATTCCTTACCACGGAGCCACCTGGGAAACCCATTGGTTTGAGTACCTGTTTTCAATTTCTTCAAGTATATACCTACAAATGGAATCGCCAAGTCATAGGTTAGTATCTACATTTAAATTTTTGAAGCACTATCAAAGTGTTTTCCATAGAGGTTATAGGATTTTATACTCCTGCCCACAAGATATGAGGGATGCCAGCTTTTCCTATGTTCCCTCCCTTTCTTCAGACAGATTCCAGCTTTCTTAACTATATCCATCACCTTCCAGCCATACCTCTGAGGGGACCCCATGTTTCTCAGGGGTGATTGACATCACCTGCATCAGATCCACCTGGGATATTAAGTACAGATGCCTGGAATCCACCTTGACTTATCTGGGACTAAAGCCTTAGAGCCCTTGAATGGCTGCAAGTTTCCCAAATATCTTCAAGTACTTAACAGGTCTCTGTCTTAGATGACTCACTTCTTCAGGTGACCCAATCTCCTCCCTTATATGTAAATTATCCTGTAAGTTTCACTGACAGTAATCTTAGGGCCAAGTTTTGAAATTAAGACTTTTGCACACATGGCCCAAGTTCAGTATTACATAAGAGCTGAAATGCTTTAAAGAACAAAAATATTGACGAAAGCTTACAAGAGTCCACAGACCTGGTAAATTCAGGTTGTGTTTTTTTTGGGGGGTGGGGGGTGCAGTGGTAAAGAATCCACCTGTCAATGCAGGAGACCCAGTTTCGATCCCTGGGTCGGGAAGATCCTCTGGAGAAGGAAATGGCAACCCACTCCAGTATTCATGCCTGGAGAACCCCAAGGACAGAGGAGCCTGATAGGCTGCAGTCCATGGGGTCGCAAAGAGTCGGACACGACAGCATGCACATTAATCACCTTGCCTAGGCTTAAAAGCAAACCCACCACGGTACAGGTTAGACCCTCCCCCCGCCAAAATCCTGAGGAGAGATGGCTTCGGGAGTGAACTCAGAGGAGGGCAGGGCGGGCGGAAGCTGGAGCCTCAGCTCAGAGTTCAGGGGGGTTGACATGAGCTAAGAGTTCAGACTTGGCTGCTTGGGACGGGCTGGAACAGGCAGAGGAGGAAGGGGAGATTCCTGGCCGAGCAAAGGTTAGTAAGGAGAGCAATAGGCAGGTGAGAAGGGCCGCTTAACTGCTGGCGCCTGTCAAGGCCAATTAACTTCCCTCCCTGGCTTGTCCAGCAGCCACGCCTCACCCCCACCCAGCTGTTGCACGGGGTTGCGCTGCCAGCCTGTAACTTCTTCCAGGCTACAGTGAGCAGAGGCCTGCTGCCAACCTCCCTGACACGGGGCCAGGGAGCCGTCTCACCTTTGATCAACTCTAGGCTCCCTACCTGCCCCTCTGAGTCTCCTTGCCCTCAACCTCACCCCTCCTCGCCTGACCATAATCCTGAGAGCCCACAGTTCAGTAGTCCTGCAACCAAACCTCACCACAGGTTGTCCTTCCTGCCACGGAGCTAATTCCCTGACCTGCATGGGCGGAATGTGGGCCGAATTGTTTTTCTGGCAGATTCAGGCGGACCCACCCTTTGCTGTCGTGGCCCCTGGACAGGTGTGAAAGGGCTTCTTATCCGAAGGGGCTCTGGGTGGCAGCGGACCCGACAAGCCAGGGGGCAGCTGACGTGGGTCCTAAGAAGGGCAGGGCCTGGCCAGCTGACAGCTGCCCTGGGCGACCGGAGCCCCAGTGGTTCCCAGGCTGAGGACGCTTTTCTCCCCTCTCTGCCCTGGTTTATCCAGCCTGGGAAAGCTCTGGGTGGGAGCTGAGGTGGCATGCAGCCCTGCCAAGGCCAAGCCAGGGTCAGCCAAGCTAGGGTGACTCACAGGGTCAGCGGTCGGTGCCTTCCCAGCAGCGTGGGGTCTGTGGGCTCCGCATCCTTGGCTCCATCCACCCAAATGACCCTACAAGGCTGGTCAAGCCTCACTTTGTGTGGAGGTGGAGCTGTGGAAGCAGATGGCTGTCGAAAGCCCCCTCTCTCGAGATGGGGACATTTGCCTTCTGGGGGTATGGGGAGGGTAAGGGCCCTGCCATACCAAGGAGGATGGTCTCTGTCGCGCACTTTCTAGCCACATCAAAATGTTGCTCTTTAAAAACAGAAAGCAGGTGATGATTGCACAATGATGTGAATGTACTTAACGCTACTGAACTGTAAACTTAAAAGTGATTAAACTATCAGATTTTATGTCATGTGCCTGCTGTCTTAGAAAAACAATTAAAAAGCCCATAGCAATAACTTTGCAATGCATTTATATTCTGTGCAATTAAATTAACCTCAATGGTAAAGAATCCGCCTGCTAATGCAGAAGACCTGGGTTCAATCCCTGAGTTGGGAAGAGGAGAAGGAAATGGCAACCCACTCCAGTATTCTTGCCTAGGAAATCCCATGGACAGAGGAGCCTGGTGGGCTACAGTCCATGGGGTCACAAACAGTCAAACATGACTGAGCCACTAAACAACAACAAATATATTATCCAAGGGCTTCCCAGGCGTTGCCGTGGTAAAGAATCTACCTGCCAATGCAGGAGATGCAAGAGATGCAGGTTTGATCCCTGGGTCGGGAAGATCCGCTGGAGAAGGAAATAGCAACCCACTCCAGTATTCCTGCCTGGGAAATTCCATGGACAAAAGAGCCTAGCTGGCTACAGTCCATAGAATTGCAGAGTCAGACATGACTGAGCACACACACATGTATCGTCCACACCGTATTTCTACAGGATAAACACCAACTTCTTCCTCTATGTAATTGTTTCCTTTCACTCTCCAGACACTGATCCTGGGAACACTTTCTAAGTCTCCGTGGGAAAGAAATACTGTTGTTGTTAATATTTAGTCGCTAAGCCGTGTCTGACTGTTTTGTGACCCCACGAACTGTAGCCCACCGGGCTCCTCTGTCCGTGGGATTTTCCAGGCAAGAATACTGGACTGGGTTGCCATTTCCTTCTCCAGGGGATCTTCCTGACCCAGGGATTGAACCTGTGTCTCCTGCCTGGCAGGCAGATAGATTCTTTACCACTGAGCTACCTAGGAAGCCCAGGAAAGTAATATATGTTCTTCTTAAACTTTGAGTTCTTACCATTGCAGGACTGATCCAGGAGGTGGTGAAGGAGCCCTTTAATTCCTCAGAGGTGTGGGGGTAACAAATGGAGGCTGAGGACAAGACCAAGCGCATGTGGTCTGCGTGGCCCAGCAGAATTTTGCTAACGCTTGATATTCCCTCCTTCCTCTGCTTTCTAGATGGCAGTCCCTCCTCCTTCCTTTCTCAGCCTCAGAGCTCCACCTTCCCTCGGCCCAGAGATAAGCTCTCTCAGAGAATCAGGCTGTGGTGATAACTGTTTGGGGAGTCACCCCCACAAGGCATTTTCAACCGCTGACCCTTAAGCTATGACCCCACAAGTGTGGATTCCAGAGCTGAGACCAGTGCTGGGGGAGGGGGGAAGACGTCATTGGTGGGGGTGGGCGGGTCTGTCCTGAATGTCACCGCCCCCCGGGGACATTGCCATCCCACCCTGGTCTCCATCATGCCTGCCTCACCAAGCAGCTTCCCAGCACCCACACCTGCCAGTCTGAATCCCCACAGCTTGCCTGGGTGCCCCATACAGACGCCGACGACCTTCAAGGCAGCCCTGAAACCTCCTCACTTGAAGTCGAGTGTGGGAGAGGGTCTGAGCCCTCCCGAAGCCCTGCTCGTCCGCTGCAGCATCACCCAAGCTGCTGCCCACAGCAGGTGAAGAGAGGTGCGAGCTCTTGAAGTGATGAGAGAATGTTTTGGAATTAGACAGTGGTGATGGTTACACAACTAATAGAGTCACAGCAACTTTGCGACTGTATTACAAACCACTGGATTGTACCCTTAATTTTACTATTTATTTATTGTTAGGCTGCAGCTTGCAGCTTGAAGGGTCTTAGTTCCCCGAGCAAGGATGGAACGTGTGCCCCCTGCATTCGAAGTGCAAAGTCTTAACCACTGGATCACTAGGGAAGTCCCCGGAGTGTACACTTTAATCATTTAAAAGATTCATCTTTGTTTCATTTAAAATAAATAAGACCCCAAAAAAAGTGAACTTTGTAGTATGTGAACTATATTTCAATGAAAGTAAAAGACGACATAAGCCATTGGGGGACAAAGGAGAGTAAGCTTGGTGTATGGGGTAAGCTGAGCCTACAGCCACCCCAGGTTACAGGACCCAAGGGGCTGCAGAAATTAGAAACAGCACTGCTCACACCCCACCATCAGGAGAGAGAACCCCTCCTCCACCTTCTTAGGGTTTGGCTCTGGTAGCAGGGTGGCTACTGCCACAGCAACTCCTGTGACCAATAACATAATTACCACAAAGTCTTACTAACAGTCCCCTCATACGCTGCTCATTAGGCTTGTTTTCAGGATTCCCTGGGGGGCCAATGGTTAGGACTTGGCACTTCCACTGCAGAGGACCCAGGTTCAACCCCTGGTAGGGGAACTAAGAACACACAAGCCACAGGCTGGGCAGAGAGGCCAAAAACAAATTTAAAAAGAGAGAGAAAGAGAAGCATATTTTCACTACAACAGCTAATAGACTCATCTCCTCTGACCCTTCGCTCCTGCTTTACTGAGTGTTCTGCACACCAAACTCCCAGCAGTCTCTCTTGAATGGATCCTCCTCTCAGACTCATCAACTGGCTGGATCCAGACTTCAGATCGTTCACTGAATCTTGGCCCTGAAACAAAACCTGAAACAGCTCGAACATGCTGTCCCGGACCACACCCCACACTTGCGTGGGCCCCTCGCTGTTTTATACTTTTTACTGCAGCATAATTGCTTTACAACACTGAGTGAGTTTGTGCTGCACAATGGGAATCAGCCGGACATGTATCTGTGTCGCCTCCCTCTCGAGCTCCCTCCCACACCCCTACCCCAGCCCTTCAGGTTGTCACAGAACACTGGGCTGGGCTCCCTGGGTCACACAGCGGCTTCCCGCTAGCTATCTATTTTACACATAATAATGTATCTATGAACCCTCCAGTGTTCTTGCCTGGAGAATCCCCATGGACAGAGGTGTCTGGTGGTCTACAGTCCATGCGGTTGCAAAGAATCTGCTAAGCACAGCACAGCACAGTGTATACACGTCGATCCTCATCTCCCAGTTCGTCCCGCCCTCCCCTTCCCCACCCGTGTCCACAGGCACATCCTCTGCGTCTGTATCTATTCCTGTCCTGCAAATATGTTCGTCTGTACCATTTTCCTAGATGCCACGTATATGCATTAACATATGATATCACATTTGTCTTTCTCTGTCTGACTTACTTCATTTATGATAATCTTTAAATCCATGTATGTGTGGATCACAATAAACTGTGGAAAATTCTGAAAGAGATGGGAATACCAGACCACCTGATCTGTAATTTGCTGCTACTGTAGGTACCCCTGACTTCCTACTTTTGCATTCCAGTGCCCTATAATGAAAAGGCAATACGTGAACCATGAACTTCCTGATGTTCAAGCTGGTTTTAGAAAAGGCAGAGGAACCAGAGATCAAATTGCCCACATCCGCTGGATCATGGAAAAAGCAAGAGAGTTCCAGAAAAACATCTATTTCTGCTTTATTGACTATGCCAAAGCCTTTGACTGTGTGGATCACAATAAACTGTGGAAAATTCTGAAAGAGATGGGAATACCAGACCACCTGACCTGACTCTTGAGAAACCTCTGTGCAGGTCAGGAAGCAACAGTTAGAACTGGACATGGAACAACAGACTGGTTCCAAATAGGAAAAGGAGTACGTCAAAGCTGTATATTATCACCCTGCTTATTTAACTTATATGCAGAGTACATCATGAGAAATGCTGGACTGGAAGAAACACAAGCTGGAATCAAGATTGCTGGGAGAAATATCAATAACCTCAGATATGCAGATGACACCACCCTTATGGCAGAAAGTGAAGAGGAACTCAAAAGCCTCTTGATGAAGGTGAAAGTGGAGAGTGAAAAAGTTGGCTTCAAGCTCAACATTCAGAAAACGAAGATCATGGCATCCGGTCCCATCACTTCATGGGAAATAGATGGGGAAACAGTGGAAACAGTGTCAGACTTTATTTTTCTGGGCTCCAAAATCACTGCAGATGGTGACTGCAGCCATGAAATTAAAAGACGCTTACTCCTTAGAAGGAAAGTTATGACCAACCTAGAGAGCATATTCAAAAGCAGAGACATTACTTTGCCAACAAAGGTTCGTCTAGTCAAGGCTATGGTTTTTCCTGTGGTCATGTATGGATGTGAGAGTTGGACTATGAAGAAGGCTGAGCACCGAAGAATTGATGCTTTTGAATTGTGGTGTTGGAGAAGACTCTTGAGAGTCCCTTGGACTGCAAGGAGATCCAACCAGTCCATTCTGAAGGAGATCAGCCCTGGGATTTCTTTGGAAGGAATGATGCTGAAGCTGAAACTCCAGTACTTTGGCCACCTCATGCGAAGAGTTAACTCATTGGAAAAGACTCTGATGCTGGGAGGGATTGGGGGCAAGCGGAGAAGAGGACGACAGAGGATGAGATGGCTGGATGGCATCACTGACTCAATGGACGTGAGTCTGAGTGAACTCCAGGAGTTGGCGATGGACAGGGAGGCCTGGCGTGCTGCAATTCATGGGGTCGCAAAGAGTCACGACTGAGTGACTGATCTGATCTGATCTGATCTGATGTTGCTGCAAATGGCCTTGTTTCATTCTTTTGTGGCTGAGGGGACTTCCCAGGTGGCACTAGTGGTAAAGAACCTGCCTGCCAAAGAAAAAGATGTAAGAGACTTTGTAATAGTTTGATCCCTGGGTTGGGAAGATCCCCTGAAGGAGAGGGCATGGCAACCCACTTCAGTATTCTTGTCTGGGAAATCCTATGGACAGAGGAGCCTGGCAGGCCACAAACCATGGGGTCGCAAAGAGTCAGACACCACTGAGCGACTGAGCTCACGTACACATAATCAGTAAAGGATTAGGACCTAAAATATATAAATAGCCCCTAGGAATCAATAAGAAAAGGCAAACGATCTAGCAGAAAAACAGGCAAAATATAAGCATAAATAGGCAAAAGAAGTGGAAGCACAAATGTTCTATAAACAGATGAAAGTTTTCAAATACAATTTTAATCAGAAAAAAAAGCATTCAAACCACTACATGTTACCATTGCCAACCTCACAGATGATCAAAAGTTCAAGTCAGACAATTTATTTAATCGAAATGTAACTCACTTCACACTCTGTACCATTTGCCCTTTTCAAGTACAGAGTTTGGTGGTTTTTAGCACAGTCACGAAGTTGTACAACTATCAGCACTGTTTAACTCCAGAACACTTTGATCACTTGAGAAAGATTACATCTTTTTTAAACTGCTGAGGGCAGCAGCTTGGGCCATAGCCTGGAGTAAGAACAGGGACTTGAGAGCATTCAGTTCCTCTGGGATATACAGTTTAAAATGTAAGAATGTGGAGCAGCAGGATATGACAGGACTAAATAGTATCGACACTGAAAAACTGACCAAGTAATGGATTACCAACGACCCAGTGATTCCGCTCCTAAGCACTACTGTTGTTTAGTCACTAAGTCGTGTCTGACTCTTTGCGACCCCAAGGACTGTAACCCACCAGGCTCCTCTTGTCCATGGGATTTCTAGACAAGAATACTGGAATGGGTTGCCATTTCCTTCTCTAGGGGATCTTGCAGACCCAGGACTGAACCCCCAACTCCGGCATTGGCAGGCAGATTCTTTACCACTGAGCCACCCGGGAAGCCCACTCCTAAGCATGCACGTGTGCATCGAAAGACATGTACAGGAATATTCAGAGCAACATCATTTGTAATAGGCAAAAACTGCAGGCAATGAAACGTTCACCAGCTGTAAAATGGGCTGACCGCGCAATGGGACACTATGCAACGGTGAAAGTCGCTTAGCCGTGTCCAGCTCTTTGCGACCCCATGGACTCTACAGTCCATGGAATTCTCCAGGCCGGAAGACTGGGAGTGGGTAGCCTTTCCCTTCTCCAGGGGATCTTCCTGACCCAGGGATCGAACCCCGGTCTCCCACATTGCAGGCAGACACTTTATCGTCTGAGCTACCAGGGAAGCCCTCAAATGCAACAATGAAAAACCTATGAACTATGCCACGTGCATCAATATAGAGTAATCTCACAAACACAAGATAAAGCAGCAAGAAACAGAGGATATGAGTTAGATTCCACTTAAATAGAATTTTAAAACAGGCAAACCTAGTAATGTACTATTTAGGAATCCATGTGTAGGTAAAAACAAATGTAAAGAAAACCAAAGGAAAGATTAACACAAGATTCAGGAGAATGATTTGCTTAGCATCAGGATGCGTTACAGAAGAGGCACACAGGATGGAGAGGGGATAAACTGGAGCTTGGAATTGACACATACATGCTACTAAATGTAAAATAGGTAGCTAGGCGCTTCCCTGGTGGTCCAGTGGCTACGACTCAACGCTCCCAGTGTAGGGGGCCTCCAGTTCAATCCCTGGTAAGAGAACTAGATCCTACATGCCATGACTAAGATCCAGCACAGCCAGGCTTCCTTGGTGGCTCAGTGGTAAAGAACCCACTTGCCAATGCAGGAGACATGGGTTCGATCCCCAGTCCAGGAAGATCTTACATGCCATGTGGCAACTAAGCCTGTACACAACTGCTGATGCCCAAACGCTCTAGAGCCTGCACTCCACAACAAGAGAAACCATGGCAATGAGAAGCCCACGCACTGCAATTAGAGTAGCCCTACTTTCTGCAACTAGAGAAAAGTCCACAGAGCAACTAACACCCAGCACAGCCAAATAAATAAATATTATTTTAAAAAAAGAGAGCGATCCAGCACTAAATAAATATTTTTTTAAAGATAGCTTCAAAAAAAATAGGAAGTCTACTCAATACTCTGTAATGGCCTATAACGGGAAAAGAATCTTTAAAAGAAGGGATATATGTCTAACTGATTCACTTTGCTGTACATCTGAAATTAACACAACATTATCTATTAATACACTCCAATATAAATTAACTTAAAAAAAAATCAGGCTTCCCTGGTGGTTCAGTGGTAAAGAATCCGCCTGCCAATGCAGGAGACATGGGTTCGATCCCTGGTCCAGGAAGATCTTGCATGCCTCAGAGCAACTAAGCCAGGGCACCTGAAAGAAAAGCAAAAACCAGAGGCACGCAGGACTGGACTTTTCGAACATGATAATATTCTACCTCTTGATATGGGTGTCTGGGTGTGTGTTTTGTTGGAGGAAAAACTTTCTCTACACTCTTAAGGCCTGTGAATTAGACTTGCAAAAGGCAGGTTGACAGGATAAAAGGCACTCAATTTTTGTTGATATTTATGTGCATGGAAGTTCACAAAAAGTAAGTGAAAATCAGAGAAATGGTGAGACTCGGGGTCCATATGCCATTGTAACAAAGGAAACAAGGCTTGGGGTTCAAGGGATGATAAACTGTAGAGAAATGACTAGGAAATGCATGCGGGAAACTGATGACAGACGGGGTTCTGTTATAAGATCTGGTTGTGCAGACTCATGTCCACGCTGACCTTTCCATCTCCGGAATACGAGTTGCACCCTCTTCCTAGACTTCACAAAGGAAATGTGTGCCCTGCTTTTTGGAGGAGAGGGGGCAGAAGGGCGGAGAACCCTGCCCGCATCTATTCGTTCTCAACTGCCTTCAATTCTAAATGGACAGGTGGCGCTGGCAGAAAAGAGACGCAGGAGAGTCAAGAGACGCAGATTCGACCCAGGAGTCAGGAAGACCCTCTGGAGGAGGAAATGTCAACCCCCTTCAGTATTTTTGCCTGGAAAATCCCATGGGCAGAGGAGCCTGGCGGGCTACAGTCCATGGGGCCGCAAAGAGTCGGACACGACTGAGCGCGCACACACATAGACATCTGTGCACTAGTTTGGGGTAGGGGCCGGGAGAATAGATGGACTTCTCACTGGCAAACTGAGAGTCCTAGCCTCACCTGGGGAAGGAAAGAGATTACTTTCAGCCACCGTTCCAGATCCTGGCCTGTCCCCTGGGGAGGCCCTGGCACCCAAGGGGCAGTGAGGTTTGGAAGGAGGGAGGCAGAGAGCATCTTCCCCCAGCTCTGTCTCCAGCTGACTGTGGATCTTGGGGGACAGCTCCTCACCTCCTGGCCCTCAGACTCACCACCTGTAAAGTAGGTGAAGAGGTCCCTTCTGACCCCAGACTTGACTGTCTGCTGCAATGCCTGCAGCCGCAACCCAGAAAAGTGGCCTAGAAGCCTGGTCAAGGCAGGACCCCAGGGTTTTCAGCTAATGGGGCCATTGGGAAGATGCAAGAGGGAGGGGGACCTGGGGACCATGGCAGGACAGGTGGGGGCGTGAGGAGGAGGAAACACAAGTGTCTCCCAGGCAGTGAACAGGCGGGGAGTGCTGGCATCTCCCAGACAGTGAACAGCTGAGCTGATCTGGAAGTCAGGGCATGCCTCGGCTATTCTCAGCAGCTATTTATAGTCCTGCACCTCCGTGTTTCGTAGCTGCCTGCGGTGCACCGGCTGCATCCTCTCTGCAGTGAAGTCTGTCTTCTGGCTGAGCACACCAGGCTCCTGTGCAGGTCTGACTTACACAGGGCTTTGCACAGAATAGGCGTGCAACTGTGTGTGTTGTTTGTTCCAAATACTCCTAAACCCATTCATAGTTTTTAATTTCTAAATGTATTAAATTACACAAAACAGGGCCTTCCCTGGTGGCTGAGTGGTAAAGAATCCTCCTACCAATACAGGAGATGTGGGTTCAATCCCTGGGCTGGAAAGATCACACATGCCACAGAGTAGCTAAGCCCATGTGCCACAACTACTGAGCCTGGGCTCTAGAGCCCAGGAGTCTCAACTACTGAGCCCATTTGCTGCAACTACTGGAGCCCGAGTGCCCTAGAGCCCTGGCTCTGCAACAGCTACTGCGATGAGAATCGTCTGCTTTCCTCAGCTGGAGAAAAGCCTGCAGAACAACAAAGATCCAGCACACCCAAAAGTAATAAACAAAAATAACATTTTAAAAATACTTAAAATTGCACAGAATATAAAACCAGCATCTTAGCCATTCCTGAGCGTAGAGCTCCCAGTGGTGGACATATTCACACTGCTGTGGAACCGTGACCATCCTTCATCCCCCGAACCTTCTCACCATCCTCAACTGAAAACTGGTGCCCATTCTCCCAGTTCCCCTCTCCTCCCTTCCCCCAGTCCTACAGCATCTATTCTCCACTCTGTCTGTATGAATCTGACTAGTCTAGGTAGCTCATATATGCGGAATCATGCGGTATTTGTCCTTTTGTGACTGGTTCATTTCACTTAGCATAATGTCAATGTACATTCATGTTGGAGATTTGTCAGAATTCCATCCTATTTTAAAGCTGAATCAGGGACTTCCCTGTGGTCCAGCGGTTAAGAATCTGCCTTGCAATGCAGGGAATGCGGGTTCGATCCCTGCTCGGGAAACTAAGATCCCACATTCCAAGGAGCTAGAGAGTCCAAGTGCTGCAACTAAGACCCAATGTCACCACATAAATAAATTAATATTTTTTAAAAAATTAAAAAAATAAAGCTGAATCATATTTGCTCCATCGTATTGGTTCCCGGACCAGGAATGGAACTGGTGTCCCCAGCAGTCAAAGTGTGGAGTCCTAACCACTGGACTGCCAGGGAATTTAAAACTCGTTCTGTTTTATCCATTCATCTGTCAAAGGACACCACACATTCTTGCAATTCAAATGCAGTGTTGGAACCAGAATCCCCTCTACCAGATTATAATCAAAAGGAATCAGACAGCTTTCTATTTAAAGACTGCAGCCCTTCATTGATTTAGGGGAGGATCTGATAAGCAGTAGAGAAGAAAATGGCAACTCACTCCAGTATTCTTGCCTGGAAAATCCCATGGCCAGAAGAGCCTGGTGGGCTTTAGTCCATGGGGTTGCAAAAGAGTCAGACACAACTAAACAGCAATAACTGATCACCTAGCAAGAAGATTTTTCAACAAATGGCATTTTTGTGGGGAGTGGGTTGGGTCTCAGGCTCAAAGGATTATTGTCCCTGAAATCCCAGGACTGAGAATTTTGAAGGGGAGATACAGGTTGTGGTCAGAGAATGGGCTATAAGAGCAGTGGCTGGAGGCACAGCAATTACGGGGGCTGAAAAGGCCTGGGTATATACAGTAGAGAAGGAGAACTTCCCAGGTTCTCCATTGGCTAAGACTCCAAGCTCCCAGTGCAAGGTCCTGAGTTCCATCCCTGGTCAGAGAATGAAATCCCTAATGCTGCAACTAAGAGTTCACACGCCACAGCTAAAGACCCCACATGCCGCAAATAAGATCCCACGTAGCCAAATAAAATAAATAAATATTAAAACAAACATACAAAAGATACCTGGGATTTTTTTTCAGTAGGAGCTATATATATATATTAATATTATTGAAGAGTAGTTGATTTACAGTGTGGTTAGTTTCAGGTGTACAGCAAAGTGACTCAGTTATACATACATGTATCTATTTTTTCTTCAGACTCTTTTCCCTTATAGGTTATTACAAAGTATTCAGTATAGTTCCCTGTGTTATATAGAAGGTCTTTGTCAGTTATCTACTTTATATATAGTAGGGTTTTTTTTTTTTTTTTAAGGTAGGAGATAACCCCTGAGGGTGAATGCGTGGAAAACTGGACTCAGCATGGTCCCTGTGGATTTTAAAGAGACCTGGCCTTCTGGTCTGGCCTGGGGAAGAGAAACTGCAGGGAAGTCCAGAGTCCCTGATGAATGGTCAGGCCCTGTTTCCCTCAGTAACAGGGTTAATCTGTTTTCTGGGACAGCCTGTATGGAGAAAACTGCCTGGGACTCGGAACCATCCAGTTAAAAGGGTAGGAACCCACTGTGAATGTTAACAGCTGCAGGACTCAGAGGTTCATTTCTCCCACTGCTAGACTGTGATCTGTCCACCAGCGCCAGGCTCCAGGGTGGGGGGCTCCCCACTGCCTGCAGGACCATGTCCGACCCCTCCGTGTCCTCCCCACCTCCCCACAAGCTGGCTGCAGCCTCCAAAAGTGAATGCGGAACTCCTCGCAGCTTCCTCCTCCACCAGCTCATCCCTGAGCTCCGCGCCTGTGTCTGCCATCTGACTCAGCTCACTCAAAACTCAGCCCAGGCAGCATCTGCCACTGCTAACCCTGCTCTCAGCAGTCTGGTATCAAGGCTGCCCCTCTGATTCATGAAGCATCTTGCAGATGCCTCTAGGGCTGCACATTCCCAGTAAAACGTCCTGCTTTGGGGTCAGTTCTAAACTCCTAGAAATCAGGTGCTGTTTCTTTTAGCCTTTGTTTCTCCCATTCATTCACTCATTCATTCACTCATTAGATACATATTCATGAATGGCAATGATGTGCCTCACACCGCTCTAGTTTGAGTGAATGCATGCTCTGGGATTGCATCTTGTTGACTCTCATTCATTCATTCATTCTACACATACTGAGTGATAGATACTAGAGGTACAACAGTGAACAAATATAAATACAGTCACGCTCTCAAGAGATTTTGAGGGTAAGACCGACATTCAAATAATTACATACAAACACACCTACTGTTGCCATCATAATGGGTGTTATGAAGGACAGGGAATTGGAGGGTGAAAGTGGATCAGAGGGGCTGGACTTGGTCAGGAGCTTACAGAACATTTCCCCAAGAAAGTGATACTTGAGCTGAGGTGGGGGAGAGAAGGGACTAACATTCCAGAAACAGGGAACAGCATGTGCAAAGCCTCATGTCATACATTGGTTAGAAATGGAATATCTGACTGCCAGTGGCTTAAACCATTTTATTTTTTCCCACAACAGGAAATATGGAGTTGGTGTCTGCTGGCACTGGTCCAGCTGCTGCAGTCTGTCTTTTAGGCTTTTCTGCTCTCTGTTCCACCATCTTCTGTATGTTACTTCTTGTGCTCCAATTGGGTCTCTTGTGGGTCTAGCTCTAAACACCAGGATGGTTTTCAAAGTCAGGAGGCAGAGAGGACCAAACAGAAGGCTGTCACTTCTCCAGAAAACCCAGGACATCTTTGCAACAGGGCTGCTCACATCCTTCCCCTCACAGCTCATTGGCCAGAGCTGGTCATATGACTGGGCTTCCCAGGTGGCTCAGTGGTAAAGAATCTGCCTGCCAATGCAGGAAATGCAGGAGATGTGGGTTTGATCCCTGGGTCAGGAAAATCCACCCTGGAGGAGGAAATGATAACCTACTCCAGTGTTCTTACCTGGGAAATCCCACGGACAGAGGAACTGGTGGGCTACAGTCCATGGAGTCACAGAGTCAGACACGACTGAGCAACTACGCACCCATGAACAATCATATGGCCATCACTTACTGCAAGGGATGCTGGGAAAGTTAGTATTGCACTTCAGTGGTGGGAATGAGCAGGAGAGAGAAGGTTGGGATTGGCTTGGTACAGCTTTTGTACATGGTACATGGTGGGAGGGAGCAAGGCCAGTTCTGGAAACTGACAAAAGGGAGTTTGTAGAGACGGTAGAGCTGGAGGCGTATGTAGGGGCCTGCGTTAGTTTGCTAGGGCGGCCATAACAAAGTACCGCAGACTAGGCAACTTAAACAATGTAAATTTATCATCTCACTGTTGTTGTTACTTAGTTGCTAAGTCATGTCGGACTCTGCAACCCCATGGACTGCGGCATGCCAGGCTTCCCCATCCTTCACTGTCTCCTGGAGCTTGCTCAAACTCATGTCCATTGAGTCGGTGATGATATCCAGCCATCTCATCCTCTGTCGTCCCTTTCTCCTGCCTCTATCTTTCCCAGTGTTAGGGGAAGCACACTGACAGAAACCGCGCACCCTGGCCAGGCACCACAGTAACCATTTGCATGAGTTGTTTTATGATGGGAGGTCCTGGTAAGGAACTCTGAACTAATAAGCCACCGCCAACCAAAAGAATTCAGGAAATATCAAAAGGAGACACCACATGTCCAACTACCTCCCAGAATCCTTGCTGGCATCCATCCTGACTGAACAAGATGTGCACCACCAGGAAGGACTCTGAATCAGAATGATTAACTAAAGACAACTGGAAACTAATCCCATCACCAGAAAACCCAAGACTCAGCCACATGGCAGACCGGTTCTCCTGGGTTCCCTTACCCTAATGCTGTCTGCCCAGGAGCCCTTACTAATAAAATGTCTTGCTTTGGTAGCACAGGTGTCTCCTTGGACAATCCATTTCCGAGTGTTAGACAAACACCCACTTTCAGGCCCTGGAAGGGGTCCCCTTTCTTGCAATACCAGCATCAGGGTCTTTTCCAATAGGTCAGCTCTTTGCATCAGGTGGCCAAAGTATTGGAGCTTCAGCTTCAGCATCAGTCCTTCCAATGAACACCCATGTCTGATCTCCTTTAGAGTGGACTGGTTGGATCTTCTTGCCGTCCAGTCTCACAGTTTGGGAGGCTGCCAGTCCCAGGGTTGCTTTCTTCTGAGGCCTCTCTTCCTGACTTGCAGATGGACCCTGTCTTTTCCTCGTCTTTCCTTTTTGTGTCTGGGTCCTAAGTGCCTCTTCTTCAAAGGACACCAGTCATATTAGATGAGCCGCTGCTCCACAACGAGAGAGGCCACCACAATGAGAAGCCTGAGCACCGCAAGTGGAGGGCAGCCCCGCACCCTCACCTCAACAGGAGAAAGCCCACATGCAGCAACGAAGACCTAGAGCAGCCAAAAAGAAATGAAAACAAACAGGCCAGGATTTAGGCTTGGGGGCGGGGAGTAAGGGGTGGGGTGATGGAGGCTGTGGGAAGAGAGGAAGAGGAAGTTATCTGTAGCCCTGGGCCTTGCTGGTGGTCCTGTGACGGAACCAGTGTCTAGGAGGCTGGCTGGTGCTGTGAGAGGGGCTGTAGACACTGAGCTGAGGTGGGGTCTATGAGCTAAAGGCTCCCCTGCAGGCTAAGGGGCAGGCCATCTGCTTCTCCACTCCAGGGGTGAGTCCTGGGAGCTCAGATTCCAGTCCTGGGAGATGTTAGTCACTCAGTCGTGTGCGCCTCTATGTGATCCCGTGGACTGCTGCCCACCAGGCTCCTCTGTCTTTGGAATTCTCCAGGCCAGAATACTGGGGTGGATTGGTATTTCCTTGTCCAGCAGTCCTCGGAGGACATAGAAATGCAAGTATTCTCTGCTCAGCCCTCTAATCACTGAGCGCTGGTTTTATCTGTCAATCATATGTGTACTTTTCTTGTTTGAACAATAGGTGCGAGATACCATGAGATATACTTTAGAAAATGTGGGGATCCTTTCTGGATGTAAAGGTGACTTTAAGCTGAAGACATCTGAAACTCAACAGATGCAGAAAAAAACCTTTCCCCAGCTTTCCTTATCTGACTAAAAGCAGCAATTTCTAGGCAATGAGGATACCATAAATCCACTTAATGACCCTTAAGAAGACAGAAATACTGTGCATCCCCATGTAGACAAGCATTACCACAACCTTCTTATCTCTTACCTGTTCTCCTAAAAACCCACTGGGCTTCCCTCAAGAAATCTATTGGGCTTTTCCCATAAAAGCCTTCTCTCGCCCTCCCTACTAAGTTAGGTATATAAACTTTTAACCATTTAAGGCACCAACTACTCTTATGCATATGAAACAAACTCTTTTTTTCCTGTTAACCAGTCTTTTATCAGTTTAATTAGCATGTCCCATTTAATGAACCTAAGAGAGTAGAGAAAGTTTCTTTCCCTGCATAATAACCACCAAATTCAGAATGCATTGGTCTAATCCTTCAGATAAAAGCTCCCTGATTAGTGTGAAGCCAAAAGTATAAACAGACAGAAAGCTAGACAGATGCTCTATACCTGTGATTAAGGGGTCTGTGTTGTCCCTACCCCCTACTCACAACATCCCTGTCTCCTCCCCCTTCAAGTAGCCACCCTAGGGTGACCCCTGCTTTGGCTCAGTTTCACTGGGTTTGATAACTTCCGCCTGGCTGGTAGATTCTCATCCAAAGGATGAGAGGTGGATGAAAGGATGTCAGGAGGAATCTGCTCCTGAGGACTCTGTCCCTCTCTCCCCATTGCTCCCTACCCAGCTGCCCTGTCTCTGCCACATTCAGCGTGACTCAATGGGCTCCAGCCACCCTGGGATCGGCCATTCCTAGACTACACTATGCATGTTACCATCTGAGGGCTGCTACACTCGCCCTTTCTGTCTTGTACCCTCTTCCTTTAGATTTTAAATTGGCTTGTTCTTTTGAATTCACTAGGTCTCTGTTCAAATATCAGTCTTAGAAAACACTTCCCTGATAAACTCATCTAAATGAATGAATAAGTGAATGCATTCACCAATGCCCATTTAGGCTGTACCTGGAAGAGGCTTTTTCTCAAAAAGATCAGTCAGTCAGTTCAGTCGCTCAGTTGGGTCCAACTCTTTGCTACCCAATGGACTGCATCACACCAGGCTTGGCTTCCCTGTCCATCACCAACTCCCAGAGCTTACTCTAACTCATGTTCATGGAGGTGGTGATGCCATCCAACCATCTCATCCTCTGTCATCCCCTTTTCCTCCAGCCTTCAAACTTTCCCAGCATCAGAGTCTTTCCCAGTGAGTCAGTTCTTCGCATGAGGTACCCAAAGTATCAGAGCTTCAGTTTCAGTAACAGTCCTTTCAATGAACATCCAGGACTGGTCTCCTTTAGGATGGACTGGTTGGATCTCCTTGCAGTCCAAGGGACTCTCAAGAGTCTTCTCCAACACCACAGTTCAAAAGAATCAATTTTTTGGCACTCAGTTTTCTTCACAGTCCAACTCTCACATCCATACACGACTACTGGAAAAACCGTAGCTTTGACTAGATGGACCTTTGTTGGCAAAGTAATGTCTCTGCTTTTGAATATGTTGTCTAGGTTGGTCATAGCTTTTCTTCCAAGGAGCAAGCGTCTTTTCATTTCATGACTGCAGTCACCATCTGCAGTGATTTTGGAACCCCAAAAACAAACTCTCTCATTATTTCCATTGTTTCCCCATCTATTTGCCAAGAAGTGATGGGACCAGGTGCCATGATCTTAGTTTTCTGAATGATGAGTTTCAATTCAACTCTTTCACTCTCCTCTTTCACTTTCATCAAGAGGTTCTTTGGTTCTTTGCTTTCTGCCATAAGGGTGGTGTCATCTGCATATCTGAGGTTATTGATATTTCTCCCAGCAATTTTTATTCCAGCTTGTGCTTCATCCAGCCCAGAATTTCACATAATGTACTCTGCATAGAAGTTACATAAGCAGGGTGACACTATACAGCCTTGACGTACTCTTTTCCCAATTTGGAACCAGTCTGTAGTTTTGTTGCAGGAAGGGGACACCTTCCAGGGCCCGAAACTGGGCTCTTGTCTAACACTCGGAAATGAATTGTCTGAAGAGACACATGTGTTGACAAAGCAAGAGATTTTATTGGGCAAGGGCACCCGGGTGGAGAGCAATAGGGTAAGGAAACCCAAGAGAACTGCTCTGCCGCATGGCTCGCAGTCTCCGGTTTTATGGTGATGGGATTAGTTTCTGGGTGGTCTTTGGCCAATCATTCTAATTCAGAGTCTTTCCTGGTGGCGCAAGCATCACTCAGCCAAGATGGATGCTAGCGAGAGGGTTTCTGGGAAGTGGACAGACACGCAGTGTCTCCTTTCGACCTTTCCCGAACTCTTTCAGTTGGTGGTGGCTTATTACTTCCATATTCCTTATCAGGATCTCCTGTCATAAAACAACTCATGTAAATGGTTACTAGGGTGCCTGGCCAGGGTGGGCGGTTTCAATCAGTGTGCTTCCCCTAACAATTTCATGTCTAGTTCTAACTATTGCTTCTTGACTTGCATACAGATTTCTCAGGAGGCAGGTGAGGTGGTCTGGTATTCCCCCAAAATTTCCAGTTTGTTGTGATCCACATAGTCAAAGGCTTTGGCATAGTCAATAAAGCAGAAGCAAATTTTTTTCTGGAACTCTCTTGCTTTTTCTATGATCCAGTGGATGTTGGCAATTTGACCTCTGGTTCCTCTTCCTTTTCTAAATCCAGCTTGGGATTTAAGGAATTTGGTTTAGGTCATGCCTGAATGGTCTAGTGATTTTCCTTACTTTTTTCAATTTAAGTCTGAATTTGGCAGTAAGGAATTCATGATCTGAGCCACAGTCAGCTCCTGGTTTTATTTTTGCTGATTGTATAGAGCTTCTCCATCTTGGGCTGAAAAGAATATAATCAATCTGATTTTGGTATTGACCATCTGGTGATATCCATGTGTAGAGTATTCTCAACATGTGGACAGGTCTACATGTGCACACATCATGGTGGAGAGCTCTGACGAAACGTGGTCCACTGGAGAAGAGAATGGTAAACCACTTCAGTATTCTTGCCTTGAGAACCCCATGAACAGTATGAAAAGGCAAAATATAGGACACTCAAAGATGAACTCCACAGGTCGGTAGGTGCCCAGTATGCTCTTGGAGATCAGTGGAGAAACAGCTCCAGAAAGAATGAAGAGTTGGAGCCAAAGCAAAAACAACACCCAGTTGTGGATGTGACTGGTGATGGAAGTAAATTCCAAGGCTGAAAAGGAACCTGGAATATTGCATAGGAACCTGAATGTTAGGTCCATGTATCAAGGCAAATTGGAAGTGGTCAAACAGGAGATGGCAAGAGTGAACATGGACATTTTAGGAATCAGTGAACTAAAATGGACTGGAATTGGGTGAATTTAACTTAAAGAGATAAACAAACACATTTCTGTTATTTTATTCCCTAGCCTTATTTTAGCCAAATAAGTCTAGGAAATTTTTTTTAATGGAAGTATATTTGATTTACAATACATTTATATGTACAGACACATATATATTCTTTGTTGACTAAAAAATAATAGTCACAACCTGTAAGCAGAGAGTTATTTTATTTTCTGTTAAGTCCGGGAGATAGCATCTCAGGGGTTTTGAGAAAACTGCTCCAAGGAGGAAGGAGTGGAAGTCAGGCTATAGACAAGTTTGCAACAAAGGGAGCAGGGCTGTCTGAACAACAAAGGTCGGGTATCAAGGAATTCAGCCTTCTTTGTGTGGGAAGATGCAAGCCTCAGGGCGCACTGAATTCATTCCTTTCACATGCACTTCAGCTCTCTGAGGCCAATCCTGTTTCACCTGCTGCTTGCATTCCCCCAGCTCCTCAGCAATCCACTCAGGGGTGGCAACGCCCAGTGGATTGAAGTTTTGGGAGCCCTCATTCACATTTGGAGGCCAGAAACCACTGATGACTGTGACATCTTGTTTTTATTATTTATTTTCTTGTTTATTAATATGGCAGGAGATATTTTCACTTCACAGGTCTTTAGGTCTCTGTCCAAATATCAGTCTTAGAAAAGACTTTCTGATGACCCTATCTAAATGAGTGAATAAGTGAATACATTCACCAATGCCCATTTAGGCTGTACCTGGAAGAGGCTTTTTCTCATAAAGATAAACAAATGAACAAATTTCTGTTATTTTATTCCCTATCCTTATTTTAGCCAAATAAGGCTAGGAAAAAATATTTTTTTTAATGGAAGTATAGTTAATTTACAATATCGTGTGAGTTTCAGGTGTACAGAAGAGTGAAATACATACACACACACACACATTTTCTTTTTCAGATTCTTCCCCTTGTAGATTATTATGTAATAGTGACTATAGTTCCCTGTGCTATACATATAGCAGGCCTTTGTGGGTTATCTATTTTATACATAGTAGTTTGTATCTGTTAAACCCAGCCTCAGTTCAGTTCAGCTCAGTCACTCAGTCCTGTCTGACTCTCTGTGACCCCATGGACTGCAGCACGCCAGGCTTCCCTGTCCATCACCAACTCTCAGAGCTTTCTCAAACTCATGTCCATGGAGTCGGTGATGCCATCCAACCATCTCATTCTCTGTTGTCCCCTTCTTCTCCTCCCTTCGATCTTTCCCAGCATCAGTGTCTTTTCCAATGAGTCAGTTCTTCCCATCAGGTGCCCAAAGTATTGGAGCTTCAGTTTTGGCATCAGTCCTTCCAATAAATATTCAGGGTTGATTTCCATTAGGATTGACTGGTTTGATCTCTGTGCTGTCCAAGGGATTCTCAAGAACCTTCTCTAACACTACACTTCAAAAGCATCAGTTCTTCGGCACAAGGGAATACCAGCTTAGGGAATTCTTAAATTCATCCTCAGCACCCATTTCTTAGTCTGGACTCAATAATTCTTTCGAAATAGATAATCCCTGTGGAGATTAGGCTGCCCTCTCCAGCCTCTTCTTCCTAGAAAGCTTGGGCAGAAGAGAGTAGGATTTATTTAAATAGCTAAAACACACTCTCGCACAAATCCTAGAAAATAAAGGTTAAAGCAGATAAGAGTTTTCTAACTTCTTGGTAATTTCAATGTTTACTATGAGCCCTTTTTTCAAATCCCTTTTTTCAAATTGATCTTTTACCACTCCCACCCTTAGTGGAGTCCCAAGGTCTTTTTGAACTTTGGAGATAACTTGCTGATTTCCAGCTCATTTGCTAGCAAACAGAAGGTAAGAATGGAAATTGGAAACATTATTAGGGTTTTTGCCCTTCCCTAAGAGAATGCCCTCAAGCTGCAAAAGCTACTTTGTCCCCACAAGGCTTGGGGGAGGAGGGCAAGGGCTGAGACACCAGAGGGGGCATAGCTCCTGTCCTTTTGAGTGAAGGAAGGGAGCTTTGAGCTTACAGCAAGCCTGCAGGAATCTAAATTTGCGTTCATTCCTATATCAGTCCGTTCGTTTATCTATTCCTTTATTTACTTGACAAATATTTTGGGTCAGGGCTTCCCTTGTGGCTCAGCTGGTAAAGAGTCTGCCTGGAGTACGGGAGACCTGGGTTCAATCCCTGGATTGGGAAGATCTTCTGGAAAAGGGAAAGGCTACCCACTCCAGTCTTCTGGCCTGGAGAATTCCATGGACTGTATAGTCCACGGGGTCGCAAAGAGTTGGACACGACTGAGCGACTTTCACCTCATTTCACTTCACTAAAAGCCAAAAAAAGCTCCAAGCATTATCTGCAGATTGGTGGAGTGGAGCAAAATGTTTAATGGTAAAAATAAAAGTAACAGGACTTTTTAAATTAGGCAATACAATTCTTAAGTTTATATGTAAAAGATAATGAGAGAACATTCCTCCAGGGGAAAAAATAATAATGGCCCTAACAATGGCAACCCACTCCAGTACTCTTGCCTGGAAAATCCCATGGATGGAGGAGCCTGGTAGACTGCAGTCCATGTGGTCACTAAGAGTTGGACATGCCTGAACGACTTCACTTTCATTTTTCATTTTCAGGCACTGGAGAAGGAAATGGCAACCCACTCTAGTATTCTTGTCTGGAGAATCCCAGGGACAGAGGAGCCTGTTGGGTACCATCTATGGGGTCACACAGAGTTGGATGATGTGATCACTGACCTAGAGCCAGACATCCTGGAATGTGAAGTCAAGTGGGCCTTAGAAAGCATCACTACGAACAAAGCTAGTGGAGGTGATGGAATTCCAGTTGAGCTATTTCAAATCCTGAAAGATGATGCTGTGAAAGTGCTGCACTCAATATGCCAGCAAATTTGGAAAACTCAGCAGTGGCCACAGCACTGGAAAAGGTCAGTTTTCATTCCAATCCCAAAGAAAGGCAATGCCAAAGAATGCTCGAACTACCCCACAATTGCACTCATTTCACACACTAGTAAAGTAATGCTCAAAATTCTCCAAGCCAGGCTTCAGCAATATGTGAACCGTGAACTTCCTGATGTTCAAGCTGGTTTTAGAAAAGGCAGAGGAACCAGAGATCAAATTGCCCACATCCGCTGGATCATGGAAAAAGCAAGAGAGTTCCAGAAAAACATCTATTTCTGCTTTATTGACTATGCCAAAGCCTTTGACTGTGCGGATCACAACAAACTGTGGAAAATTCTTCAAGAGATGGGAATACCAGACCACCTGATCTGCCTCTTGAGAAATTTGTATGCAGGTCAGGAAACAACAGTTAGAACTGGACATGGAACAACAGACTGGTTCCAAATAGGAAAAGGAGTTCGTCAAGGCTGTACATTGTCACCCTGTTTATTTAACTTATATGCAGAGTACATCATGAGAAACGCTGGACTGGAAGAAACACAAGCTGGAATCAAGATTGCTGGGAGAAATATCAATAACCTCAGATATGCAGATGACACCACCCTTATGGCAGAAAGTGAAGAGGAACTCAAAAGCCTCTTGATGAAAGTGAAAGTGGAGAGTGAAAAAGTTGGCTTAAAGCTCAACATTCAGAAAATGAAGATCATGGCATCCGGTCCCATCACTTCATGGGAAATAGATGGGGAAACAGTGGAAACAGTGTCAGACTTTATTTTGGGGGGCTCCAAAATCACTGCAGATGGTGACTGCAGCCATGAAATTAAAAGACGCTTACTCCTTAGAAGGAAAGTTATGACCAACCTAGAGAGCACATTCAAAAGCAGAGACATTACTTTGCCAACAAAGGTTTGTCTAGTCAAGGCTATGGTTTTTCCTGTGGTCATGTATGGATGTGAGAGTTGGACTGTGAAGAAGGCTGAGCACCGAAGAATTGATGCTTTTGAACTGTGGTGTTGGAGAAGACTCTTGAGAGTCCCTTGGACTGCAAGGAGATCCAACCAGTCTATTCGGAAGGAGATCAGCCCTGGAATTTCTTTGGAAGGAATGATGCTGAAGCTGAAACTCCAGTACTTTGGCCACCTCATGTGAAGATTTGACTTATTGGAAAAGACTCTGATGCTGGGAGGGATTGGGGGCAGGAGGAGAAGGGAACGAGAGAGGATGAGATGACTGGATGGCATCACTGACTCGATGGACGTGAGTCTGAGTGAACTCCGGGAGTTGGTGATGGACAGGGAGGCCTGGTGTGCTGTGATTCATGGGGTCGCAAAGAGTCGGACACGGCTGAGCGACTGATCTGGTCTGATCTGACGTGACTTAGCAGCAGCAACAGATATTATATACCTTCAGTAACAAAGGGCACTGGAATTTAAACAAAGAGAACAGAAAGTTCACCCAGATTTGTGAATTTAATATGCCATAAAGATGGCATCTCAAGTCAGTGAAGAAAAGGTAAACTGTTCAATAAATGGTGTTGAGACAACTGGGGAACCATCTGGGAAAAATTAAAGCTGTCACACCTAACACCTTGAAACTGGACAAACTACAAAAGGGTCATGAATTTAAATATAGCAAACTCGACCATAAAATTACTAGGGAAAAAAATAAAACAAAACACAGGTGACTACTTCAGTAATCTTGGGGAGAGGAAGACTTTTATAACTATGATACAAAATCCAGAAACCACGGAGTTAAACTGCATTAAAAAAAAAAATCCACGTGGCAAAACTCAGAAGGAAAATCAATACCAACAACAAACAAACTCATGAATTTGTAGTTCATGAGAAAGAAAATGCCAATTTCCTTAATTTCACTTATAAATGATCTAAATGGAAAAATAGGTAAAGGATGTGAAGAGATAGAAAAGGAAATAAAATATTTCCAAAACCTACGAGGATTAGGAGGAATGGAAGTTAACTGTAAATCAACTGCACTTCAATTTTTATAAAGAAAGACTTCTCCGGTGATCCAGTGCTTAGGAAAACAGGGGGAGGGGAACGGGGTGGGAGAATGATAGCTTATGGTGAATGGTGTAGGATTCCTGATCTCCAAAGAAGATTTAGCTTTGGGACTAGAGACCAGGCTCGATCACTCAAGAGCTTTTGTATAGCAGAGTTCTACTGAAGTGAAAAAGGGACAGAAAAAGCTTCTGGCATAGGCATCAGAAAAGGGACTGAGAGTGCCCCCCATGCTACTTTTAGCAGCTGTTTCTGTCTGTTAGAAAGCTCTTAATCAGATAAGGGAGACACCTCAAGGCTGAGGGAGTTTCACCAGGCCCCTCTCCCACAATAGGCATTTTTGAGATAGGATGGCAGGAGGTGTGTCATCCCCAGCCATAAAACAATTGATATGAATACTGGTTTGTTAAGCTATTATCAGCCCACGGTTTGAGAAAAGGAGAAAAGTTAGTCTTAGGTGGAAACATTTTGAAGAAAGGCAAATTCCAAAACAAACACATAATTTCATTAACATAGCTTAAGAAAAACCGTTCCATGAGAAAAATGCATTGGTTAGCTTCAGGTTTGAGAAAAGTTAAGTTCAGGTGGAACCAGGTGTTGTCAGAGCAACACAGAATTTTAAGAGACACTTGCAGCCTATTTATTCCGTTTGGAGACCCATGGCCTTCCCGCCTGTTTCCCTCTCAGGAATGGGGTGGGGTGGGGGGATGTCTGTGGACTCCTGAGCTTGGAAGACTTTTTTGTCCCATTTCCTGTAGGCAAGACTCCAGCCTTCATGCCCTTTCCTAAATTCCAAACAGTGGATTCAAACAGTTGCTAATTAAGGGAGGAGCAGCCATGAAACCACCTCAGTTCAGTTCAGTGGCTCAGTTGTGTCCAACTCTTTGCTACCCAATGGACTGCAGCATGCCAGGCTTCCTTGTCCATCACCAACTCCTGGAGCTTACTCAAACTCATATTCATGGAGGCGGTAATGCCATCCAACCATCTCATCCTCTGTCATCCCCTTCTCCCCCAGCCTTCAATCTTTCCCAGCATCAGGGTATTTTCCAATGAGTCAGTTCTTCGAATCAGGTGGCCAAAGTATTGGAGCTCCAGCTTCAACATCAGTCCTTCCAATGAATATTCAAGACTGATCTCCTTTGGTTTGCCTGGTTGGATCTCCTTGCAGACCAAGGGACTCTCAAGAGTCTTCTCCAACACCACAGTTCAAAAGCATCAATTCTTCAGTACTCAGCTTTCTTTATAGTCCAACTTTCACATCCATGCATGACTACTGGAAAAACCATAGCTTTGACTAGATGGACCTTTGTTAGCAAAGTCATGTCTGCTTTTTAATATGCTGTCTGGGTTGGTCAAAGCTTTTCTTCCAAGGAGCAAGCGTCTTTTAATTTCATGGCTGCAGTCACCATCTGCAGTGATTTTGGAGCCCCCTAAAATAAGGTCTCTCACTGTTTCCATTTTTCCTCATCTATTTGCCAAGATGTGATGGGAATGGATGCCACGAACTTAGTTTTCTGAATATTGACTTTTAAGCCAGCTTTTTCACTCTCCTCTTTCGCTTTCATAAAGAGGCTCTTTAGTTCTTTGCTTCCTGCCATAAGGGTGGTATCATCTGCATATCTAAGGTTATTTATATTTCTTCCAGAAATCTTGATTCCAGCTTGTGCTTCATCCAGCCCTGCAATTTGCATGATGTACTCTGCATCTAAGTTAAATAAGCAGGGTGACAAGATACAGCCTTGACATACTCCTTTCTCAATTTGGAACCAGTCTGTTGTTCCATGTAAAGTTCTAACTGTTGCTTCTTGACCTGCATATAGATTTCTCAGGAGGCAGGTCAGGTGCTCTGGTATTCCCATCTCTTTCAGAATTTTCCACAGTTCATTGTGATCCACACAGTCAAATGCTTTGGTATAGTCAATAAAGCAGAAGTAGATGTTCTTCTGGAACTCTCTTGCTTTTTCTATGATCCAACAGATATTGGCAATTTAATCTCTGGTTCCTCTACCTTTTCTAAATCCAGTTTGAACATCTGGAAGTTCACGGTTCACATATTGTTGAAGCCTAGCTTGGAGAATTTTGAGCATTACTTTGCTAGCGTGTGAGATGGGTGCAATTGTGTGGTGGTTTGAACAATCTTGGGCATTACTTTTCTTTGGGATTAAAATGAAAATGACCTTCTCTAGTCCTGTGGCCACTGCTGAGTTTTCCAAATTTGCTGGCATATGGAGTGCAGCACTTTCACAGCATCATCTTTTAGGATTTGAAATAACTCAATTGGAATTCCATCACCTCCACTAGCTTTGTTCATAGTGATGCTTCCTAAGGCCCACTTGACTTTGCATTCTAGGATGTCTGGCTCTAGTTCACTGATCACACCATGATGGTTATCTGGGTCATGAAGATCTTTTTGTAGAGTTCTTCTGTGTATTCTTGCCACCTCTTCTTAATATCTTCTGCTTCTGTTAGGTCCATACCATTTCTGTCCTTTATTGTGCCCATCTTTACATGAGATGTTCCCTTGGTATCTCTAATTTTCTTGAAGAGACCTCTAGTCTTTCCCATTCTATTGTTTACCTCTATTTCTTTGCACTGATCACTGAGGAAGTCTTTATCTTTCCTTCCTATTCTTTGGAACTCTGCATTCAAATAGGTATATCTTTCCTTTTCTCCTTTGCCTTTGACTTCTCTTCTTTTCTCAGCTATTTGTAAGGCCTCCTCAGGCAACCATTTTGCCTTTTTGCATTTCTTTTTCTTGGGGATGGTCTTGATCACTGCCTCCTATACAATGTCACAACCTCCATCCATAGTTCTTCAGGCAATCTGTCTATCAGATCTAATCCCTTGAATCTGTTTGTCACTTCTCCTGTATATCATAAGGGATTTGGTTTAGGTCATACCTGAATGCTCTAGGGGTTTTCCCTACTTTCTTCAATTTAAGTTTGAATTTTGCAATAAGGAGTTCATGATCTGAGCCACAGTCAGCTTCCAGTCTTGTTTTTGCTGAATGTAGAGAGCTTCTCCAACTTTTGCTGGAAAGAATATAATCAATCTAATTTCAGTATTGACCATCTGGTTATGTCCATGCATAGAATCTCCTCTTGTGTTGTTGAAAGAGGGTGTTTGCTATGACCAGTGTGTTCTCTTGGCAAAACTCTACTAGCCTTTGCCTTGCTTCATTTTGTACTCCAAGGCCAAATTTGCTGTTGCTCTAGGTACCCCTGACTTCCTACTTTTGCATTCCAGTGCCCTATAATGAAAAGGCAATACGTGAACCGTGAACTTCCTGATGTTCAAGCTGGTTTTAGAAAAGGCAGAGGAACCAGAGATCAAATTGCCCACATCTGCTGGATCATGGAAAAAGCAAGAGAGTTCCAGAAAAACATCTATTTCTGCTTTATTGACTATGCCAAAGCCTTTGACTGTGTGGATCACAATACACTGTGGAAAATTCTTCAAGAGATGGGAATACCAGACCACCTGACCTGAATCTTGAGAAACCTCTGTGCAGGTCAGGAAGCAACAGTTAGAACTGGACATGGAACAACAGACTGGTTCCAAATAGGAAAAGGAGTATGTCAAGGCTGTATATTATCACCCTGCTTATTTAACTTATATGCAGAGTACATCATGAGAAATGCTGGGCTGGAAGAAACACAAGCTGGAATCAAGATTGCTGGGAGAAATATCAATAACCTCAGATATGCAGATGACACCACCCTTATGGCAGAAAGTGAAGAGGAATTAAAAAGCCTCTTGATGAAGGTGAAAGTGGAGAGTGAAAAAGTTGGCTTCAAGCTCAACATTCAGAAAACGAAGATCATGGCATCCGGTCCCATCACTTCATGGGAAATAGATGGGGAAACAGTGGAAACAGTGTCAGACTTTATTTTTCTGGGCTCCAAAATCACTGCAGATGGTGACTGCAGCCATGAAATTATAAGACACTTACTCCTTGGAAGGAAAGTTATGACCAACCTAGATAGCATATTCAAAAGCAGAGACATTACTTTGCCAACAAAGGTCCGTCTACTCAAGGCTATGGTTTTTCCTGTGGTCAGGTATGGATGTGAGAGTTGGACTGTGAAGAAGGCTGAGCGCCGAAGAACTGATGCTTTTGAACTGTGGTGTTGGAGAAGACTCTTGAGAGTCCCTTGGACTGCAAGGAGATCCAACCAGTCCATTCTGAGGGAGATCAGCCCTGGGATTTCTTTGGAAGGAATGATGCTGAAGCTGAAACTCCAGTACTTTGGCCACCTCATGCGAAGAGTTAACTCATTGGAAAAGACTCTGATGCTGGGAGGGATTGGGGGCAGGAGGAGAAGGGGAGGGCAGAGGATGAGATGGCTGGATGGCATCACTGACTCGATGGACGTGGGTCTGGGTGAACTCCAGGAGTTGGTGATGGACAGGAAGGCCTGGTGTGCTGCGGTTCATGGGGTCGCAAAGAGTTGGACACGACTGAGCGCCTGATCTGATCTGATCTGATCTGATCATGAAAAGGACATCTTTTTTGGGTATTAGTTCTAGAAGGTCTTGTAGGTCTTCAACATCAGCTTCTTCAGCATTACTGTTTGAAACCACCTGTGCTAGAGTAAAGGAAGCAGAGAAGCTCATCAGGATTAGAGGACCCTGCCCACACCCTAAGCTTGTCAGCAACCCCACCCTTGAAATTGTTGTCCAAGGCTCTGTAACCACATGGAGTGCAGCATGTCGGGCTCCTCTGTCCTCTACTACCTCTTGAGGTTTGCTCAAATTCACATCCTTAAGTCTGTGATGCTATCTACCCTTAAAGTATTGTTATAAAACTCCTTGTTAGGGACTTCCCTGGTGGTCTAGTGTTTAGGACTCTGCACTTTCAACGTAGGGGGTACAGGTTCTCTCCCTACTCAGGGAATTAGGATCTCAAGTGGCATAGCCAAAAAATGAAAATAAAATTAATAATGAAGTAAAGTAATGCTCAAAATTCTCCAGGCCAGGCTTCAGCAATACGTGAACCGTGAACTTCTTGATGTTCAAGCTGGTTTTAGAAAAGGCAGAGGAACCAGAGATCAAATTGCCCACATCCGCTGGATCATGGAAAAAGCAAGAGAGTTCCAGAAAAACATCTATTTCTGCTTTATTGACTATGCCAAAGCCTTTGACTGTGCGGATCACAACAAACTGTGGAAAATTCTTCAAGAGATGGGAATACCAGACCACCTGCCTCTTGAGAAACCTCTGTGCAGGTCAGGAAGCAACAGTTAGAACTGGACATGGAACAACAGACTGGTTCCAAATAGGAAAAGGAGTTCGTCAAGGCTGTATATTATCACCCTGCTTATTTAACTTACATGCAGAGTACATCATGAGAAACGCTGGACTGGAAGAAACACAAGCTGGAATCAAGATTGCTGGGAGAAATATCAATAACCTCAGATATGCAGATGACACCACCCTTATGGCAGAAAGTGAAGAGGAACTCAAAAGCCTCTTGGTAAAAGTGAAAGTGGAGAGTGAAAAAGTTGGCTTCAAGCTCAACATTCAGAAAACGAAGATCATGGCATCCGGTCCCATCACTTCATGGGAAATAGATGGGGAAACAGTGGAAACAGTGTCAGACTTTATTTTTCTGGGCTCCAAAATCACTGCAGATGGTGACTGCAGCCATGAAATTAAAAGATGCTTACTCCTTGGAAGGAAAGTTATGACCAACTTAGATAGCATATTCAAAAGCAGAGACATTACTTTGCCAACAAAGGTTCGTCTAGTCAAGGCTATGGTTTTTCCTGTGGTCATGTATGGATGTGAGAGCTGGACTGAAGAAGGCTGAGCGCCGAAGAATTGATGCTTTTGAACTGTGGTGTTGGAGAAGACTCTTGAGAGTCCCTTGGACTGCAAGGAGATCCAACCAGTCCATTCTGAAGGAGATCAGCCCTGGGATTTCTTCGGAGGGAATGATGCTGAAGCTGAAACTCCAGTACTTTGGCCACCTCCTGCGAAGAGTTGACTCATTGGAAAAGACTCTGATGCTGGGAGGGATTGGGGGCAGGAGGAGAAGGAAAGGACAGAGGATGAGATGGCTGAATGGCATCACTGACTCGATGGACGTGGGTCTGGGTGAACTCCAGGAGTTGGTGATGGACAGGGAGGCCTGGTGTGCTGTGATTCATGGGGTCGCAAAGAGTTGGACATGACTGAGCGACTGAACTGAACTGAACTGAAGAAAAAAAAAGACTCCTTATGAAATCATCTAGCATTGGAACACACAGATTTTTGAGGCAGGAACCTGCTGTATACCCCTTTGCTTGGCAAAACAATACTATCCTTTTATACTTCACCCGGTAGCCCATGAGGCTACTCTGTCCATTGGATTCTCCAGGCAAGAATACTGGAGTAGGTTGCCATTTCCTTCTCAAGGGGATCTTCCCAACCCAGGGACTGACCCTGTGTCTCCTGCATTGTTGGTAGGTTTTTTTTTACTATCTAAGCCACGAGGGAAGCCCTTGTAGTACATACTTCATCCAAACCTCTGTCTAAAACTCTGTCTTCAAAATATAATCCAGCTCCAGTGCAGAGAGGCAGCGTTTTCAGCACCATTAGGACTTTGTATTTTCATTGCCAGAGGCAAGAGTTCAATCCCTGGTCAGGGACTAAAATCACGCAAATCGCCTGACACAGAGGAAGAACACACACACACACACACATAAAATTTGAAAAAAAAGAAAGAAAAGGGAAAAAAATTAAAATAGAGAAATAAAAATTAAAACTACACTAAAAAACCCCCCAAACTACACTAAAATGTTATTTCCCCACCTGATTGCTAATATCCCAAAATTTGATGGCTATTTTGGCTTGAAAGGGTATTTGCAGGCAGGGTCCTTATACATTGTCGGTGGGTCCGCATATTGGAAGATGCTTTCATCAAACCTGTGACTGTCACTGACCCCCATTCTCTTTGACTCAGCAATGCCAGTTCTAGGAATTTATCCTACAGACATAATCTCACATGTGCAAAATATCATATATAAAATATTAATTGAAGCACTAAAAGATTGTTAACAATTTATAGCCAAGGAGCAGAATGAGGGGTGAGGGGGTTAACTGGATGGAACATTCTAACAAGAAAGGAGGATTGGGATTCTGGTTAAAGTGACATAACAGGATTCTTAGTGAAGGCAGGCCAGGGCATGAGATATTACCTGAGATGGTGAAAGAAAGTGAAAGTGAAGTTGCTCAGTTATGTCCGACTCTGTGACCCCATGGACTGTAGCCTACCAGGCTCCTCTGTCCATAGGATTTTCCAGGCAAGAATACTGGGGTGGGTTGCCATTTCCTTCTCCAGGAGATCTTTCTGACCCAGGGATTGAACCTGGGTCACGGGCACTGTAGGCAGACGATTTACCATCTGAGCCACCATCTGATCAGATATGGAGGGGGATCTCATATACAGTATGGAGGATTCTGGCTAAACCAATTTAAGAGGATTCTTGCTAAAATTGTGGACATACAAACATTGATGCCTCATTGAAAAGTTTAGCAGGTCCTGAGCAGAATGTGGTCAAGGAGAGAATCTTTATCATGCCCTTTTCTACGTCTAAAAATATTTAGTCACATGACTGTATTACTGTAGTGTTTTTTTTTTTTTTTGCCATGCTACACAAGGCATGCTCGATCTTAGTTTCCCCGGTAGGGATTGAACTTATGCTCCTTGCAGTGGAAGCATGGAGTCTTAACCACTGGACGGCCAGGGAAGTCCCATACAAGAAAACTCTTTTTCTATAAACCAAAAAGTAGCAAAGCATTTAATACAAAATAATTCATAGACTGTGGGAGAGGATACTTAGACTGAAAAAACCAGGGAACCATTGACCTATGTGAAAATATAAAGTGTTTTTACAGGAACCAAATCATTATTTAAACTCCCTTTGGAAAGAAAATAACAGGAAGATTGATATTGGTGTTTATGGTGTAGAGTTTCCACATTAAGATTATCAAAGTTTGTGCAACATAGTATCAAGTAGATCTGCTCAGGCAATAGAGTCCTCTTGGCTTGGCAGGGTGCCAGCCCTATCTGTTATACTTTCTTTAATTTTGTAGCACTCAGCAGACACCAATAAGTGGGATTGCTTCTGCTTCCTCACTCTGTGCTGCCGCTGCTGCTAAGTCGCTTCAGTCTTGTCCGACTCTGTGTGACCCCATTGACGGCAGCCCACCAGGCTCCCCCATCCCTGGGATTCTCCAGGCAAGAACACTGGAGTGGATTGCCATTTCCTTCTCCAATGCATGAAAGTGAAAAGTGAAAAGTGAAAGTGAAGTCGCTCAGTCGTGTCAGACCCTCAGTGACCCCAGGGACTGCAGCCTTCCAGGCTCCTCCATCCATGGGATTTTCCAGGCAAGAGTACTAGAGTGGGGTGCCGTTGCCTTCTTCGTCTGCCACTCTGTAGTCTTCCCTTTTAAATTAAAAATATCATCTGGGGGGAGCCTAACAGCACCAGTAGGGGAAGGAACACTAGCCTCACCGCTAAAATTCCCAAGATTCAAGCTCTCCTCTGTCACTCACAGCCTGTGTGATCCTACACAGCATCTCTGCCTGTCTCTCCAACTTCATCTTCTCATATTTAAAGGGGCAACATCTGTGCTTGTCCAACTTCAAAAACTTATTGTGAAACAAAACAGACAAGGTGGGCAAAAGGCCTTTGAAAAGCTCCAAGTATTGTTCTGATGTAGGGCTGCCAGATAAAATACAGGATTCTGAGTTGTAATGGAAATTCAGACAAACAGCTAATGCTCTATGTATATATCCCATGCAATATTTGGGATTATACTTACACTGAAACTCAATTTGTTATTTATCTGAAGTTCAAATTTAACTGAGCATCCTGTATTTTTATTTGCTAAATCTGGCAACCCTTTTTGCTATCATATAACAACATCAATGAAAACAATAGAAAACACTTACCTAGCGGTTACTACATCCAGGAGTGTTCCTTGAGCCATATATATATATATGTATTTAAACTCATTAAATACTTATAAGGAAGGTGTACTACTAGACTTACTTCACCTGCCTTAATTAAGGCAGGAATTTGCCCAGTGTCACATGGCTACTATGTTCAAGCACTAAAACTTACTCATGATTCCTATATAACCTGTTTGGGTAGCATTGGCTCAGCAGAATCACTGATAAATGTTTGTGTGTGAAGAAATGCACAGATTGCCCTTGTGCTAAAATGTTCTCCTGGAGAAAGAGATGACTGTTTGTTTTGTTTCCCAATAAGACAAACATCATTATTCCTATTGGTATAGATGGTGAAACAAGGCATAGTAACTTTTCTAACATCAGAGAATTCTTTCACCCATAGCCCAAATATTTTATTGAGCAACTATTATATGCTGCACACAGTTCTAGAGACTTGTGATATAGCAGAACAAAATAGGCAAAGATCCCTGGCCTTACAGAGCTTATATTCTAGCTAGGAGAAACAGATCAAAAAAAACAAAAAAAAAAGCAAATTCTGTAGTAATTAGAAGGTGAAAACTATGCAATAAAAAATAGAGCAAAGACTTCCCTGGCAGTCCAGTAGTTAAGACTCCGCAATTGCACTATAGGGGCACAAGTTCGATTCCTGGTGGGGGAACTAAGACCTCTCAGGCAGTGCAGTGTGTGTCCCCTGCCCCCCTCCTCCCCCGCCCCAAGAAAAATGTTACTTAACAGGTAAACCCTAACAGATACAGGAACACACCTGTAGTCCAACAAAGAGGTTGACTTGCTGCAGCAGGGGAGGCCACATGGGGGAGGAAGGTGGGCATCTTGGAAAAGGGGGTAGGGAGGGGCTTCTCACAGGATTGAAGCTCTTTTTGGATAACAGCACAAGCAGATAGAAGACCAGCTCTGGGCTGGGTGCTGTTGTGAGGTGCAGCAGTTTAGGAACTGGGTATCTTATAAATCTTTGGGTGCTCAGGTAACAGGGAAGAGCCAAGTCTGACTCCATGTTGGATCTGATTCTTTGACTTAAACCTTGATTGTCATTGCTCTTGTTATAATCATACATTATGGCCTGCCTCAGGGAACCCTGCCCTCTGCTGAAAGTTAAACTAAGGTGGCTTGGTTCCACTCACTAGGAGACCATCTGACCATGCCCACCTGTCAATGGCTGCAAGAAAAAAAGTGATTAACACAGCCCCTCCTATTTTGCAAGATAAAGCTACTTTACTTCCTCACCTCCAGTCTCTCCCTGTTCTATAAAAGAAACGGGCATCCAGGCCCCCATAGGATGGTGTTTCAGGGGCCTAGTCTGCTATCACCGCGGTCCACAGGTGATACTTTCCTATTCCTGGCCTCTACACCTCATCTCCCAGTTTATCGGCCTGTCATCAGCAAGCGGATTGAGCTTGGACTCGGTAGTGGAGGGAGAAATGAAGCGGGGCTGGGCAAGTCATTAGTAAAATGCTGCATTTTCTCAAAAGGGGATTGTCAGTCATTTTGTAGCCATGCTGTGGCCTTGAGGGAAACATTGTTTTTTGTTGGCTTTGCCACTGTCCTGGTTTGTGTCTGTTGGGTACATTGTGGTCTGATTATCAGTGGGATGGATTTTCACTTTCTCAAGGTAAAGAGATTATGTAAAAGAGCAAATTTAAGGGCTTATGAAAACCGGTCACGATTTAGTATGCAGCATCTGAGTGGACCGAGGGCATTAACGGGGAGGTAAGAGTAAATACTTTTTAATTTTCCTAGTTTTAGAAATAACTCTTTGAAGCTGGGATATTTCAGACAGCTTTTATTATTCAATATCTATTAAAATTGTAGTGAAGCACACTGTTAAGGGTTTTACATGAACTTTAATAAGTTTCACAATCATCTTCAGAGATGTTGTGCTTCAGAGAGGTGTGCTTAGTGGCTCAGTCGTGTCCGACTCTTTGCGACGCCATGGACTGTGGTCCGTCAGACTCTTGTCCATTCGGATTCTCTCAGCAAGAATACTGGAGAGGTTTGCCATGCCCTCCTTCAGGGGATCTTCCCAACCCAGGGATCTTCCTGACCCAGGGACCGAAGCCAGGTCTCCTCCATTGCAGACGGATTCTTTACCATCTGAGTCACCAGGGAAGACTCTCTGGGGGGGTAGGTCCTGTTATTATTTTTAAATTATTTTTTATTTTACAGACGGAGAGGAGGAACACTAAGAGGTAAGTTAACTGACTCAAAACTACATTGTTAGGAATGAGCGATGGCCAGAGGTTAAGGGACACAAGCTGACTGCACAGCCTTTGCTTTAGCCACCTTGCTTTTTTCTTGGGTTGAGAAGAACAGGAGAGAACATTTGTTAAAAGTGTTTAGTCTGGCCAGGCACTAAAAGCTCAGTGAATTGCCACATATAAAGCCTACTCGGATAAGGAAACTGAGGCTAGAGAGAATGGGTATCCGGGCCAAGTTCGTAGTTATGTTAACTGGTAGAGCCAGGAAAGTCTGGATTCAAACCCAGGACCCGCCGACCCCAATCCCAGTTCCGCCTCTCCACTGCACCAGCCTCTGCTGGGAAGGACTCCTCGAGGTGAGTGCCCTTGAAATGAGGACTTTGGTTCCCTAGGCGTGGAACCTGGGGGCAGTAGGTGGGGCGGGGGTGGGCACTTACCTGGGGGAGCCCGCCCTCGCCCCGCCCCTCCCGGGCGGAGCCGACTCGTCCACCAATCAGAGGGCCCTGGGGGCGGGCCGGGGTGGGTGCTCGGGCCCCGGCCCAGCAGTTCGAGCGGCGAGAGCGCTAGTCGACGCGACTCCGGGGCCGAGGCGAGCGAGCGGGCGCCTCAGTGTCCTTCCCCTCCCTACCCGTCGCCTGGCCGCCTTCTCCTCTCCGCGGCCGGACCGGAATTATGTGATCCCGGAAGTTCCGGCGCCATTGCTGTGTGGGATAAACAGTAATGGCGGAGGCTGCAGCTCCCGGAACAACAGCCACACCATCAGGAGCAGGAGCGGCAGCGGCGGCGGCGGCAGCGGCTTCCCCCACCCCTATCCCCGCAGTCACCTCGCTGTCCCCGGGGGCGGGGGGCGGGGGAGGCGGCAGCGACGGCGGCGGCGGCGGCGGCGGCGGCGGCGGCGGCGGCGGCGGCGGCGGCGGCGGCGGCGGCGGCGGCGGCGGCGGCGGCGGCGGCTGGACTAAGCAGGTCACCTGCAGGTGAGACGCAGAGCGGCCGGCGCCGGGCGCGGGGAGGCGACCGAGACCGCGGAGGAAGGGGGCGGGCGGCCGGGCGGGGGCGGGCGGAGGTGGGAGGCGAGCCGGCGTTGCGGTCCCCGCGGTCGCCGCGCTGCGTCAACCCCCGCCGGCCGCCGAGGCCCGGGCGCGCGGCCCCGCTGCGGAGCCGCCGCACCGCCCGCAGCCTCCCCGCACCGGGCCGAGCGGCGCGGCGCGGGCGGGGAGAGAGGTGGGCTGACTCCTCCCTCCTTTTATTGTCGCCGATCCCCCCACCCCAACCCCCGGCCTGCGAGCTCGCCGGTTCCAAAAGGGGTTTGGCGGTGTGGCCCGGAGCCCGCCTCCCCGCAGCCCTGCCGGGCCGGGGATCGCCGCCGCGGGCCAGCGGGCGAGAAGCGGGGCCCGGCCGCCGGCCCCGCCGCCGTGTCATCCGTTTGTAACGTCTTCCCGGGTCTCTCGGGCCCCGCCCGGAGCGGGGAGCTTTTGTGATTTCTACTCTTGTGTGTTACCGGGCTGGGCGGTTCTGAGCTTTGTCTCCGAACCGAGTGCCGGCCCGGGGGGTCTTCTCCACCGCCTTAGGTGTTACGAACTGGCATTCCCGTTCCCCCCCCCGGCTGGAAGGTGTCTTGTTTTCAAGTCCACGCGTCTTAAGGGAGTCGGGGAACTCGTCGCTCCGCAGGGAGACGGATTTTGTTTTGGGTTTGGGATGTGAGATGAACATATTTGAAAAAAATAAGTGATTAGTAGAGGACGGTTATGCGGACGTGTGGCTGTGCGTCTACGATAAGGGCATTTAATTGGATGTCGTACTTGAGTTTTTTTCTTAAGTGTTCAGTAAGCGACTAGAAGCTTTTGTTTTTCTGTCGGTTGAAAAAATCAGTTGAAACGCCGTTATTCACCTAGGTGGGGTAATTTATATGCAGATATCAATACTTGAAAATATTTTTAATATACAGAACTCAGTGTCCTGGTATTAACAGGGGTGAAGCGTTCTCAGTGCTTAATATGATAAATTTAAGACATGAATGGTAAACTTAATTATTTTCAATAACGGGATAGAGAAAGCATAAAAGCTGTTTTAGGTAGCTTTTTTCAGTTATCTGTAGATCTGAGAATACTCCTGCAGTATCCCAAAGAATGAGAATTTAAAAATTCCTATTCATGGAACCAGATCTTTGAGTCTGTTATTTGTTTTCTCTGCAGTGCTGCAATTGATTTACATGTGCTAGCTGAATCTTTTAAAATAAACTAGTGTAATCTTTATATTCCTGAATTTTCTAGCCTTTTACCCTGCAGTTCCAGTCTGTCTGCATGCACTGAGAATAATCGTCCTTTAATATGTGGATTCTTTAAGAACTCCATGCAGTGCCTTAATTTTTTCAATACACACCGACTCTAATGTCAGTTATTGTTTGGCTTTGAATACCCATCACTAGCTTGGCATTACTTTATATTACTTGTCTCATTATTATCCTGTTGTGCTGTGTCTGAGCTCAACTCAGGTCTGCAGAGAATGCATTGTCACATCTGCACTTTACTTTCCTCTCTGTTAGAAACTTTCCCCTGATCTACTTCCCCTTTGCTAGTTCCTTACCAGTGTCATTAGAATTCAAAACAGCTCACTACACTAATCAATTCCTCTTTGCCTACCTTTAGATCTTTGAGTTTCTGAAATATTCTAGATCACTCCAGGACCAGCGTGAGTTTCTTGCACATGAACCCTAATAGATTAATATATTTATCAGATACAGGGTTAGACATGCCATTGTTGTTTTTCATATAAAGCAACCTATAGCTTTTACTTGAAACTGTTATCCAGTAAAAAAGTACAGACTAATTGATAAGTCTTGGGTTTTAATACTTGACATTACTTTCAGTTTAAGTACTAACATGATCTATTAAAAATCTTTCTGCTTTGTCTAGGGGAATACCAGATATATATATTCATTCATTTATTGTGAACTTTGAGATTTTTGAGAACAGGGGCCCTATTTTATCATTTTATCTGTAGGGCTTTATTCAAGGCCTGGTATGTATATCTTTCTGGGACTAACCTCATTCAGTTATTCTATAAATAAGTATTTGTGCTTACAGTGGAGACATAGAGCTAGATGTTGAAGGAAAGGCAGGAATGCACTGTATGATAAATATTTGCTTTGTGTTTGATAGCAAACTGTCCTTTGAAGAGAATTCAAGATAGTGCTGTGTTCTACTTTGAGTCTCTTTTCCCCTTGTATCTAGGAATTTGACTAGGGCTATTTTCTTCAAGGGTGTAATCCTTAGAAGTTGTTTGGATGTTGGAAATTTGTTTTTAATTGCTCAGAATCCTCTGTATTTTCTTGTTGGTTAGTCTTTTCTAAATATTTCTCTTAAAAATTCTATCTTATTGTGTTAATTTCACAGCTTAAAAACCTAGATATAGTTTTCCCAAAGAACTGTGTTATGCTGCCCCCACCAGGCTGTTCTGATAACTTTTATTAGAGGAATTCTGTAAAATAGAAATGCTGTTGCTTCTAGTTTTCCTGAATGTGGGGGATTAAAACAATGAAATTGTAACTTGCAAGTTGTAATTTTGAATTTAGACATTGCTAAATATTATGAGTACAGGTCCTTTAGAAGATAAAAGGCAGAATAAACCCTGGTTCTTAAACACCAGGAATTTACAGTCTGGTTTGAGAAATAGGGGAAGCCCAGGGTACATGTACTTGTCAAGAATTAAGTAACAAAGTAAGAAATGTCACAGCAGATTAAGTGATTAACTGCCAACTACTTAATATTCTGTGATTTCTCTCAACAATCCCAGATGCCTACCTATAAGTACTCTGAGGGTCTTGTTTGGTTCTCTTGTACCCTCACAAGCTGTTGAGGTTTCTTGTATGTATATTGGTAAAAGTGCTTAGGTTTCCAGGAGGTACACAGTCAGGGATTCTAGTCAGTTGTATTTGTCTTTATTACTGGACAATGTCTGGTTGGCATCATGGAATCTTCAAGGCGGAAGGAAGCGTAGAAATCCTGTGGCCCAGCCTCTAACAGCAAAGGCAAGCTCAGCCTGGACAATGTCATCAAGATGAATTTGGGTGATGGCTCTTGGCGGTGGAATAAAAAAGAAAAGTGCTTGTGTCTTGATTGGTTTTGTAATGGGAGAAATTCTTGGAAGAGTTGACATTTTTTCCTCTTTCTGTTGTAACTTACACTATCGTGTCATAATCTCTTAGACATAGAGATGGGTTGGTAAGGAGGGATATCACTGTGAAGACTGAGAGGAAGAAAGGCATGAAAAACAAACCAGAAACCCAGACGGTATGTACGAAATGCCCCTGTAAAATAATGCTTAGTTTTTGGCAGTGACTAGTTAGGGCTTGTATTCTAGTGTTTCCACTGATGTCACAGTATCAGGTGATCTTGTGTCTGCTTGAGTTCCTTTGGTGCTGCTAGTTCTGGATCTCAGGGGGTTATGCCATTGCTGAATAGTTCTAGTTCTCAGTCCTCACACTGAATCAGATTTATGACGTAACTTACCACATATATTTACTTTGCCAGGAGTAGTGCTGGAGGTTACTCCTTTGTCTTCTGGCTAAATTACTCCAGTTGCTTAAAATCTTACGGCATGACATCCAGGTCTTCTTTCCCTGTTGGTTGCCTTAGTCTTTCTTAACTGATTGGTTAAGTGTGTACCTTGGAAACAAATGTAGTCAGGGTGTTTGTCTGCCGGGACTGGGGAGAGATGTGGAAATGAACATGAGTACCAGCAAAGACGTTATACAATTGCTACTTACTGAACACGTGCTCATTTTTTAAATTTATTTTTAAGTTTTAAATCTCAGGGGAAACTAAGATTTGTGTAGGTGGTGCTCAGACAGCTTCAAAGCTTGCAGAAAGTTGCCCTATAGTTGTGCAAAAGTTCAGACCTTGTTAGATTGTTAAGCCTGAAAACAGTTGAAATTAGGTTAATTACAATTAGAATTTGACTTCCTGCTACTGTAGTCTTACATTTCCTTATGGACTGAAACCCTTGGGTACTTTAGGATCTTGCTAATTACAGCTCTTCCTATCAAGATGTTACATTTTTTTCTTTCTGCCTTTACATAGAAGGTATATATTTGCCAGTAATCTGAATAGAAGCTTTCACCTTTCAATTTGAAGCAGCCTTCTTCAAGGCTTCTTTAAGTAAATGTGACTGAATCTCTTTTCTATACATCATTCAATCCAGTGGACCAGTAGGGTACTTCCTGCTATTCTACCTTCCATCTGTAGATAACTGTGACACTTAAACCTAGGAATTAGGCACTTTCCCTTACTCTGTACCAGCTGTGTTGTCTGACTCTTCTCCGACTCTTGTGATCCCATGAACTGTAGCATTATGAGGCTCCTCTGTCATTTGATTTTCCCGGCAAAAATATTGGAATGGGTTGCCATTTTCTACTCCAGGCAGGGTATCTTCCTGATCCAAGGTGTCTCCTTCACTGGCAGGTGGATTCTTTATCACTCACTACTGAGCCACATGGAAAGCGCTTATCAGCTGTACATAAATACATATTTGGGCAGTTATGACTTGCCAAAATTAAATCTTCATAATTCTGTTCAAGAGAAAGAGACCAAGTCAGTGAGATAATGAGAGGGAGGATTGGGGGGGTGGGTTCTACTTATCAGAGTTACCTACGAAAAATAAGACCCTATCACTTCCCTGATCGCTTTGTTACTTCAGATTTCTGCTTGGCCCCGGCCCCATTTTCAATTTAGTCTGTCAAAGGGAAGGTGTCCAAAATTGCATTTCTAGCTGAAGCTCCAGTACTTTGGACACCTAATGCGAAGGGCTGAGTCATTGGAAAAGACCCTGATGCCGGGAAAGATGGAAGGCAAAAGAAGGGGATGAGATGTTTAGATGGCATCACCGACTCAATGGATGTGAATTTGAGCAAACTGTGGGAGATAGTGGAAGACAGGGGAGCCTGGTGTGCTGCAGTCCATGGGGTCGCAAAGAGTTGGACACGACTTAGTGACAGAACAACAACAAAGCAAATTCCCAAGTCTTCTTAGAAACTGAGTCAAACTCAGTTTTTGGAAATTTCTAGTTAGCTACACATGTTCCCCTGTAAGACAGAGGAACAAGAGTGCTAAATGAAGGAGAGAACAAATGTTACTTATGCTCTCACATGTGGCTTTTAAAGAATTAAAATGGTTTCTCAGAGAACTGAAATATACAGTAGTCTGATCTGTTCCAGTTTACATTGTTTCTTTTTCCTTTTTACAGATAAAGCTGCAGATAAAAATTATGGCTAAAGTTAGTGGAAAACAAGCTATCTGTAGAACTGTAAATTGAGAGCAGTGGTCAGACAACCTGTAGAGACAGGATTAAGGATGACTTCAAAGTTTAAATTGGTGCCTCTGTCTACAGGCAGCCTTCCTGTGGTACCATTATAGATAATTTTCTGATCATATGGTCTAGTTCAACTTTCTTTGTGTTTGCTTCTCATGTTTGTGTACAAAGAATATAAAAGAATATATTGCTAGTATAGAGTTAGTACTTGTGTGTTAGTGGTAGAATATATTGGCCATGGGGACTTACCAGTGGATAAGACTCCATGCTTCCAATGCAGGGGGCCTGGGTTCAATCCCTGGTTGGTGAACTAAGATCTCATGCCAGATCTAAGTCCGCACACTGCACCAAAGACCCAGTGCAACCAAAATACATAATAATAATAATAATAATAATAAAACAAAAGAGAGAAGAAAAAAAAAAAACAAAAGAGAATGTATCAGTCATGAATTGAGTACTGGCTTGTAATCCAACTTGTGGTTCTTTGTCTCACAGGTATTTCATGCATGGGGTTTGTAAGGAAGGAGATAACTGTCGCTACTCACACGACCTCTCTGACAGTCCATATGGTGTAGTGTGCAAGTATTTTCAGCGAGGGTACTGTATTTATGGAGACCGCTGCAGGTAAGAGTTTGTTTCCAATTTAGTTTTGTTTGGGGTGGATGGAGAGGTTGGGAGAAAAAACTGAGAGTAAAACATGAAATTCCAACAGCTTTGTAAATAATCGATTTAAAGTAGTACTGCTGTGTGGCTTGTAGGATCTTAGTTCTCTGACCAGGGATTGAATGTGGGCCATGGCGGTGAAAGCGCTAAGTCCTAACCACAGGACTGTCAGGGAATTCCCTGAATAGTACTTCAAAAAGTTCTCCTCCTGGTGGCTCAGAGGTTAAAGTGTCTGCCTGCAATGCGGGAGACCTGGGTTTGATCCCTGGGTCAGGAAGATCCCCTGGAGAAGGAAATGGCAATCCACTCTAGTATTCTTGCCTGGAGAATCCCATGGACGGAGGAGCCTGGTGGGCTGCAGTCCACAGGGTCACAAAGAGTCGGACATGACTGAGCGACTTCACTTCACTTAGGAATGTTAGCACATTCTGATAGATAGATCTCTCTCTCATCTCTCCAATAGATAGATCTCTCACTTGGAAAGAATGTATTATTACATTTACACAATGTGTTTGTAATATTTAGTTTAAGTAGTGCCTGAGGAGCATGTTGGGCAAACCTAGGAATAAAGTGTGGTGAAGGCATGTTTGTTAATGGTATTTCCTCTTCAAGACCAAGAATAAGGTGCATGTTTGACCAGTTGGGACTGGTTTCAGTTCTCTTTTAGATAGAATTATGGAGAGAAAATGGGATCATAGGCATTTGGAACAGTGTATTAGGTTACTACTTAAGAGGGCTTGTCATTCCAACTAAACTTCCCTAAACCACCTGAGCTTGCAAGACTAAATTATAAGCTGACATTATGGAAAATGCTTTAGCAGTGTCTGGCTTCCTAGAATGGTGGAGAACCAAGAGAGGTCAGCTGCTAAGTACTCTATCCTTCATTGAATTGGCACCATAGTCTTACCAAATTGTAATTCAGCAGCAGTGGGTTCTGCTAGCCATTGGGTAGAGCTAGTTTACAAAATACCTAGTAGTATTAGTTTTCTATTGATGTTAAAGAAATTACCCTGAAATTTAGCAGCTTGGAAACAGTAAATATTTATTATCTCATGGTTGCTGGGGTCTGGAATCTGGGAGTGGCTTAGCTTGGTGAGTGGTCCTAGCTCAGGCTCTCAAGAAATTGCAGCCGAGATTTCAGCCGGGCTGCCAGCATCTGCCATCCTCTGCAAGTCTTGAGTGGGGGCTGGACCACTTTGAAGATGGCTCACTCATATATCTTAGTTCCTCTCCTGGTAGACATTTCCCTTGGGTTGCTTTAGTGTTCTCACATTAACTTGTGCCCAGAGTAAGTGATTCAAGAGAGACATCAGGGCTGAAGCAACAATGCCTTTTTATGACCTAGTCTCAGAAGTCGCAGGCTGTCACTTCCACTATATTCTGTTTATTACAAGCAAGTCACTGGACAAGGGGAAGGAAATTGGGCCATACCTGTTGAAGGGAGGACCATCACTAGAAAAGATATTTTGACAATGTCATATCCAGTTTTAGCAGAAAAGAATTGTGTCAGCTATTGGGGTTCAAAGCTTAGAGTTCAAAAGACTAAGAAATTATTGATGAGCAGGATATATTGATCTTAGGTTACCTCACATCTTTTTTACTAGGAAATCTAGTTAAGAGGAGAGAAAAAGGAAAAGTTTCTTTCCATGTGGTCTGTCATTTTGCCCTCTGCTAAATTTTTGCAGTTTTGCTGGAAAGGAAAAAAATGACACTCCCCCAAAAGAAAAAAAACTAAAACTAAAGAACCCAGATATGTCTTTTGTAGTCACAATATTAAAGAGGGCAAAAGTTACAAATCTGTCCTACCGGAAATGAGCGATTGCTCCTTTGTAGTAGGATGGTCCAACTTAATTGCAGGGCAGTTGTGTTCCTTGACTAGGCAGTCAGTTCAGAGACCTTATCAACTATAGAGAGAGAGGAGTTGAACATGGATGAGAGTGGAGATGGACTCTGAGGTGCTGAGCAGAGAGATAGAATATAGACTGTGGATGAGTATGGCTGGTAACAGATGAACCTCTTATTTCAGAAGAGGTACCCCTCTGATTGGACCGTACAGCTGAAATGTTTGGGAAATAAGGTTAAACTGAAGAAATCCGAGCTAAATCTCTTGTGTTAAATCAGCTTATTTTTCAGGGACCTCTGCCAGCCCCAACAGCATTCTGTGTTCTCCTTGGGACAACAGTATAGAAACTCATCTTCCGCATAACTCTGTATTTAGAGTGGGCTTCCTCGTGGGAGACAATTTTAGTTTTCTTTTTAGTAAGGGTATGCAGCTCCCTTTTAGGGAGAATGATCCTGATTTGAGCTGGCTTTAGAGCTCTTAGGATAAAGTGAAAGGAATTAGAGAAACCTATATCCTAATAGTGTGCCTGAGAGGAAAGTTTGGTGACAACTGTTTGGCTGATACAGGTGATTATTAAGAGCTTGATTATAGAATAGCTAAGGAAGGAGTCTTATGGGCTTGTTCCAGGACTGTTTCCTTGTTAAAAATTGACTTGGGGGATTAAGCCTACTTTTCACTCTTACTATGTAGGGTTTTGTTTGTTTTTTTTTTTGAGAAACATAACATTTTAATAGATGAAATAAATACTCCAGTACATGCAAGGTAGAAACTTGACATTGGAGGTGGGGGAAATATCTCTTATGTAGGGACCTTGTTATACAACCTGACCGATGTCCAGGGATTTCAAATAATTTAACTCCTCATAAAGGCAGTAGTTTATAAATGAAAGATAATACCCTAGTTCCAGCAATTCAGAAGTGTTGCTGTATTCATTTTGTATGACGGGGCCCTGTTATTTAGTGAGGCCCCAGTTCTTTGTTGCTCAGGACTGTTGTCCAAAATCTAGCATCCTTCTTGTTCAGTCTCTGTCATGTCCGACTCTGACCCCATGAACTGCAGCACACCAGGCCTCCCTATCCTTTGCCATCTTCTGGAGCTTGCTCAATTTCATGTCCATAGAGTTAGTGATGCTATCTAACCATCTCATCCTCTGCCACCCCCTTCTCCTTTTGCCTTCCATCTTTCCCAGCATCAGGGTCTTTTCCAATGAGTTGGCTGTTCACATCAGGTGGCCAAAATATTGGATTTCAGCATCAGTCCTTCCAATCATGGTTGATTTCCTTTAGCGTCCTTAGTAAGTGCCACAGAACTGCACGTCATTGTTTCTAAACACCCACTTGGGAAAGGGACAGGATTGCCTTTGACAACTATGGTTATGGTAGATCTTGTTTCATTTAGAGAGTTTTTGTTTGTTTTGATTGGACAGCGTGCGAGATCTTAGTTCCCCTACCAAGGATTGAACCCTTGCTCCCTGCAGTGGAAGCGTGGAGTCCTAACCATTGGACTGCCAGGGAATTCCCCTTTGGAGGAGTTTTCACTGTAGACCCACTGAATTCTATACATTAAAAGCTTAAAAGGCAGATATCAAACCTCACAAGGGTGGGGTGGTGTGCATTGCAAGCCAACAAGATGAAGAAGTGTTATTCTTTTGTGTAGAAGAAAAATTAAACAAACTTCCTTCACTGGAAACTGTATCAGAGTACTCTTTGCAAGATATGAAAGGAAAACACAATATTGGTTTCAGCGTTGTCTCAGCATTAATCCCCCATTCAACACTTCGGCTAAAAAGGATCAGCGATTCTGTGATAATTCATTAAAGAATTAATTTAATAACGTTAACAAAGCCACTATCATGACTGTGAATCCAGTAGATATGATTAGCTAGGGCTGGCACACTTTCAGTATGGGGCCAGAGAATTAATATTTTTAGCTAGGGAGGCCATATGGTCTCTTGTAGCACAAAAACAACCCTAGATAATACATAAGCTAATAGTGTGGCTAGGTTCCAATGAAACTTTTATTTTGGGACACTGAAATTTAATTTCATGTCATGAAACGATCTTTTTTCCAACATTTAAAAATACCAAAACCATTCCTAGCTCCAGTTGGGTTTGACCTGAGGCCTGTAGTTGGCCAGTTCTTCATTCTTTGAAGAGCTCTCTGCTTCCCTGAACCATTAGCTTTTAGCAAATTCCTTTCAGAATAGGAGTCTTGCTTTTTCTTTCTTAATTTATTAGTTCTTTCTTGTGCTCTATCTTTCATGGTGCTTACTTACAAATTTTTACTTCAGAAGTATATTTAATACAGATCTATTCTGCGCTGTTTACAAATGTGAACCTTCTTGCTAATATTCTATGCTATCAAAAATATTATACCTTGTTGATTCCTTGATAAACTTACCCTAAAACCAAAATGCACTCCTTTCAAAAAACTTTGGAGTGGGACTTGCTAGTGGTCCAGTGTCAAAGACCTCGCACTCCAATGCAGGGGCACCTGGGTCTATCCCACATGCTGCAGTGAAGACCCAGCTCAGCCAAATAAATATTTAAAAAAAACAACTTTGTCGTATTTGCAATTTGATAGATGATGATGAGCATTCTAATTGTTTTTTAAGTAGATGTTTGAGTCATTTACTCTGAAATTCTTCAAACGAGTATGGCAAAGGAGAAAGAGCAGAAACTAAAATATGGGCATTGAAACTAGTTCTTAGACCCTTTCGCATCTTGACATTTTAGTTTTACTTAATCCTTTAAAACTTGCTCAAAGCCCTGAAGGCTATCTTCATTGGTGAAGCTGGCATCTTAATTCCAAAACCTGGGTTCTTTTCTAAGTTAAAGGCTGTGAAAGTAATTAAAATGTGAGGACTGGGGACTAGATTTCTAAGGTTCCCTAAAGCTCTAAAACCTCAGAGTAATGCTGTTCAGTAGAACTTTGTATAATAGCATGAATGCTTTCTATCTGCTGCCCAGAAAAGAAACTGCTAGCTACGTGTAACCACTGAACACTTGAAAATGTAGCTAGTCCAAGGACCAAGGAACTGAGTTTTGAATGTAAGTGTAAATAATTAGATACAGCTACTGGCTACTCTGTTTTATAGGGCAGGTTTGGAGTCACATTAGAGCTAGAACACTACTTAACACGTCCGTCATCTCTAATATATTTTTGATGATGAAGTGAGACTGTCCAAGCAAAAAAGCATATTCATGATCTTTAGCTTCATAATTCCAGCCTTGAATAAATGCACTGGGCTTTTGTGGCTGATACCAGGATACTCAAAGTAGGTTACCTAATGCTTAAGATTTGAAATAGGAGGGTTTGAGATAACATAATGATAAAAACCAGCTCAGCAAATGTTTGCCATGTTAAAGAGCAGTCTTTAGTTAGAATGTTTTATCTTTTAGATGTAAACACAGACACTTGTAACACAGATGACCCATGGTTAGTGTTGCCAGTGAGTTAATTAATTTCAAGAACTGCTAGATACATACTATACATTATAACAATTTATGGATTGTGTTAGCCAAAAAGTTGGTTCATTTTTTTTGTAAGATGCTATGGAAAAACCGAAATGAACTTGGCCAACCCAATAGTACGTTCATCATTAATTTCTTGTGTCTGAGTGAATTTCACAGCCTAAAATATCTAAGAATTGTGAGGATTCTTTCAGGCAGCAAGGTTGGAGATGAGGTTCAATAATTTTACAGATGACAAGGAATCAGGAAATGCACAGAGTAAGAGTTCAGAAAAGTAGGTGAGTGGATGGATGTAGGAGAAAAGGAAATACACATTGCATATTTTATAAACACTGTTTCTCCCTTTTAGTATTGGGAGCATTTTAATTTATGTATTGGTAAAATGGCCCACATTTTTACTTGTTGGGTTTGAGTGTCAGTCTTGCTTTGCTTAATCAGTCAGTTTTGGCTGCATAGTCTTTTTTTAGCAGAGTTGCCATGGTAACGATAAATTATCAACTCCTGAAACTCCTAATAAGAGTGGAATTTGAGGGGTAATAGATGGTCTACAGCAGGGGTGGCTGAACTATGGTTTGTAGGGTACATGTGACTGGGTGCTGTTTTTGTAAAGTTTTATTGGAACACAGTCACGCACAGCTGTTTAGATAATGCCATGGCTGCTTTGGAACTACGGTTACGGACTTAAATAGTTGTGACATTGGCGGTTTGACCTGAAGAACCCTGAATCTGTATGGCCTTGCTGCTCAAACTGGTCCCTGGACCAGTGGCATTAGTATCCTGTGGGGACTTGTCAGAGACATGCAAAATTAGGGGCTCTACTCCAGACTCAGAAATTAGCTATCTGCCTTTTAACAATTTCCCACATGATTCACAAGAACCCAAGGACAAGACTGGGAATGTATATTCCATCTAGAGGCTTCTGGTTATACAGTGACGGCTGACTTTGTAAATTTTTTCTTTTTAAGATATGAACATAGCAAGCCACTGAAACAGGAAGAAGCAACTGCTACAGATCTAACTGCAAAGTCATCCCTTGCTGCTTCCTCAAGTCTCTCATCAGTTGGACCGACTGTTGATATGAATATGGGCGAAGCTGAGTCAAGAAATTCAAACTTTGCAACTGTAGGAGCCGGTTCAGAAGACTGGGTGAATGCCATCGAGTTTGTTCCGGGGCAGCCCTACTGTGGCCGGAGTAAGTATCTTTGAAGAAGAAAAAAGAAGGCTGGAGAGTGTTTTATCAATTAGCTGAGTTTTACAACTTTCCTGCTTCCAATTTTCATATTTAGCCTAGTCTTAATATTCTTAAATTAGGTCACCTTAAAAGAAAAAAAAAAAACAGATGGAGCAAAAGAAACTTCTTGACTTTCAATAGTAATGAATGTAGAATGTTTTGAAAATGGATCTTTATCTCCTTTAATCAGTACAGTTGAAATACATTCAAAAGCTTTTTTTAAAAAGTTTAAACAAGGCTAATCTTGGAAATATTAGTAGCAAAAGACATTCATGTCTTTCAAGAGTGGGGGATTAGTTTCAATAGACTATTTTGGAGTTTCTCTTAAGTTCTTTTTATCTTTAGCGAGACTAGTTCATGTATCTGCCTTAACCGTTTTGGACCTTTACCACCCTCTTAAACATTTTTCAGCTGCCCCTTCCTCTGCTGAAGCCCCCCTGCAGGGCTCAGTGACCAAGGAAGATGCGGAGAAGGAGCAAAGTGCAGTGGAGACCAAGAAGCAGCTCTGCCCCTATGCTGCAGTGGGGGAGTGCCGCTACGGGGAGAACTGCGCGTACCTGCACGGAGACGCGTGTGACATGTGCGGGCTGCAGGTCCTACATCCTGTGGATGCCGCCCAGAGGTCACAGCATATAAAAGTAAGTCGGAAGGAAGCATGCACTCTAACAGGCGTCTGTTAGAGTGTCTTCGCCCTTTCACAGCATTGACAGCTCATGTCAAAGAGACAGTGGGTGAATCAAATGGTTTTCTTTAAGTAGGAGTGTTTCCCTTCCTGGCATTCTTGACTGTTTTATCAGGAATTAGGCTTTTAGAACCTCAGATTATGGGCTTTTTTTTTTTTTTCTCCCCCCTTTTCTTTTCTTCTTTTTTTAAAACAATAGCTTTTCTGAAATTCAAGTTCCACACAGCCTACTCTTCTAAAATGCATATTTCATTGGTTTTTAAGACAGTTGCATAGTAGTTCAACCATGATCACTATTCTCTAATTTAGGACATAACTCCTTTAGTCTACATTCTGCCCTTCCTCCAGCTCCTGGCAACAACTCATTTACTTTCTGTCTCCACGGATTTTTTTGTTTGTTTTGGGAATTTCCTATGAATGGAATCATATGTGGCCTTTTGTGACTGGCTAAAACAGTAGCATAATGTTTTCAGAATTTGTTCATGTTTTAGTGTGTATCAGTACTTAATCCTTTTCTTGGCTACATAATAATCCTCTGGATGGCTGTGTGACATTTTGTTTTTCCTTTTGGATTGTTTCACCTTTTGCCCATTAAGAATAATCCCCTGAACAGTCATGTATAAAGTTTTGTGGACATACATTTTAATTACCTTAAGGTTGCTAGGTCATATGGTAACTCTGTGCTTAATATTTTGAGCAACTTTTTCCCAGTGACTGTACCATTTTACATTCTCATTAGCAGTGTATGACTGTTTCAGACTATGGTTTTAAGCCCATTTGTATCTGTGAGTATACTGTATTGCAAACCTGATTAGAGGAAATTTTGCTTCTAATCATAATCATGTCTGTTTAATAAAAATAAATTTGGTTGTGAGGGTGGGGGTGAAGCATGGTATAATAACTAGCATGTTTTTTATAGAATAAAATATGTGTAGTTTAATGTTATGTCAATTATACCTCATTTAAAATAAAAAGTATGTGATGTCCACACAGAAGCGTGTACTTGAGTGTTCATAGCATTATTCATAATGGCTCCAAAGTGGAAACAACCCAAGTACCCGTCATCTGATAAACGGAAAAACGAACTGGTCTCTCCATACGGTGGAATGTTAACCAGCAATAAAAAGAAATGAAAGTCATATACTCTACAACATAGATAACCTTGAAAATGTAGTCAAGTGAGCAAAACCAGTCACAAATGACCAGGTATTTTTTTATGAAATGCCCTGAATAAACATATCCACAGATTTGTTGTTGCCTAGAACTGAGGGTGTTAAGGGGAAGTGACTGCTGTGGATTTGGAGTTTCTCTGGGGTAATGAAAATGTCCGGAGACAGACTGAGGTGATGTTTGTATAACTCTGCATGTACTGAAAACCATTTCATTGTACACTTTGAGTGAAAGCATTATATGGTATGAAATTATATATCTCAATACTGTTTTATTTTGGATGTGAGGCTTACATGCCTGGCACATAATTGTTACCTAATAAATGTTCGTTTCCTTCATTCTTATTTTCTGACAGGTGGCAAATTAGAGTCTTAATCCTAATTACATTTTCCATCTAGAAATGAGTACATCAACAAACAATATGAAAAACAGCCTGTAATGTGGGTGACTGCAGGGTTGAGTTGCAGGATAGAGAAAACTAGGTAATTCTTTAGTTCCTGAAGTTGAGTCCTTAGAGTTTGACTTGACAGTATCGTGAGGTCCCTTGATATCCGCACACCTGTACCGCCTGGTTAAACAAAGCTGTTTCTGATGTCATTGGGAACAGTTCTCTTTTCAGTTGGCTCTCTGAACAGGAGTTCTTAGCGGTCTCTCATGATTCCACGCCCTGACTGCTCCTCTCTGTCCACTCTCTAGTCCTGCATCGAGGCCCATGAGAAGGACATGGAGCTCTCGTTCGCGGTGCAGCGCAGCAAGGACATGGTGTGTGGCATCTGCATGGAGGTGGTCTACGAGAAAGCCAACCCCAGCGAGCGCCGCTTCGGGATCCTCTCCAACTGCAACCACACCTACTGTCTCAAGTGTATTCGCAAGTGGAGGAGTGCTAAGCAATTTGAGAGCAAGATCATAAAGTGAGACTCCTCCCCAATCTTCGTTTGTGCTTTCTATTTTGGGGAAGAATTTAGTATCTTGTGCCAACTTTCAGCCAGATGGACCGCATTTAAATGCATGCATTTTATCTCGAAACTGGGGTATTCTTCTAATTGGGAGTTCTTCTTTGTATTTCAGCTAGCTTCTAGATTAGTTGGTATTATCTACTTTTATTTGAACAAGGAAAACCCTATGTATCAGTTAGTAGAATCTTCGTGCTTTTTTCTGAGGAGATTGTGTTTAATGGATTAGCCAGTTTAGGCTCAGAGAAGAAGCATATCTAGCTCTGAATGTATGTTTCCTGGCATTTTACATTTTCCACTTTCCTATTCCATCCATTAAGCTAGCCAATATTCCACCATCCTTTAAAAATTGTTCTCATAACTGAACAAAAACTACATAATCTAAACAGAGCAAAGTTACAAGAAATAAATTTATTTAAACGAAAGAAAAAGGAGTCTGTGTGAAATGTCTTCTTTTTGTTGTTGTTTTTTTTAACCTAAAGTTATTTTTTTAAACGAACTGGCTAGCCATTGAGTTGAACTTACAAAAAAAGGAAATGGTCAGTTGTGTGGGACGCTTGCAGGAAGTGCCCATTTGCCTTTCAGTTAAGTCTTTAAATCTGGAGGTGACACACCAGGGTGTGTCCTTGAAGGAGAGTGGGCCTGTAAAGGGGAATTTGCATTGCAGCCTGTTCATTGTTTCCCAGGTCCTGCCCAGAATGCCGGATCACATCTAACTTTGTCATTCCAAGTGAGTACTGGGTGGAGGAGAAAGAAGAGAAGCAGAAACTCATTCAGAAATACAAGGAGGCAATGAGGTATGAGCACTGCAGCCTTTTCTCAAGCTCAGATCCCAACGTGTCGCTTGGGCTCACTTTGAAAAGAAACAGTGCTGCATTATACACTCCTACCTCCTTCCTACCCTTTCTTTTACTTCCCAGTACGGTTTGTCACCCCGATGACGTTTACCCGGTGCGTATCTTGCTGTAACACAGTCGCTGGGGTGCACGCCCAGGGGCTGTGTTACAATGACGCCTGCACTGCTGCTGTGGCTAACGCCCCGGGAATGGGGTCTGCCTCATCCCGAGTCTGTGTCATGGTTGTCTTACTGTATTCTTGTGTGTGGGCCTTCTCGAAGGTTCTTTCTCTGCTGGATCTGCGATTCTAGGGCTGTTAAACGGCTCGACTTGAACAGTTTCTGGTTCTAGTCAGTGTTTTCATGCGATAGCACACACGTTTAAGAACACACCTCGGGGAGGGCTATTAACAGACGTACCGGTTCTGTTCTCTCCCCATTTTAAAGAAACCCCGGATGATAGTCGAATACAGACCTGAAATCCACCGTGAGTAAGGGTTGCGCTATTTTCCTTTCCAGCAACAAGGCGTGCAGGTATTTTGATGAAGGCCGTGGGAGCTGCCCATTTGGAGGGAACTGTTTTTACAAGCATGCGTACCCTGATGGCCGTAGAGAGGAGCCACAGAGACAGAAAGTGGGAACATCAAGCAGATGCCGGGTAACTCTCACTGTTCTTTCAAAGGAGGGGAAATACCACACGCTGAGCCTGAGGCCCGCACAGATAGGGGCAGGGGACGGTGAAGGCCCAGGTCTAGGAGCGAGAGCCTAGAGGATTAAAGGAGGAGACCAACCTCAGCAAACCGGGAGGGCTATGAGAGGAAAAGCTAGAACGCTTAAGGCTCTAGACTAAACGGTGTGCCGAGTAACCAGCGGGGAGGCGTTGGTAAAAGTCGAAACCCTAAATCAGAAGTCTTGGTTCGTCATGCCCTCTGGTGTGCTGGACATTTTGCCTTAGAAACCACAGCCTAGAAGACGCTGCCCGGCAGTGCCACCCCTATCACGGCCTTGTTTTTTACAGGCCCAACGAAGGAACCACTTCTGGGAGCTCATCGAGGAACGAGAGAACGGCAACCCTTTTGACGATGAAGAGGAGGTTGTCACCTTTGAGCTGGGCGAGATGTTGCTTATGCTCTTGGCTGCAGGTGGGGATGACGAGCTGACAGACTCTGAAGATGAGTGGGACTTGTTTCACGATGAGCTGGAAGATTTTTATGACTTGGATCTATAGCAGCTCGGCGGGGCGCGTGAACTGGTCTGCCGAGCCTCAGGCGGCAGCGGGCCTCGGGGGTGGCGGTCGCGCCCAGACCGCTCTCCTAGGCAGGCCTCTCAACTCCAGGTGCTGTCGTAATCATTTTTACCCAGGGCCTGTCTTCTCAACCCCTCACCTTTCCCCAAGGAGTATGTTGTTTTCTCTGTTTGAAAAAGTTACAAAAATAAATCTGAAAGTTAGTTTTTTTGTAACATGAATTTAACTGTCAGACAGTTAGTGTAGGTTTGTCGCGTCATGTTTTTCCACCAGATCCACACAGTTCGAGGGGAGCGTGCCTGGATTTCCAGGACTCATTTTGGAGGACCCTGGGTTCAGAAGTATCAGCACTGGCCCCTGCTTTGGGGGGTCCAGGCAGCGGGGTGATGGGTGAAGGATCTGAACTGTAGCAAGTAGCTGCCTCCTGCTCTAGACTTGGGAGGTGGGTACTTGGTTTCTGGTAAAATCTGCACATGTGTTTTTCCGTCTGGTCTCTGTCCTGTCACCCCTGCCCTGTGCACTCGTCCTGTGGTTTTGGTCTCTTTGTTTCATTGCACACAAGTAATACTACTACTGGGTAACCAGAACCAGGTGTGAATGTATTTGAGATTTTTACCGTCTTTAGCGTGATAGGAAAACTGTGAAAGAACACATATAAGATGGGAGTGGAAGAAAATAATGCAGAGTTGGAAGCTGACTACCCAAGGCTGAAGGACTTGGGATATGTGAGTGTGAGTGCGTGACAAGCTTCCCATCCCTGCATAGATGCAGTGTTTGTAGCCTTAGCGAAAAAACTCGGTTTAGTGGTTTCAGCCTCGTGTGGCAAATAGATCTTAAAGGACAAAGCAGTTTATTGGTAGCTGTTAATAGAGCAGTGCTAGCTCTGTATAAATAGAGAAATGGGCTTAGCCACAGAAGTGCAAACTACCTGGTTATCCCATGTGTTAACACGACCTAGGGCTTGGGTCCACAGTTGTGTTTAATGTACGATCTCCTAGACTTCTCAGTCCAGGCACTTTTTGACAAACTTTTGTCCTCATTTGAGGCGTTTTTTTGTCAGGTTTTGTGTTCCTTTTTTGTGGGTATTTGCCTCATTCCATCCCCAAGCTTTGCAGCTAGACAGTGAGATTCAAAACTACGTTCTAAGGCGTGTCCTGTAATGGAGTCATTGGTTGACAGTATAGTAAGTCAGGCTTTTCCACTAAAAGGGGAAAGAGAGGGTGGTAATCCAGAAGATAAGCTAATGTTAAATTGTTAGAAGAATTCCTCGATCGGAAATTTTAGCTTTGCGTTTTGTTGCTCTTTCCTGAAAATAACTTGGAGGTGCCCCGGATGTGTCCATCTACTGCTCTGATGCCTCGGATATCACTCGTTCTTTTCACTTAAAGAAAAAAAGATAAAAACTAAACAGTAATTGTTGCAGAGGTCTCTGTATTTTGCAGCTGCCCTTTTGTAAGACGCACTTTTCCCAAATAAAACAATTTTTAAAACCCATGATTTGGCTTCCTGTTTTGTGTAATGGGCCGTTCTGAAATGTGCAGATGTCAAAGTGTGCTACTTGTTTCTTGCATCGCTTCTTGGATCAGTTCATCCACGAGTCAGATTTCTGTGAGAGAAGTTGGCATCTCTCCTAAAAAAACATCTAGCCTACTGAGAAATGTTGGAGAGAGAGAGGGCAGCCTTACGGTGGACTTGGGATATGTGAGTGTGAGGGTTTTGTATTTTAGAATTTGCAAGGCTAACGCTTAGGCCTCCTTTGTTGGCCAGAGGCATTGCCAGTTTCTGCTGCCATCCTCTGGTAGCTGAACTTGCTTAGGATCCACACATAATGGTGTTTTTGTTCCTAATTCTAATATACTTTTTTCTTTTTTTGCCGTATCTTGCCACTCTCGGGATCCTAGTTCCTTAACCAAGGATTGAACCTGGACCTTCAGCAGTGAAAGTGTGTAGTCCTAACCATGGGACTGCCAGGGAATTCCCTATATGAATTTTTTTTATTAATAAAAACCCTTCCACCACTCCCATGGAAGACCTTAAGTAACCTTTTACAGTGCTTATTTTGTAAAATAGTTCAATATCTATAATTAAGAGTAAATAATTGTATTGCCTATATTAATAATCCATGCGATTTGAAAATGTTTCCCCGTCTAGGAATTGTGTGATGGCAACTTAACTATAGTCCTGATCATAGCTGGAGATCCACTGAGGAGTCTGTTTCTGTAAACTCCCTTCTGGTGGATCTTCAGCTGAAGCTGTTCCCTTCCCAGAGTACTCAGAGTTCATACTGATGAGGCCTTGCTGGGGACCACACATACTCCCAGAGGGATGCTAGAGGGGCTCGGAGGTGAGGTGGAAGTGGTGGGGTTTCTGGGAGGGGAGAGGGAGACTTAAACCTCCGGTTTCTGGTGCCAAAAAGTAGGAAGAGGCTTATCAGTAGCTGCCTTGTTGGCGTGTTGGTCCATTTGGGGAGAATGGCTTGGGCATGACCCAGGTGGTGGTCATAGCTGGAGTTCAGGTGGGTTGATGTCTGAAGCAGCTTTTCCTTGTGTCTTTGTGGAAAAGATGGTGGAAATTTGTGTATAAGCCAGCCCTTCATTCGTGTTGCTGCCCTGTCCCTGCCTGCACCGAGAGAGAACTTCTGTGTGCTTGTTAAAAGGTTGGGGGAACATGGCTGGAGGTGTGGGGGAGGGAAGAGGGATGCCATCGACAAAGGTATTGTGGGCGGCCTCGGTTGTGCTCTTGGAATCGAGTCTGCTTTCTGGGTGCGTGCTACGGTTGCAAAGAGCATCTAACTTTCGTGGGCTGGGGAAGTGCAAGCGGAAGGGACACGATGTCATCTCCAGGTGAAACGTTTAAGATCCAGCCCATGGTTTTCCTCATTCTCCGATTTTCTAAGGTGATGGATAATATTCCAAGGAAGTGGTGGTTCAGTCAGTCAAACATAATAAATTTGATCTTTTAAAATTGATATAGATATTAGTAGGAAATAAATTGTTACAAACCTGTTTTTTGCCTACTCTTTGATAAATATTACTAATGAAAACATGGTATCTTTTAGAATAATGAGATTTTGTACTGACTTTTGTTGTTCAGTCGCTAACTTGTATCTGACCCTTTGCAACCCCATGGACTGCAGCATACCAGGCTTCCCTATCTCTCCCTCACCAACTATAGTGAGTGTTTTCTTTTGGCCATGCCAGGCAGCACTTGTGGGATCTTAGTTCTCCAACCAGGGATAAGACGCGTCCCAGCTGCGGTGGGAATATGCAGTGCAGAGTGGTAACCACTGGACCACCAGGGAAGTTCTATACTTTGTCAGAAGCCCTTTAGTTAAATTGTTGCAAATTGGGTAGCTAGATGCTAAGTTTTTAAGTAATCCTCAAACACCTTTTCTGAGGGTTGTATAGGCTCCTGTAGGAAAGGAATTTAACCTCAAAATGGGAAAAGAATCTTTAAAATTTAGCAACCCAGTGGTTATTCTTGTATCAGATGACAGGAAGAGATCCATTGCTAAGATCTTACTTCACCAGAACTAACCAGGTCTTCATGACAGAAGGTTGTGCTCAGTCGTGGCCGACTCTGTGACCTCATGGACTGTAGCCTGCTGGGCTCCTCCGTCTATGGGATTCTCCAGGCAAGAACACTGGAGTGGGTTGCCATTGCCTCCTCCAGGGGTTCTTCCCGACCCAGGGGTGGAACCCACCTGTCTTGCATCTCCTGCATTGGTAGGAAGTTTCTTTCCTACTGTGCCACCTACAGCTCCCTTACCAGTGCGTAGAAGAGATACACCCTGCAGTACCTGAACAAACAAGTGTTTTTAGGCTCAAGTGATACGCTTTACTTTCTTTTTGATTGAAAACTTGTTCCCCTCAACAAATACTTAGAAACTGACTTACAGAAAGCTTGTACCCGCTCTGTCTTTGCCAGCAGTGATTGTAATCTAAAATGAAAGTGATGAATTTCTAAGAAAAAGATGTGTTTAAAGGAAGACTGAGGATATATTTGCCCTCTTATAAAGGGCTGGTTGTGTTTTTACTTCTATGCATGCAGGTTACTTAACCCACTTTCTTCCCCTGCCCTTGCCTTCTGTGTTAAAGTTGTATTGATAACATTTTAATCAGATGAAGGTAACTTTGTTTTACAGGTATCTGAGTCCTTGCCAGCACTGAGCTAGCACTGAGGTGCTATGAGCACCGAAGTGGCAGGAGCAGTGCCATCCAAATAATCCTTGTGATCTCTATTTGCAAACTTTGGGACACCCCTGACAGCCCAGTGGTTAAGACCCTGCACTTCCAAAGCGAGTTTCGATCCCTGGTTGGGGGATTAAAATCCCACATGGCATGCGGTGCAGCCAAGAAAATATAATAATAAATCATTTCCAGACTTCTTTGCAGTTAAGTCGGTGTCATGTGACTCACTTGGACCACGTGCTGCAAGCCTCCATCCCCCCTGCTGTGGAGATGGTGGAAGCCACGTGCTAAATTGACTGTTACAGGATGGTATGGTTTGGAGGAATTCTGGGGTCCCCAAGTGACTGAAGAAGACAGCCCCTCCACCCCAAATCAGGTTTTGCATGAATCAGATTCATTGAGATTCGCAAGCCTGTTCTGTGTTTTTTTGCCAATGTGCTTGCAGTGCTTTTCTTCATGAAACTTAGATTATTTGTGGGACTGTTTCTTATAGTTTCTTATACTTACGAAAAGTACTATAAAGGTGTAAAGTGAGCTTTCAGTGGGAGGCCTGGCTCGTCTCTGGCCAGGGAAGGCTCATCTGAGCTAAAATCTGAAGGGGAGAAAGGGACCTCCCTTCTGCCAGACATGTGCCAAAGCCATGAGGCCGGCAAAGGCAGACATGACACCCTCTGTGGCCTGCAGGATATGCCCATCTTAGCTAAAACTGTCTTTCCTTTTAGAAAAGTATGTGAATACAAGTGTATGTAACATTTATAGGGATAATATTGGTTGCCCTGATAATATCAAGATGATCTTCCTTAGTACTTTGAGTAAGACGTGACACATCCTTCTGGTCCTCTTCTTAGCCCAACTAGAGCTTAGCCCTCTCCCCTAAAGTCACTCTACCCCCAGAATCCTGTCCTACAGGGACCTCAACTACCACTCTGCTAAAGCCACTTGCACGTTATTGGGCCACCTGGGGCGTAATTTGAAGTCCATATCACCTGGCCATAACACTGTCTTCAAAAGGAGAACTTGAATGATGCTTTATGAAAAGCTTTCTTTTATGATTTAAGTGATTTATTTTTTGACTGTGCTTGGACCTGCTGTAGGGGTTTCCCTGGTGGCTCAGATGGTAAAGAGTCTGACTGCAGTGTGGGAGACCTGAGTTCTATCCCTGGGTCAGAAAGATCCCCTGGAGAAGGAAATGGCAACCCACTCCAGTATTCTAGCCTGGAAAATTCAATGGACAGACACTCCTTGGGTCTCAAAGAGTTGGACACGACTGAGCGACTTCACTTTCTGTCTTCTTACTTGCTGTGTAGGCTTTTTTTTCTTTAGTTTCGGCAAATAGGGGCTCCTCTCTAGTTGTGGCCTTGGGCTTCTCATTGGGGTGGCTTCTTGTTGTAGAGCAGGCCCTAGGGCATGTGGGCTTCTGCAGTTTTGGTTCCCAGGCTCTAGAGCACAGGCTCAATAGTTGTGGCACACGGGCTCCACAGCACGTGGGATCTTCCCAGATCAGGGATTGAACCCGCATTGACAGGGATTGTCTCCTGCATTAGGAGGCAGATTCTTTACCATTGAGCCACCAGGGAAGCCCCTAAATTTTTTTTCTTAATGGATCCTCATAAGTCTGTAATGCAGTTAAGGCCAGTTATTTGTCTAATTTTGCAAATGAGAACACTGGTTTCAGGAAGGAATCCTTAATGGTTTTGGACTCCACCTCTGGGTCTTTACACAGATCTGCCACCATTTGCTTCCTGTCTGGATGTAGCTCAAGTTTTCTGAGTGTCTTGAATAGCAGATTTGCATTCTTCCTCACCACTATCTCTTCAGGCAGCCTTTCTGACTTGAACATCTGTTTTCTTTTGCACTGTGGAGTCCTGAAGCCTCAAAGTTTAGGGGGAATGATTTTTTGTTGTTATTTCTAGCTATGAAATAACACCAGGAGATGGAAATATAAGAAATTTAGTTTCTTATAGAGGATATGCTTTGTTTAAATCCTGTGGACTTCAAAGATGGCCAAAACACAACTCTTACCCTCTAACTTATAGTCTAGTTCAAGTGTCTGAGACTCAGTGTGTTGAAGTGGCTGGCTTGCTCATCATACTGTATAAACTAAGGAGTGGCAGAGACTTGGGACTTCCCTTGCAGAGCAGTGCTATTCACTGCAGGTGATGGATTCATGGGTTAGGGGAACAATTCATGGGCCACAAGCAACATTTAAGCAGATGAATGGTATATTTATATCAGTGCATCTCATGTGATAAGGTCATGTTTTACCAGCTAGAAATGTAAACTGTTTCTTAATAGCAGTGATAGTCAAAGTTCTTTAAACACTGCTGTCATATCCTACAGTCTTAGGCACTTTGGAGGTCATTCGAACAGAGATATAGAAGTCTACGCACTGCAGCTTGAGACGGTGCATTACAAATACTGGTACCAACACAGTTGCGAAGAAAGAAAGGCAAAGATGGGAACCAAAATGAAGGGAGGGTGCTCATTTACGTGGTTCCTGTTCACTGGCTGGTTACCAAAGAGAAAGTGGAGAGCTGGGCTCCAGCTGGCTTGGCTGAAAGCAAACACCCATGTCAAACATGATGTGTTGAGGGGGGACTTCATTGGTGGTCCGGTGGTTAAGATGCTGAGCTTCCAATGCAGAGGGTGTGAGTCCAATCTCTGGTGGGGGAACTAAGATCCCACATGCCTCCTGGCCAAAAACTCATAAAATAGAAGCAGTATTGTAACATTCAATAAAGACTTTAAAAATGGTCCACATCCAAAAAAAATCTTAAACTGGCAGGAGAACAAAGACCTCAGTTCTACAACCAGAGAGAATGAATTCCGCCAACAACCAGTGGGGAAGAAGCACCTGGGACCCGCAAGAGACCTGACACCTTGCTTTCAGCCCCTTGAGACCAAGCAGAGAATCCACCTAAGCTGTGACCGCACTTCACAGAAACTATGAGATAATAAATGTGTTTTAAACCACTAAGTTTGTAGCAATGTGTCATCAGTAATAATACACTAATATATGAAGAAATAGCTCTTCAGTTTATATCTTTCTAATACCATTGGTAGTTTTCTTCCTGTGCATATCTCCTTTTTTTGTGTGTATTAGAATATGCTTTCTTTTTAACCTTTTATTTACCCTAATGGTGAACATTTTTTACCCCATTGAACAACTTTAACCCATTTTTTTTTTTTTAAATTTGAGTAGAAGGGAATGACAACCCACTCCGGTATTCTCTCCTGGGAAATCCCATGGACAGAGGCGTCCATGGGGTTGCAGAGTCGAACAGGACTGAGTGGATAGTTGATCGACACTGTTGTGTCAGTTGCAGGTGTACAGCAAAGTGAATCAGTTATACGTGTGTCCACTCATTCCCACATAGGTCATTATAGAGTACTGAGTAGAGTTCCCTGGGCTATACCGTAGCTCCTTACTATCTACTTCATATATGTTTTGTGGCTGAATCATGTCTGACACTTGAGATCCAATCAACTGTAGCACAGCACGCTCCACTATCCATGGGGTTTCCCAGGCAAAAGTACTGGAATGGGTGCCATTTCCTTCTCCAGGGGATGTTCCCCACCCAGGGATTGAACTCCCATCTCCTGTGTCTCCTGCATTGCAGGTGGATTCTTTACCATTGAGCCAACAGGGAAGCTCATACATCGTTCAGTTCAGTCACTCACTTGTGTCTGACTCTTTGCAACCCCATGAACCGCAGCACGCCAGGCCTCCCTGTCCATCACCAACTCCCAGAGTTCACTCAAACTCATGTCCATTGAGTCGGTGATGCCATCCAGCCATTTCATCCTCTGTCGTCCCCTTCTCCTCCTGCCTTCAATCTTTCCCAGCATCAGGGTCTTTTCCAATGAGTCAGCTCTTCACATCAGGTGGCCAAAGTACTGGAGTTTCAGCTTAAACATCAGTCCTTCAAATGAACTCAGGACTGATTTCCTTTAGGATAGACTGGTTGGATCTCCTTGTAGTCCAAGGGACTCTCAGGAGTCTTCTCCAACACCACAGTTCAAAAGCATCAATTCTTCGGTGCTCAGCTTTCTTTATAGTCCAACTCTCACATCCGTACATGACCACTGGAAAAACCATAGCCTTGACTAGACAGACCTTTGTTGGCAAAGTCATGTCTCTGCTTTTGAATATGCTATCTAGGTTGGTCATAACTTTCCTTCCAAGGAGTAAGTGTCTTTTAATTTCATGGCTGCAATAACCATCTGCAGTGATTTTGGAGCCCAGAAAAATAAAGTCTGACACTGTTTCCACTGTTTTCCCATCTATTTGCCATGAAGTGATGGGACCAGATGCCATGATCTTCGTATTCTGAATGTTGAGCTTTAAGCCAACTTTTTCACTGTCCTTTTTCACTTTAATCAAGAGGCTCTTTAGTTCTTCTTCACTTTCTGCCATAAGGGTGGTGTCAGTCAGCAAAAACAAGACCGGGAGCTGACTGTGGCTCAGATCACATATAGTCGTTACTACATTTTTAAAAGCTGTATAGAATTTATGTAACAATCCTGTTTTGTTTTTTTTTTAAGTTTTATTTTGGCTCTGCTGGATCTTCATTGCTGTGCAGGTGTTTCTCTAGTTGTGGACAGCAGTGGCTATTCTCCAGTTGCAATGCTAGGGCTTCTCTTGTGGAGCACAGACTCTAGGGTGCTTGGCTTCAGTAGTTGTAGCTTGTGGGCTCAGTAGTTGCTGTTCCTGGGCTCTAAGAGCACAGGCTCGATAGTTGTGTTCTGTGGGCTGAGTTGCTCTGTGGCACGTGGGATCCTCCCAGACCAGAGATTGAATCCATGTCTCTTGTGTTGGCAGGCAGATTCTTTATCACTGAACCACCAGGGAAGCCCCAGTTCTGTATTGTTTTAGATTATTTTCAGGTTTTCACTATGATTAGCAGTATGGGTTCACACAATCCATGAAGAATTCCTAAGTCTAACTACCTAGCAGTAGTCTTCCCAATATTTAAAAAACCTTTGCTTGTCTCCAGCTACCAACTAATTCTTCCATTCTCAGTGTAAGAGCTCGTGAACAAGGGGTAACTACCATTTACTGAACTCATGGGGTGTCAGGCCCTGTGCTTACCACTGCAGTTCTCATTTACCCCTCAGAGCAATCTGAAGTGAATGGTGTCTCTGGTTTACAACTGTGGAAACTGAAACTTGCGTTACATCATTTGCGTGTGGTTTCACAGTTGATAAGCGGTGGAGCAGGCTTCAGACGTAACCCCTTCTGATTAGAGGCCAGACTCACGGAGATTGTGCTGCATGTAGCATACTTGCCTCCTCATTCTCCCAAAAGGACATTGCCAAGGGCCACCAGCGAGGGTCCTGCCAAATTCAGGAATTGCAGGCACCTTTGTCTTTGGCTTTTTGCAGCAATAGGTGAAATAGATCACTGTTCTCCCCAGTCTTTAATGTTATTTTACACCAGTGTCTTTCAAATGGCAAAAAGACTAATTGTCTTAAAAAAAAAAAAAAAATTCAAGGGGTTTCACTGGTGGTCCATTGGTTAAGAATCCTCCTGCCAATGCAGGACGCAGATTCAATTCCCGGTCAGGGAACTAAGATCCCACATGCTGTGGAACAACTAAGCCCTTGCACTTTAGAGCCCATGCTCCACAACTAGAGAAGCCCATGCACCTCGAGAAAGACCCAGCACAGCCAAGAAAAAAAATTCCAGTTCATCATGATCCAGAACTTCTGTGAAAGGCAAATAAATTGTTAGGAAAATTAGATGAAAAACATCCTTCAAAGTACAATTCCAAAGTTGTTGTTATTGATTTCAACAGACCTAAAATTGGATGTTGTGGCAATTCTAAATTGATTCGTGTCCGACTCTTAGTGACCTCATGGAGCATAACCCACCAGGTTCCTCTGTCCATGCGATTCTCCAGGCAAGAATACTGCAGTAGGTTGCTATGCCCTCCTCCAGGGGATCTTCTCAACCCAGAGATCTCTTATGTCTCCTGCATTGGGCAGGTAGGCTCTTTACACCAGCGCCACCTAGGAAGCCCACCAAATTGTTGTTCAGTCACTAAGTCATGTTGTGTCTGACCCTTTGCGACCCCATGGACTGCAGCATGCCGAGCGTCTCTGTCCTTCACTATCTCCTGGAGTTTGCTCAAACTCATGTCCATTGAGTCCATATTACCATCCAACCATCTCATCCTCTGTTGCGTCCTTCTCCTGCTCCCTTCTCTTTCCCATCATCAGGGTCTTTTCTAATGAGTCAGCTCTCCACGTCAGATAGCCAAAGTATTGGAGATTCAGCATCAGTCCTTCCAATGAATGTTCAGGGTTGATTTATTTTAGGATCAACTGGTTTGATCTCCTTGCTGTCCAAGGGATTGATAGAAAGATTTCTAAGGCTCTGGTTTCTGTACTTCTTGGCCTGGGACCAGGCATATAGTGCAGTCCCTTGCTTAGCAGCATTGGTTGACACCATCTAGTTCTTGTTTCTTCAGACTTAGTGCGTCCTTTCTCTTCCTCCTAATTATGGGCATTCCTTGAGGCATTTAGGAATTCCTCTGGCATTTCCACTTCTGCTTATATCTCTGTGGTCACCAGCCACTAAGGCTTTGGCTGCTGAAGCTTGGAGAGCTGGTAGAAGCAACGGATGGGTTCTAGTCTGTGATACAATTGTTGGTCTGTGGACTGATGTGTGGGAATCTCCTTATGCTTTGAAGAGACTTCTAACAAGTACAAATTATGGATCCTGGTCCAGACTTACTGAAGCAGAGCTGCAGGGCTGGGACCTGGTATGTTCAGCAGGTGCAGTGGCCCATCCCATGCCAGGACATAAATGCATTCTCTAGTCCAGCCTTCTCTTCTTCCAGTTGAGAATACTAAAGCCCCCACAGGGGAAGTGACTTGAAAGTGAAAAGAAAGTGAAAGTAACTCAGTTGTGTCCAACTCTGTGACCACCATGGACTATTATAGTCTTTGGAATTCTCTAGGCCAGAATACTGGAGTGGGTAGCCTTTCCCTTCTCCAGGGGATCATCCCAACCTAGGGATCGAATCCAGGCCTCCCATGTTGCAGGCGGATTCTTTACCAGCTGAGCCACAAGGGGAGCCCAAGAATACTGGAGTGCGTAGCTTATCTCTTTTCCAGCAGATCTTCCTGACCCAGGAATCAAACCGGGGTCTCCTGCATTACAATTCAGTTCAGTTGCTCAGTCGTGTCTGACTCTTTGTGACCCCATGGACTGTAGCACACCAGGCCTCCCTGTCCACCACCAACTTCCTGAGCCTGCTCAAACTCACGTCCATTGAGTCAGTGATGCCATCCAACTATCTTATCCTCTGTTGTCCCCTTCTCCTCGTGCCTTCAATCTTTCCCAGCATCAGGGTCTTTACCAATGAATCAGTTCTTCTCATCAGGTGCCCAAAGTATTGGAGTTTCACCTTCAGCATCAGTCCTTCCAATGAATATTCAGGACTGATTTCCTTTGAGATTGACTGAGTTGATCTCCTTGCAGTCCAAGTGACTCTCAAGAGTCTTCTCCAACACCACAGTTCAAAGCCCACAGCACATTACAGGCGGATTCTTTACCGACTGAGCCATCAGGGAAGCACGGAATTGACTTGTCAGGTTCATATTGTAAATGGCCAGCAAAGGACTTAAATCCCTTGAGGGGCTACCTGAGTAATAGCTACATCTCTGCACATGTCAAAATGTTACAGAAAGTCAATGTACACAATCATGTTGAGAGAGTCACTTTTTGTGGGATCCCAGCTTTTCTGTAATGTAATTTTTTCTTCAGTGTGCACCAGAAGAAAAAATTACTAAAAATGTTACACTGGAAAAAAATATGAACTTTTCTAAAGCCAGTGGTCCTCACCTCTTTGCCCAAGTGACAAATCCCTTTCTTAGTTTTTCCTCAGTAATACATAATCTTAGTAATTCCCTTAGGTATTTAAAAATGTTTCAGTGTTTTTGTATGATATACAATGGTTAAAGTTAAAAAGCAATACTAATGGCTGATAAATTATTAAAGGTTATAAAATTTATTTAAAATGCAATTATTTTCTCCTTAGGCCCTTTTGAGCTCATTTTAAGATTCTTTTTTATAGCTTTAGTGAGATGTAATTCATATACCACACAATTCACTTATTTAAGTATACAGTTCAATGGGTTTTGTTATAATACATTTTTAAAAATTGTGGTAAAATAATAAATATCAAAAATGTTAAGGGTATAATTCAGTGGCATTAATTACATTTATAATGTTGTGCACCTATCATCAACAGTGAAATTTATACATTCAGATATACTAATTTTTTTCCCACTAAAATGATGTTCACTCAGTTATTTTTATTTACATTAAAGCATTGCTGAATTTTAAAATAACCTATGTTTTGTTTTGGAGATATATAGACAATAAAATACCGACAGACAACTGCCACACACATACAAGCTTTTATATGGAGAATGCCTATATTCTTTGAAAAAATAACTGATTTGGTATATCTATAAATGTTAATTTTGTTTCTGTAATTGAAATTTCATTTCTAGATTAGATGAGGTTTCAGGCTGCTATTTGTAATCAACTTTCTAAAAATTAACACAATTATTACACATTATTAAACTTATGTGTGGGTAGTTTTTATTCCCAAATGAATAAAAAACTCACTGAGTATAATTATCACACTGTGATCTCTTCTAAAGGTTGGTCTTTTCAAGTTCTAGAGACATCTTGATATACTATGTAGGAATAAGTAAATGAAAGTTGCAATGGTAGTAAAAGCAACTTCTATTCAGGTGAAGAGCAATCTTTGAATGACTTTGCAGAATTATCACCTATTCTGTGCTGCTTCTTAACTTGCGCTTTAATTTCAGCATTCCTGGAGCTTCCAGTTTGGGGCAATTATTTTGGGGTATAAATTAAACAATGTATGAATCAGAAGAAACTGTATGATGTCAAGAACATTTTAGCAGCTTCCCTTCTGCTAATGGTAAACCAACTAGTGAGTCGTTTGTGAATTGTGTGACTTACACATGTTCATTCAATAATTGATCACAAGCTCTTGAACAGATTATACTGATACTGTTGAAAATGAAAGAAATTCAGCAGGCACTGTTATTGCCTTTGGTGACATGAATCCCTGGAACCTCTTGTCAGTCTCAGGGAGGTTTGCAAAACAGCTGTGGGAGCCCCGAGGCATGCTGCTGGGTGGTTCCTCCTCTCAATCTAAGCCTTGGGCTGTGATGGCTGGACATCAGGTTGGCAGAAGCCACCCTGGTTGGCCCTGGATCACAACCACGTCACCTTACATAGGAAGGAACTCGAGTTTCTACATCATCCCTGTTCAAAAGGCAGAGCACTCAGCCTGGGCCAGGCATATTTCAGGCACAGCTCCTTCATAACTCCCCTGAAGTTAGATGGGACTCACCCAGTGCCTCCAACCTGCTACCCTTTCCTCACCCTGCCCCTTCCTCACTGCCTTTTCTCCCCTTCAGCTTCTTGTATAGAGAGAGCTGCACAAGTGTTCTTTGAAGGATGTGAAAACTTACGTATGAGAGTTTATCTTGCAGTGAGTGTACTTGTGTGTTGGTGTGTGTGTGTATGTGTGTGTAGAGGGTGATGAGGGGTTACTGTGATAGAGCCCAAATCCAGTACTGATCATTGTCTGAGAAAGCATATAGCATAACTGTTGAGTGGGCTCTGGAGCCAGATGATTTAGGTTTGAATCCTGGCTCTGCCACTTACTAGCTGTGTGACTTTAATCTCTCCATGTCTCATGACCTCATTTTTAAGATAAGAATTACAAATAATACCTACTTCAAAAGATAGCTGATAGGATACACTGAGTTATGCCTTCCTTGGCAGCTCAGTGGTAAAGAATCCGACTGCCAAGCAGGAGATGGGGGTTCGGTCCCTGGGTTGGGAAGACCCCCCGGAGAAGGACATGGCAACCCACTCCAGTATTCCTGTCAGGAAATCCCATGGACAGAGGAGACTGGCAGGCTAGAGTCCATGGGGTTTTAAAAGAACTGGACATGACTTAGAGAGTAAACAACAGCAAAGTATAAATAAAATCCTGCGGACTTTCCTGGCAGTCCAGAGATTAGGACTCTGTGCTTCCACTGCAGTGGCTTCAGGGTACCATCCCTGGTTGGGGAACTAAGATCCTCCAAGCCGAGCTGCCAAAAAAATAAAAAAAATCAAAAATTTGGTACAGTGTCAGGCATATAGTAATTGCATAGTAATGTGTTTGCCATTATTATTACCATAGTAGTACTATTACTGTTACTATTAGTAGACCGTTTTAGTAATAGAGAGGGGAAGAGATTTAGGAATAATCTATGAACAATAAAATTTTCAAATTTTATTTATATTGGTTTTGAAAATTTTTGGCCATGCCCTGCAGCATGTGGAATCTTAGTTCCCCCACCAGGAATCGAACCTATGCCCCCTCCAGTAGAAGCATGAAGCCTTAACCACTGGTCTGTCAGGGAAGTTGCAACAGTGAATTATTTATTTATTTATTTGGCTGCACTGGGTCTTAGTTGTGGCAGGTGGGATCTAATTCCCAGACCAGGAATCAAACCTGGGCCCCCTACATTGGGAGCCCAGAGTCTTAGCCACTGGACCACCAGGGAAATCCCCCCAAAATGAAATATTAACTGAAAAATGTACTTATACAAGGAAATGTACTTGACACTGGCAGACGAAATAGAGGCATTCATAATCTTTTTATTCTTTCAAAATGTCCCTTTGGAACTTAATTTCATATAACTCACTTGTTAACAACCATAGTTTTGTGGACGTGAGAAAATCACCAGCAGTCAGTCAACACAGAGCCTTCCTTCACCAGAGCTCTAAAGTAGAACTCACCTGATGAGCTTCTAGTGCCCTGCAAGCCTGTGCTGAGCTTCAGAAAAGCCTGCACCTCTTTCCAAAGAAAGGCAATGCCAAAGAATGTTCAAACTACCGCACAATTGCACTCATCTCACACAGCTAGCAACGTGCTGCTCAGTCCTCCAAGCCAGGCTTCATCAGTACGTGAACAGCGAACTTTCAGATGTTCAAGCTGGATTCAGAAAAGGCAGAGGAACCAGAGATCAAATTGCCAACATCCGCTGGATCATCGAAAAAGCAAGAGAGTTCCAGAAAAACATCTGCTTTATTGATTACGCCAAAGCCTTAGACTGTGTGGATCACAACAAACTGTGGACAATTCTTCAAGAGATGGGAATACCAGACCAGGTGATGTGTCTCCTGCGAAATCTGTGTGCAGGTCAAGAAGCAACAGTTAGAAATGGACATGGAACAACAGACTGGTTCCATGGGAAAGGAGTACGTCAAGTCTGTATATTGTCACCCTGCTTATTTAACTTATATGTAGAGTACATCATGCGAATGCTGGGCTGGATGAAGCACAAGCTGGAATCAAGATTGCTGGGAAAAATATCAATAACCTCGGATATGCAGATGACACTACCCTTATGGCAGAAAGTGAAGAAAAACTAAAGAGCCTCTTGATGAAAGTGAAAGAGGAGAGTGAAAAAGTTGGCTTAAAACTCAACATTCAAAAAACTAAGATCATGGCTTCTGGTCCCATCACTTCATGGCAAATAGATGGGGAAACAATGGAAACAGTGTCAGACTTTACTTTTTTGGGCTCCAAAATCACTGCAGATGGTGACTGCAGCCATGAAATTAAAAGACACTTGCTCCTTGGAAGAAAAGCTATGACCAACCTAGACAGCATATTCAAAAGCAGAGACATTACTTTGCCAACAGAGGTCCATCTAGTCTAAGCTATGGTTTTTCCAGTAGTCCTGTACGGATGAGAGAGTTGGACTGTAAAGAAAGCTGAGCACCGAAGAATTGATGCTTTTGAACTGTGGTGTTGAAGAAGACTCTTGAGAGTCCCTTGGACTGCAAGGAGATCCAACCAGTCCATCCTAAAGGAAATCAGTCCTGAGTGTTCATTGGAAGGACTGATGCTGAAGCTGGAGCTACAATACTTTGGCCACCTGATGCAAAGAACTGACTCAGTGGAAAAGACCCTGATGCTGGGAAACATTGAAGGTGGGAGGAGAAAGGGATGACAGAGGATGAGATGGTTGGATGGCATCACCCATTCAATGGACATGAGTTTGAGTAAGCTCCAGGAGTTGGTGATGGACAGGGAGGCCTGGTGTGCTGCAGTCCATGGGGTCGCAAAGAGTTGGCATGACTGAGTGATTGAACTGAAGTTTTTAAAGCAGACCTCTGTGTGCCCTCAGCCAGGAAAGCTGCTCCACTTCCAACCCTTCTGTCCCAGCACCATCATTTCAACAGAGCCCACACTGGCTAATTACAGGTTGCTGGTGTTCGGATGAACTTGTTCTCACATATATAAACCTGTTGGTAGGAGTATTTAATTCCAGATAACCCGCAGAATGCATCATCCTAGAAGCTGATGAGGTTTTCGAGTGTTGGCTAAGACTGATATACAGATAAATGAAGGAGGAGTGGTGTGAACCCTTCACCTCATAGCCCACTCAGCCTCTTTCTTCTCTGCCCACTTTCCCCTGATCCACTCAGTTTTCCTTCTCCTTCTTAATGACTGCCTGCTCACTGTCTCTTCTGAAAATTGCTCAGTGGTTTGGTATAGGTATATTGCTGATCTGCCTTGTGAACTCCTGCTTCACATAACCCTTTCCTTTTTAAAAGTTATTTTTGGCTGTAGTGGGTCTTTGTTGCTGTGCACAAGCTTCCTCTAGTTGTGGGGTGCGGGCTTCTCACTGTGGTGGGTTTTCTGGTTGTGGAGCGCGGCCATGTGGCCTCAGTAGTTGTGGCGCACAGGTTCAGTTACCCTGAACCATGTGGAATCCTCCCATACCAGAGATCAAACCCGTGTCCCTGCATTGACAGGCGGATTCTTAACCACCAGACCACCAGGGAAGTCCAGCCCTTTCTTTAGAAGGAGAGTATGTATGTTAAAAAGGTTAGTCTGCTTTGATGCATTTGTTCCTTCTGGCTTATAATAGATTTCCTCCCTGTTTCCAAAAGGTAGGTTGTTTCGTTTCCACAATAAATACATATTGATGTGAACTAAGATGTAATTAATTTTCCGTTGGCTCACTCCCACCCTCACCTACCCTCTGTATAGTAGCAGTTCTCAAGATTTAGTGTGGGGAGAATCACCTGGCAAGCTTGGTGAAGTGTGGGTTTCTGAAAAGATTCTGATTCAGTGGGTCAGCCTTGGGTGTCAGGAATCAGAGATAAACATCCCCTGGCCACTCTCAAAGGTGTGGTTGGGGAACCCCACTTAGAGAAGTGTTGCTGTATTATACAGTCCAATGGCTAGATGGTGTGAGCCGCACATGTAATTTAAAATTTCTAGTTGTCACATTAAAAAAAGTAAAAAGAAACAGTTAAAATGTTAATATATATTTTATTTAACCTAGAAAATCTAAACTATCATTTTAACATATAATCAATATAAAATTTATTAGGAAGATAGTTTACATTTTTTTTTGTACTGTCTTCAAAATCTGCTATATATGGGGTGAGAAGTGGGAGAGAGGTTCAAGAGGGAGGGGACATATACCTATGGCCGATTCATGTTGATGTATGGCAGAAACCAACACAATATTGTAAAGCAATTATCCTCCAATTAAAAACAAATTAACTAGCAATTTAGAAAAATCTGGTATATATTTTACACTCAGCTCATCTCAAATTCAAATTCACCACATTTTAAGTGTTTAGTCGTCATACGTGGCTAGTAGCTGTTTGTTTAGATCTGGTCTCAGCCTATGGATAGTGATGCTAAGGTTTGAAATGCCTGGGAACCCTCACCTGGACCCTGGGTGAGCCCCTCATAGACATTTCCCCTTTTAGAGCTAGTTTTGTGGCTGGACCAGCCCTTGTAGTTCTTATTAGGATTGCAAGACATCCTCAGCAACAACCCTTGGGGAGCTTTGAAAAAACGAGGTTTATGACTTACAGGTTCCACAGGGTACATGGCTTGCCCCAGCCACACAGTGAGGTTAGTATTGGTTTGATACATGTCTATGAGCCAATTTAATTTCAATTCAGAACTAATATTTGATCCTGCAGATAACTGGGTGTTTTAGAAAGAAATCATATGCATCTCCTACATCCTAGGAGTCTGGTTCAATCAGCCCGACTAGGATAAAGTGAAATCCACTTCTCTCTCCATCACATGGCTCCTGACCATTTGGCAAGACAGTATTTATGGTCTTCAGCTCAAAAGGCTTTGCTCCCCAAACTAAGCCTCAAAGTGTGAATGTCAGGAAGCAAAAGTTAACAACATCTGGTCATCATGGCAGGCTGTTCCCCCATCCTCCTGTGTCCACACTGTTTTAAACCACTCTGGAATGTTCCAAACATCCTCTCGATAATCCTCTCTTCTTCTTTCCTTCACTGCTCACTTCTCCAAACGAGAGGCAAAGTTCAGTAGAAAACAGCTGGAGGGCTGGGGAGACAGAAGGGGAAAGATGCACAGAAAGGGAAAAAAAGAATAAATCTTGTCCTGCCACCCCTGGGCCTCGAGTCCTAGGAAAAGTCAAGAGAAACAAGGGTGTCCTCCGTTGTCAGAATCAGTGTCCCCTCCTCTGGTGTGAACTGAGGCCAAAGGGCGCCCCCCTGACCCCCACCCCAGGCAGGAAGGAGTAGAAACAGAGGCAAGTCGGGTTACTCAGCAGACTCGAGGCCAGCAGCTGCCCTTGGTTTCAGAGGTGGCCTCTGCTGGGTGTGACCTGCCTGGGGAACCCTCTCAGCAGGTGCACTGATTCTTCTCCCTCGGGGCCGGGGCCATGAGGACTGGAGTGGACTCCAGCGGGAGGCTGCCCGGGGCGCCCTCCCCGTACAAGGGCAGGCTGTGGCGGGCCATCAGCTCCCTAGCCATCAGCACGAAGACCTCGTCGATGTTCTTGGACTCCTTGGCAGATGTCTCCAGAACAGCCAGGAGGCCGTATTTCTCAGCCAGGATGCAGGCATCCTCAAAGAGAACGTGGCGTTTTTCCCACAGGTCACACTTGTTCCCTGGGAGTGAGAGAGAAGCAGATATTCCGGGGAGTAACTTCCTCTGGTTTTTTAAAAGGTGGAATTAAAAAGAACATTTTAGTTCAGCAGATGCCAAAGAAAGATAGGAGACAGAACATCCACCTAACCTAGGAAAGGAAGAAAGTGAAAGTGAAGTCTGTCAGTCCTCTCTGACTCTTTGTGACCCCAGGGACTGTAGCCTACCAGGTTCCTCCGTCCATGGGATTTTCCAGGCAAGAGTACTGGAGGGGGTTGCCATTTCCTTCTCCAGGGGATCTTCCCGACCCAGGAATTGAAACCCGATCTCCTGCATTTCAGGCAGGCGCTTTACCCTCAACCGTTACACTGAGGGAGTAAGAAGAGTTAAGAAGTTAGAGAAACAGAGCAAATGGGAAGCAGAAAAAGATGCAAAGCAGCAGTCTTCAGGGGGAGAGCGGGGCGTCTTATGAACGGTGTTCAGAAATTCGCGATGAGGTAGTACGCCGAGGGTTTAAACGGAGACTGAGGAGCTGGCCTCCCTGTGAACGGCTGGAGCTGAAGGAACACGACAGCTAACGCACAACCGTCTCTTTGACTTTTGTACAGTGGTGACGTGGCCTCGAGGGGCTGGGGTAAACTTTTGGGAGAGAAAGACTCCTTTGTGTGAAGAACCGTGGAGATGGAATGGGAACTGTGGTGGAAGGGCAGGGACACCTCTGTGACGGAATGACACCGCTGACTATCCCAGATTAAGGCGAGGAGGCCACTGACAGAAAACAACAGCAAGACCCCTCGTGTCAGCCCTCGGGGTTGGATGCGTCACAAACCGGAACACCGGGGACACTTTGAGATCATCTCTGGGGGCGTTTCTGGAACCAGTTAAGAAGTGAGGGCAGAGACGGTTGTTACAACAGACACACGAGGGAGTAAATGACCAAGAAACAGTTGTGAGATTCCCAGAAATCCCCCCACATCTTGGCATCTGTTCCCCTCCTCTGCCCCACCTGTTTCTGCAGAGGAGGGAAGGGGGGTGAAGGGCGGGGCCATATGGGCGGGACAAGGAGGGCGGGGTCATAGGGGGCGGGACAGGAGGGTGGGGCCTAAGGGGCGGGGCCAGCAAGGGAGGCGAGGGAGGTGCAGAAGGGAACTGGCCCAGGCAGGGTGGCTTTGCAGGGCAGCTTTCGAGGTTCTTCTGCTCCAAGATATTCCGGGAAGCCTGCGAATTTAAAGGATACAGCCCACCTTCCTGGGGAAACCTCCAGTGAGATTAGAACTGCGTGGTTCCCCTCGGTGAGATGCATGGGATTCGCACCTAAGCTTCATTCCCTGGAAACTGCCGTTGGTGGGGTTTCCTTCCCTGCCTGCTCAGCTCTGTCATTGGCCGGGGGTGCGGGGGGCGCGGGGGGCGGGGGGACCCTCGGAGCCTCTCATTCAGCAGGGCAGGACAGTTTCCCTGGGTTGAGGTCTCAGCACTGTGCTAAGTGCTTTATGTGTTCCTTTATTTAATCCTTTCAATTCAACCATACCTTTGAAGCAGGTGCTAGCTTTATAGATGAGAAAGTCAAAATTCAGAGAAAGGGATGAACCCAAGTTCAGACAGGCAGGACAGAGAGGGAGATTTGAACCCAAATCTGTTTGACTGCAAAGTTCAGGCACTAGAGTGGATGAGACACTGCTTCAACCAGAGCTTCAGGGGACCCTGGGTGACTGTTAGCCTGACCAACTGCTGGAAAGTGTTTGGAAAGGAACTGACCCCATGGAGGCTCTAGTTCAAACCCTGCCTCACCCATCAGTAAGTACCTTGACCCAGTTACTTAGCACCATATTCAATCTCCAGAGGCTTCGATTTCCTCAGCTGGGAAACGAGGATGGTGGTCTCTGCTTCTTTGGATGGTTGTGAGGGTTAAATGAAGGGACTCAGCGGATTCAGAGTGGAGTTTAGTACATGTCACCTGTTATTACCTCTTCTTACCAACCCTCCTTGTTCCCACAGGTCAGGAGAAACTATCATGAAAGGTGTCAGAGACCTCGGCCAGTGTCCTCCCTGGTGCTTCGAAGAAGTGGTTATTGAGGAAGAAATCTAGGCCTTTTGGAGGTGGGTGGGGAAGGATCCGTGTTAATTTGTGTAAACACAGAATAAGTGCCTTTAGAAGTGTCCAATAGATCAGAAGTCAAATCAAAAAAGTTTCTGGTTCCAAAGGGGACCTTTGGCTAAGAAGTAAAAAGAAGAGACATTCTTCCCCAAAGAGACAAGTGGTCCTCTGTGTGGAGGCCACCTGGCCTCACTAATCTCTCTTTCCTGGTTTCAGGCATGTGGGGAAAGACACCATCCCTCTGAAAAAAGGAGGGGACTAAATTTGAGGCACGTTTTCTTTGGCTGGCCGTGGATTAGGGGCTTCTGATCTGACGCAGCAGGAAGGGATGAGCCCTGTTGAGGCTCTTGGAGTGACTTTGATTAAGTTACAAGAAGCAGAATGAGTTACAAAGCAGCATTCTCCTCAAGGCTGTGCATACAACAGGGGCTAGTTGTTGTTGTTCTGTCAGTCAGTCGTGTCAGACTCTCTGCGACCCCATGGACCACAGCACGCCAGGCTCCCCTGTCCTTCACTATCTCCCAGAGTTTACTCAAACTCACATCCATTGAGTCAATGATGCTATCCAACCATCTCATCCTCTGTCGTCCCCTTCTCCTCCTGCCCTCAATCTTTCCCAGCATCAGGGTCTTTTCCAATGAGTTGGCTCTTTGCATCAGGTGGCCAAAGCTAGACTATGACTTAGAGCAGCAAAGACAGGGGAAGAGTGGTTCTAGAATAACAAGTCCTTTCTGGAGTCTGGATGATAATAATAAATGGACTGAGTGTGCCAGCGATGTGTCCATCAGCGGAGGTCCAGGGTGAGCACCTTACCCCAGGTCCACCTGCCCAGAGGCTGGCCAGCAACCTGGGCCTGGCTTTGATGTGAAAAGAAAGAATGGGACAATGGGGTTTCCTTTCTGAGGAATGTGAGCTAGAGGGTATGAGAGAATGAGGGATTTTGTGGCAGGAGCAGGCTGGGGATGATGCCTGGAGGAACCCAAGAGGGAGGGCTCAGGGTGAGAGAGAGTGGCCAGCCCACACCCCACCCCACATGTAAGAAGCAGCTCTGAGAGAGGAGATAGATGCACAATAGTGGAGGAAGCTTGCCAGGTGGCTCAGTGGTAAAGAATCCCCCTGCCAAGACAGAAGACATGGGTTCGATCCCTGGGTCAGGAAGATCCCTTGGAGTAGGAAATGGCAACACGCTCCAGTATTCTTGCCTGAAGAATTCCATGGACAGAGGAGCCTGGTGGCCTACAGTCCATGGGGTTGCAAAGAGCACAGACAGTGGAGGAGCCTGGTTCATCGATCCCAGCCTGAGAGGACGGTGGCCTGGCTCCATTGTGGCTCCTCCTCTCGGTGAGTTTGGTTGCTGACTTTTCCTAGGTCCCAGGGACTTGTACCCTCACCATAAGCCCCCCCTCAATTATTTAAGGGACATTGATGAGTGTGTTCCCTCAAACATACTTCTAGAAGGAAATCCCACCCTTTATGACACACTTACTATGTGCCAGGCACTGTCAAGCAATGCATACACTTTTTCTCACTAAATCTTTACAACCCCAGTGAATATTGATCAAATGTTATAGATGAGGAAGCTAAGGTTCAGAGGGTAACTTAGCACAGAGCTAGGATATGCTTATCAATGGGTAGCTCTTTCTTAGTCCCACAGCAGCTGTCTAGACCTTTGCTCTGCAGACTTTAATTTGCACAAGAATCTCTCTAGGATCAATTCATCCAGTAGATCTGGGGTAAGGCCTGAGATGGGGCATTTGTAACAAACCCCAAAGTGATGCGGATGCTATAGATTTTTAGGGAAGTGGAAATACACTCTGTGATATCTTCATGATGAATACTTGTTATCATATACTTATCCAAATCCATAGAAAGCACAACACCAAGAATGATTCATAATTTAAACTATGGACTTTAGATGATTATGATGTGTCCATGTAGGGTCATTCTTTGTAACAAATGTACCACATTGTTAGGGGACATTGACATGGGAGGGGCTATGCATGTGTGGGGACTTCCCTGGTAGCTCAGCTGGTAAAGAATCCTCCTGCAATGCAGGAGACCCTGGTTCAATTCCTGGGTCGAGAAGATCCCCAGGAGAAGGAATAGGCTACCCATTCCAGTATTCATGGGGCTTCCTGGTGGCTCTGATGGTAAAGAATCTGCCTGCACTGCAGGAGACCTGGGTTCAATCCCTGGGTTGGGAAGATCCCCTGGAGGAGAGCATGGGAACCCACTCCAATATTCTTACCTGGAGAATCCCCATGGACAGAGGAGCCTGGCGGACTACAGTCTGTGGGGTCACAAAGAATCAAGAGTCGGACATGACTGAGTGACTAGCACAGCACATGCATGCGTGGGTACAGGGGACATATGGGAAATCTCTGTATCTTCCTCTCAGTTTTGCTAAGAACTTTAAACTGTTCTGAAAAAATAAGTCTTAATACAACAAACAAAAACCCGGTGATGCTGCTGCTGCTGCTGGTCTGCAGGCCACACTTTGAGTAGTGAAAACTAAACCAGGTTGCCAAAATGAACGAGCCACCTGGTAGACAGTAGTGTCCTCAGGAGGGGTGGTGCGCTGCTTGCAAAGCTAATGCTGTAGGGAACTGACAGTATATTGTGCTCCATCACGTCCGACTTGTTGCAACCCCATGGGCTGTAGCCCACCAGGCTCCCCTGTCCATGGGATTTCCCAGGCAAAAATACTGGAGTGGGTTGCCATTTCCTACACCAGGGGATCTTCTTGACTTAGGGATTGAACTCACTGTCTTGCGTCTCCTGCATTGGTAGGCAGATTCTTCACCACTGCACCGCCTGGGAAGTTACCCATTTGCAAATATACAATGGGACTGCACCTATTCCAAGCTGCGAGTTCACTTAGTGTAGTTGAAGTTGATGTTAATTTTGATGTGAACTTGTTTTTAAGATTTGTTTAGGATCTTCGCAAGTGTGAGAAGTCATTCAAGAGTGTTGTCAGTCATAGTCATCTGAGTGGCTCAAGGGATTAAGAGCCATCTGAAGCTATGAAACTCACACTACAGAGTATTTGCTGTGTAGTCTGCAAATATGTGTGTTGAATCAGCCAGGGTGCACCTTCATCTATATGTCTCGGGTTTTTGCAATGAGAAACTCTAGGGTGGGGTCTTGGAGTCTATATTCTTTTTTTTTTTTTTTAGGCCTCGCAGTGCAACACGTGCCATCTAGTTCCCCACCCAGGGATTCAATGAGTGTGCCCTGCATTAAGAGTGCAGAGTCTCAACCGCTGGACTGCCAAGGAATCTGTATTCTTAACAAATTCACGCCACCCCCACTATCATGCTCAAGCGAACCTGATTGGAATTTCTGGCCCAGATGTTTTCTGAGGTCCTAGCCTCCACGTGTGCTGTTATGACTTCCTGTTCCACTGTCATTGGAAACCCGGAAAAAGCTGAGCATGCGGCGTAAAGGAAAGAGAAATGCCTTGAAATCCACATACCAATCAGCATGATGACCAAGTTCGCTGCTCCATATTTCTCTATCTCGTGAATCCAGTGAGGAACAGACTCGAACGTGGACCGCCGGGTGAGGTCGTAGGCGATGATGGCCGCGTGGGCGCTGCGGTAGTAGCTCTGGGTGATGGTCCGGAAACGTTCCTGGCCGGCGGTGTCCCACACCTGCATCTGCAGAAGGTCGGGCAAGGGGGTCTGCATGAGGAGTTCCCGTGTCTGATGCTCACCTAAGTTGTTTCCTGTGTCTCACTTCTAGAGATCCAGACTCACGAGGTCTGGGGTGGGGCCCAAGAGTCTGCTTTTTTCAGAGGCTCCCCAGTGTCATCTGGATGTGCTTTCAGGTTGGGAGTCATCACCTAAGGGACCCTTCAGCCTGAGAGGTGGATCCAGGGTACTAGGATGTGGTGTTCTTTGCCTTTCCAGCACACTCATTTCCTTGTCTAGATTTTGGATTTGTTTTTTGACCCCGGTAAAGGTGAGGGCACTGGCTAAACTGCTTTGATTTTGAAGGACCACTCAGTCTATGGTTTAGAAGTTCTATGTTTAGAAGTGTGCCCATAATTATTGTTTAGTCGTGTACAACTCTGTGACCCCATGGACTGTAGCCCGACAGCTCCTCTTGTCTATGGGATTTCCCAGGCAAGAATACTGGAGTGGGTTGCCATTTCCTCCTCTAGAGAATCTTCCTTACCCAAGAATCAAACCCAGGTTTCTTGCATCTCCTGCATTGGCAGGCAGATTCTTTACCACTGAGCCACCAGGGAAGCCCTTGTCCTCATAATACTACCTTCCAAATGAACAACCCAGGCAGTGGTACAAATTTATATTCCCTCCAAAAGTGTTTGAAGGTACTTATTTTTTCTTTTAGGTTTAAAAAATTTTTTTTAATTTTATTTATTTATTTATTTTTGGCCACGTTGGGTCTTCACTGCTGCACAGGTTTCCTCTAGTTGTGATGAGTGGGGGTTATGCTCTAGTTGCCGTGTGTGGGTTTCTCCTTGAGGTGGCTTCTCTTGTTCCAAAGCACGGGCTCTAGGGCACTTGGGCTTCGATAGTTGTGGTTTCCGGGCTCTAGAGCACAGGCTCAATAATTGTGGCACACAGGCTTTGTTGCTCTGGGGCATATGGGATCCTCCGAGACCAGGGATCAAACCCATGTCTCCTGCATTGGCAGGCAGATTCCCACTGTGCCACCAGGGGAGCCCCAGTACCTGTTTTTTTTTTTCATACTCTCACATTATTTATAAAGTTTATTTTTTAAAGAAAGTTTTCAAAGATACACACAACTAGAGAGAATAAAACATTGAACCCTCACATAACCATATAATTATCAAGATTTTCCCACTCTTGCTTCATGGAGTCCTTTCTGTTGATTTATTTGAAATATTATTTTGAAGAGAATCCCAGACTTTGTGTCATTTCATGCCTATTTACTGGAGAAGGCAATGGCACCCCACTCCAGTACTCTTGCCTGGAAAATCCCATGGACGGAGGAGCCTGGTAGGCTGCAGTCCATGGGGTTGCTGACGGTCGGACACGACTGAGCGACTTCACTTTCACTTTTCACTTTCATGCATTGGAGAAGGAAATGGCAACCCACTCCAGTGTTCTTGCCTGGAGAATCCCAGGGATGGCGGAGCCTGGTGGGCTGCCGTCTATGGGATCACACAGAGTCGGACACGACTGAAGCGATTTAGCAATGCCTACTTACATACTTCCTTAATAAATGGACATTGTCTTTCATAACCATAACACCATTATCACTGCTAATAAACTGTTCAATAACTCCTTAGTATGATCTAATATTCAGACCAGATTAAATTTTCCTAAATGGTTCCAAAATATCTTTCTACTATTGTGTTTAATAAGGATCCCAAGCAAAACCCATTTATTACATCATCACCAACACTTTTTGATCCTTTTTTTTTTTCTTTTTGATCCTTTTTAATCAAATGGGTAAAAGGTATCTCAGTGTTAATTTCGTTGCTTTAATTATAAGACACAGTGGGTACCTTTACTTCTTTGCATAAATGTATGAGCCAGTTTGCATAAAAATTATGAAGTAGTAGTTTTGTCATATCTGTGAATTGCCCACTTATTGTGTTTAGTTGTTGGTCTTTTCTTTGATATTTATCAGAGCTTTGCTTCGTGGCATGCAGGATCCTAGTTCCATGACCAGGGACTGAGCCCATGCCCCCTACAGGGGAAGCATGGAGTCCTAACCACTGGACTGCCAGGGAATTCCCTTATCAGAGTTCTTTTCATGTCAAAGAAATTAGCCTTCTGTGAGTTCCATATTTGCAAATGTTTCTTTCTGGTTTGTCATTCAGCTTTTGACTTTGTTCATGGTATTTTTGAGTGTGTAGAAGTTTGACCTTTATATGATTATATAGAAGAATATAAATTTGACCTTTAGATATAAGCGTTAGATGGAGCAATATTTTCCTTTATGGCTTGTGGGCTCTTGTCTTAATTTTAAGCCTGATTTTCCCCTTCCTCAGTGAGAAAAGTAAATACTCCCATGTGTTTTTTTTCCTGGTATTTTTATGATTTCATATTTTATATTTACATCTTTTATTCCTCAGGCCTGTGTTTCTGAGTCAGAGTCTGTGGGTAAAAGAGGCGGTCCCACCCCTGCGCCCCTCTGACCTTCACTTTCTTGCCGTCAATCTCCAGGGCACGCACAGTGAAGTCGACCCCGATCGTGTTCTGCTGTGCCTCCATGTAGACCCCGGACTTGAAATGCTGCACAACACACGTCTTGCCCACATTGGAATCCCCGATGAGGATAATCTTGAACAAATAGTCAAAGTTCTCATCCACTGTCCTGGCTGAGCTGGAGAATTGCATGGCTCTTGCCACCTAGGATCAAGGAAGAAAAGAAGGAATTTAGCCTATCTTTAGTGAACAGCTACTGGCGGCCACGAACTATTCTTGGCACTCAGGATTCAGGACGGCACAAGACAGAGGAAGGTCACTGCTTTCCTGGCACAGACATCCTTGTGGGAGGAGAAGGACATTAACTACTGGTCAGGTAAGAGGGAGCTGCCCCCACAAACCCCACCTGTCCTAGGTGAGTTGATAGTACTTTAGGAGTGGCCTTGGAATGAAGGGGTTCTACGGTCTGGGCCCACTCTCAGATGGTAGCATTGACTGGACTTCGCTGGTGGTCCGGTGGTTAAGACTCCGCGCTTTCAGTGCTTCCACTGCAGGGGGCGAGGGTTTGATCCCTGGTCTGGGAACTAAGATCCCACACACCTTGTGGCCTGGCTCGGCAGGTGTGTTTTACCTGCCACTTATCAGGTGGACTGACCGGTTCCTAAAGGAAATCGACTCTGAATATTCATTGGAAAGACCGATGCTGAAGCTCCAATACTTTGGCCACCTGATATGAAGAGCCGACTCACTGGAAAAGACCCTGATGCTGGGAAAGATTGAGGGCAGGAGAAGGGGGTGACAGGATGAAATGGCTGGATGGCATCACTGACTCAATGGACATGAATTTGAGCAAACTCTGGGAGATAGTGAAGGACACTGCAGACCCATGCTGCAGTCCATGGGGTCGCAAAGAGTTGGACACGACTGAGCAACTGAACAGCATCAGTTTCGGAAGGCGGGCCTGGCTCTCAGCCTGTCTCCATGTCACACGGGAGGAAGACAAATTACTGGAAGTCTGAATGTCCAGGCAACCAGCAACAAACGCCAAGGATGCTTGACAGAGAAGTCAGTTTCAGAAAGGCTTTTCTTGTCTGGGAAACTATGATTTTGAGACTACTCAAAATGAAAAGTGTGGGGAATTCCCTGGTGGTCCAGTGGTCAGGACTTTGCACTTTCACTGCCCAGGCCTTGGGTTCCATCCTTGTTCTGGGAACCAGAATCCCACAGGCTGTGCAGCGTAGCCAAACAAAACAAAAGAAACAAACAAATGAAAAGCCCAGTGGTTCGAATGTTTGTGCTGTATTCTGCCACAGGCTGGAAAAAAAGTTTCTTATGACAGTGTCTCCCTAACTGACTATCAGAATTTCCTGGGAAGGTAATTAAATAATTAAATATACAGGGACCTCCCTGTGGCTCAGTGGTAAAGAATCTGCCTGCCAATGCAGGAGACACAGGTTTGATCCCTGGTCCTGGAGGATCCCACATACCTCGAGCAACTAAGCTCACGTGCTGTAACTACTGAAGCCCGTGTGTCTGGAGCCTGTACTCTGCAACAGGAGAAACCACCGCAAGGAAAACCCCGAGCATTGCAGCTAGAGAATAGCCCCTGCTTACTGCAACTAAAGAAGGCCTGCATGCAGTAACGAAGATCCAGCACAGCCAAAAATAAATAAATAATAAAAGAATTTTAAAAATATATGTATATAAGATCCGTCTAGTCAAGGCTATGGTTTTTCCAGTGGTCCTGTATGGATGTGAGAGTTGGACTGTGAAGAAAGCTGAGCACCGAAGAATTGATGCTTTTGAATTGTGGTGTTGGAGAAGACTCTTGAGAGTCCCTTGGACTGCAAGGAGATCCAACCAGTCCATTCTGAAGGAGATCAACCCTGGGATTTCTTTGGAAGGAATGATGCTAAAGCTGAAACTCCAGTACTTTGGCCACCTCATGCAAAGAGTTGACTCATTGGAAAAGACTCTGATGCTGGGAGGGATTGGGGGCAGGAGGAGAAGGGGAGGGCAGAGGATGAGATGGCTGGATGGCATCGCTGACTCGATGGACGTGAGTTTGAGTGAACTCCGGGAGTTGGTGATGGACAGGGAGGCCTGGTGTGCTGCGATTCATGGGGTCGCAAAGAGTTGGACATGACTGAGCGACTGAACTGAACTGAACTGATATATACATATATATTCCGGAGCCCATCTCAGATCTGCTAAATAGATGTAAAAACATGCACACACACTCCCAGGTGATTTTGATAAGCAGCCAGGTTTGGGAAGCATCAACCAGTACGGTCAACCACCTGAAACTTTATTCTTGCCCTCAGCATCTCTGCTTAAACATCCATCCACACTTCAATATCTCAGATCACAAGGAGCTCACTACCTTCTGACAAAAATCAATTTTGTGTGCACAGCTCTTATGTAGGGTTGAAATCTATGTCCTTGAGGTTTCTAACTGTGGACCCTCACGCTACGCCAGGATTCTTACTCCACATGACAGCCCAGCAGACATTTGGAGCAGCAAGCAGGTCCCCTTGAAGCAGATATCCCAGACCCTTTGACTGTTCTTCAGTTGTGTTGCGTCTCCTCATCAAATGTCTCATAAGAATACATGAAAGCTTATCCGTTTGATAACTAAATTTGATGTGCTGCCAATTGTCCCTGTCTATGACACCCTTCCTCATTTCTCCCTGGAGAATTCTTGCCTGGAGAATCCCAGGGATGGGGGAACCTGGTGGGCTGCCGTCTATGGGGTTACACAGAGTCGGACACGACTGAAGCGACTTAGCAGCAGCAGCAGCATGACATCCTTCCTCATTTCTCCCAGTTTTATTTTCTGGTCTTCTCAAAAGTCATAGAACATGACAAGTCTGTATCATCACACAAATTAAAATCTATACTTAAAAACCCTAAGCTTTAAATGAATGAAGGAGGTTCCCTGAAGCTACTGTGGCTGCCTGATCCAGCAAAAAAGAGAAACAGCCAAACCACTTTTTCCCCCTCTGGCTTTTCAAATAAAGAAAGCCATTCTACTTCCGGTGTCTAACCACTGTCATGTGAGCTGAAATCTGACTTCTCCCCTGACCTCGGCCGCCTCCCCCAGTAAGTCCTCAGGCTTTCCGCACAAGCCCCCTTCACACGCCCTGCAAGGAGAGAAGAGCCACGTCCACCCCCTGCAAAACCCTCCACCCCGCAACGTCCACCTGTTGCTCACCTGTTGCTCACGTCTGCCAGCAGGTGTTTGCTCTTTCTCCTGCTTTTCCTTTTGGCCCTCCGTGCCCCTTCTTCCTCCTGCCTCGAGGTGCGGTGGGAACTGTAGTTCTGTTCCCCAGGTGTCAGGTTTAGTGGCTTGAGAAACCGAAAGGAAAGTGTAAACCTTCCCTCCGTCTCCCCCTCCCCCGCCATCCGGAGGAGCTGCCACTGGGTACAAAGCGCGGGGTGAGGTCCTGGCCACACCCGCCACGCTAAGTCAACTTTCCTCTGAGCGTGGAGCATCCCATGTCATCCATCACAGCCTGAACGAAAAGGACTAGCCAGCTGTATCAGCCAACACCTACTGAGCCGCCCTGTTTCTTTTTCCTGCTCGCCTTCTCTTGGGCGGCCCCAGCCCCCATTTTTCCTGGTGTCCCCTGTTTGCCTGGGGTGGGGCTGGCTAGTTGAAGGACAACAAGTTAAAGGGGACTACAGACCTGGGTTTTGAGTCATTTAATTGTTTTGTGGGCTTGAATAACCTTTGCTGAGGCGTCACTGAGCGAAAGGAGGTGATCCAAAGAGAAGACTGAAAAACTAAATTGGGAAGATCCCCTGGAGAAGGAGATGGCAACCCACTTGGAAAATCCCATGGACAGAGGAGCCAGGCTAGCTACAGTCCATAGGTTGAAAGAGTCAGACACGACTTAGCGCTATCTTTTATTTCTTTCAAAGCTGAAAAAAAAAGTTTCCTCCCCCCCTCAAAATCTACCCCAAAACAAAGGTTAATTTCTAAGAAGACCTGGCATCTGTCAGTCCCCGATGGTGGCCATGGAAGCATCGAGCTGAACTGAATTTTCCTTTTTGACTTTCCCCTCACAGAGTCTGGAAGAGTCTCTGCTTCTCCTAGCCTGGGGACTAGCTCGTCTCCACTACGTAGAATGTGCCGAGTAGGCAGTTAAGCCACAAGCACCACATGCAAAACAAAACATCTGGATTGATAAAACACGAAGCTGGTATAGTGTTTTCAAACTGTGGGCTGAGACTCATTATGAGTCATGAAGTCAACTTCCGTGGGTCGTAACCAGCATTTTTACAGAAGACAGGAAGAAAGCAATTCAGAATGCATTCCTGTTTTCATGAACTGTTTGTGTCAGTTGCGAACAGGGAGGTGTGTGCTGGGGGTGATGTAAGATGCGCTTCTTACTGCGTGTAGAGGCCTGGCACCGAAAGAGAGGACAGTTGATGCACTACACAGCATTTCTTTAGAAAAACTGTAAATTATGATTTATCTTATCCGAAGTTCCATTTACACATCACTTGCAGGAACCTCTCTTTTTTTAAATTTAAACAAAAATTTTTGATTAGCGTATAATTGCTTTACAAACTTGTGTTAGTTTCTGCTGTACAGCAACAACGTGAATCAGTTATATGTATTCTTATATCCCCAGGAGGGCTACCCAGGTAGCACAGTGGTAAAGAATCTGCCTGCCAATGCAGGAGACACAGCAGACTCGGATTTGATCCCTGGGTTGGGAAGATCCCCTGGAGGAGGAAATGGCAACACACTCCAGTATTCTTGCCTGAAAAAATCCCATGGACAGAGGAGCCTAGAAGGCTATGGTCCGTGGGGTCACAAAGAGTCAGACACGACTGAGCCAGTGAGCACACACGTATCCCCAGGAACCTCTCAGGGAGGATAAACCCAATGTTGGCAGGTAGAGCAAGAAAACAAACAACAACAAAAAACACTGCCAAATACTGCTGCTGCAGATCGTGTTTTGAAAGCCATGGTCATGTATATGGGGCTTGAAAATGAAGTATAAGTCAAGATCCATGGCAAACGTATGGGTAGGGGCAGGAAATAGAACCCATGAGACGTGTCAATGAGGTTAGGTGTACAAATGTTTTCTTCTTCTCATATTGATTACTGATAAGGGAAAACAGCAACAACCAAAACCAGCTGACTCAGACTTCCCACTTGGGAAGGTGTCTAGAAGTAGAAATCAAATGGTAAAATGCCTAGATGGTTATGGACATAAGGAGAAATGCTGCTTTTCCCTACCCCAACCCTGTTCACCAATGTTGACTATAAGTGCAAAGAGCTGAGCTTGGGCTATGGGGGAGATGCATTCTTGACATGTGTGGTGGTGATACAGTTTACATACTTATTTTATACACACACACATATATATGTATGCGTGGTAAGTCACTTCAGTTGTGTCCAACTCTTTTGTGATCCTTTGGAATGTAGTCCAACAGAATCCTCTGTCCATGAGGATTCTCCGGGCCAGAATACTGGTGTGGGAGACTTCCCTGGTGGTCCAGTGGTTAAGACTCCATGCTCCCAATGCAGGGGATCCAGGTTTGATCCCTGGTCAGGGAACTAGATCCCACATGCCACAACTAAGACCTGGTACAGCCAAATAAATAAATACGTTTTAAAAAAGGGTTTCCAGATCTATTAAAAAAAAAAAAAGAATACTGGAGTGGGTTGCCGTGCCCTCTTACAGGGAACCTTCCCAACCCACGGATCAAACCCACATCTCTTGCATCTCCTGCATTGGCAGGTGGGTTCTTTACCACTAGCGCCACCTTAAGCCACATATATGTGTATACACACACATATATTTCACAATGTATACATTTTACCATTTTAACTATTTTTAAGTGTGTTGTCCAATGGTATTAAATATAGTCACATTGTTGTGCAGCCATTACCACCATCCATCTCCAGAACGTTTTCATATCTCCAACTGAAACTATATCCATTAACAACTCCTTACGCCCTCCCCCCCAGCCCTTGGTAACCACTATTCTACTTTCTGTCTCACTGGATGTGATTATCCTAGGTACTTCACACAAGTGGAATCACACAGTATCTGTCCTTTTGTATGTGGCTTATTTCACTTAGCATAATGTTCCCAGGGCTCATCCACGTTGTAACATGTGTCACAGTTTCTTTCCTTTTCAAGGTTGAATAATCATCCAAAATTTGTTTTTTACAGTAAATGTGAAACATCTGATGGATTTATTGTTGCTCACCATGGTATCACATGGTATCATAGAGCCACACCCTCTGGGGACTGTGGAGCAAACTACCTCTAGCATTGTGTAAGTTCAGTTAAGTTCAGTTCAGTCTCTCAGTCATGTCTGACTCTTTGTGATCCCATGAATTGCAGCATGCCAGGCCTCCCTGTCCATCACCACCTCCCGGAATTCACTCAAATTCATGTCCATCGAGTCGGTGATAACATCCAGCCATCTCATCCTCTGTTGTTCCCTTTTCCTCCTGCCCCCAGTCCCTCCCAGCATCAGAGTCTTTTCCAATGAGTCAACTCTTCGCATGAAGTGGCCAAAGTATTGTGTAAGGCAGTTACAAATGAAAAATAAGAGACAATTCTCCTTGTGGAAAATAAGGAAAGAGGACCTCCTCCTTTTTCTTTCAAAATTTCATTCTTTGTCCTTTTCAAATATATGTGAAAATGAAAGTCACTCAGTCCTGTCTGACTCTTTGCAGCCCCATGGACTGTAGCCTTCCAGCCTCCTCTGTCCATGGAATTCTCCAGGCCAGAATACTGGAGTGGGTTGCTGTTCCCTTCTCCAGGGGATCTTCCCAACCCAGCGATTGAACCCAGGTCAGTCAAATGTATGTACATCTGTATAATGGCTAAACAATCTCTGCCAGCCTCACAACTCTGGAAAGTTTCCTCCAGGACCTGGCAGCCATCTTTTGAAATACAAATATCCAGGAAGATATCACCCCCAACTCCCAGTTCTTATGGGAGGAACTAAGTTCCTAAGTTTTCCATGGGAGCCTTGCTCCAGTTTGCAAAACCATATCCTGTCCTAAAGGTGCGACAAATTTGTTTCTTCTCTGGATAGACCAGTACAGATGGTCTTCCCAATGACTGTGATGAAGCTGGAAGAACCATGTGTGACATAAGGTCCTGTTGAGTCCTCTTGAAACCATGTAACTCAGATTGTGACTTGAACCCATGGTTTTTTAACTCAAAAAACTAAAATCATGGCATCCAGTCCTATCACTTCATGGAAAATAGATGGGGGGAAAGTGGAGACAGTGGAAGATTTTATTTTCTTGGGTTCCAAAATCACTGTGGATGGTGACTGCAGTCATGAAGCTAAAAGATGCTTGCTCCCTGAAAGAAAAGTTATGACAAGCCTAAACAGTGTATTAAAAAGCAGAGACATCACTTTGCTGACAAAGGTCCGTCTAGTCAAAGTTATGGTTTTTCTAGAAGTCATGTATGAATGTAAGAGTTAGACCATAAAGAAGGCTGAATGATGAAGAATCGATGCTTTTGAATTGTGAGTCCCTTGGACAGCAAGCAGTCATGTACGGATGTGAGAGTTGGACCATGAATAAAGCTGAGCACTGAAGAATTGATTCTTTTGAACTGTGGTGTTGGAGAAGACTCTTGAGAGTCTCTTGGACTGCAAGGAGATCAAACCAGGAAGTCAACCTGACTATTCATTGGAAGGACTGATGCAGGAGCTGAAGCTCCAATACTTTAGCCGACTGATGTGAAGAACTGACTCACTGGAAAAGACCCTGATGCTGGGAAAGATTGAAGGCAGGAGGCGAAGGGGACGACAGAGGATGAGATGGTTGGATGGCATCACCGACTGGATGGACATGAGTTTGAGTAAGCTCCAGGAGTTGGTGATGGACAGGAAAACCTGGCATGCTGCAGTCCATGGGCTCGCAAAAAGGTGGACATGACTGAGTGACTGACTGAACTGGAGAGCAAGGAGATCAAGCCAGTCAATCCTAAAGGAAATCAACCCTGAATATTCACTGGAAGGACTGATGCTGAAGCTGAAGCTCCATTACTTTGGCCACCTGATGTGAAGAGCCGACTCATTGGGAAAGTCGCTGATGCTGGCAAAGTTGAGGGAAGGAGGGTGACAGAAAATGAGATGGTTGAATGGCTTTACTGACTCTGGACATGAGTTAACCGTGGCATGTTGCAGTTTATGGGGTTGCGAAGAGTCGGACATGACAGCAACTGAGCAACAGCAGCAACAACAACACATGCTTGGTCTCAGGACTTAATAAAGGTCAGGTTCTTGATGTCTCATTGCAGAAAGAATTTAGTGAGAGACAAAGTAATAGGTAAGGAGAGGATTTATTTAGATAGAAACACTCCACAGAGTGTGGGCCATTTTAGAAGGTGAGAGGCCCTGAAATATTGTGTGGTTAGTTTTTAACGGGCTGAGTAATTTCAAAGGATAATGAGTGGGAGGATTATTCCAGCTGCTTCAGGGGAATGGGCAGGGATATCCATGAATTGGACTACTACTCACCTTTTGGTCTCTAAGGTTGAACTTAGAACTGTCGTGGTGACTGTGCGTGTCATCATTTAGTGTGCTGATGTGTTACTGAGGCTCAAAGTCTGTTGCTGTAGTTTAGTCACTAAGTTGTGTCCATGTCTGCCTTTTTGCAGCCTCATGGATTTCAATTTGCCAGGCTCCCTGTCCTTCACGGTCTCCTGGAGTTTGCTCAAACTCAGGGCGCCTGTGTGTGTGTGTATGTGTGTGAGTCTGTCATTTAGCATGCTGATGTGTTACAATGAGCATATACTGAGGCACAAGGTCTAATGGAAGCCAACTCCTCTGCTATCTTGAACCTATTTGGTTCTAATCAGTTCATGTCATGTCCTTGGGCTATGTCACTCTTTTGAAGGATGTGCCCTACCCCCTTCCCTCCTGTTTCACTCTCACTTGAGGACTAGTACGGTGAGGGTAGAGTCTGCTTGGCTATGTAAAGGAAGGTTCCTTTCTGCCTTTGCAACCTCTTAGCATCGCAGAAGTCACATCTGTGCATCACAGTCTGATTCAAAGCTTATTCAATAATAAAATTTTTCTTAATCTGCTCTTTGTGGAATGGTTTTCTGAGTTGGAAGACTTGGGGGAAAAAAAAATTCCCTCACTGTTGAAAGAGAGCCCAGGAGGGCAGAACACCCTTGTTTGATGTTGTGTGTTGTAAGGCCTTTAATTTTTGCTTAAGTCTCAGTCCTGACTATTCATTGGAAGGACTGATGCTGGAGCTGAAGCTCCAATACTTTGGCCACCTAATGTGAAGAACTGACTCATTGAAAAAAAACCCTGATGCTGGGAAACACTGAAGGTGGGAGAAGGGGACGACAGAGGATGAGGTGGTTGGATGGCTTCACCGACTCGATGGACATGCGTTTGCGTAAACTCCAGGAGTTGGTGATGGACAGGGAGGCCTGGCGTGCTGCAGTCCATGGGGTTGCAAAGCTTCGGACAGGACTGAGCGACTGAACTGACTGCCAGGATCTTAACATTTTCATTTATTGTTTGAGTGACTGGGGATGCAATGTACAACAGTGAATGATACCAACAGACTATTAGCCCTGTCTTTATCAGCAACTGCATTTAAAAAATATTTAAAAAATCTAAATCTTATGCTCTCATGGCAGGTCAGTGGCACAGAGTGTGAGTCTCAAAACAAAACACAGAATAAAGTTTTTTTTGAAAAAGATGATCTATACATTATTTCTTCGCAGATTGTAACTTCTCTCTCCGTCCCTGCCTCTTTTTCTAAGAGTCCTGGCCGATGACCGTCCGTCCGCCCCCACTCAGACCCGCCCGGTTCACCCAGGCCTTGCATGGCGGCCGGAAGTTAACTTTCTCCGCTCCTCTCTCTGTTCCCTCCCCTGCGGCCCGCAGGTAAAGAGGCGCGGTCGGACTACAACTCCCAGCATGCCGCGGGCACCCGCGCGTCACGTGAGCGCCCGGAAACCCTGGCCGCCGCGGCCCGGGTGAGGTGGCGGCGGGAGTGGCGGGGTTGCGGGCGAGGTTGAGCAAGCGGAGCGAGCAGAGCGGCCAGCTGGGAACGTGACGACTACTGCGGGTCTCGGGCGAGCGGCGGTGCGTAGGGCCCACGTCCAGAAAGGCGGGAACCTGGCGTGGGGCAGGGGTGGGGGCGCCGCAGGCGAGGGCCGGTCAGAGGGGCTTCGAGGGGGCCGGGGCGGATAGGCAGACGGTGGCCGCCGGTGGGTGTGGTGCGGCAGGCCAGGCCGGCCGCCGCTCGTTCCCTCCACGCTGGGCCTGGCTTCTCGGCGCCCAGGTGCTCCGGAACCTGGCGAGGCCGGCAGGGACCGCAGCGGAGCGGGGCGGGAGGATTGGAGGGCCTCCGGGGAGAGCCTGGCCCGCAGCCCTCGCAGCGGCTCTTGTGCAAGTAAAGGGCTCCTCGTCTAGACCAGCTGAAAGGATCGCTCACAGGTAGGGCGAGGAGGCTTTTGGAAAGGATGTATGGAGGCCAGAGAAGGAGCAGAGTCTTAGCGGAATAACTGGGTTTTGCTTTTTGGCAACAACCGTGGTCTCAGTCAGGAATTTGATCTGGTTGCTTTTTCGTCATTAACTCTATATTCTTCTTTGCCGAATGTGGTCTGTTTAGTCTCACTTTTGACGGGATTTTGGGAATGTGACTGCAGAGCTTTTGGTGTTTCCAGAAATTAGGCGATCGCCTGATAATTTACAGAAATGATTATAGGGAGTTCGTGGGGTTAGCAAAGTCTAACTCTTAATGGCCACAAGCAGAGGAGCAACTAAGCCCATGTGCCACAACTACTGAAGCCCAAGCGCCTAGAGCCTGTGTTCGGCAAAAAGTGAAGCCATTACAAGGAGAAGCTTGTGCACCGCAACTAGAGTGGCCCGTCCCCGCTCCGCGTCCCCCATCACGGCAGCTAGAGAAAGCCTGCACGCAGTAAGGAGACCCAGAGCAATCAAAAATAATAATAATAGAAAAAGATTAAGAGAAAGCTGTCATCTGGACTTCAGATGGCCCCCACACACAGCATGAAAGTTCCAGCTAGAACAGCTTTCTTCAGTGTTTTGATGCCTGAATTATTATTTTTTTTTCCTTTGTTGAATGTTTGCTGTATGGCAGGCGCTATACTTAGAACTCTTTTTAAATGATCTCATGTAAATCCTTCAGTGAGGAAATTGAGACGCAAAGAAGTGAAGTCGAGGGTCTTGGATTCTAGCAGGAACTTTCTTGCTGTTGTGTGGGCCATGTGTGACTTCAGATGACTGTCTTCTCTGAATCTTTTTTTATTATTAATTAATTTATTATTTTTGATTGTGCGGGGTCTTCCTTGCTGCCTGCAGGCTTTCTCTAGTTGCAGTGATCAGGGGCCACTCTCTAGTTGCGGTGCACAGGCTTCTCCTTGTAATGGCTTCACTTTTTGCCAAGCACGGGCTCTAGGCGCTTGGGCTTCAGTAGCTGTGACACATGGGCTTAGTTACTCCTCTGCATATGGAATCTTCCTGGACTAGGGATCAAACCCATGTTCCCTGCATCGTCAGGTGGATTCTTATCCACTGCTCTACCAGGAAAGTCCTGTTCATCTTTGATTTCAGTCTCTGCATCAGAAAATAACCCCAAAAGGGTACTTTTAGAAGCTCAAAATCAGTGTGGTGAATTGTTGCTGACTAGCAGTGTGCATCGGAGAAGGCAATGGCACCCCACTCCAGTACTCTTGCCTGGAAAATCCCATGGACAGAGGACCCTGGTAGGCTGCAGTCCATGGGGTCACTAAGAGTCAGACACGACTGAGCGACTTCCCTTTCACTTTTCACTTTCATGCATTGGAGAAGGAAATGGCAACCCACCCAGTGTTCTTGCCTGGAGAATCCCAGGGACGGTGGAGCCTGGTGGGCTGCTGTCTATGGGGTCGCACAGAGTCGGACACGACAAGCGACTTAGCAGCAGCAGCAGTGTGTATTAGTCATTGTGTCAGGTTCTGATTTGTCTTGTTCATCAGTGATAAGGAAATGTCACAGCAATGATCTTTAACTTGACTGTAAATCCTTTGTCTCGGAGAGGAAAAGATTTCTATCTTGAAAACTATTGTTTTTGGAATATGTTCAGAATAGGTAGGAAGAATGTGGTTTGGGGAATGCTGGAATGAGCTGAGAGAATTTTCTAGAAAAGTGACAAGTATTTTACATCTGTGAGTGAGTGAAAGTTGCTCAGTCATGTTCGACTCTTTGCGACCCAGTAGACTATACAGTCCATGGAATTCTCTAGGCCAGAATACTGGAGTGAATAGCCTTTCCCTTCTCCAGGGGATCTTCCCAACCCAGGGATTGAACCCAGGTCTCCCATGTTGCAGGCAGATTCTTTACCAGCTGAGCCACAAGGGAAGCCCAAGAATACTGGAGTGGGTAGCCTATTCCTTCTTCTTTTTTTTTTTTTCCCCTCATTGCATTCATGCGCAATTTTAATTCAATTCTTGGAACACCCAAGTAGGTGAGTCAGTGACAATGTTAACAGCGGATCTTCCCTACTCAGGAATCGAACTGGGGTCTCCTGCATTGCAGGCGGATTCTTTACCAACTACATCTGTGGTAAGGAACAATTTGAGAAGAGAGAAAAATTACAGGAAGGCGTGTGTGTGTGCGCGTGCTAGATGTAAAATAGTGAAACCTTACAGGAGGCTGTTGCATTAGACTTGATGGAAGAGGTGGGTGGTTGATTTTGGTAGCGGCGTGGGGATGGATAGAAGAGGATGGATTGGGGATGAACTTTGGAGGTGAAAAGGATGGATTTAGCAATGGGTAGGATGCAGAAGCTGAGAGGTAAGGAGAAATGAGGGCTCTGTGCTCGTTGCCTTGGTGGTACCATCTTCTGAGGACAGGTGAGGGACAGGTTTAGAGGGAGACAGTGAAAAATTGTGTTGTAGCTCCAAGGATGGCCAGGTGGTCAGTTGGCTGTCGTGTTGGAGCCCTGCAGGGTCTGGGTTAGAGCTGGTGCTCTGGGAGTCGTTGGTAGAAAGCCGTGGTACCAGATGACGGGGAGACAGAGGTTGGAAGTTAAGAGAGAGCCGTGTAAATGGTTATCTTACAGGCTGAGAAAGCAGGTCATTAGGGAAGTGAAGACTTGCTGGGCAGTGTTGCATGCCCTTTGAGGTTTGTGGTTTTGAATCTAAAAAGCAAAACCAGCCTGCTCGTGTGATTTTTCTTTGGCAAAACTCCACCACTTAGGCGCAGAGGAGGAGGCCAGAGGCAAGCAAGGAAAAAAGTCTCATAAGGCAGATAAGCCTAGATTCTAAGTTGGGAAAGAAGAGGAGGAGGGTCATGGTTGAAAACACAGGGAGGTGACCGAGTTGGGAGCTTGCCGAGGTAAGATGACTGTTCGAGTGGAGAGTTTGAAGTAAGCAGTTTTCTGGAAGGAAGGAAAGTTGGATGTTTGAAATCCAGTTTGGGAGGTGAAAAGGCAGACATGGCTCAGACGGTAAAGAATCTGCCTGCACTGTGGGAGACCCAGGTTCGATCCCTGGGTCCGGAAGATCCTCTGGAGAAGGAAATGGCAACCCACTCCAGGATTCTTGCCTGGAGAATACTGGATGCACTCAGTGCTGACTGGTTGATGCACTTACTGTTTCCTGGAAACTGGCTGGGTTTTGACCACGGAGTGGGTTTTTCTTGTGCAATAGATGAAAAGGTTGGTGGGGAAGAGGCCAGGGGACTGGGGGGTTATCCCCTTGGGTGTTGACAAGAGACAGAACGGGGGACGGTGAGAGAGCAGGGGACAAGAGCTGGGAGGGGCAGTGGGCAGCAAGGCCCAGGAGCTTCAGAGAAGCTGGGCTTTCGCCAGGAGGAAAAGAGGTTGTGAGAAGTAAGACTGCTTCTCCCTGAAAGCCCCCGGGGGAAGTGGTGTTATCTAGGGGCAAGCAGGAGTCCACCAGGGTAAGTAAGAAAGGCAGAAACTTGCAAAACAGGGTCCTGATATACAGAACTTGATTAACCACTTCTGTCCAGAGAGCATTTCCTTCCTGCAGCGGGTGGGGTGGCTGGGCGAGGTTGGGTCTGATGAGATGGAGGTGACAAGTAATCACCTTTTTTGCCCTTTTTTTCTGCCTTTCCTCTTTGCAGTCTGTTTCCCCCCAAGAAAACTTTAATCTTAGTATATTTGAGTTGGAATGGATTCTAAATATGTGTGGAATGTGAAATTTGTGGAATGTCTTATATTCCAAGGCAGTGTTTATAAGGGGGAGATTGCCAGCTCTGCCTGGACATGTCACAGGTGAAGCCATCTTTCATTCAGCCTGGATCACACGATACAGAGTATTCCATCCTGGGAAGCACCTTGTGTGGAAGATCCTGTGGGTCTCCAGAAAGCTTCCTGACAAATCAGATGAGTTAGTGATCTCGATCTTGCCTTGAGAAGTATTATAGAACAGGGCTTGATGGTTCTTTCTGATGGCAAGGACCTAACCTCTTATATGTTTAATTTTTTTAAAGATCATTCTTATTCTCCCATGACATTTGTATATTCAGTATTCATGGATTAAGAAAATACTAAATGACCAGCTTCTATTAATTTAGAAACACTTAAAATGAATTTTGGTTTTATTGATTATAACACCACTTACATACACTTGAAAAATGTTAGATTTGTTCAATCTATACTAAGAGCCAGAAAGAAAATGGTGTAAAAATAGAATGTGCTTGATGGACTCAGACTTGGTAAAAACTCTGTGCTTCCCAAGGGCCCCAGAGCTCACAGATGATCAGAAATCACTTCTGTGATGTAGGGCATATAAGTACAAGGTATTATTAATGATTATAATTACCTGGGACCAGGTGTTGTAATAATATTCATTTAAAATGGCTTTCTGCCAACATCAGGTGAATGTTTAAAACTCTTTCCCATTGTAATTATGAAGCATTTTCTCTCCCGTCTCTGTAGCTAAGGAAAAAGTGGTTTGTTTAGGAACTAAATCTAGGTAGTCTCAAACATCTTAGTAGTCATTTAAAACCACTGGGCTTCCCAGGTGGCTCAGTACGGAAAGAATCCGCCTGCAGTGCAGGAGCCTGCTTGCAATGCAGGAGACCTGGGTTTGATCCCTGGGTTGCAAAGATCCCTTGGAGAAGGAAATGGCAGCCCACACCAGGATTCTTTCCAGATGGTAGTCATTTAAAACCATTATTGTTGCTTACAGCCCTGAAATCCTCAACCATTATTGCCGAAGCAACGTAATCAAGGTCTGTTGGAGCATATATTTTTGGAATTATTATCTTGCCTGATTAATTATAGAATTTTGTAACCCACGCCCTTTTCTGAAGTATTCAGTCCAGCGTTTTGAGTTGTGAATGTGTTCAGTTCAAAGAACTAGGATTTGTAAAGAATAGTTAAAGCTTGGAGTTCACTTGGGCATCACATTTAATTTGGGGGATGGAGGTAAATTTAGCAGTAACACTAGTAGCTCTTGGGTTTGTCACTTCCTGGAATTATAGACAGAAAGTTCACTTACATTTTTGTGAGTGGAAATTTATAGGCTTACTCGGCTCATAATTTTGTTAACATTTTTCAAGGAGAATGAGTATATGAAATTAGCCACATCTTCCTGTTACGGGATTAACCGTGGGCAAATCAGTGACCGAAATAATTGTCTTAATACCTTGCATATGTTGTTTATTGTGGTCTCATAACTCTCAGAAGAGAAAGGCCATTTTTACAAATGACGTATCTGTGAATCAGAGAGACTGACTAGTCCCAAGGCTCACAGCCAGTTGGTGAATCAGCTCTCGTGTTTATATAATTTTAACCATCTCAGCTTTGTACTTTTTAATTGCAAAGTTTCAAGAATGGCCTTTCAACTGGGTCTCTTCAACATTTAAGGTTTTCAGTTCACCTGCCAAGCGGTAGTATAAATTATAATAGAGAACAGGATTATAAATAGCAGGTACAGGCAACACAGCCTTGGGCAAAGTCCTGTGATAAATTGACTTTAGTGTTGGGAGCTCTTGAGTTTATCTCCTACCTTGATTGTTTATAATACAAGATATTTATATGTTTCAAACACAAGATATTTTGTTAATTTTATTTTTTCCTACTGTGCAGATAAGGCATAGAACTTTTCCAACCCTGTGGATGTTTTCCACAGTAAGATACACGTTTATGGTAGAACTTTTAGGGAAGTATATAGAAAACTAAAACTACCCATATTCCTGCTACCCAGAAAGAGCTATATATTCCTTATTTACTTGTAAATATTGTGTAAACCTAGAGTTCGATTTGGAGAAGGCAATGGCACCCCACTCCAGTACTCTTGCCTGGAAAATCCCATGGACAGAGGACCCTGGTAGGCTGCAGTCCGTGGGGTCGTGAAGAGTTGGACCCGACTGGGCGACTTCCCTTTCACTTTTCACTTTCATGCATTGGAGAAGGAAATGGCAACCCACTCTGGTGTTCTTGCCTGGAGAATCCCAGGGACGGGGGAGGTTGGTGGGCTGCCGTCTGTGGGGTCGCACAGAGTTGGACATGAATGAAGCGACTTAGCAGTAGCAGCGGCAGAGTTCGGTTAATTACATTTATATGTCATATGCTGCTTTTTTTCACCTGAAATTTTCTCATGTTATGAAGAAGTCTTAATTGCCTTCCAGTGCAGGGGATGTAGGTTCGATCCTTGGTTGGGAAACTGAGAACCTACGTGCCTTGGAGCAACTCAGCCCACTGGCCCCAACTAGAGAAAGCTTGCGTGTCACAGTGAAGACCCAGCATGGCCAAAAAAAAAAAAAAGGCTTAATCATCATGTCAAATGATAAAATGATAAAATATTCACCCAGATTAATTCAGCCTCTGTAATTTGTTTAATTGTTCCCATCTTACTACATGCTTAGGTTGTTTCTGCGGACTCACACCTGGAGACATTAAGTTTAGATGCTTGCTTTATGCTTTATTATTGTTGGATGTCAGAGCATGGATGAGACTTCCTGAGAGGGCAGAGGAGAGGTGAGAGGAAGTAGTGGAATGAGATGGCAGAGTGGCCCTGTTCTTTCCCCTGTTCCTTTGTGACTGACACAGATTTCGTTTCTTCACATAACAAGAAATGACTTTTTGTGAAAACTTCCTTTTGTATAGAGTTGAATGTATCTTGTATTTCTCTAGGAATGGATCCCTGAAAGTTGAATTCTTTTTTTTTTTTTTTTGTCAACGGCTCTTGATGAACACGGCCAGATCATCTTCCTGTAAAATGTGTTGATTTTCATTTCTGTCAGCAGTGTATGAGAGTTTAGGATCTTTAGATCTTGAGCTACATTGAACAGTCTTTTTAACTGTACAGACTTTTTTTTTATTACCATAATCGGCATTTCTTATGTTCTAATGAGATTAGAACTTTTGTTTGATAAGTTTAATAGCTGTTTCATTTCTTCTGAGTTGTCTGTTCATTTCCTTTGCTTATTTTCGGGTCTGAGTTAGTGATTTTCCTGTCAGTCTGTGTGAGAGTTCATTCTGTTAGGACGTAATCTTTTGTCCAGGATTTCTTTTTAAAAGACTGGCTAATAGCTATAAAACATAATCATCAATCTGGTTTTCTGGTGTCAACTAATCCATGTGATTTTTTTTTCCCCCCAAGGCCTGATTATATAGTGTTAAGTCTAAATAATTCCGTTTTTGGATATATGCCTATTACGAGTAATGTTAATTATGTGTTTTGTCTTTCCAGAAAGAAGAAATGATGTAAACCATTCACTCCCCAGACTTTCAGGTCACGGTGGGAAGGAAGGTCAGGAGGAACATGGCCTGGCCACGTATTTTTCAAAGAGGAGCTCTGCTTTCCCGGTTCAGCCATCATCACATGGTCGTGTTCCTGCTCACCTTCTTCAGGTAAGTGGACCTCGGAAGCTCTGCTCTTGTCGTTGTTCTTGTTTTCCTTTTGAAGGAGCTGTTTATTGCCTGGCAAGATTGGCCTGACTCATGGTCTGCTGTTCTTTGTGAGCTCTAGTATTGTGGTTCTCCATTCTCGCCTGTATTTGGCAATGTTTGAAGACATTTTTAGTTGTCACGCTGGGGGAATGGGTGCTGCTTGTATCTAGTAGGTAGAGACCAGAGATGCTCCTAAACATCTTACTGTGCCTGGGACAGCCCCCCACGGTAGAGAACTTGGGGAGCCCAAAATGTCAGTACGGCTTCCCTGGTGGCTCAGACAGTGAAGAATCTGTGTGCGATGCAGGAGCTGCAGGTTTGATCCCTGGGTTGGGAAGATCCCCTGGAGATGTGAATGGCTACCCACTCTAGTATTCTTTCCTGGAGAATCCCATGGACAGAGGAGCTTGGCAGGCTACAATCCATGGGGTCGCAAAGAGTCGGACATAACTGAGCAACTAACACAAAATGTCAGTAAGGCTATGATTGAAAAGCCTTGATCTGATATAAAGTCCTTTAATTGTTAAAACCAGGAGCTTGAAAGCAAAGGCTGTGCATTTCCAGGGAGTACTGTGTGCCTCATTGAGCAGCAGAGATGGGCGGAGACCTCTGTGAAGAACTTTGGTTACTCTTCTGAGAGCCTGACCAGTCAGCATGACTGAAGAATTGACCGTGTCTGACTCAAGGGCCCTTGGTAGCTCTCGGTAGTGGTCTGTTGATGACGTCAGTCTGTTGATGACTTTCTGGTGTTCAGGGCACAGTATTCACAAATTCTGTGACTCAGTGTTTTGATTATTTCTTCTGAATAGATTTTATTTATTATTAATGTTTATTGAAGGCACCACAAATGATAATTTTTTTTCAAGGCAGAAACTAGGAAAATGGTTTTCTAATTATATAAGAGTTAGTAGGTAATTTTAGATACTTGCTTTACAGGAAATCCACTTGTGAGGGGTTGAGGAAAAGACAGGCCTCAAGGAAAAAGCTACTGAATGGCTAGTGTAGGGAGTGGCCGCCAGAGGTTGCTAAAGACTTGACCTTATGGAACTGCAACCATGATTTTAAGGGGTTGGGATCCATCACATCTCCATCTTGTAGGTCCAGGGACCTGTTACAAGTGAACATGGGGGTTTATATGGAAGAAGACAAGTTAATTGCTGCTTTGCTTAGCGGAGGCTGTTTCAATGGATAGTTTTTATAAAGCAGTACTCTTTGTTTTTTAAAAGAAGAATTCTAAAATTGGATAAAACTTTGCAATACATCTGTGATTTTATCGAATGTGTTTTCTTTTTTATGCATTCAGCTATATTTCTTCTTTCTTTTGTAGTTACTCGTTGCTCCATGCGTCAAGAAAAACATTTAGCAATGTCAAAGTCAGTATCTCTAAACAGTGGACCCCAAGTGCTTTTAACAAGTCAACTGAATTACTGCCTGTGGAGGTAAGCAGAAGAAAGAGCTGGGATGAATTTAAGAAGGGAACCTTGCCCACCCATAAATTAAGTTCTGTTTTATTTCATTCATCCTTTGGATGACTTACTCTTTCCTGTGGTATAAAATCCAAACTGTTCTGCCTGCTTTCTTAGCTTGCTCTGATTTAGGTCTGTTTTACCATTTCAACCAACTTATTTCTCACTGTTTTGAAATCACACAATTTTGTTTTTCTTATTGTTTAGTGGCTAAGTCATGCCTGACTCTTTGTGACCCCATAGACTGCAGCAAACCAGGCTCCTGTGTTCTCCACTGTCTCTTGGAGTTTTTGCTCAAATTTATGTCCATTGAGTCAGTGATGCCATCTAACCATCTCATCCTCCTCCACCCCCTTCTTTTGCCTTTGGTCTTTCCCAGCATCAGGGTCTTTTCCATGAGTCGGTTCTTTGCATCAGGTGGCCAGTGTTGGAGCTTTGCCTTCAGCGTAAGTCCTTCCAATGAATATTCAGGGTTGATTTCCTTTAGGATTGACTGGTTTGATCTCCTTGCTGTCCAAGGGACTCTCAGGAATCTTCTCCAGCACCACAATTCAAAAGCATCAATTCTTTGGTGCTTAGCCTTCTTTATGGTCCAACTCTCACATCTGTTCATGACTACTGGAAAAACCATAGCTTTAACTCTACAGACCTTTGTTGGCAAAGTGATGTCTCTGCTTTTTAATACACTGTCTAGGTTTGTCATAGCTTTCTTTCCAAGGAGCAAGCATCATGGCTGCAGTCACCATCCTAGTGATTTTGGAGCCTAAGAAAATAAAATCTATCACTACTTCCAATTGAAGTGAAGTGAAGTGAAGGTCGCTCAGTCATGTCCGACTCTGCGACCCCATGGACTATACAGTCCATGGAATTCTCCAGGCCACAATACTGGTGTGGGTAGCCTTTCCCTTCTCCAGGGGATCTTCCTGACCCAGGGATTGAACCCAGGTCTCCCACGTTGCAGGCAGATTCTTTACCAGCTGAGCCACAAGGGAAACCCAAGAATACTGGAGCGGGTAACCTATCCCTTTTCCAGGGGATCTTCCCCACCCAGGGATCGAACCCGGGTCTCCTGCGTTGCAGGCGGATTCTTTACCAAGTGAGCTATGAGGGAAGACCACTTTCTCCCCTTCTATTTGCCATCAAGTGATGGGACTGGATGCTAAGATATTAGTTTTTTGAATGTTGAATTTTAAGCCAGCTTTTTCACTCTCCTCTTTCACCCACATCAAGCAGCTCTTTAGCTCCTCTTCACTTTCTTCCATTAGAGTGGTATCATCTGCTTATCTGAGGTTGTTGATATTGTTCCTGGCAATTTTGATTACAGCTTGTGATTCATCCAACCCAGCATTGCGCATGATGTATTTGCATGTAAGTTAAATAAGCAGAGTGACAGTATACAGCCTTGACATACCCTTTCCCCATTTTGAACCAGTCCATTGTTCTATGTCCAGTTCTAACTGTTGCTTCTTGACCTGCATACAGGTTTCTCAGGAGGCAAGTGAGGTGGTTTGGTATTCTTGTCTCTTTAAGAATTTTCCACAGTTTGTTGTGATCCACACAATCAAAGGCTTTAGCGTAGTCAGTGAAGCAGTAGTAGATGTTTTTCTTGGAATTCCCTTGCTTTCTCCATGATCTAGCTGCTGCTGCTGCTGCTAAGTCGCTTCAGTCGTGTCCGACTCTGTGCCACCCCATAGACCGAAGCCCACCAGGCTCCCCCATCCCTGGGATTCTCCAGGCAAGAACACTGGAGTGGGTTGCCATTTCCTTCTCCAGTGCATGAAGGTGAAAAGTGAAAGTGAAGTCACTCAGTCATGTCCGACTCTTCGAGACCCAATGGACTGCAGCCCACCAGGCTCCTCTGTCCATGGGATTTTCCAGGCAAGAGTACTGGAGTGGTGCCATTGCTTTCTCCTCCATGATCTAGCAAATGTTGGCAATTGGATCTGTGGTTTCTCTGCCCTTTCTAAATCAGTTTGTACATCTAGAAGTTCTCAGTTTAGGTACTGCTGAAACCTACCGTGAAGGATTTTTGAGCATAACCTTGCTTACATGTGAAATGAGTACAGTTGTGCAGTAGTTTGAACATTCTTTGACATTACCTTTCTTTGGGATTGGAATTAAAACTGACCTTACCAGTTCTATGGCCACTGCTGAGCTTTCCAAATTTGCTGGCATATTGAGTGCAGCACTTTAACAGCATCATCTTTTAGGATTTGAAATAGTTCAGCTGTAATTCCATCACCTCCACTAGCTTTGTTCATAGTGATGCTTCCTAAGGCCCACTTGACTTCGCATTCCAGGAGGTCTGGCTCTAGGTGACTGACCACACAGTCATGGTTATCTGGGTCATGAAGAGCTTTCTTGTATAGTTGTTCTATGTATTCTTGATTCTATTAGGTCCTTACTGTTTCTATCCTTTCTCACACCCATCCTTGCATGAAATGCTCCCTTAATATCTCCAATTTTCTTGAAGAGATCTCTAGTCTTTCCCATTTTATTGTTTTCCTCTGTTTCTTTGTGGTGTTCATTGAATAAGGCTTTCTTATCTCTGCTTGCTATTCTCTGGAACTCTGCATTCAGTTGGGTATATCTTTGCCTTTCTCCCTTGCCTTTCACTTCTCTTCTTTCCTCAGCTGTTTGTAAAGCCTCAGATAACCATTTGCCGACTTCCATTTCTTTTTCTTTGGGATGGCTTTGGTCACTGCCTCCTGTACAGTGTTATGAACCTCTGTCCATAGTTCTTCAGGTACTCTGTCTACCAGACCTAATCCCTTGAATCTGTTCATCACCTCCACTGTATAATCAATCATATGAGATTTGATTTAGGTCATACCTGAATGCATAGTGGTTTTCCTTACTTTCTTTAATTTAAGCCTGAATTTTGCAATAAGGAACTCTAGTTCTGAGCCACAGTCAGCTCCAGGTGTTGTTTCTGCCGACCATATAGAACTTCTTCTTAGGCTGCAAAGAATGTAGTCAATCTGATTTTGATATTGACCATGCATTTGGTGATGTCTACGTGTGGAGTTGTCTCTAAGGTTGTTGTGAAAGGGTGTTTGCTGTGATTGTTGTGTTCTCTTGACAAAACTCTGTTAGCCTTTGCCTGCTTCATTTTTGTACTCCAAGGCCAAAGTTACCTGTTATTCCGGATGTCTCTTGATTTCCTACTTTTGCATTCCAATCTGCTGTGATGAAAAGGACATCTTTTTTTTGGTGTTAGTTCTAGAAAGTATTGTAGGTCTTCACAGAACCGGTTAACTTTAGCTTCTTCGGCATCAGTGGTTGGGACATAGACTTGGATTACTGTGATGTTGAATGGTTTGCCTTGGAAAATGAACCAAGATCATTGTGTCATTGTTGAGGTTGCGCCCAAGTACTGAGTTTTGAAGTCTTTTATTGACTATGACTTTTGAAAGGCAAGCTTTTAAGACTAGATGGCTAGATTTCTTGACTGGGGCTTGACCAGTGCTGTGTGCATAGTGAGTACGTTTGATCATTCACTGACGTGTCATTAACCCTAAAGATGAAATGGCTAAGAGAGGTCATGTGCTCTAAACTCTCAGCCAGCATAAAATTCTTTCTTAACCGTCATTGAAAGGTGACCACCCAACTTCTGCTTTAGTTCTTCAGGGTGAAGAAACTCCTTGTTTTCTCAGGTGGACAATTACATTTTTATTTAACTCTCATTATTCACAAGTTCTTTCTTATGCTAAAGAGAGAGTGTTCTCTTTAATTTTGATCTTAGATTTTATCCTGAGCCTTGTGTACTAAGTTGATTCTTGCTGCCTCTCAAATATTTGTGGAAAATCCGTCTCCCTAAATTTGTCCTGTTTAGGGAGAACATCTGTGCTTCTTCTTCAGCTATAGTTTTGTGATGCCAAGCTCTAAATGTGCTATTTTAGATACAGGCTGATCAGTGTATAGAATAACAGGATTGATTTAGGCACTACAGTTTTGGTTATACTGCCTTTGTTTTTAAAGTCATTGATTGGGGATCCTCAAGACCACCCTCAGATTTGGTGATTCACTAGAGGGACTCACAGGACTCAGCAAATGACTCAAAACTATGGTTGATTACAGTGAAAGGGTACAGAGCAAAGTCAGCACAGGGAAAACGCATAGGGTCAGGTCTAGAGGAAAGAAGGCAAAACCTTCAAGAGCCCCTCGTGTGTGCGTGTGCACGTGCGCTCAGTCGCTCAGTCATGTCTGACTGTCTGCACCATAGATGTGCTTAATTCTTCCAGCAACAAGTCCTGACACCCCGGTGAGGTATTGTCTACCAGGGAGTCCTGTTGGAGACTTGGTGGCAGGATTTTTATTGGGGCTTGTCATACTGGCATCCTCTGCCTGGCATGTATGAAAATTCCACATTCCCATAAGAAAAGCAAGTGTTCAGCACAAACCATATTATTGGGGCAGGCAGTGCAGCCACAGGGAGCCACTCTTAGCAGGGAATGATGGAAACCTTCCCAAGTCCCAAGGTTCCAGGGGCCAACCTTGCCAGATAGATCTGTTTAAGGATACGAATCAGGTATGCTATGTAACTCTTTCCTGCCAGTAACCAGGTCATGTTGTTAGTGTATGTTGAACTTGCATTAACTTTCCTGCTAAGATATTTATTTACTTACTTATTCTAATTGCTGCTTATTAAAATAGGTTTCATGGGAAACGACCCTGATGCTGGGAAAGATTTCAGGCAGGAGGAGAAGAGGGTGGCAGAGGATGAGATGGTTGGATGGCATCACCAACTCAATGGACATGTTTGAGGAAACTCCTGGTGATAGTGAAGGACAGGGAAGCCTGATGTGCTGCAGTCCACCGAGTCGCAAAGTGTTAGATATGACTTAGTGACTGAACAGCAACAACAAATTTTGATTTGTTCAAACTCTGGATTCAGGAGTTCAGATGGATTGGTTATGTAGAAGTCAGGTTCTGACTTACCTGGGGATCTTTGTATTTCCTTACCTGCCCTGGTGGAGAGCAGTGCCAGCTTTCCATTTCCTTTTAGACTTAAACATCCAGGTTTTTTCTTTCCTGAAGGCTGCTACTGGGAGCAGAGTGGCTAGGCAGTATTTACTTTCACTCCTCCTGTGTTTCTGTGTCTATAGCTGTCTTAACTCTAGCTTCCCTCCAAGCCTGCCTTTCTCGTCCAAAATGGAAAGATCCTTAGAACCAGAAGTATGTGTAAAATCTAAAAAATGTTTTGTTTATATATATTATTCAATGTTTCTTAAGTACACTAAATAGCGTCTTCATAAAGTACTTATTATAGCTGTCATGTTTATGTAGAGCTATCTTAGGTGCTTTACAAAAGACGTTAAGCAGACACAGTCTCTGTACCTTGAGACTTTATAATGGATCCCACTGACATGGGCAAACGTTGGAAATAGTAAGAGAACATAATATAAAATCTATGTTTATAGATAATGGAGAGGAAATGGTTGAATCTAATATTTGAGGACAACTTGACTGAAACTTATAAACAGTTTTTTTTAATACAAGAATTTTTTTTTCTATTAAATTAGAAAGTCTTACCACTCCAGACAGCACAGTCCTTCCAGAGTGCAGAGAGTCTAAACTTCTCTCCAGTCTAAAGCAGGATTCAAGGTGCCCTCAGCGTTCCAGCTCAACCTTGAGCACAGATGCTCTTATCAGTTCTCACGGCACCCGATACCAGAGCCCTGAACACACGTCAGCTTCAGCTCATCCTCTGCCCTGCTTCAGGAAGCTCTTTCATGTCAGAAGTTCCCCCGCCCCCACACAGAGCTGTCATTCTGTGATAAACATTCTCGCTTAGGAAACCCACACGGTGACCTTTAGTGCTTCCAGGAAGTGTCCCAAGGCGTAGCAATCATTGTAGCTCAATACAGGCCCTCCGCCACAAGAAGAGCAAGAAGAGCCTCCATCCGCGCAGGAGAGGAGCATGAAGAGCCTCCATCCGCGCAGGCCTCTACAGGCCGGCCCTCCACACGGCAGCTGTGCACAGGTGCCGGCCAGCGTGAGACTGGCAACTTAAAGTCACTCTGTCGGTGACTTTCAGGCTCATTTCCTTCTCTTCTGAGGAAATATCTGCCAGTAAACAAATCTGAATAACTAGAGTTCATCTGTCAGTCCCTCTTACAAGCAAAAATGACCTTTCAACTTGCGACCCACACAGTTTTCCTCAAGATAGTTATCTTCTCGCCTGTTAGTATAGTTGTTTTGATCGGAGCTGCATTATTGATGTAAACTTTCTTCACTAGCCTTCTTTCTTTCATCCTGTTTTCTGAATCTTTTTGTACATCCTGCTTTTTTTCTTTTAGTTTTGGGATTTGTTTGCACTTGTGAAGGAGGCAGTCACTAGTATCTTCAGCTGAATTCTGGCAGTGAAGCAGAAAAAAGCCATTTAAAATCTGTCCGTTTTTGTGACAGCCACACCTGCAGGGAATTTTCGGTGGCTTCTCATGAGAGTGAAGAAAAAACCCTTGAAACCTGGAGCAGCTGCTCGGATGTGAGCTCTGGCTCACGTTGGCTTGTGCCCCACAGGGCTTCATCCTGGGTCCTGTTGAGCCTGGATGGGATCAGGAGTCAGAGCTTGTGGCTCGAGGGAAAGATAGTGAGGTAACTCTCATTGGAAGTATTTAGGGCCCCAAATTGTCACCCTGACGTACTGATGGGTCTCAGTTGTGAGTGTCTCTTCTGCTCCTGAAAGGAGAGTGTGAGTGTTAAGGTATCAATGACAAGACAGATGGCACAAGCCACACAGAAATGAGTCACTGGACTGCTATCACAGTTTATATATTCTCTTGACAATTTGAGGAGTTTTTTTTCTGTGAAGCGATGATGTATTTTCAAAGTTGCTGCTTGTGGTTTTTCTCTTTAATATTCTTTTTTTTTTTTTTAATCATTTTATTTAGTGAGCTATTTTGTCTTTGGCTGTGCTAGGCCTTTGCTTCTGTGCTAGCGTTTTCTTTAGTCGTGGAGAGCAGGGGCTACTCTGTAGTTGCAGGGCACAGTCTTCTCACTGCAGTGGCTTCTCTCGTTGCAGAGCACGTCTCGGCTCTAGGCTCTCAGGCTTCAGTGGCTGCAGCACATGGGCTCGCTAGTTGTGGCTCGCAGGCTGTAGAGCACAGGCTCAGTAGTCGTGGCACATGGCATGTGGGGTCTTCCTGGATCACAGATTGAACCCATGTCTCCTACACTGGCAAACAGATTCTTTACCACTGAGCCACTGGGGAAGGTCCTCTTCTTAATATTCTGAAGTCAGAAAGTTTTCTGTTTTACAAGATTTTTTTTTTTTGATGTGGGCCACTTTTAAAGTCTTTATTGAATTTGTTACAATATTGCTTCTGGTTTACGTTTTGGCTTTTTAGCCTGCTTATGGGGTCTTAGCTCCCTGAACAAGGATCGAATCCTCACCCTCTGCATTGGAAGGCAAAGTCTTAACACTGGACTACCAGGGAGATCCCCAAATTTTCTTTCCTATAATAACCTATCTGAGAAACCATTTAGTACAACTCCTTGATTTGGAGATCCCAATGAGCTATGAGTTTGTATTTATAGAGACTTACTGTTTCAGAAATTAAAACCAAGAAATTAAAAAAATACATTGGTTTTAAGTTATTTAAAAATGAACTAAGTAACCCATAACATGTTAATAACATAAATAACATTTTACGAGAAACGACTTTTTCAAAACAACAAAAAGAATCACTTGCTAAGGAGAGTGACACTGACTTATATTTTTGCAAATCTCTTCATGTCTGACTTAATAGAAGACAATGGATTTTCATGTCTGCTTCTGAATTCAATCTCTTGTAGCAGGATCCTTTGAAGGCTATAAAGAGAGTTTGGCTTTCAGAGATACATAGTGGAAAGGGGAGAAGTATTTTAATAGCCTTTTTAGTTAATTGTGGATATTTATCTTTGATACTATACCAGAATTTGACAAGAGGCAATTTCTTAAAGGTTAGTGACAATGTGGAATCTGAAACTATATTAATTAACTTTTTTATCCTCTTACATTAAGATCCATTTGTCTGTCTTGTCCTTTGAATGGGTCTTGGAAGTGACAGGCTCATTTCATTCTTTTTGGAGGAAATATCTGCCAGAAACCCAAATCTGAATAACTAGCCTTTGTCTGTCAGTCACTCTTTCAAGGAAAAATGACATTCCAGCCTGCAACTCATAGTTTTCTCAAAACAGATGTCTTTCTTTGGTGTGCTGGGTGCCAGATGCATATTTTCTACTTAATGGCACAGATTATTTAAAAAACAGGGGACTGGGGACTTGGGCCAGATTTAATAAGATTAATAATTTTTAATGCTTGACAGATATTTACTGAGCGTCTAGTATGTGCCGAGGACCTTCTTCAGTGAAGTTGCCCCTTTTTGGGAACTGTGAGGCAGTAAAAGATACAGGGCTTAATAGTATAGTTTGGTGTAACTGCCTCCATCCATACTCAGGCACAGGAGTTTTATCCACCACTGCTTTTGCACTATCAGTGGAACAGTTAAAAGGGAAGAAGCAGATAGCATTTTAGTGTTATTATGCAAATCGTTGTGGCCTCATGGACCTGTTTGCGTATGGGTTTCCTCAGGTACAGAGTGCTGATTTGCTCTTCTCAACCTCCTCAGGTTTCCGTGAGGGTGGGCGGAGGTGGTTCCAGAAGGTGCTTTGGCCCAGTGAGTCTTAACAGGTTCTTGTTGTTGTGTGACCGCAGATTTGGAGCAGCAACCATTTGTTTCCCAGTGCAGAGGAAGCCACTCTTTTCCTCGGAATGCTGGATACCATTTTCCTCTTCTCCTATGCTGTGGTAAGTTTTAGAATGCTAGGCTTTTCTGTGGAGGAAAGACGTAAATGACTCCCCTTCTTCTCAAGTTGGTGAGGGATTTTGAATGTGCTTACTGAGGAGAGCTCAGTTTCCCTGGAGTTTATATTTTGTGTCCTTCCCGTCCATCCATGTATCCATCCATCTATCCATCCGTCCATCCATGTGACAGATATTTTGAGAGTGCCTAGTGTATGCCTTGTAGTTTTCTCGTTGAGGGGAATTCCTCAGTGAGCAGCACAGGAAAACTCCCGACCTTTAAAAACTTCTGTTCTTGACTGGGAACTAAGAGAGACAAGCAGTAATACAATGCCATAAGGAAGGACATTACTGAGTGTGTTCAAAGGTGGTAAATGCTGTGGAGTAGAACCAGGCAGGGAGTGAGTTTGTGCCGTAGGTAGGATGGCCAGGAAGGACCTCGAGAAGAGCAGAGACGTGAGTGTAGGTAGAGATTTCAGAGCCCTTGGCATATAGATGATTTTTTTCAAGATTGGATGAAAATCATCAAGAGAGTTGATGAAGACAGGGAAGAGAGCACAGGGAGAGTTGATGAGGTGCGAAGACTGAGCTGGGCCCCAAGAAAGGGGTTCCTGCATTTCCAGCTGGGGAAGACGAGGGATGGGGTGGGGAGGCTGGAAGGGAGCAGGAGAACCACAAGATGGTGGCCGGGCCAGCTCTGACTGAGGTAGTGCCTGGGATCGGGCAGCTGGAGTCCCTGGCTGGTCATCAGGAACATCTGGTGGCTGCAGAGGTGGCTTGCTGGTAAAGAACCCGCCTGTCAAGCAGGAGATGAGGGTTCGATCCTTGGGTGGGGAAGATGCCCTGGAGAAGGAAGTGGCAACCTACTCCAGTATTCTTGCCTGAAAATCTCGTGGACAGGGGAGCCTGGCAGGCTACAGTCCATGGGGTCACCAAGAGTCAGACATGACTGAGCAACTAAACAGCAGCAGCCGTGCATGTGATGTGAAATCCTGGGTGAAAGCCCGAACGTCATCTGCACGTGCTTATTTGGGTGATTATTAGAATGTCCCTTCTGGGAAGAGGAAACTTACAGACACACACAGTTGGAGCAGATGTTGGATCATTCAGCCCACCCTTTTCAGTACAGAATCCCATCCAGTGGTGCTTCTCCTTCAGCCTTTGAGGAAGTATTAGAGGAAGTCTTGTGGTCTCATGGTGGCTCATTGCTAGCAAGTAGCTATGATACTCAGTATCAAAATGGAATTTAACTTTTTTTTGGATCGTTTCCTTATCTATTGAGTTATGATGATAATATAGTTGTCTATAGGATTAAATAGGTTTAGGAGATAAAAGATAGGTGCCATGAAAAATCAGTGATCTGGATTTCTCTGGCTGTCCAGCATTTAAGACTCTGTGCTTCTAGTATAGGGGATAGGGATTTGATCCCCATCTAACACCTACTGTGTGGTGCAGCAAAATTAAAAAAAAATTAGGGATCATAGCTTTTTATATTGAACTGCATTTCGTTCTGTAACTTCCAGGTATTGTCTGGGCATTTGGAGCAGTACAGAATAAATTAGGTCCCTAATGTGAAACACAATTGAGAGATTTTCTTCTCTGCCTTTACTGTATATAAGGTTGTTGTTTAGTCGCTCAGTCGTGTCTGACTCCTTTGTGACCCCATGGACTATACCCCCACAGGCTCCTCCATCCATGGAATTTTCCAGGCAAGAATACTGGCATGGGTTGCTATTTCCTACTCCAGGGGATCTTCTTGACTCAGGGATTGAACCCTTATCTCCTTTAGTGACTGCTGCTGCTGCTGCTGCGTCGCTTCAGTCGTGTCCGACTCTGTGCGACCCCATAGACAGCAGCCAACCAGGCTTCCCGTCCCTGGGATTCTCCAGGCAAGAACACTGGAGTGGGTTGCCATTTCCTTCTCCAATGCATGAAAGTGAAAAGTGAAAGTGAAATGAACGTGAAAAGTGAAAGTGAAGTCGCTCAGTCATGTCCGACTCTAGTGACCCCATGAACTGCAGCCTACCAGGCTCCTCCGTCCATGGGATTTTCTAGGCAAAAGTACTGGAGTGGGGTGCTATTGCCTTCTCCACCTTTAGTGGCAGGTAGATTTTTTACTGTTGAGCCACCAGGAAAACCCTGTGTATAGCATAACACCCTGTAAATTGGAGCTTTAGGACATAAAATTTTCTCTAACACGGGCGGGTGCCTCTTTTGACTTAGTGAAGGGTTGACAGTAATGAGGGAGAAACATTTATTATGATGATTATCATCTAAATTTATGTGTGTGTGTATGAAAGTCACTCAGTCATGTCTGACTGTTTGTGACCCCATGGCCTATACAGTCCATGGAATTCTCCAGGCCAGAATCCAGAATACTGGAGTGGGTAGCCTTTCCCTTCTCCAGGGGAAACTTCCTAACCCAGGGATCGAATCCAGGTCTCCTGCATTGCAGGCAGATTCTTTACCAGCTGAGCCACAATATATCTATTATATGTATAATATAGTCAATTTATTAGAAACACCTGTATCTGAATTCAGGTCTTTAGTTAAGACATTTATTCATTTTACATATTTGTGGCAGAAACCTGAAGTGTGTTGCCCTTAGCTTTTTGGTCTGCCTTCCTGCTGTGTGTGTGTGTGTGTGTGTGTGTGTGTGTGTGTGTGTGTGTGTGTGTGTGTGTGTGTGTGTGTGTGTGTGTGTGTGTGTGTGTGTGTGTGTGTGTGTGTGTGTGTGTGTGTGTGTGTGTGTGAGTTTCTTAATTGTGCCTTCCTGCTGTGTGTGTGTGTGTGTGTGTGTGTGTTAGTTGCTTAGTTGTGTCTGGCTCTTTGCACCCCCATGGACTGTAGCCCGCTAGGCTCCCCTGCCCATGGACTTCTCCAGGCAAGAATACTGGAGTGGGTTGCCATTCCTTTCTCAAGGGGATCTTCCCAACCCAGGGATCGAACCCAGGTCTCCTGCACTGGCAGGCAGATTATTTATCTTCCGAGCCACCAGGGAAGCCCAGAACGTCCTGCCATGAGCTCAGCCTTTTAATTCCTACCACTCAGTGGGAGGAAAACAGAAAGCAGAACACTTGTACTTATCTTCAGCTAATTACCGTCTGTGCCTCCCTGTACTCCTTGCCTCGTGGTGTGATGAAGCCCAAGGGTTAGATGAAACAGGCAGGGCACGTGGCCCCGTCGCTTCTGTTCCGTAGGACATGTTGTAACATCTTCATTCAGAATGCAAATAGCTAAGACGAATCCCTTTGGGAAAGCAGATACTGATGTTGGAGTTCATCTGTTCTAGAAGATGCAGTATATTTGTGTGCTTGTTTTATTATAATTATTCTTTTTTTCCCCTAGGTGTCTCAGGCAGTTATGGGGGGTCAAATAGAAGGAAAATTTGCCCTGAATTACACTGTCTTGGTGCATGAAATGTTTACAGTGTGCAGAAGCAGTTGTCATTTCTTGAAACACTGGTGAAACTGATAAAGAGGTTAGGCTAAGCACGAGAGTGAGGTTTAATTTTTGTGTTCTGTTTGCGTCATTTGCTTTAGAATGTATCGTACTTTTCCCAGGCTGTGTTGTTACCCAGAGCTGTAAAATGAAATGCTTTCTTCTTAGGGCCTTTTCATCAGCGGCATCGTCGGGGATCGGCTGAATCTGCGATGGGTTCTGTCTTTCGGCATGTGCTCTTCTGCATTCGTGGTAAGTTGAAAGTGTTGTTGTTTTCATTCCAGTTACTGTTATCTTGGCCAGGAATTTTAGAATCCAAGCAAGCCCCCTACTTCTGTCTATAGAATAGTAAAATGAATCTTTGGTTTTCTGATCCCTTTGGTGCCTTTTTGGTTAAGGGACATCTTGAGAGTGTGATTTTAATCCCACCCCTTCCTTGATTCTCAGTCACCAACAGAGGTCACAGTGTAACTCGAGTGGCGTCCATTGCTCTCGAGAACCCGGCCCCAGCTCGCTTCTGCAGTCACGTCTGCCCTGCGTGTCAGCCCTCTGCTCTCCCAGACCAAGCTGCCTTCCGTGGCCCTCACGCATCCTGCTCCTTTCTACCTCACTGCTATTGTTCCTGCTCTTCTTCCTGCCTTCAGTGTCCTCCGTTCAGCTCTTCATAGTCTAACTCAGTGTCTCCTTCAAGTCACTGGCCAGATGACCCTTGTTTCCTCATGCCTGACTTTATCCACCCGGCTCCTGGAAGTTGTCACTCCCTGTCCTGAGCCCTTGCCCCTGACTTTCCACGGAGGCACTTCCTTTGTCTGCTGCTCAGCCTGCTTGTTTCACTTGTTGCCCCTAGGAGCCTACAGCAGGGTGGTGGAGACCATAGACGCCCCAGGGCTGCACTGCCAGGCTTTCAGGCCTTCCCTTGCAGCTTCTAGCTGTGGTTTCTCCATGCTTCAGGCTCCGCTTTTCAATACCTGCACCCAACATTGCAGTGAGGGTCCTGTGAATCACTGTGTGGGGGGCATTTAGAATGGTTCTTGGCGTACTCAGTGCTCCAGAGGGCAGGATCCATATTAGAATCATCTGTATTTGTTCACAAGCGTTTGTTGATTGAATAAAAGCATGGAGCTTAGTTAGACTCTATTAATTGTTTTTCAATGTCTGCCATTGGTGTATGGGGAAAAAATTATTTTCCTTTATATTTCAGAGATTGAAGCACCTTATTCATAAGCTGCTCACCCACATATATGTAGAGACTGTTTTAAAACCTGGTTTAGGGTTTTTTCCTAAACCCAAATGAACTTTTTGGCCAACCCAATGTTTTCTTTCTTTTTTTTTTAACACACTTTTATAAAAGCTGAAGTATGTCCGTAAACTCACCCTCTTCAGTGCACAGTTTTGAATTTTGACAAGTGACTAGTCGTGTAACTGCCACCTGCCTTCTGTCCCTGGCCTCTGGCAACCACTGCCCATTTTTCCTTATGGTTTCCCTCATTGCAGAATGTCATGTAACTGGAATCATACAGTATTAGACATACCCTGTTTTTAAGCCTATGCCAAACATTCCCAAAGGAGATTGACTACAAATAAAATACCCACCCTGAGCAGAACGCCTGGAAAAAAGCAGTCACTTGATACATGCCACCAAATGACTGAGTCAGTCACAAGCTATGGTGATACACTGAGTATCACCATAAATAGTGATAGTTAGTAAAAATAAAAATAGTTAGTAAAAATAGCTGGTGCTTTCTGGCCCCCACAATGTGCCTGGAAATTTACACATGTTATGGTGGAAATCAACACACGTGAACTCCAGTAGTCTTTTTTACCGTCCTCCATAAACAGGAAGAAAGGGAAATAGATGTAAGATGAGGTCACACAATGGGGGCTCAGTCTTTTAGAGTGGAAGATGCAAGCTGGAGGGATGGTCCTCGCTACATTTTACACTGTTTGCCGTCTCTGCCTCTCTGTCAGGGGTGGTTTGATGCTTATCTTGCTCGGGGCCGCTCTGAGCAAGGGCATCTGAAGAGTCTACTGCGAGTCTCTCAGGCTCCAGACATTGAATGTGTCTATCACGGAGGGTCTTGAGTCGGGGTGTCCACGTGGATGTGACCCGCATCTTGTTCTTTCTTCTTCCCTAAGGTGTTCGTCTTTGGCACTCTCACGGAGTGGCTGCATTTCTACAACAAGGGGCTGTACTGTAGCTTGTGGATCGTGAACGGCCTGCTGCAGTCCACCGGCTGGCCCTGCGTCGTTGCTGTTATGGGCAACTGGTTTGGGAAAGCTGGGTATGCCACTTTCTTCCTCTTTCATTTCCCTGTTTGATAGTTTTAATATCCGATTGTTCAGATTTGTCAGAGTCAATTCTCTCTATCCTTTTTTTTTTTTTTAATTTTAAAATTTTATTACGGAGTGTAATTGCTTTACAGTGTTACAGTGAAGTGAATCAGCTGTATGTGTACACATATCCCCTCCCTCTGGACCCTCCCCGATGCTGCCTCATCGCAGAGCACGAGCCGAGCTCCCTGTGTCACACAGCAGCTTCCCCCGGCTGTCAGCTTTATACGTGGCAGTGTATATACGTCAGTGCTGTTCTCCCAGTTCGTCCTACCCCCCTCCCCTTACCCCTCTGTGTCCAGCTGCCCATCACTTGATCTTTTCAACACCACCCGTGTCTTCCCTCTATTTTAGGAAGTTTAGAATAGCAGAGAGAGGAGGTTTCACATCAACGGACATTGGAGACAGTGTGGATTCTATAGTGAAGGTCTGGCCCGTGAGACACGTTCACAGCACTGTTCTGACTATGGTCAGACTTTGAGTGTGGCCGAGGCAGTACATCTCAATTTTTTTTTTCAAATCTTTAGAGAACACAAATAACACATTGTAATAATAGAAATCTTGCATGTCATCTCATCATGTATCTCCTTGTGGGTTTTGCCTTCCCTGTTTTTGATACTCGGTGATCTAGTTTGACCTTCTAAAATTAAAGATAAGGAAACTGAGCTCAGAAGTTGTCCTTGGGACTTGCCTAGAGTCACAGAGCAAAGGCTTTAAGAAGATGCAGACGAAGAATTGGCCAGACTTCGGGCCTTAGTTAAATTGGCCATCTCCCCCCAAACCTTCTGTTATTTATCAGTCGTATGTGAGTTGGTGTGTGTGATGGGGGCCATGCATATGGATGGGCACCCGCTGACGGATCTTCTGGGCCACGCAGGAAGACCCGTACTTACCCTACAGATAGAAAATAAGTAGAGATATCCAGAGACTTGGCTCTGTTTCTCATTACCATTCGTGACACTCTGCCTTTGTTGTTTATCGTCATTTATGGCTCTCTGCCTTCAGGGACTGTTAATTTGGATATCTAGCTTTTGTCCTGGATAAAATATTCATGTGTTGTGAAACGCACATTGATTTCTTTGATAGCTCTGTCTTTTTTGTTTACTCTCTTACCTAGGGGCCAATGTACCCATCAGATACTACCCACTTGCCATGGTGATCAGTGCATGCTTTAGGCAGCTCCCCTCGGTCTTCCAGCTTCCCCAGTTTCCTAGTGGGAGTAATGGTGCTTGTCGATGATGATCTGTGTTTGTTGTGAAATAATGTTTATGTTCAGTGTGCTAGTGACTTCTTTTGTTTTTTTTTAATACTGTTGTTTGTTTTTGCTCACATTGGGTCCTTGTTGCTGTGCGTGGGCTTTCTCTAGTTGCGGTGCATGGGCTTCTCGTTGCGGCTTCTGTGGTTGCAGAGCACAGGCTGTGGGCGCTCAGGCCTCAGTAGTTGAGGCTCTCCGGCTCTGGAGTGCCGGCTCAGTAGTTGTGGCACATGGGCTTGCTTGCTTCTCGGCATGTGGAGTCTTCCTGAACCAGGGGTTGAACTCGTGTGCCCTGCATTGGCAGGTGGGTTCTTACCCACTGTACCACTAGGGGAAGCCCTGTGCTAGTGATTTATGTTTCTTTCCAACTCTGCTGTCAGTGGTTTAATAGAATTGATTTTCAGAGGTACTAATTCCCCAGTGATACTTTAAAAAATTTATTTATTAGCTACACCAGGTCTTATTTGCAGCACGTGGATCTTTGTCACGTCTTGTGGGATCTTTCCTTTCAGTGCAGGAACTGCCTAGTTGTGCGTGTGGGCTCCAGAGGGCATGGGCTTCAGTAGTTGAGGTGCACGGGCTTAGTCGCTCTGCGGCATGTGGGATCTTAGTTCCCCAACATGGATCGAACCCACATCGTCTGTCTTACAAGGCGGATTCTTAACCCCTGGACCACCAGGGAAGTCCCTCCCCTCTTATACTTTAGTTTTCTTTTGGAGTAGGTGATGCTGTTTGTGTGCCGTTTATTTGTATTAAAATTTTAAGGTAATGTCTTTCCAGTCATGATTTTTGAAAATTATACCAAGGCTACTTGATTATTGTTGCAAAACCAGCTATTTCAAATGAACAAAGAGAAATAAAGGCAAAACCACCTGAAATGCTTTTATTTCAAGATGATCACTTTGACATGTATCATTGTGAGATAATCCTTACCTGAGCTTTTCCAGATTGGATGACACTGGGTGTTCGGTAGCAGTGACTGGACAGTCTTTTTTTTTTTTTTTTTGGACAGTCTTAACTTTTCATTATTTCTCGGTTTCAGTCACAAAGACAAACAGCATGTTCAGGAAGGCCGTTACAGTTTACTTTTGAAAGTAAGACATTCTGTTTTTAAGTGAATAACAACTAGTAAGTGAAATTGATGCTGCACTTGACAGAGTGACTCTTCCTGTGAAGTGTCGCAGTAAACCACGAAGTACCAGTAAAACTGTGACAACTTACAGTCACAGTTGTTTTCAGCGAGTTTCTTCCGAAATGTCTTTGATCAGCGTGTTTTTCAGACCCTGACCTTTATCCTCTTGGTAGGTTTTGTGTTTTAAAGGCTTGGGGCATTATCGTCCTGATGAAAATGTAGAGATTGTCTAGTTCAAATCATTTGATTTCCAAGTGAAAAAAGTTAAATAATCTACTGACGAAATTGCCCTGAAAAGCTGTTACAATGTGAGTCATATCCCTCCTCCCGTTGTCAGGGGTCATTGTTTTTTTTTTAATGCCTCGCCATATAGCATACAGGATCTCAGTTCCCCATTCAGGGATCAAACCCGTGTCCTCTGTATTGTGAGCTCGGAGTCTTAAACACTGGACCGCCAGGGAAGTCCTGGGATCATAGTTTTTTAGGACACATCGAGGCTGGTGGTACTGGTAGATACACCTCTGCAGCCCCAACTGTCAATTCTGCCACTGCAGCCAGGCCTTTGAGGAGCACAGCGCTTTCCAGATGACAGCATCGAGCCTGGGCCGTGAGCTGCTGGCCATCACTCTGCACAGCTGGAAGTGGCTTCTGAACATGCTTTTTCACTGTACAGTGTTGTCTCCCTCTCCGGTTTTGTTTTTGATTTTTGGGGGCTGTGTCTCGTGGCATGTGGGATCTTAGTTCCCCAACCGAGATCAAACTGGTACCCCCTACATTGGGAGCTCACAGTTTTAACCTCCGGACCACCTGGAAAGTCCCTGCAGTATGTTTTCATGTCTCTCTTCTTCCATTCGGCACAGTAATGTTGAGATTCATCCATGTCTGCATCAATGGTTCATTCCTTTTTATGGCCAAGGAGTCATCCATTGTATCACAGTTGGTGAACATCTAGGTGTTTAGGTTTTGGCTTTTACTATTGAAGCCACTGTGCTTGTTTGTTCACAAACCCTTGTATGGACATATGCTTTCGTTCCCTTGGATAAATACCTTGGAGTAGAATGGCTGGATCTTATGGTAGGAGCATGTTTATCTTTTTAAGAAACTGGCAATTCCCTCTAAAGTGGTTGAGCCACGTTACATTCCTCCCGGCAGTGTAAGGGCTCTAGCGCTGCGCACCCTCGCCAGCACTGGTGTGCTCAGTGCCTTTTGACTTTGCTCTTCTGTTAGTTGTGTAGTGGTACCTTGTTGTGATTTTAATTTGCATCTCCCTGATGTTTGATGATGCTGAGCATCTTTTCATAGTCGCTAAGTGGTGTCTGACTCTTGCGACCCCATGGACTGTAGCCTGCCAGGCTCCTCTGTCTGTGGAATTTTCCAGGCAAGAATACTGCAAGGATTTACCATTTCCTTCTCCATTCATGTGCTTATTTGCATCTTATTTTACATGTGTGTGTGTAAAGCATTTATTAAAATCTTTGCCCCCTTTTCAGAAACTTTGTATTTGAGATGATTAGAGATTTAACTCCTTAGAATTTTATTGCATTGTTTATCTTTCACAGTATTGAGTTCTGAGATTTCTTTACATCCCAGCAGCAAGTCTGTTGTCAGATAAGTGGCATCCAAATAGTTTCTCCCAATCCACGGGGCTTGTCTTTTTAAATTCTCTGAATAGTGTCTTTCAGTGGGCCCCCAATTGAACTTCAGTATAATAAAATCTTAGAAGAAGAGAGCTACCCAGTTAAGTGTTTTGCCATTTGGGTGTACTTTGGGAAAAAACACGTTGAAATGGAACATTGATTCTGTGTAATGTGAGCCTGCGCTGTGTGGCCATTTTGTACTTGAGCTGCACACAGAACCCGTTCTGATTGTGTTGTCTTCTGTTCTGCTCTGTTCCCATCCCAGGCGAGGAGTTGTTTTTGGTCTCTGGAGTGCCTGTGCCTCCGTGGGCAATATTTTGGGTGCATGTCTAGCTTCTTCTGTTCTGCAGTATGGTTATGAGGTAAGTGTTTTTTTCCCTAGTTTTTTCTTCAGTATATAAATATATGTTTTATTTTTAGGAAGTAATCCTGTGACCGTTTAAAATGACTTAGTGCTGTGTGTGGGAGGGGCAGGGTTTGTATTAAGAGTGGACAAGCTTATGGTAGATTAAAACACATTAAAAAAAATTAGTCATGGAAAAACACCTAAGTCTAAAGACATATAATCATTTGGGGAAAAGTACTTGCAACTCATGTTACAGATAAAGAGCTAATCTCCTTAATGTATAAAGAGTGCCCACAAATTGATAAAGAAAAAGACTAACAACACACAGAAAGAAAGGTAAAGCATTTGAATGTGTAGTTCAGGGAAAGGAAAGAGAAATGGCTTATAAACATATGACAGGATATTCTACTTCACTCAGTAATATTCTTAAGTTCCTCTTAAGTGCCCCAAGGCAGTAGAGGATAGAGCCTTGGCCCAAAGAGCCAAAAATCTTTGCCCTTATAGGAGTTTAGGTATTAAGTGGTAGAGAAATGCAAATTAAAACTACATTGTAAAAAAAAAGAGAGAGAAAAAACCTTACACCGTATCCTTACTAGATTGGAAAAAGTCCAGAAGTATGGTACCATGTTTACTAGAAGGTAACATCAGGCATTGCAGGGTGGGTGAGTAAATAACTCCTCTTGGGGTCAATATAGGAATGTCTGTCAAAAGCCCAGTCACTTAACTGGGCTTCCCTGGTGGCTCAGACAGTAAAGCATCTGCCTGCAATGTGGGATACCTGGGTTCGATCCCTGGGTCGGGAAGATCCCCTGGAGAAGGGAATGGCAACCCACTCTAGTATTCTTGCCTGGAGAATCCCATGAACAGAGGAGCCTTGTGGGCTACAGTCCATGGGGTTGCAAGGAGTCGGACACGACTGAGCGACTAACACATCAGAATTATAATGGCTCTGACCTAGCAGTTCGACCTCCGTGAATTAATCTGACTGATGAGTATACTTCATCATATACAAAGAGCACATCTGCAAGGTTATTTGCTTCATCATTGTTTGTAATAGCAAAAGATTGGTAACAGATGTCAACCAAATGGGAAGTAGTTAAACCACGAAACACCTATTCAGTGGAATCTGTGCAGCTGTGAAGTAGAGTTAGGCAGCCCTGCGTGTCCAGACTGGGATAGAGCTCAGTGATATGTTAAGTAAAGATAACCGTGTGTTGAGTATTGCCATTTATGTGAAATGGAGGAAGAATTAAAGAGTATCTATTGTATTGGCTTGTGTGTTTCCAAAACAAACTTTGGAAAGTACAAGCTAAATAACAGTGCTTATATGTTCAACAAATAAAAAAATCGAATGGCTCATGTCAACGGATCGCCTGTTCAAAGACCTAATAATTGGAAACTCCCTGGTAGTCCAGTGGTTAGAACTCCAAACTTTCACTGCTGAGGGTGTGGGTTCAGTCCCCGATTGGGGAACTAAGATCCCTCAAGCCATGCAGTGCAGCCAAAACAAAACAAAACCCCAAACCTAATAACTGAAAGTAAGTTGCTCTTTTAGAAAGTAGGTAACAGTTTTTAAACAGCTTGCCAAGTGTTTGGTCCTTGAAGAATTTTGGTCTAGTTAGGGCCAGTGGGAAGTCCTTCCTGTGTTCATAGTCACCTTTTCCCAGGTTTCTTAGCTTCACACCTGGACTGTACTAATTGGCTCAAATGGGAATTTCAGGTCACCCTATGGGCTCCTCCCAGATTTGAATTCTGGAAACACTCATTGACACCTCAGGCTCCATTCTCTCTTAAATAAAATTCACTGATGCCGTCTGGCTCTCGAGTGTCTCACCTGGACCGTCGGAAGGACACTGTTCTTCCCTGTGACCCCCAGCACAACCCTCAGCTCCCCCTGTGCAGAAGGCTTCCCGTCTCCCTCCCGCCTGGTGGCTTCAGTTGTGCTGGGAAAGGTGGTCACTTGCCAGGATTTTCAGCTCTTCCCTAAAGCACTGTCTCCCTCCTTCAACCTCCTTGGCTTTTTTCTTCCAGATTCAGTTCCTCTGTATGTTTCCTATGGGGACTCAGCCTTCTCATTTACCCACCTCCGTGCTGCCTATGTTAATGTGTGGTATCTCTTTTTAAAATTTATCTTTATTTAGTGTTTTGGCTGTGTGGGTTCTTCGATGCAGCACTCAAGAGTCTTTGTCGCGTCAGGCGACAAAGCAGTTGGACCGGCTCAGTTGCTCCACGACATGTGGGATGTTAGTTACCCAACCAGGGATCGAACCCACATCCTCTGCATTGCAAGGCAGATTCTTAACTGCTGGACCACCAGGGAGGTTCCTATTAATTAATGTTGTGTGTGGTGTGTAACCCGCCTCAACTGGAAACTGTCTTTGAGGGCAGATACTGTCTGTTACGTGAGGCTGAGTGGTGGCAAGAGTGCTATTCTTGGAGCTAATTCTGACTTCCCAGTTGTAATAGTACCACTCGGTGTCCAGGAGACCTTAATTATCCTCTCTGAGCTGCACAGAGTCCCTGGGAAAAACTTGTGAGAAAACAAGTAAAACACTTAGCTCAGTGCCTGGCAGCGGCCGGGTGCCCGGCGCTCACTTCCTTCCTGGTTGTGCCGTCCTCCACGTGTGTCTCTAACGACTGTGTGGTTAACGAGCATCCCCGATGTGTCAGGAGCACCTCTCCCCTTCCCGCCCCCCAGTATGCCTTCCTGGTGACGGCGGCCGTGCAGTTTGCTGGTGGGATCATCATCTTCTTTGGACTCCTGGTGTCACCGGAAGAAATCGGTGAGAGAAGCTGCTTTTCTACTCAGATCGTCTTGCTAACACGGGCAAAGAGAAACCCGAGGCTGGAACAGCCCAGATCTTTCTCCCTAGGAGAACTGTGGGCTCCTTTCAGTAAATTAAAAGAGCAGTCTTGCTGTTTTGTGTCCTGTCGACGCCACAGCCTTGCCTGGCACAGCTGCAAATGTTTGAGGGAGTGAGGCTCACCTTTTTATAGATTCAGGGAAAACTCATCATTTGCAAATGAGGTTTTATAATGGAGACATTGGCTTGAAATTAGCATGGAAGGATTTTGAATTTCGCTTCTTGAGACAGATCTTTTTTTCTTCAGAAGAATAATTCAGTGAAATACTTATCTGTGGTTAAATACAGATTGTACAGGCAGAACATACAAGTGAAACCACAGAAGCAGATAGATGTATGATTCTTCTGTCTTTTGAGTCTTACTGAAGAGACACGTCAGTTTAATAGTACGTAATTAACGAGTTTTTCTGTATGAAAGAGAAGAGAGCGTGACGTGGTTGAAAAAACACTGCTTCGAAGCCAGATAAAGGAGAATTTGAGTCCTGGGTTTGTTCCTCATTAGCTCTGTGACCTTGATTGACCTTGGACTCTGAACCTTAGTAACTTTTTCTGTAAAATGCAAATGAAAATAGCGTGGACCTCACAAGTAATGGTGCGTGTAAAGCACTCAGCACAGTGCCGGCACCTGGCAGGCACCCTCTCAGTGTGGCTGTCGCTGTTGTTGTAGGTATCCCAGGTATCGAGACAGAAGACAATTTTGAAGAAGACTCGCACAGGCCGTTAATTAATGGTGCTGAAAACGAAGATGAAGCTGAGCCTAATTATTCAATCCAAGAAGGCAATACTGTGACCCAAGTCAAGGCAATAAGCTTCTACCAGGCTTGTTGCCTTCCTGGAGTTATAGCGGTAAGGACTGTTCAGATCTCCCCACCGAAGCCTGGGAGATACCATAGCCTGAATAGTAGCACTGCCGGGCATACGGCACCTTGAAGCAGTTAGCTTCTCTTTGAGACTTTATTTCGGGAATATATGTCCAGAGGAATCGGGAACAGTGGCCCTCAGCTTGTTTATTGACACCACTTGAGCTTGTATCTGATACCCAGTGCGAGGGTTGGTACCTTTTCCGTGCAGAGCCAGATGTAAATGTTTTCAGCCCTGGGGCCACTGTGCAGTCTCTGCCACAGCCACTCAGCTCAGTAGAGCAGAGGACTCCACAGACACATGGAACCAGTGGACCTGACCGGAAGTGGCCCGTGGCCCCAATTTGCTGACCCTGATACTAGAGTTGGAGTAAGAAGGCAAAGATGGGTATTTTTTAATATATGCCTTTTGGCCTGTTGAAGTCTTACAGAATTATAAGTAGATCAAGAGGGCCTTGAGTGGTGAAGTCTGTTTTCTTTGACGATGTTCTTGCCATTCTAGGGGAAAAAATAGTTTGCCCTTCTGTAAAAGGCCAGAGCAGGATGCTCCACAGTATCCCTTGGTAGTGTATTCCAGTGTTTCCATAACCTCCACAGTCAGGTTTTTTTCCTAACATCTAAACTGAATCCATTCTGCCACAGTTTTTCTGTCTTGGTGTTTTGGGCCTCTAGCATGGGAGTGGGGAGAAGGCAATGGCACCCCACTCCAGTACTCTTGCCTGGAAAATCCCATGGACGGAGGAGCCTGGTGGGCTGCGGTCCATGGGATCACTAAGAGTCGGACACGACTGAGCGACTTCACTTTCACTTTTCACTTTCATGCATTGGAGAAGGAAATGGCAACCCACTCCAGTGTTCTTGCCTGGAGAATCCCAGGGATGACGGAGCCTGGTGGGCTGCCGTCTGTGGGGTCACACAGAGTTGGACACGACTGAAGTGACTTAGCAGCAGCAGCAGTGCAGGAGTGGAGTTAAGAGGCCTAGGTTATGCTGCCAGCTTACCCACTAAGGCTCTGCGAGGTCTCTGGCGTTACTCAGCTCTTCCTTGTGTCTCAGTTCCCCATCCTATGGATAGAAGGCCTACCAGTCCATCCTCCCTGAAGTCTGCAATGTTGAGTTATTATGATTAAACACCTTTTTAATTTTATGGTTTAATGGTGCTTTATGAATATAACCTCTCAACTAGATTCAGAGTCTGCTGGTTGTCCTATTTCATACTTATCTGCTCCCTTCTCCCTACCCCAGGCTAAGAGAACTGACACTTGCCAACAGATAAAGTTTAAGCGTGAGTTCAGATCGAAGTTCGAGTTCCCACAGTTCTTCAACCAAAAGATGACGAGTCATACAGTGAAATGCATGTCCCCTGGGGGCCTGTTCTTATGCTAATGATTAGTTTTGTTTTGTTTTTTTTTACAGTAGTTATTAAAATATTCTGCTGGTAAGAGTTTAATTTCTGAGACAGGACTTAGATTTGTTGTGACTAAACGTGGTGCTCCCTTGCTATCCCTTTGTATTTCACAAGCTATTGTTCCCCGCCATGGGCAGGGTATAAAGGGAATCCAGTGAACTTAATCCCTTTGTCTTTGTGGCCGGCTGTCTGGACAAAATGCACTCATGGTTGAGATTTGGCTCTCTAGGGGGTGGCGGTCCTGCCAGGAAAGCCCCTTTAAAACAAGTGATACCTAGGGAATAAGTGGCAGCTCCAGGGAAGAGAATATACTAGCCAGACACCCTTTGAAGTGAGTCTCTCTGTTCCTCCCCCTTCTTCCTTTGATGCTGAATGTCAGGATTTCCTGGTAATAATGTGTTGAATATAGGTTTCTCAGCCCCACTGCCATGTTATGGGAGCTCTTACTCCTCAACCTAGAGCCACAAGGCCCGTGATGATCCTCTGCTTTCATTTTTGACTCAGAGCTTTCCGAAACTACCCTATGAAAGTAGTTTTCATGCTGATGCTTTTCTTGGACCTTTGGAACTAGCGTCCAGGCACGTTGCTCTGCACTGGTCATCATGTTAGCTTCGAAGGAAGTCGAACCTGAAAGGGTTGGCTACTTGCAGTAAAAGCTGTGATGTTTACTGGGTTCGTTTGCTTATGGTTAGTGCTCCTCAGTGGCACGAATACCTTTTATCTTTATCTAAATAAAGAAATGTGAGTCCATGCCCTGCCTTATGGTTCAGAACACCAGTTTGCTTCTACCAGAGAGCCAAAAGGAGAAAAAGTGGGGACAATTAGGGAGTAGTCCTCTGTGTTTTTAATCCCAAGGCTTATTATACTGCCTTTCTAGATGCTAAGTTGGGGGAAGAGAGGAGGAAGGCTAGGACAAGTCAGGCAATGGGAATTTATAGGAACATTTAATTTTAAAATCACGTACTATGCAGCTCCAGCTCTTCTGTTTTGTTTTGCTGTTTAATTGTATTAGAATGGTAGTTACGCTGTGCTGTTCGTTCCTTACTGACAGTGGGGTGTTTTCCTTGTAGTATTCACTGGCCTACGCGTGCTTGAAGTTAGTGAATTACTCCTTCTTCTTCTGGTTGCCCTTTTATCTGAGTAACAACTTTGGATGGAAGGAGGCCGAAGCTGACCAGCTGTCCATCTGGTACGACGTCGGAGGAATTATAGGTACGGCTAATGAAGCGTCTTTTCCTCTAGCAAGAGGGTGTCACTAGTCAGATTTTATTGGGTTATGAAATCTGGCATCATTTAAAGTTTTATCACTTATTCCACAGCCCTTTTTCCTAAACTGTCCTACTGGTAAATAGCCAAACTCCTTAAAAAAAAAAGTCCATAGAAAAGAGGACCCAGCCTGCGGCAGCCCTGTGATGTATAGAGCTCTTTTTTCTCAGTCCTTTGTTGCGGGATCAGTTCTTTTGTCCTGGGATGTACCAGGATGTTGCTGTCTCTGGTTTCTTTAAGGGTGAGCCTTTTGTACACTCCCAGGGATCGCTTAGCTCTAAAGCTAATTGTATGTCAGAGATCTGAGTTATGTTCATTTTACCTATCGCCCACAGCCGAAGAAGGGAAACATATTAGCTTAGTGTACTGACTGTCAGATCATAAAGGTAGGAAGGTTATTTTGTTTTACGATTGCTTCCTTGTACACAGCAGACTTTAAATAGTGACTTTCTGCTGTAGTTGGAAGCATCCACAAGGAAGTGGGAAACTTTAAAATCAGACAGATGGACAGCGTGCATGTTAGTGGGTACCACCTACATGGCTGTGGCAGAACCTTGGTAGCCTTTCTGCAATGTTTACATTTAGACATGTGGACAGACTAAACTGCCCCGAGCATATGAAAGCACAGTGTACCCTTAGGTGGTGTGCTGTTACTGTGTTTGAACTTGTGTGTCCCATTCTTTTAAAGTTGATTTTATTTATTTATTATTTTTGGCTGTGCTGGGTCTTCGTTGCTGCCTGGGTTTTTTTCCTTCCCTCTGGTTGCAGAGAACAGGGGCTACTCTCTAGTTGAGGAATGCAGACTTCTCCTTGCTGTGGCTTCTCTTGTTGCAGAGCACAGGCCCTGGGGCAGTGGGCTTCAGGAGTTGCAGCTTCCGGGCTGTAAGGCGCAGACTCAGTAGTTGCGGCACAGGGACTTGGTTGTTCCATGGCATGTGGGGTCCTCTCAGGTCAGGGATCGAACCTGTGTCTCCTGAATTGGCAGGCGGATTCTTCACCACTGAGTCATGAGGGAAGCCCCACAGCAGATTTTAATAGTGACTTTTTGCTATAGCTAGAAATGCAGGGAAGTTGTTTAGTCAGTCAGTTGTATCTGACTCTTTGTGACCCCATGGACTGTAACCCGCCAGGCTCCTCTGTCTTTAGGATTCTCCAGGCAAGAGTACTGGAGTGGATTGCCATTTCCTTCTCCAGGAGTTCTTTCTGGACCAGGGATTGCACCCACATGTCCTGCATTGGCAGGCAGGTTCTGTACCACTGAGCCACCAGGGAAGCCCAAACAGGGAAGTAGGAATCTTCAAAACCAGACAGATATACAGAATGCATGGTAGTGGGTACCACCTACATGACTGTGGCAGAACCTTGGTAGCCTGTCTTTACATTTAGATCTGTGGACAGACTAAACTGCCCTGAGCACATGAAAACACAGTATATCCTTAGGTGATATGCTGTTATTGTATCTGAACTTGTGTGTCCTCATTCTTAGACTCAGAGCCAAAGGTGAGGATGCTGCCTTTAGACTTGCACATACTTCTGTGTCCTGAATAGACTTCTGATGAGGGTGTACCAGATGTCCCAATGCCCCGAGATTCCAAACAGGACTGTATCTGAATGTGACTGTGTTGCTTCAAGGATCCACGTCACCTCTTCTTCTTTTCTAAACTGCTTATTTATTTATTTATTTGGCTGCGCTGGATCTTAGTCGCAGCACTCGAGATCTTCCGTCTTCATTGTGGTATGCTGGCTCTTTAGCTGCCACATGCAAACTCTTCAGTTGCGGCATGTGGGATCTGGTTCTCTGACCAGGGATTGAATTTGGGCCACCTGCATTGGGATTGCTGAGTCTTAGCCACTGGACCTCCAGGGAAGTCCTCCACATAAATTTATTTTAAACATCTTGACCTATTAGTTTTTGCCAAACCATAATTGCTGCATTTAATTTTAGTGAATATTTATGTTCACTACTACTCGTAACCTGTGACGCAGTCTCATTAATTATCTTTCAAATAAAAAGCGGGGGGGGCGGGGCGGGGGGAAAGCAAGAAAAGGCTTCATAGCTGATCGGGGAAGGGAAAACAGCAAGGAACAGTGAGGGTGGGTCTGATGCTTTTTCCTGATTTTGGTGTCTGACTGGTGGTGTCTGTCCCCGTCTGCCATCGTGTGAGTTGACAGATTATCTTTCTAAAAGGAAATTAGGGAGGAGGTTTTTTAGGAGAGTCAGCTGTCTTGTTGGATAGACCAGGGTTAGGATCCTGCCAGCGGGTGGAGGGTACGTGGTAAGCAAGAGTCAGGTAACTAAGCTAATTTCGAGATGTTGATTGGGTTGCACTTCTTTGTGCTGAAAGGTGGAACCCTGCAAGGCTTCATCTCCGACATGTTACAGAAGAGAGCGCCGGTGTTAGCTCTCAGTCTGCTTCTGGCCATCGGGTCCCTGGTTGGATACAGTCGTGAGTATTTCCTTGAAGTTAAACTGTTTGCCTCATCTCTTAGAACTAAGGCATTTACTTGCCTCGAGTCAGTGATCAGCCCTGGGGAGGTGGTTGAGACCAGCCACAAAGATCCCAGGGCATAAATGGGATCTTTGTATTGTCCTGTGAACAGCGGTAAAAGTATCATTACGTAGTTTTATTTGCATTGGGGAGGAAACTGGCATCTCTTTTGCTTTGTTGGTTTGTTTAAAAGCTTGCTTGGGAGTGTATATGCTTTGTCCAAGGGTAGGCTCCAGCGGTGCAGCATTCGAGCCAATAAAACAATAAAAGGGACAAGATTTCAAAAGAGGAAAGATGGTAATTAGCAGGTTTGGTATCTGTCCCTTAAGATGCTGCTGAGATAGGAGTTTTCCTGTAGCTTTTAGAAGTCACAGTAGCTTGAGCACCAGCCAGAGGCAGACATTACACATAAGAGTCGGGAGAGGTGGTGATGGAGCTGTATCTGCTTGCTATCCCCGGGAGATCTGTGAGGTCATGGGAATCCAGGCCTGTGTGTACTGTTCGGTGGAGACACGTGTACTGCGCTCCTCACGTCATCACCCCGTGCCTGTGTCTTTCCTTGCAGGTTCTCCAAACGACAAGTCCATCAATGCGCTTCTGATGGCTGTCACAGGTACGGCACAGGCTCCATTTCACTGTCTTGTTCCTCTGTAAATAAAAAGGGAAAAAGGAAACTGATTGCTCCTTCAAGCTGAGTTATTCTAAAGCCTTAATTATAGAAAACTCAGGTGGTAAAAGGAAAGATGCCTCCCCCGGATCCTGCTTCTCTGCTCTCACGTGACCGCCTCAGTCCTGGTGTGGCAGAAGCAGTCCCTTAGAGATTTCCTCCCATTTTTGATTGCGGCCCACACCCTCTCATATCACTCCCGGAAGTGGTGTAGGAAGAATGCCATGTTGGAAACCAGTTCACCAACTTTCAAAAAGTCCAGTATAGCTGGTTTTTCCTCCTATGTTGGAATTGGTCAGTATTTCTTCCCTTGAACCCCAGATGAATCAGTTGAATGCCACACGGGACCCTGTTATAGAAAAACTCCTGTTCTTAAATTTGAGCTCATGGGATAGTTGAAGCTGCTGCTGCTCTGTGAGACTCTTGGCCCTGACCGTGCTCAGTCCTGTGGCAGCCTCACCGAGAACAGTGGCAGATGGAACCCCTTGCACCGTTTAAATCGCTTTTTCTCCTCTCTCTCTCTTTCTCACTGTTTGGTTGAATTTGGGTAGTTAGATACTCTGACTCATCTCTGCCATAATAGAATTTGATAAACTAGTGCAGACAGTTGTCAGGGAATGCACACTTCACCGGATTAGAAAGGTCTGTTTTCTAAAGGAAAGCGGATGCTAACTAAGATGTTACATCCGGGGGAGTTTCCATTTTTACAGGTAACTTTGCCCCCTTCTTTCTGTTTCTCTCCAACATACCAGTTAGAGTACTGGGATTAGAGTTTATGTAATTCTCAGTAGGTTCCTAGCGCGTTGTTACGAGTAGTGTCTTAATAAGAACCTGTTCTGTTTCTGACTTTAGGGTTCTTTATTGGTGGACCTTCTAATATGATTAGCTCTGCTATTTCTGCGGACCTGGGTCGTCAGGAGCTGATCCAGGGGAGCAGTGAGGCTCTGGCGACCGTCACTGGGATCGTTGATGGAACCGGGAGCATTGGAGCTGCGGTGGGCCAGGTGAGAGGGCGGGGTGGGCTGGACAGGGAGTGTTTAGCGGTGGAAGGGCCTGCCCCCGCCTGCAGGGCCACGGTAGGTGGCGCTCTTGTGCTGTAGTGCACTGTACTAAAAGCCTTGGGTTCTTAGTGACCTAACATGGAAGGCCCCTCGACATTTATCAGTTCGTCCTCTCCACTTTTACCTTCAGATTCTTCCTGTCTAGAAAGAAGTGAACACTTGGTCAGACAGATCCTTCAGTCCCTGCTGCCCACCGCGTCCTCTTCCAGCCTGAACTTGGCACTTCAGGGAGGCCAGGAGACACATGCTTCTCATTACCGCGCACTTGACACGCAGGCCCCAGCTCTCCCACCCTCCAAACGCAGACATACACACATTCTTGCCACTGACCCCCACCAGAAATTGCCATGGACGCTGCAGCTGCCCTGAGATGCTGCCTGTGCTTCCTACAACTGTGTTTCAAAAGACAGTTCATAAATGTCTTACATCAGAATCAATCTGGGAACTCATTAAAGTACAGAACACTTAGCTTACTGTGGACTCACTGAGTGAGGGCCTGGGGATCTGTATTTCAGCAAGCCATCCTGGCGAGTCCTATGCACTCTATAAAGTTTGGATCTTCCAGGTTAAGAGTGGCCTACTGTAGGTAGTCAGAACTGTTGTCTCTCTTTCTTTGGCTGTGCTGCACAGCGTGCGGGATCTTAGTTCCCTAACTGGGTGTCGAACCTGCACCCCCTACGTTGGAAGCGTGGTGTCTCAACCACTGGACCATCAGGGAAGTCCTTGTCAGAACCATTCAAATTGATCTTTCTTGCTTTCATTCAGCTTCAGAAAGGCATTGTTTCTCTGGGACAGTCATGAGTATTTGTCGCTCCTGGGGTATACCACTCTCAGTCATTAAGTGCTAATTTTGTAAAATGTAGATTTGAGAATCAACTGCATGGATAAAATATGTGAAACTATGGCAGTGATGTGATGTTTAATGGGGAAAGAAAATATGTGCAAAACCTCAGAGGATGCCCAGTGGTCACAGAAACAGAAGCCAGAATTTGAGGGGTGGGGGTGTTACTCAGATCATAAATGAAGAGAGGTCAGGAGACAGAGAATGGAAGGAAAAAGGCTTGTAGTTTTGACACTGAGGTCATTAGATGGCCTTGAAGATTGATGCTTTGCTTGCTTAATGGGGGTGGATCACTGGTATCTGATTGTGAGTAGTTAATACAAGAACAGACGTTGCTGGAGATTGTTGTTGTTCAGTTAGCCGTGTCCGGCTTTTTGTGACCTCCATGGATTGTAGCCCACCAGGCTCCTCTGACAATAGAATTTCCCAGGCAAAAATACCGGAGCGGGTTGCCATTTCCTTCTCCAGGGGATCTTCCCAACCCAGGGATTGAACCCGCATCTCTTGCACTGGCAGGTGGATTCTTTACCACTGAGCCACCTGGGAAACCCATTGCAGGAGGTCCACCGACTGCACGCATACCTCTCTCTGGTCACGTAGCGCGTGTTTATTTGTTACTGTCTCTCCCGCTGTGAGATGCGCGTCACGAGGGCAGTGTTTGTGTTGTGTTTTGCTGTCGCCCCAGTCCTAGGGAGGGTGCCTGGCACACTTGAGACGTTCAGGTACTTGTTGAATGGTTGTAGAAAGAGCGATTTATAGGATCAGGGTGTTAGCTTATTTGATTATGAAACTAAAGGGGAAAAAGAACACTTAGCAAAGGTAAGAGAACTGTGTTTTCTTGCCATGCTCTGGAGTAGGAACAGGCCAAAATGCTATTGGCCACCTGTTCAGATGTCTTCATATAAAGGGTATTGGGCAGTCTTTTTTGAAATGACTGTATTTTAGGTTTTCCTTCTTAGCTAATGTTTTCTTCATTAATCAGATGGATGGATTATAATTAGCATTTCAAGGAGTTTCTTTCTAGTTAGAATGCCCGCTAGTCTTAAGATCCCTAACTAGGAACTTGGGGTCAGCATTAGACCGACTTTCACGGTTTTAGAAGCAGAATCAGGAGTAAATCATTGTTCGCTTTACTCATTCCTTTGGTGTGTTGAGTTTTGAATGATTTCTTACTGTTTGAGGTATAAAACCCCAAACTTCATGACTTAATATTAAAAACTTAGGACTCTGCCTGGTGGTTAAGACTCCTCACTTCCACTGCAGGGGGCGCAGGTTCAGTACCTGGTCAGAGAACTAAGATCCCACATGCCGCACAGTGTGGCCAAAATGAAAACAAAAATTCTATAAACTTGGTCCCTAGCACTCGCCAAATTCACATTGAATAGCTTTGTTCTCCCAGCCTTTCACTGACTTCCCAAGAAAAACACTGCTTTCTCCCGCTGGTGTCCAGAGCAGTTGGTACGCGCCTGTGGTAGAGCAGTTGCCGCGGTGTTTCACACTGACTGGCTGACTGATCCCCCGTATCAGACTCTGCCTTCCCTGAGGATAGAACCGCGCTGTGTCCTTCTTTTTTGCGTTCCCAATGCATGATATGATTTTGACACACAATGGGGGTTCAGTAGGTTAAATTGCAGTGTTTTCCCAAGAGAGATGAGAACAAACGTCCACATAAACATTTTTACACAAATGTGTTTCACAGCAAATGATTATTTATAATAGCTAAGAAGTAGAAACATCCTTACATCCATCAACCGATGAATGGATAAGTAAAATATGATATATTCATATCAGATCAGATCAGTCGCTCAGTCGTGTCTGACTCTTTGTGACCCCATGAATCTCAGCACGCCAGGCCTCCCTGTCCATCACCAACTCCCGGAGTTCACCCAAACTCATGTGCATCAAGTTGGTGATGCCATCCAGCCATCTAATGGAGTATTATTTGGCAGTTCAAGAGGAATGAAGGTTTGATAGATGCTACAGTATGGATGAACTTCAACTCTATTATGCTAAGTAAAAGGAGCTAGTCACCAAAGACCACCTATTTATGTGATTTCATTCATATGAGATACCCGGAATAGGCAAATCTATAGAGAAAGAAATTAGATTAGTGGTTGCTTTGAGTTGGGTGGGTCTGGAGAGTGATTCCTAATGGGTTTCTCTTGGGGTGACGAAGATGGTCTAAAATTAGATTATGGTGGTAGTTGCACAACTCTGTATGTATACTAAAATCCATTGAGTGATATGAGCTTAGTATTATGTAAATTATATGTCAGTAAAGCTATTTAAAAGATAAAGTAGCATTCAGAGAGTTTGGAGGGCCACTGTGCTTCCTCTCATGGGTGATTACAGCTCTGCTTTTTTGTTTTCCATGAGGCTGTCCAGGCTAAATCACTCAGTTGTTCTCCTTTAATTTCTCCCACTTAAAAATTTTACTAATAATGTGATCAAAGAACATGGGTTAAATGATCGTGTCAGTGGTCAGCTGAGTTTTGAGAAGGGTACCAAGACCATTGGGGAAAGAGTGGTTTCTTCACCAAAAGGTGCTGGGAAAGCTGGATGTACACATTGCAAAGTAATGAATGTGGACCCTTACCTTACATTACGTACAAGAATTAACTCAAAATGGATCATATACCTAACTTTAAGAGTTAAAACTAATAAAACCCTTAGAAGAAAACATAGGGACAACTCCTTATGACAGATGTGTACCAATGGTCAATGAACCCCTGAAAAGAGTCTCAGCATCCTTATTCTCTTAGGGAAATGCAAAGGAAAAACATGAACTACCACTTCACACCTAATCAGGATGTCTGTAATTAAAGCCAAGTAGAACAAAGTAGCGGAGAAGGCAATGGCACCCCACTCCAGTACTTTTGCCTGGAAAATCCTGTGGACGGAGGAGCCTGGTGGGCTGCAGTCCATGGGGTTGCTAGAATGGGACATGACTGAGCGACTTCACTTTCACTTTTCACTTTCATGCATTGGAGAAGGAAATGGCAACCCACTCCAGTGTTCTTGCCTGGAGAATCCCAGGGACGGGGAAGCCTGGTGGGCTGCCGTCTCTGGGGTCGCACAGAGTCAGACACAGCTGAAGCGACTTAGCAGCAGCAGCAGCAGCAGAACAAAGTAGTAAGTACTGGTGAGGAGGTGGAGAAATTCCATACAGTGCTGGTAGGAATGTAAAACCACACAGCTGTTGTAGAAAATGCTATGATGGTTCCTCCAAAAGGCAAGCATTACCACATGACCCAGCAGTTCCGCTCCAGGTATGCTGTACTCCAAAGACTTGAAGACAATTTCGGTTATTTGTTTGCCATTGTTCATTGCAACATTATTCATAATAGCCACAAGGTGGAAACAACTAAAATGTCCACGGATAGATGAATAGATAAGCATGTGGTGTATCTATGCGGTGGAATATTATTCGGCCTTAAAAAGGGGTGGATGTATGTTACAACATGAATGAACCGTAGCAACACTGTGTCGAGTGAAATCAGCTGCACACAAAAGGACAGATATTGGGTGATTCTGCTTAACACAAAATATCTAGAATGGGCAAATTCATAGGAATAGAAAGCAGATTAGAGTTTGTCAGGGGCTGAGGAGACGGGTCATGGAGAGTTCTTGCAGAGAGTTCATAGGTGCAGAGTTTCCGTTTGGGCTGATGAAAAAGTTTGAAAATAGGTAGTGGTGATGGTTGTGCAAAGTCATGAATGTATTTGGTGCTGCTGAGTTGTATGTACAATGAAAGATGGCTAAAATGGCAAGTTGTATGTTATATGTATTTTACCATAATTAAAAAAAAATGGGTTAAAAGCTACTGGATACTTTTTAGTAATTGAAAATAAAAGAATATGCTGTAGAGTGTCAAAGTCATGCAGTAATCCTGTGAGCAAATAGTGTAGTTGAAAAATGAGTGGTATACTTAAAAGATGAACTATTTTTAAAAGCATCAGTTATAGTACCTGTCACTGGAAGAAGTGATGATTAAACAGAAGTGGCTTGAGGCTGTTCATCATTCTCTCTTAATAGCAAAGTGAAAAAAATATAGACCTCTTGGACTTAGGCCTTCCATTCTATTTTTTATTTGGATTCTGCCAGCTTACCAAACGAAGGCTGTCAGTAAAGCTTTACTAGGAGCACGTATATGCAGGAGCTCTGCAAACCGCAAAACGTTATACACACCCTGACTCCCTTCTCATTTCTAGAAGAGCCACGTTTCATCTACTTTTTAGCCACTTCATTTTATTAATTTATAAAGGATTATATTGTGATTTCTTTTTTTCCCTTTTAGTATTTGGTGTCTTTGATCCAGGACAACCTGGGATGGATGTGGGTTTTCTACTTTTTCATTCTTATGGTATGTATGTGCCCCCTCTTTTTTTTTATAAACTAGTAGTTTTTTCCTTAAGATTTGCGTATTTGTTACTTATCTCTGGCTGTGCTGGGCCTTCTCTGCTGCGTGGGCTCTCTAGTTGAGGTGGGCAGGAGCTCCTTGTTGCGGTGTGTGGGCATCTCGTTGCAGTGGCTTCTTTTGTTGCAGAGCACACGCTCAGTAGGTCTGGTGCCCAGCCTTTTTGCTCCGCATCATGTGGAATCCCACATCAGGGATCAAACCTGTGTCCCCTGTACTGGCAGGTGAATTCTTAACCACTAGTCCAACAGGGAAGCTTTTCGCTAGTAGTTTTCAAGTTAAACGAGTTCAAAACATTTACTTAAATCACTTTTTTGTTTGTTTGTTTGTTGTTTTAACACTCAAAGTAGTCTTTTTTTTGTTGTTGAATAATTGGCTTAAAATAAATGGCATGTATTTGAGATATAAAATTCAGGAAGATTTAACATATGTCCATACACATCTGTGAAAACAGTATCCGGATCAGGGCAGGAGGTGTCCGTCACTCCCAAAAGTTTCCTCACAGCCCCTCTGTCATGCCTGTGCCCCACCTCTCTCCTCCATCCCACCTCTCTGCACCAGGCAACTGCTGGTCCACTTTTCTATTGCTGTAGACTACTTTGCATTTTCTTGAGTTTCATATACATGGAATTACACACTCCATATTTTTGTCAGCTTCTTCCAGTCAGCATAATTATTTTGCAATTCATCCATGTTGTCGCAGGTGTCAGTAGTTCATTTCTTCTTACAGTTAGGTTAAATCACTTCTTAAACCAGCAACATTGCTGACTGCTTTTAAAGATTCTTTTGTGAAAAGTAGCATCTTACTATTCTAAAAGACACATTCATTTTTCAAGGAAGGAAAGGGCTGTTAGGTTTGCCCTTGACCTGAGTCTAATGAGTATTGTCATTCATGATTCCAGAAAAAATGGTGAGAGACTTACATCCCCACCTGTTAATCAGGGTACTCTTCCAGGGTACTCTTTGTCACTAAGTATAATTTGGGAATTCTGAAGGAAATGTGTATGCCAAACCACGTAGGGTTAAAAAAGAAGCATTGCTATAATTAACACTGTGGCGTTTGAGTTCTAAAATGAACCTTGAGTCTCTTGAGAAAATATCTGTTGCACCTTAGATATTCTTGGCTGGAACTCTGTATTTTCTGGGAAGCAGCCAAAACAAAATAAAGCCTTGTGCTTTTAAAACATTGCTGTCTGTTGAAAAAGCACGTGATGTGTTCTCACCACGTTATTGAGACACAGTGCTCGAGACTGGTCCACTGGAGAGTCTGGTGACAGCTTCGTGCACCAGAGGGTGTATTTAGTATCCTTTCCCTCAGTTGAGAGCATCCTAATTGGAGGCAGCCTCCATTGCCCAAGTCCAGACATTGTCCTCCAGCCTGTCCAAGGGGCCCTGGAGACAGCTCAGCACCTGCAGTCCCCTGGAGCGAGCGGCCTTAAGGCTTACGTTCTTTGCCATCACAAAGGATGCTTCCGTCAGCTTCATTGCTTCTGGCTCCTAAAGGCTGGGCCCTGTAACTCTGTGTTCCTCTTCTGATATCCGCCCTAAGCAGAGGGAGCTACTTCCTGATGTACCTGCTGGTCTAATCATACCAGAAATTGTCATGGAAAATGGAATCTGTTCGAAGAAACGCTGTTTGAAATCTGAGCTCCAGTATCAATTCTCTGCTCTACTTATAGCAAATTATTTCATTTGGTTCTTTTTTTGAAGAGACTGTAATGTTACATTTTTTATTATAGTAACTGTAATTTTCAAAATCATTTTCTGTTTCAATAAAGATTAAGAATTATCTTTGTAGGAAGTCAAAAAGAATGTAGTCCAAATTCATTATTATGTTCAAACGATGAAGCACTAACAGAATTAAATTATCACTGTACATTTAATGCCCTTTTTCTCTTCACAGACAAGTTGCACAGTTCTGTTTATTTCACCATTAATAGTGAGGGAAACATGCTCTCTTATGCAAAGACGACAAACTCGAGTGTTGAATGAGTGACTGGTACCCACAAAAGAACATCAGGACTCTTATTCTCTTAATTCACCCTATTTTGGGTTTGTCTTAAGAACTCCAATATAACCTCAGATTGTCAGGCCTCTTTCAGCAGTGTGAGCCCCCGGAGATGCTGACCAGAGTGAAGGCTGGGTTGTTTTTTCTACACTACAGGAATTAATGATTTTTATTTATCGCTGCTGTTCCATGAATGTACTGAATGGCCTGTGAATCTGCCAGCAACTCTGTTGGCCTGTGGAGGTTCATCCCTTTAACCGTAAATGCTCTATTGAACTTGGACCCTTGTCCTCCATCCTGGAAAGCTGAGTGACCACGCGACAGTCGTGCCTGGTTTGTAGCGACGACACGCTCCACGAATAGAAAGGATCGCCGCATTTTGCTTTGGTCATGAGTTTACAGAGAGCAGCTCATCTCTGAAGCATCACATCCTGGTACAGCGCTCCAGCGGGGCCCAGTGTAAGCCTGTCTTGGACAGAGAATCCCTTAGTTAAACTCTTAAGTGGGAAAAGTCACACTACGTGCTGAGTGGCTCAGTTACTTTGTGTCTGCTCTGAAGTCGATCAGCTCCGGAAGCAGAAATATCTTCCAGTGATTGTCAGCTGTTCTCCTCCATCTTCGTTCAGAATTACCTTCAACTCCTGGAAGTCTTTTGGCTTCCTGTCAAGGACCATGAGGTACCTCAGTTGTGAACATTCCAGGATGTAATTTATAACCGAAGTACTCAACCCCAGGCTTGTTCTCTGGGAACTTTTTAGGATCCACTAGGAAGCCAGTCGGCTTAGCCCTATTTTCAGAGGCTCGGTCTCTGTCATAACCGGGTTCCTTGTGTTACCTCAGCAGAAGACTAGAATTAGAGAAAAAGGAAAGACCATTTGGCCTTCTATGCATTAAGTACGTGACATTGAATCACAGTGGATTACTAGGGCCTGAGATGTATCTAGGTATCTATTCTTTAGATGTTTGTAGAATATACATCTTCAAGGCTGTGAATTCTATACTAATTATCAATATTTTAAGGTCATCCTGTATATATATTTTAAATTATGAAAGTGAGCAGGTGAAACGTGCAATTTTGAGGGCTGCCTAATTTACATGGAGTTAGGGGAAAATTTTCAACCTCTTGCTTTGTACTCTCAAATGTGTGTTTATGAACTTGTTAATGTTATTTAATCAAGCAGACTTCCAATCAGTTAACTGCTCATTACTGACAGAAAGGGAAACTTTTGAAACACAGAAAGGGAAAATAAACTGACTTTTATAATAAATATCTGTCTGGTTATTTTCTTTATACTCCGACCTCCGCGTTATGACTCACGCCTGGAGAGTCCCTGCTCCTGAGTGTCCCCGGCTGACCAGCCACTGACCCCGCCGGGCTGCCGGATTGCACAGGCCTGTGTCTGCTGCCTTCTGAGAAAGCCTCCCCTCCTCCTTTGTGCAGGACTGTGCCGAGTTTGGATGAGTGGCCTAGTTGTAGTTTAAGAATCATCTGTGGATGAAGCCCATTTTGGTTATTTAGCCTCTTGGTGACCTTTGGCTGAGAGAATTTCCTTTCCCCTGCCATGTAATCAGTGTGGTCACACCTTCGTATCCTGACACCAACCATTATTTTCTTGCCCCAGTTTAAACTTAGCTGGACGAGTATTCCTCTGACCTTTCTGTAGCCCCCAAGCTGTACCTGCAATGAAATTATAAATAAAATAACGCCTTAGCATTGAATGAATTATATCTTGCACTACGGGTGGATTGCCTGTTGTTCTGGTACTGGCAGTCTACGTGCAGATTAGCTTTAAAGAACCCATAAGAATCGACCTCACGTTCTTATGGTTTTCCCTTGAAGAAAAGGCTGTCATGAAGGCTAGTTTGGAAAAGCATTCTCTGAGGCCTCGATCTCTGATAGAGTGCTCTGGCCTGCCTTTTCTGGTCACGTGGTGTTTTCTTTTCTCCTGTGCGTACTAAGTCGCTTCAGTTGTGTCCAACTTTTTTGTGACCCCATGGACTGTAGCCCACCAGGTTCCTCTATCCATGAGATTCTCCAAGCAAGAATACCAGAGTGGGTTGCCATTCCTCCTCCAGGAGATCTTCCCGACCCAAGGATCGAACACACGTCTCTTACATCACCTGCATTGGCAGGCAGGTTTTTTTGCCACTAGGGCCACCTGGAAAGCCCTTTCTCCTTCCTTGTCGTTTCAAAGGGAGAAGGCCCCTCTCCACTCTGGCTTATTCTAATCTTTGCCGCTTCCTGGAGAATGGTCCCCACAGTCAACACTCACACACAAGTGTCCTGAGGGCCCGCCCCTTTGTGTGTTGTGATGTTCAGCGAGACAGAGGGTACAAGTTGTTCTTGTCCACTCCTTCCTTCTCCTTTTCAACCTTCGACGTCCTCCCATCTCCCACATAGGTAGCTGACACAGCCCTTTCTTATCCTGACTAGTTCTTCTGACTTATGTCCTATTTTCCTTTTCAAGACCAAGTCCTTTGAGTTAACAGATGGTATCTGCTGCCTTCCTGGCTGTTGTACTTCCTCCTCAGCTAAGGAACTAACTGTATTTCCATTCATCCAAGACAGTCCTGGTTTGTCTCATGCTCTGACATAATTATCATGTCATAATTACAGCACCTCTCTCTGCTCTCCCAAGTATTCTAATTTGGATATCTTACCCTTAACCTCTGACCTTTTTTTCTGTATCACTACAGAAACAGTGCAATGGAATGTCATAGAACTTAGCGATCTTTTTTTTCTCATTCCTTTCTTAATCCTCCTCTTAAACTTGATGCTGGTAACCCCTTCATCTTCTCCAGGACTTTTTTTCCTTTGGCTTTTATGGCATTTCAGTGTATTGAATCTCCTTACCTCCTGTTTTTTTTTTTTTACTGGGTTCTCTTCTCTGCTCATCCTCTGCTAGTTTCTATAAGAGGGGTCACCAGCTTTCCCAGAGAGCTGTTCTTAGAACCTAGCAATAGCTCTGTTAAGTCCTAAAGAGAGGTACTGCACCTGTTTACATAATACTATCTGGTGTTTAGTTAAGAGCAAGTCTCAAGGGAAGTGAGCTCAACTTATGTAGCCTCAGGCCCCATCCTGTCCCCACCCAGACCACACTGCCAATTGCCTTCATGAATGGTTTTCAAATTTTCCTAAGTCAGAAGCCATTTTGAGAATCCAAAACCCATGTACCCCCTCCCCAGATCAAAATGCACTTATAAACAAACATTCAAGATTTGTTACAAGGGGGCTTCCCTGGTGGCTCCTGCCAGTGCAGGAGACTCAAGTTCGATCCCTCATCCAGGAAGATCCCACGTGCTGTGGAGTGACTAAGCCCATGCACCACAACTATTGAGCCTGTGCTCTAGAGCTGCGACTACAGAGCCCCGTGAGCCCTGGAGCCTGTGCTTTACAACTGGAGAAAAGCCCTCGCAGTGACAAAGACCCAGCACAGCCAAAAATGATAAAATTATTAAAGAGGAGAAAATAAGATTTATTACAGGGTGTTCGTGGACCAAAACTTGAAGCCAATCCTTGGGCCACAAAGTTAGAAACCTTGGTTGAGAGAATCGGATGTACCTGTTTGCCTAGGTTTCCCACAGCCTAGCTTCTGTCTATTTCTTCACTGACTCTCCCACTGTCCCTCTACACGAACTTGCTACAGAATCAGACTGGTCGTCTTAACTGTTGTTTAGTTGCTAAGTTGTATCTGGCTCTTTTGCGACCCCACGGACTGGAGCCTGCCAGGCTCCTCTGTCCATTGGATTTCCCAGGCAAGAATACTGGAGTGGGTTGCCATTTCCTTCTCCAGGGGATCTTCCCAACCCAGGGATGGAAACCATTCTTTACTGCTCAGCTAACCAGGGAAGCCCAGTCATCTATTACTTGGCTACAAATGGCAGTATTTATGTCTTTTTTTTTTTTTTGTAAGGATGTACCAGTTTTTTGGTTTTGTTTTTAGATGAAAAAAAGCTTAACTGTGATAGACTACATGTAACATAAAATGTATGCTCTTAACCATTTTAAGTGTACAGGTCAGTAGTTAACTACTGATACTCTCACACTGTAGTGCTTACCGTCTTGTGTTGACTCACACTTTCTGTCCGTTTTACCTCTTTTTAACTCTCTGCTTTCTGAGTCTTACTTTTCCTTCAAGTCTTGGCCAAGCATCATGTGGTCCAAGAACAGCTCCCCAGCCAGCCTTACGAGCATCCACTGTCTCGCCTTTTTTTGGTAGTGAGCGTAAGATTACTTATTTGGTGCTTAGCTGCTTACCTATTTTTATATCTGACTCTCCAAGGAGATTATTGGTTGTTTTCTCCAGTGCCTAGTTCCTCGCATGGTTGGTGCTGAGTAAATGTTGATCATGTTGGAAAAGGTGGAAGGAAAAAGAGAGTGGAAAGGGAGTCTTGTGGGTGTGTCTTCCTGACCCCGAACCTTGCCCTTCCTCTTGCTTTGACTAGGACACTGCTTCCTGCAGTGAATGGCCAGGTTACTTAAATTGAAGTATAGTTGATTTACAGTGTTGTACTAGTTTCAGATGTACAGCAAAATGATTCAGTTTATATGTGTGTATATATATATATATATATATATTTGTGTGTGTGTATCCTTTTTCAGATTTTTTTCCTTTATAGGTTGTTATAAAATATTGAGTAGACTTCCCTGTGCTATCCAGAGTATCTGTTTTATATATAGTTCTGTGTATGTGTTAATCTCCATGGAGCTTTTCCTGTTTACCCCTTCTAATGCTCTTTGCTTCCTTTGAACTTCTTGAGCCATTACAGGTAGACTATGAAGTCTGCCCGGGCTGAGTAGTTTTACTGGCTTATTTTATTCTCTGGTTGTTTCTGATTAAGTTGTCATTTCCTCAGTTACATTGTGAACATGAAGGAATCAAGTCCATGTCCAAGGTTGCAGCAGCCATTTAATCAAGACAGCTGGTGTACCTTCCCACGTGGCCTCTGTACAGGTTCAGGCTCATCTTCCTTGTGTGTGTGTGTGTGTGTGTGTGTGTGTGTGCGCGCGCGCGCACGTGGGCGCGCTTAGTCACTCAGTCATGTCTGCCTCTGTGACCCTGTGGACTGTAGCCTGCCAGACTCCTTTGTCCCTGGGATTCTCTAGGCAAGAATACTGGAGTGGGTAGCTGTTCCCTTCTCCAGGGGATCTTCCCAACACAGGGATCGAAACCTGGTCTGCACTGCAGGCAGATTCTTTACTGTCTGAGCCACCAGGGAAGCCCCATCTTCCTTTTCCTTTTCTATAAATGTCCCGATCATTTCCCATGACCAAGTTTTTTTCAGCATATATCCAGAATAAATCAGATTCTGTATGAAATTTATATGTGTGAACACAGATAATACAAATTAATTAAATTGTTATATATGTGTTATAGATAATTCTAGGTGACTGTATATGTATATATATATAAAACTATGTGTTACTTTTAACTGCACACACACATATAACTATATACAAATGTATGTGTACATCAATATATATGTATATATATATAAAACTATGTGTTACTTTTAACTGCACACACACACATAACTATATACAAATGTATGTGTACGTCAAGACTAATATTTGAAAGGGCATTCTGTGCTTAAGCCCCAGGGGTGTGGTCTTCCCGCCATCACCAGAACAATGCTTCATGTGTGTGCACCTCCTTTATTTGTTTATTTTAAACTTCTCATCTCCCTGGCCTCATTTTCTTCCTCCCTCCTTCCCTCCTTGCTTTCCTTCCTTCACACGACTTTTACAGGTGCCCTCCTGTCCATCTCTGTGTCTTACCTGCTGTGACGTAGGAGGGCCCGTGATGGGTCTGGTCCTTAGGTTGGAGAGCTACGGCTCTGAGAAGCTCATAGGTTTGCCCGGGGACACACATCTAGTATCTGACAGCAGGACTGACTCAGAACCCAGGTCTTCTGACATGAGTGTTGGTTTCTGTGATGCCACACATCCTCTTCTCATTTGACTTGAATCTTGTCCTAGGCTTCCTTCCAAGGTATATGCTGTGCAAAAGCTCACAGCGTATACCTTCCAAGGTATATGCTGTGCAAAAGCCAGCCCTACAGGTGAAAGGCCGGCCAGATGCTGCGAAGCTTTGTCTTAAGACTGCTTTCTGCCTCGCTCCTGCTGCTGGGCTGAGTGCCCCTCGGCGCTCCAGGTTTGCCTTTTTAAAAAGCATCTCTTCCCTCTTTCCTGGTCCTTCCGCCTGAGGCTCGGGACTATCTCCTACCCAACAGACTCTGGTCTTCCCTCCTCTCGGCCCTGGAGTTGGTGGAGGTGATGCTGTCACGAGCCCACCTGCGCCAGCTCTACCCCTTACTCTTGACCACGGTCACTACTCTTACCCTTCTTGTTCTTTATTCATGACCAAGTTGCATAGCTTGTGGGATCTTAGTTCCCCAACCAGGGATTAAACTGGGTCCTGGCGATGAAAACTCTTGAGGCCTAACCATTGGCCCACCAGGGAGTTCCCTTACTCATCTTTCTTTTTTTAGGATTATCTATTTGTGGCTGTGCTGGGTCTTTGTTACTGTGTGGGATTTTCTCTGGGCGCAGCAGCGGGGTCTACTCTTTAGCTGTAGTACATGGGCTTCTCATTGCGGTGGCTCCTCTCGTTGCAGAGCATGGGCTCTGAAGCACAGGCTCAGTAGTTGTGCTGCATGGGCTTAGTTGCTCTGCACCACGTGGGATCTTCCTGGACCAGGGATCTAGCCTGCGTCTCCTGCACTGGCAGGCCAATTCTTTACCACTGACCCACCAGGGAAGCACCCCCGCCCCCCACCCCACCCTTCTTTCTAATGAATGTTTAACTCAGTTTGAATTACGGTCTTGCATCTAAAGTGGCATGAGTCAGCTTTTTCTCATCTGCCACTGCCCTCCGATTAAAGAAATAGCTTATTTTTCCTTTTTGTCCTTTCAGAAATTAGATAACAAGTAACAAAATCATTTGCAACCATTTTAAATCCCCTTGAATCCCAAGGAAGTTGTCATAACTTCATCATCAGTGAAATACTCGTAAAAATGCCATCCCTTTGGATGAAAATGTTCTTGTGGATTGTAATAGGATAACTGGGTTTAGGTAAAGCCTTTTATCTGAGCACTTCTAAGGCCTTCAGCTTGTTTAATAGTTATCACCACACCCCGAAGAGTGACATCAGGATGTGATTGTACGTGTGTATGTGCACATTTGCTTATTTACTTAGCATTTTGTTTGTTTTCCGAGGCTCACCATAGAGAGTTTCAGGAACCTAACTATTGCTGTGGATTTCATTAAAAAAATAATACCTAAGGAGTAGCATACATAACTTGCCTTTGTTGCACGGGATGAAGATGTTAATGAGGTTACAAAAGGCAGAGAGACTGCTCTGGAGCCAGGAGGGTGGGGCTGGGGGAGGAAGGAGCAGTGACTGAAGTAGGGGCTGCAGGCAGACTCCCCAAATGCCCTCAGGTGTGAGAGAGGTTTCGTCCTCGTTTGCATTACTAGGTCGGTTCTCCTAAAGATGATGATTCTGTGAACAAGGTCTTGGAGAGAAGACAATTTATTAGAACTTTGAAAATTCAAGCCTGTGCCTTGTCTGAGGGAAAGCCAAAGCTCCCGCTCTTGGTCTCTGCAGTCACTTTCAGGCTGTTGAAACAGCGTCTGGATGAAGGGGTGGGTTACTTAAGAGAAGAGCCTTTTAGAGAAAAGCCTAGCAAGATTTTTTTTTTTAGCCGTCTTGGTTCCCTGACCAGGGATCGAACCCATCCGCCTGCAGTGGAAGCGCAGAGTCTTAACCACTGGACCACCAGGAAAGCCCCAAAAAACATTAGCAGAGTGGCCCCAGAGATGACCAGTGCCGGCCCCCTTCCCACATGTGTCTGCTGCTTGGCTTTGGCACAGCACCTCACTTCATGCTGCAGGATCTAACTAATGAGGCGATTAATGAAAATCAGCATTTGTATTTTCCTCTTTCTACCCCCCAACCCCCCAAAGAAACTGTTCTTTGCTCTGGGGCTCCTTTCCTCGTTTCAGTTGCTCACACCTCTGGCCTCAGCAGGGGGAGACAAAGTTCCAAAGACCCTGCCCACTGCACTTGTCAGAGTGGCACGGGGGCTTCATTTCATTATTACTTTACATCCATTGACTTTGAAACCCTCCTGGCTAGTCATTCCCTCAGAAGTTCTCAGTCCACCCACCCGCCCCCATCCCCGCCCCACCAGCCTCTTATCACCACTGGCGACACAGCCTGCCTGTTCCATTGAAAGATCAGGACTGTCTAGAAGTTCTCTGCTTGGGCAGGTCTCTCTTCTGCACAGGAACGGAGGCCTTGACGTCACTCTAAATTCCACTCCTTTTGATTACCTGCTCTCCATCTTCCGCCACCCCCTAGTTTGTCAGTTCTCTGGGCCTCCGGTGAGATTCTCACCCTTGCTTTCCACATCAGTTCTCTGAGTGGATGCTCTACCCATGCGCCCCCCAGCCAGGCCCTCCCACATGAGGCTATTCGTTGTGGGAGTGCTCTCGTTAGAAAATGAGTTCTACTGAGCGAAAATCTTAACAGTTTCTTCCAGTGGTCCTAAATCTCCCTTCCAAAACAACAGTGAAATTAAATTCAAGCCATGAAGTTAAAAGACACTTCCTCTTTGGAAGAAAAGCTATGACCAACCTAGACATATTAAAAAGCAGAGATATTACTTTGCTGACAAGGGTCCGTCTAGTCAAAACTATGGTTTTTCCAGTAGTCATATATGGATGTGAGAGTTGGACTATAAAGAAAGCTGAATGCTGAAGAATTGATGCTTTTGAACTGTGGTGTTGGAGAAGACTCTTGAGAGAGTCCCTTGGACTGCAAGGAGATCCAACCAGTCCATCCTAAAGGAAATCAGTCCTAAATATTCACTGGAAGGACTGATGCTGAAGCTGAAACTCCAATACTTTGGCCACCTCATGTGAAGAGCTGACTCATTGGAAAAGACCCTGATGCTGGGAAAGATTGAAGGCAGGAGGAGAAGGGGACGACAGAGGATGAGATGGTTGGATGACATCACCGACTTGATGGACATGAGTTTGAGCAAGCTCTGGGAGTTGGTGATGGACAGGGAAGCCTGGCGCGCTACAGTCCATGGGGTCGCAAGAGTCGGACACGACTGAGTGACTGAACTGAAAGCAAGACAGGTCTATATTTTCCCTTGATATATTGAAGACAACTTCCACCTTTCCCTTTCAGCCTTTTATGCTTCTAATCTTAAATCTTTTTTGAAGCTATTCTCCCTGCCGTTGCTTCCTGATCAAAGCTGACCATCTTCATTCTCTACTTTTGATGTTGTAACTACCTTCTTATTCTTTGAATTCGGTTTCTCTCCATTTTGATTTCCCCCTTTTCTTCCTAATCCTCAATCCTAAGAGAACTCTCCAGACAAAATTGTTTCATCTTCTGTGTTCCAGACACTTGTTCATACTCTATTTTTAGTTTTGTCATCACCTGTCTGCAAAACTCTAGCAAGTCAGGTGTACCTTCTCACCATTTTGAAAAATCCTCTCCTACAGTGCAAGGTACACGGGAGGCAGGACTTAAATGTTTAATTTTCTCTGTGCCTGTTCCGGTACTTCTTTTACACGGTTCACTTTTTCATATTTTCCTAAAACCTCCCGACGACTACCAGATTTTTCTCACTAGCCCCTGTTTATTACTCATTTTCCAATCTTAAACTGCCTGGTGATCACCCCGACGTCCTGCCAGCAGCCCAAAGTAAGAGAGTTCATTTTCTCACCCCAGTCCTGGCAAAGCTACTTCCCACATACTCTCCTACTGGTCTTGCTTAATAAGTCGCTTGAAACATTTCTGGGTAAGCTTAGGTGTCAAGGCACATTTTGATCCTTATTCATTAATGGGCTCTCTCATTAAGTGACTGAGAATTTCCACTGAGCCCTAATTCTCACATTTCCTGAGTTGACTTGAACTAGCAGTGGCAACACCATCAGCCCCAGGCTCACAGCTTAAGGATACTTGCTGCTGCATCTTTTCCTCGCTCCTCGTCCACGGTCTCCAGGTGTTACTGATTCTTTCCCCCTTGCTTTTCTTTTTTTAACATTTTTATTGGGATGTGTAGTTGATTTACAATGTTGTTTGTGTTTCTGCTGTACAGCAAAGGGAATCGGTTATATAACTGGCTTGCTTTTCGAACTCATCTTGTTGATTTCTAAGTCAATTTCCTCTACCTGAATTATTCTCAAGGGCCTTATTTCTAGTGTCCCCCCTTCTAGTCTTCCCTTTCCCAGTCTGCCCCATGCACAACTCTTAGAATAATCCTTCTAAACAGTATTTTTGTGTTGTTTTTCTCCTGTTCAGCTATCCAAAGGGGACTCTCTTTGTTTCCTGGGTTAATGTTGATATCTTACATGATCCTCATCTCTAACTAGAAAATCTGAGACATCAGAGATTTGAGGGTAAGTAGCAGTGATACCTCTCTTCTGCTGATTTTTTTTCCTCACCACACCATGTGGCTTGTGGGATCTAGTTCCCTGAGCAGGGTCAAACCTGCACCCACTGCATTGAAAGGGCAGAGTCTTAACCATTGGGCCACTAAGGAAGTCCATATATATTAAAAAAATAACAACTTTATTGAGATATAATTTGCATATATCTAACTCACCCTTCAAAATATATAGTCGTTTAGAAACTACACTTCTATAAAAATTAATTAAAAAATTGAACAGTGGTTTTAGGGATAGTCACAAGTCTATCTAATTTTAGAACATTTTCATCAATCCCCAAAGAAACCTCATACTTCTTAGCAGTCATTCTAAGTTCTGTTCTCTGCTTTCCCCAGTTCATGACAACTTATGATTTACGTTCTGTCTCTGTGGTGGATGCTCAGTCGCTAAGTTGTGTCCTACTCTTTGCGACCCCATGGACTGGAACACGCCAGGCTCCTCTGTCCGTTGGTTTTTCCACGCAAGAATACTGGAGTGAGTTGCCATTTCCTTCTCCAGGCGAGCTTCCCAACCCAGAGATGGAACCTGTGTCTTCTGCACTGCAGGCGGATACTTTACCACTGAGCCACTGGGAAGCCTCTGTACCTGCTGCTGTTGCTCAATTGCTCAGTCATGTCTGACTCTTTGCGACCCCATGGACAACAGCACCCTAGGCTTCCCTGTCCTTCACCATCTCCTGGAGTTTGCTCAGACTCATGTCCACTGAGTCAGAGATACCATCTGTACCCGTGGATCTGCCTACTGTAGACATTTCATATAAATGGAATACATGGTCTTTTGTGATTAGCTCCTTTCACTTAAGCATAATGTTTCTGAGGCTGCATTTTCTTAGATCCTGGATTTGTCTATTTGGTGTCCATTCATCAGAAGACCAACTATCTTAATTGTATTTTATTTTCTGTATGATGCTCTGGCATTTGTGGCCTCGGGGCAGAGACAGCCCCCCTCCCAGGACTAGCCAGCTCTTAGCCTTGGCACAGGGCTTGCCCTGCAGTCCACTTTTCATATGCAAATAGTCTGGTCCTGAGCCCGCACACCAAACCAGCCACACCCTTTATCAGACTCTTACACACCAAGCCAGTCTCTCCCCCTCCCTAGTCAACTGAAAGCCAGGTGCCAAACAGCTAGGAGACAGCCATTCCCAAAGCCTGCCAGAATTATAGAGACTAGACAGTCCTAACCTGCTTATCCTGTCGTGTCTTGCCTTGCCTCCAGGAAACACAGTAAAGGCTCTGGCTGAGGTGTTCCCCAGCCCCTTCCGTCTCCTGGTCTAGCTCCTTCCTTGTGTGCTTCCTTCCTTGTGTGGCCTTCCTTGGGTGGCCCTGTGGGTGCGGTGTGCCCGTCTTTCAGGAACAGTGAGTAACAGAAATCTTTCAATGGCTTTGACCTCTTCTTGTCATGACTCAATCACCTCCCTAAATTAAAACCCCACAGGACTTGAATGAAAATGTAGTTTGTTTTCAGGCTACAGAGTTTGGTGTAGTTTGTTTTCAGGCTACAGAGTTCGGTGTATCAATTTGATCTTATTTTTGAGACTGAAAGCTTCTATACTCTTAGATCGGAGAAGGCAATGGCACCCCACTCCAGTATTCTTGCCTGGAAAATCCCATGGACTGAGGAGCCTGGTAGGCCGCAGTCCATGGGGTCGCTAAAGTCGCTAAGAGTCGGACACGACTGAGCGACTTCACTTTCACTTTTCACTTTCATGCATTGGAGAAGGAAATGGCAACCCTCTCCAGTGTTCTTGCCTGGAGAATCCGAGGGACGGGGGAGCCTCGTGGGCTGCCGTCTATGGGGTCACACAGAGTCGGACACAACTGAAGCGACTTAGCAGCATACTCTTAGATACCTTTTGTCTACTTACTAGTGAACTGAGAAAAGTGATTATTATCAGTATATATTTCTTCTCATATCTTTTATAATTTTTCATTTATAAATGTTCATACCATATTAACGAAAGTACATTTGTATATATTTTTTTTCATTATATAATTGGACTATAAATTGCACCCTTGAGTATTGCTAAGGGTTTTGTTTTGGTTCAATGCTTTTTGTCTCTGAATTGAACCATGTCTGATATTCTCTTTGTTTGGATTTGCCTAATGTAACTGTCCTAAAGTAATATAATTTCTGTTTTCAACCTTTCTGAATCACTTTGAGAAGTGAGTGTTGCCCATGCTTTGGAACCGTGGTGCTGGAGAAGACTCTTGAGAGTCCCTTGGACTGCAAGGAGATAAACTAGCCAATCCTCAAGGAAATCAACCCTGAGTATTCATTGGAAGGACTGGTGCTGAAGCTGAAGCTCCAATACTTTGGCCACCTGATGTGAAGAACTGGTGCATTGGAAAAGACCCTGATGCTGGGAAAGACTGAGGGCAAGAGGAGAAGGAGGCAATAGAGAATGAGATGGTTGGATGGCATCACCAACTCAGTGGAGAAGAGTTTGAGCAAATTCAGGGAAATAGTGATGGACAGGGAAACCTGGTGTGCTGCAGTTCGTGGAGCTGCAGAGTTGGACACGACTTAGCAACTGAATGACAGCAACAGCATACGGTAAATATTACTCAGCCTAAAAAGGAATGAGTTTGCATCAGTTCTAGTGAGGTGGATACCCAGAGCCTGTTATACAGAGTGAACTAAATCAGAAAGAGGAAAACAAACATCATATGTTAACGTATATATATATATATGGAATCTAGAAAAATGGTGCTGATAAGTCTATTTGTAGAGCAGCAACAGAAACGCAGACATGGAGAACAGACTTGTGGCCATGGTGCTCAGGGGAAGGAGGGAATGGGATGAACTGAGAGGGCAGCATTGAAAACATACACTACCATATGTAAAGATAGCCAGTGGGAATTTGCTGTATGAAGTGGAAAGCTCAGCCCGCTGCTCTGTGACAACCTAGAGGAGTGGGATAGGGTGGAAGGTGGGAGGGAGGTTCGAGAGGAAGGGGATGTATGCGTGCCGATGGCTGATTCATGTTGATGTCTGGCAGAAACCAACAACATTGTAAAGCAATTATCCTCCAATTAAAAATAAATTTTAAAAATGGTGATTTAATCTAATCCTCTCGAATGTTTGGCTTATTTATATTTACTGACATAATTTGTGCTTTTATTCTGCAGCTACATTATTTATATTTGAAAATATGTGCTACCAAAGCAAGCACTGTTTTTTGTCTTTTTTTTACAATTATGGTTGTGGCATACGGTCTTAATTGCCCCATGGCATGTGACTCTTCCTGGACCAGGGATTGACCTGTGTCCCCTGCATTGACAGGCAGATTCCTAACCACTGGGAAGTCCAGCAAACACTATTATACATTAACATCTGTTTTTTCTTTCACCTAATCTAAATAAACAAATATCCCACAGGTACACCTGAGACAAAGGCTCATTTCTGTTGTGGTATGTATAATATCAGTACTTCGTTTCTTTTTATGACTGAATTATATGCATTTACCACGTGTTTATTCACTCATCAGTTAACGGACATTTGGGTTAGTCTCACTTTTTGGCTACTGTGAGTAATGCTGATAGGGGCATTTGTGTACAAGTTTTTGTGTAGCTATATGTTTACAGGTCCCTTGAATATATACCTGGGTGTGGGATTGTTGGCTCATATCCTAACTATATTTAACATAAAGAATTACCGAACTGTTTTCTAAAGTGGCTGTACCATTTTACAGCCCCACCAGCGATCTGTGAAGATCCCAGTTTCTCCATCTTCTCACCGTCACCTGTGATTGTCTGTCTTTGTAACTTTTAGTCATGGACTGCAAGGGAGCTGAAAAATCGAGAAATTAATCCCAGTGCTGTGCACTTACAGAGCTGTAGGTATCAATCTGATTTTTCCTCGTATTAATAGAATTTAGAACTTAAAATTACATACTTCTTGGGCACTTTTAATCAAAATAAACAGCCAGGTAATTCACCTGGGAAATTCCACAAGGTGTGTCCTCTCCTCCCCGGCCCCTCCCTGGGATGGATTCTCAGCAAGGTTGCTTTCGCTGGGCTTGGACGGAGCTGGCTCTTGGTCCTTTTCTCCTATGGGTGATTTCCAGGAATTGAGAAGGGGACACAGGAAGAATAGAAAGTGTTAGATAGTTTCTGTCTTGGGCTATATTAAAAAAAATGAAGATACTTAGTTCCTAAAGCGCTCATCTCCTGGCAGCCAGACAGGGAAGGAGAGAACAAGAGCATCCGTGTCCTTGGCGGCGCTCAGAATAGCAGCCAGGCTCTCAGTGATTCATCACGCGCGGCCCTGCCCACCCGTGATCCGAGCGGCTGAGTGCTGCGTGAGTCAGGCCTCCCGCAGCTTCCTCCCTGGGCTTTCTGGGTCAGGTGCAGAGGGGAGGCCCGTGACCCAAGAGGCGGAGCCAGCCAGGAGAGGGTGCCTTTTCTGTCTGTTCCTTCCTGAAGGGGTTTCTGCTCCAGGCTGCACCAAGCCCTGGGCTTCCCAGGTGGCGCTAGTGGTAAAGAACCTGCCTGCCAAGGCTGGAGACGTAAGAGGCATGGGTTCGATCCCTGGGTCAGGAAGATCCCCTGGAGAAAGGCATGGCAGCCCACTCTAGTATTCTTGCCTGGAGAATCCCATGGACAGAGGAGGTTGAACGGGCTACAGTCCATGGAGTTGCAGAGTCAAACACAAATGAAGTGACTTAGTGTGCATGCACTGCACCAAGCTCTAGGGAAATTTGGAGGAGAAGAAGAATCCTGCTATTTGGAAGGAAGAGTACATTTATGGGCCTTTCCAAAATCGAGGCCACTTCGCCCCACTGAGCTGGACAGTGCTGCCATGTGGATCCCTACAAGAGCCCTCATCCGTGATGTCCTGCCCTCTCCCACCGGATGGGCGTTCTGCTCTCTTGCTTTCCGTATCCTTGTGTCTTCGTTCTTTTCTCTCTCCCCTTGCTCAGCAAGGATTATACGTTTTTATGAAATTACAGCTATCGGATTTTTTCATTCTCAGGCCACATCTCTTGGCTGGTGCTCCCTATCCTAGTCCTAGCAGAGAGAATAGCCCAGGGTTCTCAACACCAACCTGCCCTGTCAGATCCGGGCTCCCCTTTGACCCACAGTAGCATCACTGGTTGAAAAACCATCCTGATACCCACCATAAGATGCTTAAAAACGTGCTGAGTCTTATCACTGGACCACCAGGTGTCCTAAATGGAAAGGAAACACAAAAGGGAGGGAGTATATGTATATTTGGGCTTCCCTGGTGGCTCAGTGGTAAAGAATCTGCCTGCCAATCCAGGAGACACAGGTTTGATCCCTGGGTTGGGAAGATCCCCTGGAGGAGAAAATGGCAACCCACTCCAGTATTCTTGTCTGGAGAATTCCATGGGCAGAGGACCCTGGTGTGTGTGTGTGTGTGTGTGTGTGTGTATATATATATATATATATATATGTATATATGGCTGATTCATTTTGCTGCACAATAGAAACTAACACAACATTGTAAAGCAACTATACTTCAATAAAAATAATTTAAAAATTAAAAAAAAAAACACAGCATCCTTCTTCATCTGGTCGACCTGAGACAGGCCCCGAGTCTCAGAACCTCCTTCAGCTGAACTCCGATTCTCTCCCCAGTGCATGGCTTTTGCTGTGCGTCCCACTTCACTTTTGTAGCAAGTCATTTTCCTCCTTGCCACTTTTCCAGTGCTCATTTTCTTGGATCCACTCAAGTTAAAACAAGTGTTCCTGTTTCTCCTTCACGGTGGGGGTGCATCGCTTCCATCTCTGCATGTGTCTGTCATCAGACACATTCCAAGACACCTTTTAGAAATCTAGGCACAGCTAGGCTTGGTGGCTTGCCTAAGATGACATAGCACTGTCTGGCAAGAATGATAACTTACTCTTTTTAAAAAAATTTTTATTTTTTTAATTGAAGGATAATTGCTTTACAGAGTTGTGTTGGTTTCTGCCAGACATCAACAGGAATCAGTCATGGGTATACATATGTCCATTCTCTCTTGACCCTCCCTCCCATCTCCCTTCCCATCCCACCCCACTAGGTTGTTACAGAGCCCCAGTTTGAGCTCCCTGAGTCATACAACAAATTCTTTTAAAGGTTTTCCGTGTTCCATTCCTTGTGGCTGCTCGGCACACACGCTCTGAAGAGAACATGGCTTTAGTAACAAAACATCCACGAGCTTTTATTTCCCAAAAGAGCTGGACGAGATGAAGCACTGGGGAAGAGGAGATTATACCTTCTGTGAGCATAGGAAACAGGAGGAGGCTGGGTGTGAATTACACATCACTTTTGTGGGGTCAACACTTGGAATGAATATGATCAGGTCTCTGGATCACAGCTAATTCTAAGCCCCAGCCAATGACCCATTTATTTCAAACACGTTACACAATATTTTAAAGCACAAGAGATAGTTATCTAAAATTCATTTCAATGAGGTAACATGGGGCACTTAAATGTGAAGTGGTTTGAAGTAGCTTTCGTTTTTATCATCAGAGCAATGCCATGAAATGGGTAGAACAGAGATTTAGGCCCATCGTAAAGTGAGGACGCTGAAGCACCATGAATGAATGAATAAATGAATGAGGTCATTCTGCATTTGTTCCAAAGGGCACAGGCTGGGTTAGCACAGCTGGGACTAGACCCCTGCTGTATGTTTGATTTCTATCACACTGCTTTCTTTTCAGGAAGCCTCTTTCACATAGAGATGAGACAAACCACCCTCCTCCCCTTGCAGCCATCAGCTTCTAGCTATTATCCATCCAAGCAGCCACCTCCTGTCCCTACTCGCCCCTTCCTTTGCATACCATGGCCACTAGTCAGGCCCAGCCCTTTCTTATCTCTCACCAGACTGTTTAGGGGCCCCACTCTCCTCTTTTCAATGTATCTTATACATGGATGCCTGGCTAATCAGTCTCAGGGACAGCTTTGAGAACTTCATTCTGCTGCTCAGAATTAAATGGAAAATTCTTGATTTGGTATTCATGGCATCCTGGTGTGGGTCCCCCTCTGCCTCTCCAGCTCCCTCTCTACTTGGAGTCTTCTCCAGCCAAACTGGAGTCGATACTAAAATATGCCATCTGCTGTTCTTCCTCTAAACCTTGACTCCAGCTGCTACTTTTGGAGCAGCCCCACCTGTTTACCCATCTTGCAAAGCTCAGCTGCAGTCCAATCACCTTCATGAATCCTTTAGAGATCCCACGACCAGGTGTGATCTCGCCTGTGAATTTCCTGAAGCACATTTTTAGAACTTCCTGAGAGCATTGCTGTATTACTACAATTAGGTCTAGTTCTAGCCTTTAATCTCCTTAAGGATGAGGAATTGTTTTTCAGTTGCTCAGTTGTGTCCAACTCTTTGCGACCCCATGGACTGCAGCATGCCAGGCTCCCCTGCCCTTATCTCCCTGAGTTTACTCAAACTGATGCCATCCAACCATCTCATCCTCTGTCACCCCTTCTCCTGCCCTCAGTCTTTCATTGAGGTCTTTTCCAATGATTCTGCTCTTTGCATCGGGTGGCCAAAATATTGGAGCTTCAGCATCAGTCCTTCCAATGAATACTCAGGGTTGATATCTTTTAGGATTCACTGGTTTGATCTCCTTGCAGTCCAAGGGATTCTCAAGAGTCTTCTCTAACACCACAGTCTGAAAGCATCTGTTCTTCAACGCTTAGCCTTCTTTATGGTCTTACTCTCATATCCGTGCACGACTACTGGAAAAACCATAGCTTTGACTATACAGACATACGTATCTTTAATTTTGTCCATCTCCTCTGCCCCTACTCCAGCATCAGTGAGATGGTTGCCTTACTGCTGAGTCCTTGCTTGGTGCACATGAAGTGTCCAGTGTTAATCATTCTGAGCCTGAGATCCCAAACTGGTGCCCACAGCTGACATAGTAATCCTGGACATGTTTGGCCATTCTAGAGTTGAGTTGTTGTTGTGTGTGTTAAAACACATAAAATATAAAAAGTTTCCATTTTAGCCATTTTTACAAGCACGGTTCAGTGGCATCAGTTACATTCACGGTGTTGTGCAAGTATCGCCACTGTCTATTTCAAAAGTGTTTTCATCACCCCAAACAGAAACTCTGTAACCATTAAGCAATAACCCTCCAACCCCTGGTAACCTCTTATCTCCTTTCCATCTGTGGATTTTTGTCTTCTAGATATGTCACATCAGTGGAATCATACAATATTTGTGCCTTTGTGTCACTTAGTATAACGTTTTCAAGGTTTATCTGTGTTATAGGATCAATGCTTTGCTTCTTTTCATGGCTGAATAATATGCCACGGTGTGGCTGTACCAGATTTTATTTATCCATTTGTCTGTCATAGCTGCAGTGAACACTGGCATAAAAGTATCCATCTGACTCTCTGTTTTCACTTTTTCTGAGTATATACTTAGGGATGAAACTGCTGAGTCATATGGTAATTCTATGTTTAACTTTTTGAGAAACCCACTGTAGAGTTTTTAAAATTCAAATTTCTTAACTTTAAAAAATGAAGGATTACACATAAAATCAGATTTTTTTTCCCCTCAACTTCTCTTGAAAAAAAAAAAGAGAAAGTCTGAAGTCTGGCTGTCCTGAGTCCATGTCTCTGTTTGGTTTGTTTAAAAAAAAATTTTTTTTGGCTGCCCAGCATGTGGGGTTCTAGTTCCTTGACCAGGGATTAAACCCATCCCTCTGCACTGGAAGCGTAGAGTCTTAACCGCTGGACCACCAGGGAAGTCCTGGATCCATGTCTCTGTAGAGATATGATCTGCTGGGAATGAGTGGGGAACATCCCCCTGTAGATGGGATGTGTAGTCTCCAGCTCAGCAGGATCCTTACCCCGCTGGTATTAGAGGCTGGCACTCTCTATCTGGGCCCAGTTCTGGTCCCCTCCCTTCACTGTGTCTTCCCCACCCCTCCCATATGGACACTGTTTCCTTCCTGTGTTGGTGCTCACTCCATGTTATTATTTGTGTACGTGCCTTTCCTCTCCCCATGTAGGCTGTAACTGTCTGAGAGCAGAATACCTGTCTTTTTATCTCTGATTTACCAGAGCCGACTGGCACATTGTTTATACCCAAAGTCTTATATTTAAATTAAATAACTTAGGTTTAGGGCAGACCTAATTTTATGATTATGACTGACTGAGTCACGCAAGACTGCATTGTCACATGTTATAAGAAAAGGGGGAAAGCCTAAAATTGGGGAAATGAATTATAGATTACAGGCAGTGTGGGAAGGGCTAACCACTTCCTCATTTAAAATATTTCTTCCCTAGAATATCTTTTTTATCACTCTAGGCTGTAGTTGGATGAAAATCATCTAAAAGATGATTTATGGGAAACCGAAACTGAGGTATAATACAGAACATGTTATTAAGAAATAGAACTAAAGTGTAATGTCTGGGGACTTCCCTGGTGATCCAGTGGTTGAGAATCCTCACGCCAGTGAGTTCCATCCCTGGTCCAGGAAGATCCCACGTACCCCTGGAGCAAATAAGCCCAAGTGCCGCAACTGCTGAGCCTGTGCACCTAGAGCCCGCGCTCCACAACAGTGGAACCACCACAGTGAGAAGCCCCCGCTCACCGAAACTAGAGAAAGCCTGCTGCTGCTGCTGCTGCTGAGTCCCTTCAGTCGTGTCCGACTCTGTGCGACCCCATAGACGGCAGCCCACCAGGCTCCGCTCTCCCTGGGATTCTCCAGGCAAGAACACTGGAGAGGTTGCCATTTCCTTCTCCAAGGCATGAAAGTGAAAAATGAAAGTGAAGTCGCTCAGTCGTGTCCGACTCTTCGCGACCCCATGGACTGCAGCCCACCAGGCTCCTCCGTCCATGGGGTTTTCCAGGCAAAAGGGCTGGAGTGGGGTGCCATCGCCTTCTTCAAAAGAAAGCCTGCACGCAGCAACAAAGACCTAGCCAGGGTAAACAAATGAAGTAAATGAATAATAAAAATATAAAAAGTATAATGTCTGTACCCATATGTAAGAAAATAAATTTGGACCCCTACCTCACATCATATTACAAAAAAATAACTATTGGTGATGTAACCACTATGGCAAACAGTATGGAGTTGCCTTAAAAAACTGAAAGTAGAGCTACCATATGATCCAGCAGTCCCACTATTGAGCACTTATTCAGAAAAGATGAAAACTCTTGATTGGAAAATATACATGTACCCCAGTGTTTATAATAACAGTATTCATAGTAGCCAAGACATGGAAACAACCCAAGTGCCCATGAACAGGCCATTGGTTTAAGAAGATGTGGGATATCTAAACAGTGGAGTACTACTCAGTCATGAAAATGAATGGAATAATGCCATTTGCAGCAATATGGATGGATCTAGAGACTATCTTACTGAGTAAAATAAGTCAGACGGAGAAAGACAAACGTCATATGACATCACATATATGTGATATCTTAAAAGATGATACAAATGAACTTATTTACAAAACAGAAGTAGAGTCACAGAGATAGAAAACAAATTCATGGTTACCAAAGGGGAAAGGGGATGCTTTGAACTGTGGTGTTGGAGAAGGCTCTTGAGAGTCCCTTGGACTTCGAGGAGATCAAACCAGTCAATCCTAAAGGAACTGAGTCCTGAATATTCATTGGAAGGACTGATGCTAAAGCTCCAATACTTTGGCCACCTGATGCCAAGAACTGACTCATTGGAAAAGACCCTGATGCTGGGAAAGATTGAAGGCAGGAGGAGAAGGGGATGACAGAGGATGAGATGGTTGGATGGCATCACTGACTCAATGGACATGAGTTTGAGTCAGCTCCAGGAGTTGGTGAAGGATGGGGAAGCCTGGCATGATGGGGTTGCAAAGAGTTAGACATGACTGAATCGAACTGAAACGGGAAAGGGATAAATTATGAATATAAGATTAACAGATATACACTACTACATGTAAAAAAGATAAGCAACAAGGATTTACTGTATAGCACAGGGAAGATCCCTTGGAGGAGGGCATGGCAACCCTCTCCAGTATTCTTGCCTGGAGAATCCCATAGACAGAGGAGCCTGGTGGGCTACAGTGCATAGGGTTGCAAAGGTTGGACACGACTGACTGTGTGACTTAGCATGTACACACTATATTTAATATCTTGTAATAACCTATAGTGGAAAATAATCTGAAATTAAAAAATATATAACTGAGTCACTTTGCTATATACCTGAAACTAATATAGTATTTTAAATCAACTATATTTCAATTAAAAATAGACATCATCTAAATGTAAGAGCTAAAACCATAAAACCCTTAGTAGAAAATATAGGAATAAATTTGAGTAAGGCAATGGCTTTTTTTTTAGATAAAGTGGAAGTGACAAAAGAAAAAAATACATTGGACTTCATGAAGTTGAAAACTTTGTGTTTCAAAGGACACCAGTGAGAACATGAAAAAGCTCACAGAATGGGAGAACATATTTGCAAATCATAAATCTGAGAAGGAAATTACATCCAGAATATATAAAGAGCTCTGACAACTCAATAGTAAAAGGACAAATAACCCAATTTAAAAATAGACAAAGAACCTGAAGAGGTATTTCTTCAAAGAAGTTATACCAAGAACCTGAAAAAGTTTAACATCATTAGTTATTGAAGAAACATAAATCAAAACTACAAGATACCTACCACTTCATACTCACTAGGATGGCTATAATAATTTTAAAAAATTTATAATAGCAAGTTTTGGAGAATTTATGAAGAAACTGGAACCCTCATCCATTGCTGGTAGGTTTGTAAATGGTGTAGCCACTTTGAAAAACAGGTGACTCCTTGAAATATTAAAATAGCATTACCATGGGATCCAGCAGTTCTACTCTTATGTCAATCAGCAAGAGACATAAAAACATACGTCCACACTAAAACCTGAACACAAGTGTTCATTGCGTTGTTGCTCATAATAGCCCCAAATTGGAAGCAACCCAAATTTCCAACAACTAATGAATGGATAAACAAAATGCAGCATATCCAGGCAATGGAATATTATTTAGCCAGAAAAAAGGAATGAAGTATTGATAAGTAACATAGTATTGATCTGTAATGTGGATGCATCTTGTAAACGTTATGCCGAGTGAAATGAGTCAGACACAAGAGATTACATACAGCACTATGATTCCATTTATGTTAATATGAAGTGTTCCCATCAGGTAAATCTATAGAGATAGAAAGTAGCTTAGTAGTTGTCTGGAACTGGAGGGCAGGGGCAGTGAGGTGCTTATTGGTACAGGGTTTATTTTTTGGGGTGATGAAAATGTTCTAAAACTGGGTCATAGAGATGGTTGTACAACTCTGTGAATATATTGGAAACCACTGAACTGTAAAAAACAGAGAAGAAACAGAGGACCCAGACATAAAGTGCTATTCATTCCTTTTACATAACTAATAAAGTACACAATACTCAAAGATGACCAAAAAAAAATGTGTCTAAAGTCGTTTAGACTAAAGCATTTACAGATGACCTGGAATGATGTGTTGAGTTTGTTTTTAAATGCTCCAGGCATCCTTCCATGCAAAATACCCTTGGGTGGGGGTTGGATGAAATAAAATGGACAAAATGTGGATCGTTGTTGATGCTGGAGGATGGGCACATGGAGTTATACTGCTCTATTTTTGTGAATGTGAATTTTTTTTCCCCCCATAATAAACTTAAAAAAAAAAAAAGCCAAGACGTCCTACTGTCTTTGTCTGGGGAGTTCCCTGTGGAGAGCTGTGACTGTGGACTCCACAGGGTTCTCCCCAGGCTCATGTACCCATGTGGATGAGGAGGGATGAGAGGCCAGAGCAGTTCAGGGATGTGTTAGTTTTCCAGGGCTGCTATACAGCATTCTGCAAACGTGGGGGCTTAAGACCACAGAAATTTATTCCCTCAAAATTCTGAAGGCTTACAAGTCTGAACTCAAGGTGTCAGCAGCCTCTCTCTGAGCCACCAAGGGAGGATCCTTCCTTGCCTCCTCTAGCTGGCAATCCTTGGGGTTCCTGGCTGCCAGATTGCACCCCTCCCATCTCTGCCTCTGTTATCACGTGGCCTTCTCCCTGCCTCTCTTCGTGTGGTCTTCCCTCTGTGTGTCGTCTCCAGCTCTATTTTCCTGACTCCCTAGGACACACCCCTAAGGGAGTGTGACCTCATCATAATTTGATTATCTCTGCAGAGACCCTATTTCCAGAAAAGCCACATTCTCAGGGAGCAGGGGTTAGGACTCTAGTGTGTCTTTGGGGGCAGTTGGGGAGACACAGTTCAACCCCCACAAGGGCGCAAGGCAGACTAAGCAGAAGGAAGAAGACAGTTCCCAGCAGCGCATGTCCTACTGCTGGGTCGTCAGCTGTCCCTCAGGCAGGCCACGGTGGACACCATGTTGGCGATGACTAGACCTGAGCAAAATGCACCCCTTCCCCCGCTAGCTTTATCTTTCCCAAACCAAGACAAGCCTTTTCTGGGACCCGTTTCCCACTTGGCAGCCTTGACTGATGAGTGACGCGTCTGGATGGTTCCAGTCCATCCTTTCACCAGAATGTTCTTGGGGATAATTCTGACCAGCATTCACTTGAGATACAGCTCAGAAAAGTCCATTTCCTCCTCTCTGACACAGCAGGCACAGTACGTTTAGAGTTTATCTTGTGAGCTGGCTGCTGCAGTTATTTTAGACTCTCCAGTTAAATTGACCCAGAAATCATTCCTCCTTTGAAACTTCCTCTGAAATGCTATTCCCTCCAACTTTTCAACTGAGGATTACATCGTGCTATTGTTTGCTCTGCAATCTTACTCTGGCCTTTGAGCAAGAGCAATAACAACAGCCCTCCATGTTAGGTGGTTCTTCTTGTTCAGTCACCAAGTCATGTCTAACTCTTTTGCGACCCCATAGACTATAGCCCGCCAGGCCCCTCTATCCATGGGATTCTCCAGGCAAGAATACTGGAGTAGGTTGCCATATCCTTCTCCAGGGGATCTTCCTGGCCCAGGGATTGAACCTGTGGCTCCTTCATCGGCAGGTGGATTCTTTACCACCAAGCCATGTGGGAAGTCTGGTGGTAAAAGAATTTGCCTGCCAATGCATGGTTTGTAAAATATACATAACTTTATTCTAGTAGCTAAGATATCTGGTAATTGATTTGTAGTTCCAGATACTCACTTCAAGAGTTTTGTGGAGGCAGGCAGGCTCCTCCGTGCTCACGACTGTGTGGACCTCTGGCTGTTGGTGACTTTGCAGAGGACGTTGGAAGGAATAGAGGTAGGAGGGGAAAGGGCTGGGCCTTGGGCTCCTTCAGGGTCTCCACAGCCATCTTTGTCCTGGATTTCAGATCTGATTGATACGAATGATTTTCACCCTGTTTGTTTTCATCTCCTAGGGGGGACAGAAAAGTCCTGAGTGGGAAGGAGTTGATGCTCTTCAGAGGAGAGGGAGGGAGGAGGCTGGCCTGATCCAGATGCAGGAAGATGATGGCCAGAGTGGACTTGGGCTCTAGTCTGGAGCTTAGAGGTGAACCGCCGTGGGCTCCTGGGCAGAGATGAAAAGATGGGTGAGCACAAGGTAAGACATTGATCGTTGGGGCCCCAACCCCTGTGTACACGTGGAATACACAGTATCCAAACAAGGAGGACAGTGGTATTTTCAGAGCACCCATGTATTGCCTGGGTCCTCAGGGTGAGGCACTCTGCTCACAACTTTATGGGCCTTGTGTACCTGCCAGCTGCCCTGAATTTCTGTCGTGTGTTTGAGACTAATTCATTCTTTTACTGTGGGTGGGCTCTTCTATCTTGCTCTTTGAAATTCGGATTTACAAAAGATTCTGTTTTACAGTAAACCCCATTTCTCCCTCCTCTTCCAGCGCAATTAATATACTATATACAATTGGTAGAAAGTCTGTTTACAACAGCCTCTGTAAGAAGATCCCTTTTCTTGAAAGCACAGAAACATGAATAACAGAAAGGCTCAGAGTCCGTTGATGGTTCACTTATCACAAGCAACATTTAATGAGATAGAATTAATTGTACCACTAGAAGGGCCTGGGACGAAGGTCCTAGGAGCTTTTTATAACTGGATTGAAAGGATCCATAGACTTACCCCTGACATCCTGTCAGAAGCTCACGTAATCCACAATAGAACCAAGGGGATTTTTTTTTTTTTTTAACTATCTGTTAAAAAAGGCCTTCTGTGGCAAGCCCATTATTTCCTTTGTTAGTTTGGATCAGAGTCTAATAGCCCCAACATGTCAACGTTGCTTTGTGCTCTGGCTATGATTTGAGTCTGTTCCTTTCATGTCGTGTTCTCAGTGGAGGTGGAAAAGACACTGCCGTCTACGACGTATGTCTACCTGTTAAATGCCTAAGAACCGCCACTAACTCGCACATGAAAATAATTGCCACCTCCTTTTCTAGTGTGTGTTTCTGACCTCTTGGTTATTTATTGTTTTCTGTTGTTTGGATTCTCTATGTTTCTTTTAAGAAGTAGCAGCTCAGTGTGTTCATGTTGTAATTTCTTTGATTTGTTTTTCATCTCCCTTTCCTCAAAAGACAGGGAAGAGCGTGTTCTATAAATTGCTGAAAACTCTGTGAAGACAGAGTGAAGGAAAGGGGTGCTGATACCTTATAGGTGACCAGCAGCCCCCAGCCTTCTTCAGGCCAGGCCACAGCCCAGTGACGGCTTCTTGCTGTTTCAGATCTTTGCTCTGAGCCTAGTTGTGGGGGTTTAGTAAGCCTAACGTACCTTGAGTTACCTGGAGTGCTGAGTCAGCATCTGCTTGTTACTCTGTGGACTTTATCCCAAGTTCTTGCCAGTACCCTTCAGAATCTAGCTCAGGGGTCCCCAGGCCCAGGAAATGGGCCACACAGTAGGAGGTGAGCAGTGGGCAAGCGAGCAAAGCTTCATCTGTATTTACAGCCACTCTCCATCACTTGTATTAGCGCCTGAGCTCTGCCTCCTGTCAGATCAGCAGGGCATAATAGATATAATGCACTTGAACCATCCCAAAACCATTCCCTGCACACCCCTCTCCGCCCACCCCAGCCCTTCTCTCCCCTTCCCGCTACCCTGCCCATTGGTGGAAACACTGTCTTCCAGGAAACCAGTCCCTCGTGCCAGAAAGGTTGGGGACCAGTGATTTTGCAGGTTCCAGATGAGCAGGAGTTTAATCTGCTGCTTTTAGCCTGAATAACATTTTGTGTCCTGCAGTGCAGTTTAAAAACATGAACATAGGACCCACCTCTGTACACTTTGTGGGGGCTCTGAGGGGCCTCGTGTACTGGGATGACAATTCCCCTGGGGCAGGGGTCCCAGGTGTGGCTACGGATCATCACTAGGGGTCACCTGGAGGGCTTACAAACATCTAACAAAATGTTAATAGCTGTGAATCTCTTTTCATGGGTATTAGAAAAAACAGTTCACTTCAGCTCACTCAGTCATGTCCAACTCTCTCCAGCTCCATCGACTGCAGCATTCCAGGCTTCCCTATCCATCACCAACACCCAGAACTTGCTCAAACTCTTGTCCATCAACTCAGTGATGCCATCCAACCATCTCATCCTCTCTTGACCCCTTCTCTTGCCTTCAATCTTTCCCAGAGTCAGGGTCTTTTCTAATGAGTCAGTTCTTCACATCAGGTGGCCGAAGTATTGGAGTTTCAGCTTCAGCATCAGTCCTTCCAATGGGCACCCAGAACTAATCTCCTTTAGGATTAACTGGTTGGATCTCCTTGCAGTCCAAGGGACTCTTAAGAGTCTTCTCCAACACCACAGTTCAAAAGCATCAATTCTTCAGTGCTCAGCTTTCTTCACAGTCCAACTCTCACATCCATACATGACCACCGGAAAAACCATAGCTTGGACTAGACAGACCTTTTTTTGGCAAAGCAATGTCTCTGCTTTTTAATATGCTGTCTACGTTGGTCGTAGCTTTTCTTCCAAGTAGCAAGTGTCTTTTAATTTCAAGGCTGCAGTCACCATCTGCAGTGACTTTGTAGCCCAAGAAAATAAAACATAACAAACACATAAACCCCAAGATAGGAACTTTCTTCTCAAAAGGAATCAGAGTTTGAAAGTGAGCCAATTTTTAAAACTACTAAATAGGTAAACACAGGAGGCAGCGCGTGGCAGGAGAGGGCCACAAAGGTGGCATCTGCAGATCCTAGGTGTGGCGCTCCCGTGGAGGGAGTACAGAGACCCTGGGCCCTCACTCTGCCCATTGTCCCCTTCTCTCTTTGCTTTTCCTTTTTTTTCCTTCTTCTAAGTTTCTCCTCTTCTGGGCTTGTTCCTACTCTCCTTTTTTCCTCAAAGCATCCCTGGTGGTCCTCTGGGTTTTAAAATGGAAGAAAGCTCACATTTGCTGCTCTTTCATTATTTTTTGGAAGGTTACAGGCATAATATTAGCAAGATATTGGTAATTTCCTGAGAGTGGTTTTCAAATTTTAAAATGCTTCTGATTAAGAATCATCTGGAGAGCTGGTTAAAGTGTAGATTCTGGTCCAATAGATCTGGGATGGGGAGCCCCCTCCCTGGTGGCTCAGTGGTTAAGAATCTGCCTGCCAATTCGAGAGACTCAGGTTCGATACCTGGTGCCAGAAGATCTCCTGGAGGAGGAAATGGCAACCCACTCCAGGGTTCTTGCCTGGGAAATTGGACAGAGGAATCTGGTGAGCTACAGTGCAAGGGCTCGCAGAGAGTCAGACGTGACCTAGCAACTCAACAACAATAGGCCCCTGGGTGAGGCTGATGCTCCTGGTCCATGGTCCACACTTAGAGGAGCAAGGACTGAAAATGTGGCTCTATTTCTCTTTTAGATAAGTATGAGCAGAAAAGGATGTTTGTAAGAAGAGGATGAGCTCTGAGATCACTCTTTTGTCTACAGTGAAACCAACATAATGATTAAGAACACTGTTTACAAGTCCACGTGTCTTGCTCTATGAAAGGACTATAAGATGCTTCCTCATACTGACTGACCCTGGAGGAGGAAGTGGCAACCCACTCCAGTATTCTTGCCTGGGAAATCCCATGGACAGAGGAGCCTGGTGGGCTGCCGTCCATGGGGTTGCAAAAAGTTGAACACAATAGAGCAAATATGCATACTGACTGAGGTGGTTTGTAATGAAAACTTTGGACTCAAACTGTTGCCAGGGGAACCAGCCACACAGAGGGAGCGTGAAACCTAATCTCACTGTGTGTGAATGACGAGCTCGAGCCTTGGGGAGATAGGAGAGGTTCTGTTTCAGCCCCTTGCTCAGGTGACAGGCCAGCCCCAGCCTGGGCAGGCAAACCAGGGTGCCCTTCTCCACACAGGACTGCTGCAGGCCCTTTCTCTGGGTAGAGATAACGGGATTGTTGAACTGATCAGAGTATCTTGGTGTGTTCACATCTATTTGGTTGTGACAGCCAGACCCACCAGTGAGTTCTGAGGGTTACAATAGATACAGCATTTAGGAAACAAGCCAGCTACATACAATAGGACCCAGACTGAGGTCATATTAAAAACGGGACTCGATTCAGGGCCAGGCTATTTTAAAGGAATGGACCCTTGATGTTATCTCACCTGTAGAGATCAGAGGGAGATGCTACTCTGTGGCCCTGCAGTTTTACAGTATCCTTTCTATTGAGGCAGAAAAATCTATGGAAGCTAAAAAGCAAGGCCATCTATTCCTTTTAAGGTTCAGCTGGAGCCAGACACTAAGCGAAAATCAAGCTCTTCTGTTGACGCAAGGAGCCACCTGATTGCAGAGTATCAAGTGCTAAGATGGTTCTTGGAGATCACCAATCATGATGGTGTTTGATTTTCGGGGGAGGGGGCGGGTATTGTTATACTCGGGACTCTATTGCACCAAAAATACACACGTTCACAATCTTCCATGTCATTTCCAGGGGTTAGTATATGCTGGCCGTGTTACTAGTTGCTCAGTCGTGTCCGACTCTTTGCAACCCCACAGACCATAGCGCACCAGGCTCCTCTGTCCATGGGGATTCTCCAGGCAAGAATACTGGAGTGGGTTGCCATGCCCTCCTCCAGGGATCTTCCTGACCCAGGTGTCCTGCGTTGCAGACAGATTCTTTATTGTCTGAGCCAGCAGGGAAACCCAAGAATACTGGAGTGAGTAGCCTATCCCTTCTCTAGGGGATCTTCCCAACCCAGGAATCCAACCAGGGTCTCCTGCATTGCAGGAAGATTCTTTGCCAGCTGAGCCACAAGGGAAGCCCAGGGGTTAGTATATTCCCTAGCAAATCCACAGATTTCAGGTTAAGCATCTCTAATGTAGTACACTTCTGTATTTTTGTAGATGAGAAAATTAACACTCAAAGAGAAGGTGGTTGACCATTGGTCTCATAGCAATGCTTGCAGTAAACTAATTAGACAAGAGGATTGAAGTACCACAGATGTCCACAGGAAAACGAGGGGTGTGTGTCTGTACATAATTTATTCCTGAAAGTCCCAAACCACAAGTGCCGAGAGTTTTTTGAAGTTTTGGCTGGAACAATCCCAATATTTAGCCAAATCACATTTGAAGACAAGTAGAAGTAACTGAACCAGAAATGTATGGGACCTAGATTTTATGATCCGTTCAAAAGACCTAAGTGAGAAGCCCTACTGCTAGTTGATAGCCGTGCGCTAAGCTGCAACTTGGGGTGTTTTTTAGGGCATGTAATAAATTCCTTTCAAAATTTGCAGTCACATACCAGTGTGAATCTTCCACCCACCCCAACACCCTTTGGTCAAGATGCCTCGTGGAAACAGAAGTCTCAGTTTGGCAGCACACTTTGGGGTTCATCCCCTAACACAATCCCTGGCATTGTCTGGATGCTCAATAAGTATTTATTTGAATAAAGGGTTTGTTTCACACTATTACAGGTCTCTGGAGATGAGAGATGCAGAAAACTAGAGAGCCACCAATACACAGTAAGTACAGAAAGGAAAGTTGGGGTTCCTAGTGAAGGTTTTAGAGTCTTACAAGCATAATGTTGAGCAAAGTAAGCCAGACACAGAAGATGATTCCACTTACATGGAGAACAAACGTGGACCATATGAACCTGTGCTATTAGTAACTGGGATTCTGTTTTTTTTCGGTGAGTGGTACTTTGGTTATGGAGGCCATGTGAAAAGAGGGCTTCTGGAGTTTTGGCAGTGTTTCTGGATCTGGGTGCCAGGTATACCTGTAGACTCTTTGTGATATATAATTCATCAAATGATACTCCTGTGACTTAGTACTTTTTTTCTTCCAGTTTTCTTGAAATGTAATTGACATACAGCAAGTATAAGTTTGTATACAGCCTAGCGGTTTGACTGACATACATCATGAAATGATTTCACAGTAAGTTTAGTAAATATCCATCATCTCATATTGATACAAAATTAAAGAAATAGAAAAAATTTTCCAGGTGATGAGAACTCTTAGGATTTATACTCTTAACAACTTTCATATATACCATACAGCAGTGCTAATTAGATTCTTCATGTTGTTACAGCCCATCCCTAATTCTTACTTAGCTTATAACTGAAAGTTTGTACCTTTTGACTGCCTTCATCCCCCTGCCACTGGTAACTACAAATCTGATCTCATTTCCCATGAGTTTGTTTACTTGTATTTGAAGTATAATTGACCTTCAACACTATGTTAGTTTCTATTATACAACACTGCTGCTGCTGCTGCTAAGTCGCTTCAGTCGTGTCCGACTCTGTGCGACCCCATAGACGGCTGCCCAGCAGGCTCCCCCGTCCCTGGGATTCTCCAGGCAAGAACACTGGAGTGGGTTGCCATTTCCTTCTCCAATGCATGAAAGTGAAAAGTGAAAATGAAGTCGCTCAGTCGTGCCTGACTCTTAGCGGCCCCATGGACTGCATCCTACCAGGTTCCTCCATCCATGGGATTTTCCAGGCAAGAGTACTGGAGTGGGGTGCCATTGCAACACAGTCATTCAATATTTCTGTACCTGTCAAAATGAGCACCATGATAAATCTAGTTACGATCAGTCACTGTACAAATATTGCATAGTTATTGACTATATTCCCCACCCTGTATGTTTCATGCCCATGACTCATTTATTTTGCAACTGAAAGTTTATTATTATTTTAAAATTTTTATTGGAGTATAGTTGATTTAAAATGTTGTTTTAGTTTTAAGTGTACAGCAAAGTGAATAAATTATACAAATATCCACTATTTTTCAGATTATTTTCTCATATAGGCCATTACAGAGTATTAAGTAGAGTTCCCTGTTCTAGATAGTAGGTTCTTATTATTTTATATATAGTAGTGTGTATATGTCAGCCCCAATCTCCCAACTCCAGTTGAAAATTTATACCTCTTAAACTCCCTCCGTTCAGTTCAGTCACTCAGTCGTGTCCGATTCTTTGCAATGCCATGAACCACAGCACGCCAGGGCTCCTTGTCCATCACCAACTCTTGGAATCCACCCAAACCCATGTCCATTGAGTTGGTGATGCCATCCAACCATCTCATCCTCTGTCGTCCGCTTCTCCTCCTGCCCTCAATCTTTCCCAGCATCAGGGTCTTTTCAAATGAGTCACCTCTTCGCATCAGGTGGCCAAAGTATTGCAGTTTCAGCTTCAACATCAGTCCTACCAATGATCACCCAGGACTGATCTCCTTTAGAATGGACTGGTTGGATCTCCTTGCAGTCCAAGGGACTCTCAAGAGTCTTCTTCAACACTACACTTCAAAAGCATCAATTCTTTGGCGATCAGCTTTCTTTATAGTCCAGCTCTCACATCCATACATGACCACTGGAAAAACCATAGCCTTGACTAGATGGACCTTTGTTGACAAAGTAATGTCTCTGCTTTTTAATATGCTGTCTAGGTTGGTCATAACTTTCCTTCCAAGGAGTAAGTGTCTTTTAATTTCATGGCTGCAATCACCATCTGCAGTGATTTTGGAGCCCCCCAAAATAAAGTCAGCCACTATTTCCCCATCTATTTGTCATGAAGTGATGGGACTGGATGCCATGATCTTCGTTTTCTGAATGTTGAGCTTTAAGCCAACTTTTCACTCTCCTCTTTCACTTTCATCAGGAGACTCTTTAGTTCTTCTTCACTTTCTGCCATAACAGTGGTGTCATCTGCATATCTGAGGTTATTGATATTTTCCCCTGCAATCTTGATTCCAGCTTGTGCTTCTTCCAGCCCAGCGTTTCTCATGATGTACTCTGCATATAAGTTAAATAAGCAGGGTGACAATATGCAGCCTTGACTTACTGCTTTTCCTATTTGGAACCAGTCTGTTCCATGTCCAGTTCTAACTGTTGCTTCCTGACCTGCATACAGTTTCTCAAGAGGCAGGTCAGGTGGTCTGGTATTCCCATCTCTTGAAGAATTTTCCACAGTTTATTGTGATCCACACAGTCAAAGGCTTTGGCATAGTCAATAAAGTCAATAAATAACAGAAATAGATGTTTTTCTGGAACTCTCTTGCTTTTTCGATGATCCAGCGGATGTTGACAATTTGATCTCTGGTTCCTCTGCCTTTTCTAAAACCAGCTTGAACATCTGGAAGGTCATGGTTCATGTATTACTGAAGCCTGGCTTGGAGAACTTTGAGCGTTACTTTACTAGCGTGTGAGATGAGTGCAATTGTGCGGTAGTTTGAGCCTTCTTTGGCATTGCCTTTCTTTGGGATTGGAATGAAAACTGACTTTTTCCAGTGCTGTGGCCACTGCTGAGTTTTCCAAATTTGCTGGCATATTGAGTGCAGCACTTTCACAGCATCATCTTTTCGAATTTGAAATAGCTCAACTGGAATTCCATCACCTCCACTAGCTTTGTTCATAGTGATGCTTTCTAAGGCCCACTTGACTTCACATTCTAGGATGTCTGGTTCTAGGTGAGTGATCACACCATTGTGATTATCTGGGTCATGAAGATCTTTTTGTATAGTTCTTCTTTGTATTCTTGCCACATCTTATTCATATCTTCTGCTTCTGTTAGGTCCCTACCATTTCTGTCCTTTATTGAGCCTATCTTTGCATGAAATATTCCCTTGGTATCTTTAATTTTCTTGAAGAGACCTCTAGTCTTTTCCATTCTATTGTTTTCCTCTATTTCTTTGCATTGGTCACTGAGGAAGGCTTTCTTATCTCTCCTTGCTATTCTTTGGAACTCTGATTTCAAATGGATATATCTTTCCTTTTCACCTTTGCTTTTTGCTTCCCTTCTTTTCACAGCTATTTGTAAGGCCTTCTCAGACAGCCATTTTGCTTTTTTGCATTTCTTTTTCTTGGGGATGGTCTTGATCCCTGTCTCCTGTAGAATGTCACGAACCTCCATTCATAGTTCATCAGGCACTCTATCTATCAGATCTAATCCCTTAAATCTATTTCTCACTTCCACTGTATAGTCATAAGGGATTTGATTTAGGTCATACCTGAATGGTCTAATGGTTTTCTCCACTTTCTTCAGTTTCAGTCTGTATTAATCTCCCTCACTTAGTTTTAAAAAGATTTTATTTTACGTTGAGTATAATTGATTTACAATTTTGTGTTTGTTTCAGGTGTACTGCAAAGGGATTCAGTTATACATGTACATAGATTTGTTCTTTTTCAGATTCTTTTACCAGACTTAGCCATTTTTCATATGTGTTGTACTTCAATAAAAATATTCATTAAAACGCACATGTACACACACACACACACACACACAGAAATGACCAGTGCTTCTTAAACTTGAAAGTACATACAGGTCACCTGGGAATCTTATTAAAATATAAAATTCTTACTCTTTTGGTCTTGGGTAGGACCTGAGAGTCTGTGCTGCTAGAGATTGGCACCTTCAGGATCTGTCCTTAGAGAGATCCGGAGGAAAGTGTCCCGGGCCCCTCCTGACCTGCAGTGAAGGAGTTAGTGTGCAGAGATGTTAACCTAGAAGGCTATTAACACACAGAGTGTGGTTTCCAAGACCAGCCTAAAGTTGGCTGGACTGTGATATCTGCCTGCTCTCAGCACCTTTGCGGAGGCTTTTCTGACTGCTGGGTGGTGATCAGAGCCTAGAGTTGAGCCATTCAAGAAAAATGATCAGCTGGTTTCCAACCTCTGCAGCTCACATTAGGGATCTTGGCCTGTCTGGACCATAGAAGCCATTGGCTTACCCCCGAAGAGCGCACTGAGGGTACTGGGGGCCTCGCTCCCTCTCTATCCACACGCACATGAAAAACCGGATTGTTAGCTAGGAGTGCTGTGTGAGTGAACTGGACATCCCAGCTCCTCTGTAAAACTCTGCAGGATATAGATCCATAAATGCCAAAGTTACAGCAAGAAAAATCATGATTGGGGCTGGGGCTTCCTGGTGGCTCAGTGATAAAGAATCTGTCTGACAACGCAGGGTACACGGGTTCGATCCCCAGTCCAGGAAGGTTCCACATGCCATGGAGCAACTAAGCTCGAGAGCCGCAACTGCTGAGCGTACATGTCTAGAGCCCACGTTCCACGCAAAAGAAACCACTGCAGTGAGAAGCCTGAGTGCCGCAACTGGAGAGTAGCCCTTGCTCGCCGCAACTGGAGACAGCATGTGTGCAGCAACCATTAAAAAACAAACAAACAAACATGATTTTGAGGGACAGAAAGCAAGTCACACACAGTATGATTCCTTTCATAGAAGCAGTAAAGCCAGGTGAAGCTAGTCAATGCCTTGTCCAGGGATAAAGATGTACGTAGTAAAATATAAAGAAAAGACAGGAGATAACTGCTAAATACTAAGGAGCCAGTATTCTCTGGGAACAGGAAAGGAAGGAGGGGCCACTCAGGGCCTTCCGAAGTATTAGTAATATCCTGTAGTTTCTGCTAGTGTTGGGGTTATCACCAGGGATCAAACCCATGCCCCCTCCATTGGCCGCGCAGAGTCTTAGCCACTGGACCACCAGGGAAGCCCACAGCTGTGTATTCTATTATTACTCTTTAGGCTGCAGGCGTGTACACATCCTGTCCTCTTTCACTTGTATGCATTGTTCACAGTGTAGAAGTGAAAATGCACTGGAATATCTTACAATAACATTTTATGTTGAAATTTCCTTGTGCTTGACCCTTTTTAGGATATTCTGTTACTCAAAAGTTTTTGACATAACAGAGTAAGCTGGCAAGTATGATTTTTTGGAAGGACACTTTATTTTGAGATTCCACCCCTCTTACTTTTTGAATATGAAATGGCCCTTTTCTTTGATGGCATTTTAATGAAATGTTGGTGATAGTAATATTGATTTAAAACCAAAAAATTCCTTACACGTTAAATAACCAATTGACAACTGTAAATCATCCCCCATCCCCTCCACACCCCTGCCACCCCAGCCCCTTCCTTTTTTAAAAGTTAACTTGATCTGTGACATTCAAAAGACTGGAAACTGCAGGTTTAGAGAACTTTTCTTTGGGGAAAGAAGACATTGCCCTTCAGCTCTAAGGTGTTTGAAAATAAGAGAAATAAAGACAGGGAGTGAGGGAGGAAAAAGGGGAGGGAGGGAGGACAGGAAAGAGAGGGCTGGGGGAGAGGGATCATGGCTGGAGAAGATGGAAGGGATGAGTAGAATCTTCTAAAATTTTTTTCAAAGAGCTTTTCACATTCTCAAATACCTCATGTGTTCGTTTGGCAGTCTTTTTTGTGGTCTTAAAAGAAGGAAATGGAGTGGGTGAGACAGAACTGCTCTATGTCATGTTTAGTAGGACACCAGCAAGTGGAACTGTGTTGCGACTTAATTTTCCCCGCGATGGAAGCAGTGCGTATGTACACCGCTACCGAGTAGCGGTGGTCGCGGAATCCCAGAGGCAGAAGAGAATTTGGAGGCGAGTAACAACTATGACAGTAACCTGCGTTCGTTGACCCTTTGGCTATGTGCCCTGCGTGAATACTGATACCAGCCCATTCAATTCTCTCATCAGCCTTAATAGTAAGTGCCTATCCCATTTCATTTGAGATGATTTCTTGTTGTTCAGTTGCTAAGTCATGTCTGACTCTTTGCAACCCCATGGACTGAAGCACACCAGGTTCCTCTGTTCTTCACTCTCTTCCAGAGTTTGCTCAAATTCATGTCCATTGTGTCGGTGATGCCATCTAACCATCTCGTCCTCTGCCGCCTCTTTCTCCTTTTGATGTCCATCTTTCCCAGCCTCAGGGTCTTTTCCAGTGAGTCGGCTCTTCGCATCAAGTGGCTGAAGTACTGGAGCTTCAGCATCAATCCTTCTGTTACTGAAAGATGTGTGGAGTCCAGCTGCTTGCCTCTCAAACACCAATAAATAGTCCAGGTTGGTAGAAAGGAAAGTTTGCTTTATTTCAGATGCCAGCAGGCGGCAGGAGGTGAGGCAGACGTCATCTTGATTGTTTTAGGTACAGTTAACCTTCTGTTCCAAGGTCCATTTATTCCTATTTTTTTGTGGTCAATTCTCAGAATTGTGGCAGCTTGTGTTCTGGGTACAGTCTGGTCACCGTGCAGTTAACTTCCCCACCTGATGTTTTGGTATCTATAAGACAGCTCCCAGGCCATGGCTCAGAATATTATCTATAGCCCTTGAGAAAGAACTCAAGGTCCTTGACTATGCTTAATGACCACATTATTATTATTTAGTCTCCTTTGAATGTTTTCCTTTGTTTCACATTTCCCACTTCTCTAATTAAACTTGCTGCTAAGTCACTTCAGTTGTGTCCAACTCTGTGCGACCCCATAGAGGGCAGCCCACCAGGCTCCCCCGACCCTGGGATTCTCCAGGCAAGAACACTGGAGTGGGTTGCCATTTTCTTCTCCAATGCATGAAAGTGAAAAGTGAAAGTGAAGTCGCTCAGTCATGTCTGACTCTTAGCAACCCCATGGACTGCAGCCTACAAGGCTCCTCCATCCATGGGATTTTCCAGGCAAGAGTACTGGAGTGGGGTGCCATTACCTTCTCCGCTAATTAAACTTATCCTTTGAGTAAAATTTTCCACAGACAGAAGGCAGGCAGAGGACATAGTGGGGATGGGGGAGGACCATAAGGTCCTGTTCTATTTCACTCCCAAGGAATAGTCGGGGTTGATCTCCTTTAGGATCGACTGGCTTCATCTCCTTATTGTCCAAGGGACTCTCAAGAGTCTTCACCAACACCACAGTTCAAAAGCATCAATTCTTCAGCTCTCAGCCTTCTTTATGGTCCAGCTCTCACATCCATACACAATTACTGGAAAAACCATAGCTTTGACTATACAGACCTTTGTTGGCAACGTGATATTTCTTTGATGACTCACAGTTTTATATAAATATACACATATTTTGGAGGAGGGTAATTTTAGATTTACAGAACATTTACAGATAGTACACAGAGTCCTCATGTACCTTCATCCAGATTCCCCTAGTGTTAACATCTTATATAACCATGGTAGGTTAACTCAACATAGATTTTAATTAAAATTTTACCAGTTTTTCCACTAATGTCTTTTTCCTGTTCTAGAACCCAGTCGAGATAGAGCATAAGATTTCCCTGGCAGTCCACTGGTTTAAGACGCTGTGCTTCCAGTGCAGGGGGCGCCGATTCAATCCTTAGGAAACTAGAATCCCAGATGTGGTGCAGCACAGCCAAAATGAATAAATAAATAGTGTAGGACTTCCCTAATGGCTTGGTGGAGGGGAGTCCACCTGCCAGTGTGAGGGGTACGGGTTTGATCCCTGATCTGGAAGAGTTCACGTGTGGCGGAGCAGCTGCCTCCGAGAGCTGCACCTACTGAAGCCTTTGTGCCCTGGAGCCTGTGCTCTGCAACAGAGAAGCCACGTCATGAGAAGCCCACACACCACAGTGAAGAGTAGCCCCCGCTCACCACACCTAGAGAAAGTGAGCGCAAAGCAACAAAGACCCAGGGTAGCCAAAGAGGAAAAAAAGGGAATACTATTTCGCTGTCCTGTCTCTTTGGTCCCCTTTGATCTATGAGAGTTTCTTAGTTTTCCCTTAAAATGCTGGGTTTAATTACAAAAACTTCAAGTCCAAAGGGGACAATCAACAGAGGGAAAAAGGCAAGCTACAGAATGAGAGAGAATATTTGTCAACTATATATCTAATAAGGGATTAGTATCCAGAATAAAGAACTCTTAACAACTCACCACCAAAACACCCAGATAACCTGGTTAACAAATGGGTGAAGGACTTGAACAGACATTTCTCCAAAGAAGACATGCAAATAGCCAACAAGCACATAAAAAGATGCTCAACATCATTAATCACTAGGGGAATGCAAATCAAACCCCAATGAGATTCACCTCAAAACCATTAGGATGGCCACAATCCAAACAAGCCAGCCAACCAATCAAATTAAAAAACAACAACAACAACAAACCCAAGTGTTGATAAGAGTGTGGAGAAATTGGAAACCTAGTGCACTGTTAGTAGGAGTATAAAATGGTACAGAAACCATGGAAAACAGAATAGGGTTGCCTCAAAAAATTGAAACTAGAATTACCATACAATCCAGAAGTACCACTTTCAGACATATGTCCAAAATAATTGAAAACAGGATCTCAAAGAGATATTGGCACACACAAGTATACTGCTACATTATTCACAATAGTCAAGAGTTTCAGAGTAGTTACACTGGGCCACTTCCACCAAGGAAGGGACAGAGTTTTTTCTTAGTAGAACTCTGACTCAGGTTATAGATATACCTTTCCTGCCCACAATACTTCTGCCAAAACTCCCATCCATGCACTTACAGAGTGCCTTATCCACCACCAAGGTATTCCACGTAGCATCAGTTCTGACCAGAAACTCTTTTCACTGCAAATGAAGAGAGACAGTTGGCTCATACTCATGGAATTCCTTGGTCTTAGCATGTTCCCTATTATCTGGGGGGAGCTGGCTTGATGGGATTATGGAATGGCTACCTCACAATGTGGGTAAGGAGGAAGAGAGCTGGAAAGCTGAGGATCCCAGGGCGCCTCTTAGAACCACAACGTCCCATGACGTCTCCATGAGCTTTCCCTTTGCAGTTCCCTTTGGCGGTTGAAAGCGCTTGGGTTTCAGATTGACTGATGGGTAACTTATCTGTGATCTTCCAGCTTCCCTTCTGGACTTTTACTTCTCCAAATGTAGGGTTTGAGTACATTGTAAATCCTTTACACATTAACCCAGCAGTTGGCAAACTACAGGTCATGGGTCAAATCCAACCCACCATCTGTTTTTGTAAATAAAGTTTAATTGGAACACAGATGCACCTGTTCATTTACATATTATCTATGGCCGCTTCATGACTAAGTTGTGTAGGTGTGACAAAGACCATATGGCTCCCAAAGCCTAAAATATATTTATTATCTGGCACATGAAAAAATTCACCACCATGCCTCTCCCCACTGCCACTCATCCCAGGTAATCATGCTTCTCTCATTGAAACTCGGCTGAAACATAGCCAACCCAGACATCAGTGTGGCACGTAAAAATATCCTGCCTCTAGTAAGAAGAGCTCTGAAGTTACAAAGAAAGGGCTTGGGTTCAGGGAGAGCTGAAGAATTAGAAGCTAATGCATTCTACCATATATAGTAGTCTAAATCTAAAGTCTATTTAATTTTTTTTTTAAAGAAGGTGAAACAAAAATTTGCTAAAATGAAATGTTTCTTCACCACAAGAGATGTTAATTCCTAAAATAATCTTTGAAGTCTAAAAAATTATGAATTATGGTAACCATCAGAGGCTTGAACCCACTAGTTTTTGAAATCACATTTCAGATTTACATAGACTTGATTTGCTCCAAATGTAAGAGATGAAGTGATAATGCTGTTCATTGCCTTCCTTCTCCCCTTTCCTCACTCCCAGTTTTTGTTTGTACTGTTTTTCCTTATATCCTATTTTTCTATTTAAGAGGATTAAGTACCTACCATCTCTGTGTGATGCCCCTATTCTGGAATTCTTTATTTTGACTCATCTCTTGGCTCAATTTCATCACCAATACTTTTTAATTTTTTTAAAAGAAGTGACTATAGTTTCTGAGTTATTTCTTGTTTGAGAGTGTTTGCCTGTTGCTTCCAGGTCGGTTTGACTGAATGTGACATTCTTAGGTTACACTTTTTCCTCTCAGATATTTTTAGATCAACTCTGTGTCTTCTCCGTAGGAAAAACCATGGTTTTATGACTGCTGGAAAAACCAGTAGTCACGTACGGATGTGAGAGTTGGACCATAAAGAAGTCTGAGCGCTGAAGAATTGATGCTTTTGAACTGTGGTGTTAAAGAACACTCTTGAGAATCCCTTGGACTGCAAGGAAATCAAACCAGTCAATCCTAAAAGAAATCAATCCTGAATATTCACTGAAGGGATTGATGCTAAGGCTGAAGCTCCAATACTTTAGCCACCTGTTGCAAAGAACTGACTCATTGGAAAAGACCCTGATGCTGGAACACAGGCCCTGGGCAGCGAGAGTGTGGTGTCCACTGATCTACCAGGACCACCAGGGAATTACTTGAACAATTTTTTTTTCCTTTAAATCTGATGTTCAGAATCTTAAATAGGACATGTCAATGTTGGTTTTACTAAAACAAGTTTTCCTAACATATATACATGATCTTTTCAATCTTTATATTTAAGTTTTGATTCAAGTCAGATATTTTGCTATGTTATATCTCTGAATAATTTTAAGTTCCTTTTGTTGAGATCTGTACACAAGGGGTATCAAATGTCCTTAAGTTAGAACATCTTTGGCTTCTATCATGTTCTTTCTAATTGCTTCAGTCTCTATGTCTTTTCCCTGTACATCTGTTATCTCAAGTCTCTTTTCCAAGATGTTAATTTGATTTTCAACTGTGATTATTTTATTATTTTCTTTTCTAATTTATTTATTATATATATAAAATCATAGTATTTCAGTTTTCAGCTTATTTCCTTAGCTCTGCAACCTCCCTTTTCATCTCATCCTGTTACTTTATAGTATCATTTTTCAGTTCTTGTTTTTATTAAATTAAAGCCATCCTACATTATTCTAAATGCAAAGCACTTACAGAGAATCTGTCTCTCTTATTTGGATTCTAATCTCCAGGACTGTGAGTGAGATAATACATTTCTATTGTCTGAGCCCCTAGCAAGCCAATACTGTAGGTCCCCTATGTACGAACATTGAACTCGTGAACTTTCAAAGATGCGAACATTCATTCCATCAACGTCAAGCATGAGTGAAACTGCAGCTTGCCCTCCCTCTCCTATTGCTGCTAATGGCCCTTCAGCTCTACCATCTCCCACCTCCTCTCCCTCCTCCAGTAACTCGTCTTGCCTGGTCACTCGATGCCAGTCCCTGTATGCCGGCTGTCATCCTGTACTGCTTTTCAAGGTCCTGTACTAGGAGGTTAAAAATGCCTTCTTTATTTTTTGTGTTTGTTTTTTAGGTATTATTTGTGTGAAAAGTATCAATATTATAAACCTATTACAGTACTAAATAGCTGATTGTGTTAATTGGGTACCTAGACTAATTTTGATGGACTTACGAACAAGATGTTTTTACCAACGCACCCTCAGAAAAGAACTTGTTCATATGTAGGGGATTTGCTGTACAATTAGTCAACTTACTTAACATTCCAACCTGACCCCAGGACTCTCTCTCCCTCTTCTTTGCTCTATTTTTCTTCTTTGCAACTTATATCCTTCTAGTATACAGTGTAATCTCCTTATTTATTTTATTGCCTGTCTTCCCCGACTAGAGTAAGGCAGGGACTTTTGTTTTAGTTTGCTGTTGTCTGTAGGGCTTAGCCCATAGTTATGTCCGACTCTTTGCAACGCTATGGATTGTAGCCCGTTAGACTCCTCTGTGCATTGGATTTTCCAGGCAAGAATACTCGAGTGGGTTGCCATTTCTTCATCCAGGGGATCTTCTCACTCAGGGATCAAACCCACATCTCCTGTGTCTCCTCCCTTGCAGGTGGATTCTTTACCACTGAGTCACTAGGAAAGCAGCACATAATTGAAACTTAATAAATGACTGCTGAATGAATAAATACGACCATATCTGATGCCTGGCCTGTGCTCAGTGTTAGGCCTTTTGAGAACTAATGGAATCACACTGACTATTGCTTTGTGATTTGGGGGGAAATGTCTTTTGGTTCATTCATCTTTTTACTTTTTCTTTTTTGGGGCCATGCTGTGCGGCTTGTGGGATCTTAGTTTCCCAGCTAGGGATTGAACTTGGGCCTCAGCAGGGAAAGCACAGAGTCCTAACCACTGGCCTGCCAGGGAGTTCCCTGGATTCATTCATCTGTTTAGAGAATATTTATTGAGCATCTACTGCATGCCAGGAACTGCTCTCAAGTGTTAAGAATTCATGTATGTGTGTTTAGTCACTCAGTTGTGTCTGACTCTTTGCAACTCTTGAGTTGCAGATAGTTGAACTATAATGAAAGCTGAACACCGAAGAATTGATGCTTTTGAACTGTGGTGTTGGAGAAGATTCTTGAGAGTCCCTTGGACTATAAGGAGATCCAACCAGTCCATCTTAAAGGAGATCAGTCCTGGGTGTTCACTGGCAGGACTGACTTTGAAGCTGTAACTCCAGTACCTTGGCCACCTGATGCGAAGAGCTGACTCATTTGAAAAGACCCTGATGCTGGGAAAGATTGAGGGCAGGAGGAGAAGAGGATGACAGAGGATGAGATGGTTGGATGGCATCAATGACTTGATGAACATGGGTTTGGGTGGACTCTGGGAGTTGATGATGGACAGGGAGGCCTGGTGTGCTGCGGTTCATGGGGTCGCAAAGAGTCGGACACAACTGAGTGAATGAGCTGAACTTTGCAACTCTATGGACTGTAGCCTCCAGGCTCCTCTCTTCCTGGGGATTCTCCAGGCAAGAATAATGGAATGGGTTTCCATGCCCTCCTCCAGGGGATCTTTCGAACCCAGGGATTGAAACTGCATCTCTTACATCTCCTGCATTGGTAGGTAGGTTCTTTACCACTAGTGTTACCTAGGAAGCCCATTAAGAGTACAGTTCAGTTCAGTCACTCAATTGAGTCCAACTCTTTGCAACCCCATGGACTGCATCACGCCAGGCTTTCCTGTCTGTCATCAACTCCCAGAGTTTACTCAAACTCAAGTCCATTGAGTCGGTTATGCCATCCGATCATCTTATCCCCTCTTGACACCTTCTCCTCCCACGTTCAATCTTTCCCAGCATCAGGGTCTTTTCCAATAAATCAGTTCTTCACGTCAGGTGGCCAAAGTATTGGAGTTTCAGCTTCAACATCAGTCCTTCCAGGACTGATTTGCTTTAGGATAGACTGGTTGGATCTCTTTGCAGTCCAAGGGACTCTCAAGAGTCTTCTCCAACACCACAGTTCAAAAGCATCAATTCTTTGGCATTGAGCTTTCTTTATAGTCCAACTCTCACATCCATACATGACTACTGGAAAAACCATAGCTTTCACTAGACAGACCTTTGTTGACAAAGTCATGTCTCTGCTTTTTAATATGCTGTCTAGGTTGGTCATAGCTTTTCTTCCAAGGAGCAAGCGCCTTTTAATTTCATGGCTGCAGTCACCATCTGCAGTGATTTGGGAGCCCAAGAAAATAAGTCTCTCACTGTTTCCATTGTTTCCCCAGCTATTTGCCATGAAGTGATAGGACCAGATGCCATGATCTTACTTTTCTGAATGTTGAGTTTTAAGCCAGCTTTTTCACTCTCCTCTTTCACTTTCATCAAGAGGGTCTTTGGTCCTTCTTCACTTTCCACCGTAAGGGTGGTGTCATCTGCATATCTGAGGTTATTGATATTTCTCCCTGCAATCTTGATTCCAGCTTGTGCTTCCTCCAGCCCAGCGTTTCTCATGATATACTCTGCATATAAGTTAAATAAGCAGGGTGACAATATACAACTTTGATGTACTCCTTTCCCAATCTGGAACCAGTCTGTTGTTCTATGTCCAGTTCTAACTGTTGCTTCCTGACCTGCATACAGATTTCTCAGGAGGCAGGTCAGGTGGTCTGGTATTTCCATCTCTTTCAGAATTTCCCACAGTTATTGTGATCCACACAGTCAAAGGCTTTGGCATAGTCCATAAAGCAGAAGTAGATGTTTTTCTGGAACTCTCTTGCTTTTTAGATGATCCAGTGGATGTTGGCAGTTTGATCTCTGGTTCCTCTGCCTTTACGAAATCCAGTTTGAACATCTGGAATTTCATGGTTCATGTACTGTTGAAGCCTGGCTTGGAGAATTTTGAGCATTCCTTTACTAGCGTGTGAGATAAGTGCAATTGTGCGGTAGTTTGAGCATTCTTTGGCATTGCCTTTCTTTGAGATTGGAATGAAAACTGCCCTTTTCCAGTCCTGTGGCCACTGCTGAGTTTTCCAAATTTGCTGGCATATTGAGTGCAGCACTTTCACAGCATCATCTTTTCGAATTTGAAATAGCTCAACTGGAATTCCATCACCTCCACTAGCTTTGTTCATAGTGTTGCTTCCTAAGGCCCACTTGACTTCACATTCCAGGATGTCTGGCTGTAGGTCAGTGATCACACCATCATGGTTATCTGGGTCATGAAAATCTTTTTGTAGAGTTCTTATATGTATTCTTGCCACCTCTTCTTAATATCTTCTGCTTCTGTTAGGTCCATACCATTTCTGTCCTTTATCGAGCCCATCTTTGCATGAAATGTTCCCTTGGTATCTCTAATTTTCTTGAAGAGATCTCTAGTCTTTCCCATTCTGTTGTTTTCCTCTATTTCTTTGCATTGATCGCTGAGGAAGGCTTTCTTATCTCTCCTTGCTGTTCTGTGGAACTCTGCATTCAAATGGGTATATCATTCCTTTTTCTCTGCCTTTCATTTCTCTTGTTTTCATAGCTATTTTTAAGGCCTCCTCAGACAACTGTTTTGCCTTTTTTCATTTCTTTTTCTTGGGGATGGTCTTGATCCCTGCCTCCTGTACAATGTCATGAACCTCCATCCATAGTTCTTCAGGCACTCTTGTCTATCAGAGGTAATCCCTTGAATCTATTTGTTACTTCCACTGTATAACCATGAAGGATTTTATTTAAGTTATACCTGAATGGTATAGTGGTTTTCCCTACTTTCTTCAATTTATGTCTGAATTTGGCAGTAAGGAGTTCATGATCTGAGCTCCTATAGGCAGCTCCCTGTCTTGTTTTTGCTAACTGTATAGAGCTTCTCCGTCTTTGGCTTCAAAGAATATAATCTGTCTGGTTTTGGTATTGACCATCTGATGATGTCCATGTGTAGAGTCTTGTCTTGTGTTGTTGGAAGAGGATGTTTGCTATGACCAGTGCATTCTCTTGGCAAAACTCTGTTAGCCTTTTCCTTTCTTCATTCTGTACTCCAAGGCCAAATTTGCCTGTTACTCCATGTAACTCTTGACTTCTTACTTTTGCATTCCAGTCCCCTATAATGAAAAGGACATCTTTTTTGGGTATTAGTTCTAGAGGGTCTTGTAGGTCTTCATAGAACTGTTCAACTTCAGCTTTTTCAGCTTTACTGTAGGGACATAGACTTGGATTACTGGGATATTGTATGATTTGCCATGAAAACAAACAGAGATCGTTCTGTCGTTTTTGAGATTGCATCCAAATACTGCATTTCAGACTCCTTTGTTTACTATGATGGCTACTCCATTTCTTCTAAGGCATTCTTGCCCACAGAAGTAGACATAATGGTCATTTGAGTTAAATTCACCCATTGCAGTCCATTTTAGTTCACTGATTCCTAAAATGTCGATGTTCACTCAGCATCTCCCGATTGACCACTTCCAATTTGCCTTGATTCATGGACCTGACATTCCAGGTTCCTATGCAGTATTGCTCTTTACAGCATCAGACTTTACTTCCACTACCAGTCACATCCACAACCGGGTGTTGTTTTTGCTTTGGCTCTGTCTCTTCATTCTTTCTGGAGTTATTTCTCCACTGATCTCCAGTAGCATATTGGGTACCTACTGACCTGGGGAGTTCACCTTACAGTGTCCTATCTTTTTGCCTTTTCATACTATTCATGGGGTTCTCAAGGCAAGAATACTGAAGTGGATTGCCATTCCCTCCTGCAGTGGACCACGTTTTGTCAGAACTCTCCACGGTGACCTGCCCATCTTGGGTGGCTCTACATGACATGGCTCCTAGTTTCATCGAGTGGCCTACTGCAGGGTCGGGGCACTGAGTGTAAAAGTGCATGCATGGGACCTTTTGAAGGAGGTCACCATTCTCTTCATTATTTCCACCATAGTTTGGCCTCAGGTCAAGCAACAGGGAGGGAACACAGCCCTGCCCATCAAAAGAAGTGAAGTTGCTCAGTTGTGTCCAACTCTTTGTGACCCCATGGACTGTAGCCTATCAGGTTCCTCCATCCATGGGATTTTCCAGGCAAGAGTGCTGGAATGGATTGCCATTTCCTTCTCCAGGGGATCTTCCCGACCCAGGAATTGAACCCGGGTCTCCCACATTGCAGGAAGACGCTTTACTGAGCCACCAGGGAAGCCCATCAACAGAAAATGGGATTAAAGATTTACTGAGGATGGCCCTGCCCTTCAGAACAAGACCCAGTTTCTCCCTCAGTCAGTCTCTCCCATCAGGAAGCTTCCATAAGCCTATTATCCATCAGAGGGCAGACAGAATGAAAACCACAATCACAGAAAACTGATTACATGGACCACAGCCTTGTCTGACTCAAGGAAACTATGAACCACAAAGAGTACAGTAGTAAACAAAACCAAGAGGGAGAAAAAGACAATAAACAGCTTGTATAATGTCTGGTGGTGAGAGGTGCTGTGATAACTAGTTAGGCAGGGTCAATCTTCTGATGACTATTGCTGGGGAAGAAAATGGCCCCAAAACTCAGTGGCCTGAAACAATTTCGTAGTCTCTTTCACGGTTCTTTGGTGGTCTGGGCCCATCAGGGCGGTCTCGCTGGGGGTCTTGCATGGGGTGCAGCCAGATGTTGGACTGGACTCGAGTCATCTGGAGGACCAACTGGATTGGACATAGAGGTACCTCGCTCGTTTGGCTGCCATGGCTGTTGACCGCTAGTTGGGAGTTTGGCCAGGCTACCACCCAGCACATCTCCAGGTGCCCTCTCCATGTGGCCCAGGCTTCTCAGCCTGGCAGCGTGGCTCCTGGAGAAGCGCTCCAGGAGTAAGTGTTCCATGAAGCAGGAAGCAGAGGCAGCCAGGGCAATGAAGTGCCTGGGGCTGAATCAGCATCCCTTCTGCCCTAGTCTGTTGGTTAGAGCAGTGACGGGGATCCTAGTTTCAAGGCGTGGGAGAAAGAACACGGGATGGAAGAGATTGCTGTGGCATCTTTGGAAAACACCATCCACACAGCAAGGGGAGAGTGAAGGACGGGCAAGTGGGGAAGAGAGCACACTCCCTCCCTGAGCCTCCTTGGAGCACCTGCCTGAGGGGAGCGAGGATGTCTGTGAAGACTGTTCTAGATGGAAGATGAAAGTACAGAGACCCGGAGGTGGGAGCTTAGGTGTGTTGCTTGGCCTGGTGAGGAACAGCTGAGTGCAGTGGGAAGGAGCTATGACACCAGCACTTGTTACACTCAAGCGATGTCTTACCTGTAAACCCCAATAGTTCACAGAGGCCTGAATGCTTTTAAAGCTTTGGGCTCTTTGCTGCTGCCCTGGCTGATAACTCCACCCTCACCTGCCCTGAGTTGCTTGCTTTCCCCAAAGTGCCCACACTGGTGCTCTTGCCAGCAGGTTTGCCCTCTTCTGCTTGATCTCCATCTTCTGCACCATCTAGGCTTATCTGGAGCCATGACTGACCCCAGCTGAGCTCTGGACTCTTCTGTCTTTCCCACCAAAGAGCGATCTGTCTGATTTGCCACCTAAAGACCAGCACGGAGAGTTTGCATGTGGTTAAGGGTGTGAATTTGAGAGTCCACCTGCCTGGGTTTAGATCTGGCTCTGCTACCCACTCACAGGGTTACTTTGGACAAGTAGCTTAACCTCCCTGTCCTTTTGATCCTTCAATAGAAGGCCTTTAGTGCATCATTCAAATTAGAATTAGGTCTTAAGAATCATCCACCATCTAGTTATTTCCAACTCTTAGATCTCCATCTGCCTGCTGAAATGTTCAATTTTCAGAGACTGAGATATCATCCCAAAGTGTCCTGGTATCCTTTTAACTGTTGTGAAAGGAACAACCTAAAGTTGCTACAAGGCCATCTTTACCTTTAAGAATTAACTCCTCTTTCTGGGCTTGAGACACTGAACAAGCGATTCCTGGTTCAAATACTTTTAAGCACTGCTGACATTTTTCTTATCCAAGAATTTCCAGATTTCGGCCAGAGACCCGTCCTCCTGAATGACAACAGTGATGGGGATGTGCACACACACCTCTTCTTGAAACAGAAGCCAGGCTCACACCCTCCATTACATTCTATACATGGCAACGCAATGCAAACCATAGCTGCTTCCTTCCTATTTCTCCACCATTTGTCCCCGCAAAGCCTCTTCTTTTTCTTTCTAAGGAGGCAGAGTTCTACACAGATGTGACTGAAGTCCCTCTGCAGCCTCCTTTGGGGCCCTTTGTAACACCTGTGTATCCCTTCCAAGTGATGTCTACATGTTCTGGATTGTCAACTGCCTGTTGCTAAAAGTGGTTTTCATTCTCACAGTAGATGCAGCAGAGAGAGACCTCATCCTTGTGCTCTTGTTTCTGCATCTGTACAATGGGCTGTACTGGACTTCCCCTGGTGGCTCAGACAGTAAAGAATCTGCCTGCAACTCAGGAGATCCGAGTTCAATCCCTGGGTCGGGAAGATCCCCTGGAGAAGGGAATGGCTACTGGCTCCAGTACTCTTGCCTGGAGAGTTCCATGAACAGAGGAGCCTGGCAGGTTACAGTTCATGGGGTCACAAAGAGTTGGACACGACTGAGCCACTAAGCACAGCACAGCACATACTGATTAACAAGCTGTGATAGTTTCAGGTAGACAGCAAAGGAACTCAGGCATACATATACGTGTACCCCTTCCCTACCAAACTCCCCTCCCATCCAGTCTGCCACACAGCATTGAGCAGGGTTCCCTGTGCTATACAGTAGGTCCTTGTTGGTTATCCATTTTAAATATAGCAGTGTGAACATGTTGATTCCAAACTCCCTAAATATTCTTTCCACCCATCCTTCCCCCCTGGTAACTGTAAGTTCATTCTTGAAGTCTGTGCGTCTGTTTCTGTTTTGTAAATAAGTTTGTTTGCATCATTTCTTCAGATTCATACGATATTTCTCTTTCTCTGTCTGACTTACTTTAGTGTGATAAGCCCTAGGTCCATCCACTGGCTGCAAATGGCATTATTTCAGTCTTTTTTTCTGGATGAATAATACTCCATTGTATATATGTACCACATCTTCTTTATCCATTCCTCCATCGATGGATTTATGTTGCTTCCATGAAATGACCGGTATCTTTATAAGAGAAAGGAGAAGGGAGGAGGCCAGTGACAATGGAAGCAGAGATTGGAGTGATGCAGGGACAAACCAAAGAGTGCCAAGGATTGCTGGGAGCCACCAAAAGCCAGAAAAAGCAAAGACTTCCCTCAGAAACCATCAGACACCCTGACTGCAGACTTGTAGTCCCCAGAGCTGGAAGTGAGTAAATCCTCCTTGTTTTAAGCCACTTGGGTGATGATAATTTGTTACAGCACCCATGGGAAACTAACACAGTCCCCAAAGCTTTGCTAATGTGATATTTCTTCACCTGGGTTATGAGTGCTAGGGGGTTGGCTTTAGGATTGTTTTTAAACCGTACATATATGATTTCACATTAACAAAAATAAAAATAAATAACAGCAGAAAAGGAATATCCAGCAAGGGTCTGGGCTTTGAAGATGCGTTCAGGTGGGGCATTTTTGGCTATGGGTCTGCTGTGTGCCAAGATCATGGCAGGTCTCTGGGACTTGTCTGGGAGAGGACTCTCTGGGATTGAACTTCAATATCATAAGTTACAGAATACAGCAAATGGCAGAGGGTGGAAGCTTCTCATCTTATATGTGAATGTTTCATGTGATCACAGACAAGACACCATTCCAGGAGGTGCCAACTCAATAAAAAGATGGGATGTGCCTCCTTCCTGGGTGCAGCGGCCAGGTCCTCTCAGAAGAAGGTCATGGACTGGGTAGCGGAAGCGGGGAAGGTCCCTCAGGAAGCTCTGTGGGGGCCTGCCAACTGCAGCAAATGTGCAGGAAGCAGCCCAAGGTCTTCCTTTTTCACCCTGATGGGGGATGCCTGGGGCATAGCTAAGTGGGAGCCCTGTCCACCGCAAAGTGGGCACAGTCTGAGCAGTCCCGCCCTCTCCAAGATGCTCTTTACAACCTGGGGCCACACTTGGCTGTCTGTTGGTGCCCTGTGGAGCTTCCAGGAAGAAGACCTCATCACAGACCAGAAGGAGCCCCTTCAAGAAATTGGATAGAGGAGCCACTGGTAGGAAAGAGCAGCCTTCACCCCAGCTCCCATCCCTGGTGTCAGGGGATTTCTTCTGACATGCCTCCTTCAAAACCCCATTCATCGGCAGGCTTCCCTGGTGGCTCAGTGGCAAAGAATCTGCTTGCCAATGCAGGAGACATGGGTTTGATCCCTGGATTGGGAAGATCACTCATGCTGCCAAGCTACGAAGCTCATGCACCCCAACTATTGAGCCTGTGCACCCCGTGCTTCACAGTAAGAGAAGCCATGGCAATAAGAAGCCTGTGCACTGCAACTAGAGAGTAGTCCCTGCTTACCACAACTAAAGAAATGACCGCACAGCAGTGAAGACCCAGCCCCAAACCTCCATTGGCTTCATAAGAACTTTCCCCGAGCAGCCACCCTCTTCGCTTTGCTCAGCCAGGGGTTCAGGGCCGTGGGATTTATTGGTGATTTTTTTTTCTTTGCTTGGCTCCCTGCTTTGTAGTTAAGAGGAGGTAGTAGCCATCCCAGAATTCTCAGTAAATGTGTATTATTTGTGCTGGAAAAAAAAATTGCTAAAGGATGAGAAAGGGAATAATGAACACTTTATAGAATTTTCCTCAACAAGTAGATGCTGGTCCAGAGTGTAAAAGTGCACTTTGAAAAGTGAGGAGAGATGGGAGAAAGTCACTTTATACCTCTCTTCAAACTGGGTTAAGTTCTGTTTAATAGATATTCTGGGAAAAGAACATCATTCCTTTAAAAGCTGGGCTGCCCTGCAGATGAAGCCAAGTTGTAAAGCTGTTTGGGACATAGAAGGTTAGTAAAGAGACCAGTCCTACAGTCATTGCTAATGATGGATGGGAGGGGTATTTGGAAGTGTTGAAATGCTGGCTGTCAAGGAAACCCATGATTGGAAAAACAACATCACATGGTTTTTTATATGGCCCACTGGTATCGTGATGCAATGTGATCATTTTCCTGACTTTCTGTTTTTGTCACAAGAAAAGGAAGAAGCGAGGGAATCAGAGAAGTGATCCAATGCCTAATTACCAGTGCTTCTCTCAGATAAATTATAAACAGGCTGTTAAAAAATTCTCCTGCTACAGCAAAGAAACAAAGCAGCCTTTAAACACTTTTGATGTCAACATGCCCTAATTTCAAAAGTGCTAGAGCTATGTATAACCCCAAAGACAGTCTCTTTCTTCAAGGAATGATTAAGGAGTGTTTTTAAAAAAATAACCCAACTCCCCGTTCCTGAGCTTGTGGCAGACATCATTAATCAATCAAGGTAGTTTTGCTTGTTTGTTTTGTTTTGTTTGTTTTTTAACCATGGAACCTAAATGCTGCCCTAGAATTCTTCTCAACAATATGTGTCTGACACTCCTATAAATAGATCACAATTGGCTTATGAGCTGAGCCAACTAAAGAGGCACCTAATCTGATGGTTAAAAGAATAGTATTTGGAGCTAAATCTCAGCTCAGCCACTTAAACTTTCAGATAAGTTTCTTTACCTTCAAAATGCAGATAATAATAGTATCTCACTGAACTTTTTACCTATAATTTATACCCAGCCAATTGGTCAATCAAGAGTGCAGGTAGAACAAAGATATTTTCAGACTTTAGTGACTTGAAAAATATATTTCTATTAAAGGAATATGCTTTTAAAGTATTAATAAAATCATTAATATAAATATAAATGAATGCATAGTGAAATATAAATGAATAGCCTCACACATACAAAATGAATGTGTGTTAAATATCATACTTAACTCATTATTAATGAGGGAACCAGTAAGATGTTAAAACCAGTTTAAAGAAGTCAAAGAAGCACAAATCTATATGGAATTTCAAAAAGGAAATCAATTTACAAACAGATAAGAAATTGCCTTTTGTAGGGAGCCTTGTGTGGGATGGGGAGAGGGATGTGCATTATTTATTTGCCTATCTCTAGATAAGATTTATTTTGCACTGTTATCAGTTATCTACAATTTACAGAGTTATAAAATAGCTCACAGGCAGTGAAAGGCACAGAGCCCCCATTAATCAAAACCAGAAACTCCGAAGGGATGTGGTCTAAACAATGCATAGTTTTCACCCAATCACAAAATTATCTGAGTACACTCTCAATTTATTAGGACAGTACTAGAGAATGGGTGCGCATGTAGGTAGCTTAGTTGTGTCGGACTCTGTGACTCTACGGACTGTACAGCCTGCAGGCTCCTCTATCCGTGGGATGCTCCAGGCAAGAATACTGGAGTACATTGCCATGCCCTCCTCTAGGGAAATCTTTACAACCCAGGGATGGAACCCATGTCTCTTATGTCTCCTGCATTGGCAGGTGGGTCCTTTACCACTAGCACGACCTGGAAAGCCGCTACTAGAAAATATGCTTCATCAAAAGGAGGGCATACCCTTGCTCTAGAGCCCAGCTGCCTAGAGCCTGTGTTCCTCAACAAGAGAAGCCACCGCAACGAGAAGCCTGTACATTGCAACGAGAGCATAGCCCCCACTCGCTGCAATTGGAGAAAGCCAATGTGCAGCAATGAAGACTCAGCACAGCCAAAAAATAAAAAAATGAAAGAGAGAGTAAAAAAAAATTTTTTAAGGGGGCAGAGAGAGGGAGAGAGACAGGTGGGATCCTCAACTTAGGGATTAGGGTGTCCATCCCTGGAGGTGTGATGAAGTCCTAGGAGTAACAGCAGAGCGTTAAGCCGGAGTCCAGCCAGCTCTGGGGGAAGGAGGAAGGAAGCTTCTTGAGAGGCTCTGGGAAAGAAGAAATGGAACTGATGTGCTTAAGCATATGGAAAATATCATGGGAAGGCCTTTGGCAGAGATGTTAGAGCTTTTAGAGAACACTAATGATGAATCATAGAAAATTAAGCGAATAAAAAAACGAGGCCTTCCTTAACCTTAGCAATACTGAAGCCTGCACAAGAATTGAGCTAAGTAATGCTCACTTGGCTCAGCAGTGAATGATACTTGCACAGTCATTATAATGTAAATACTATTTATTCATCCCCAATTCTTTATTCATGTAATAACACTATGTTGGGGTGATGCGGGAAAAGTGATGGATGTACATGTGGAAGAGTTAGAGACTCACCACTCAGAGGCAGTGAAAGAGCAGTAGGGAGTTCACTGGTGGTCCAGTGGTTAGGACTCTAGGATTTCACTTCCATGGCCCAGGGTTCAATCCTTGGTCAGGGAACTAAGAGCCCGCATGCCGCATGGCACAGCCAAAAAGAAAAAAAATAGCAGTAGAAGCGTAATATTCTTAAATATGGAGATAAATATCAGAGGAAGTAGCTAGAAGAGTTTCATTGGCTGCCTCAAGTGTAATAGATCATGATGGTGAGAAAGCTTAAGGCAGGGGATGGTTGGTTTTCATTAAAAACTTCTGTTCATACACACATACACACAGATACATATATATAACTATGCATATATAGAAAAAAATGGTTACATCTAAGGAAAGGTATGTATTATTAGCTGCTGGTGAGGTATGGGCAATCTCAAACACTACTAGCGAAGTATAAATTGGCACTGCCTCTTTTGAAAAGCCATCTGGCAGAATCTGATGAAATTTTACGTGTACATAACGTTCCATCTAGCAGCCATACTTCCTGGCCTGTATCTTCAGAGAAGCACTTGCACATGTGCTCAGGGCAGTATGCCCAAGGACATTCCTGGACCATTATTTATAAGGCAAGAATGACGGTGCTAGAAAGGTCCGACAAAAGGGGGATGTCAGTACAACAACAGCAAAAACCATAAGTCGTAGCCCTTGAACATGTAAAAAAGATGCTCAGTCTAACTCAGTACATAGCAATTTAAAGTACAGTGAAGTTCTCTGTATATTTTTTGCCTATCATCAGTTTGGCAAAATCTGGTAATATTTTGGTGTGTTGGTAAAGCTATGGCAAAACAGGTGGTCTCATGTATGGCAAAGAATCTTAAAAAAAGAGTGGATATATATTTACATTTCACTGATTCACTTTGCTGTACGCCTGAAATGAACACCACATTGTAAATCAACTATACTCCAGTAAAAATTAAAAGGAAAAGAGAAAACAAACCAACAGGTGGTCCCAAACATTGTTCATGGGAGGACAAATTGTTTCAATCTCTACAGAGAGCAACATCCATGAAAATTGCAAATGCCCAGGATTTTGGCTCAGAAATCCCACTTTTAGTAATTCATCTAACAGGTTAAGTACATGAACTAAGTTTTATATATATATATATATATATAGTACATATTATGCATATATAATACAAATATAATTGTTGCAGTTTTGTTGACATAGCAAGAGTTTGGATACAACCAATAGGTAGCTGGTTAAATAAATTTCTGCTTATTTATACCACCATCTGAGCTGTGGAGCTAAGATATGGGGGGTGGGTTTGGGGCAGACAGGGGTGGAAGGAGGATTTATTTCACATTTATTTCACTGTCTGGCATTTTATCCTATTTTCTAAGACGAAATGCCACACAGTGAAATAAATGTGCCCTGTGCCTCAGTTTCTTCACCTCTGAAAAGGAGATGGTGATTCTAACCTCCTAGGGTTACTGTAAGGATTAGCTTGGGTCGATCCACGTAAGGTCCTTACATCAGAGCTTGGCGCAGAGCGAGCGCTGTATAAACTTATTGTCCAGGGCACATGTAACTGAGAGAGGTCATCAGGCACGGGAGGGGGACTCTAGCTGTCAAGGTTCAAGTGACTTGGAGATAGAGTCAAATCAAATGGGCGTACCTCAGAGATGGATCTTCAGCCAAGACAACCCAGGACCACGGGCAGGGCTGGCAGCCTGTTCCACTGGCGTCTCTCCCAGGAGCCAAGGAGTCTTCACACCTGTTTGTGGATCTGGGCTAGGGTGCTTTCAGCATTAATATGCAGCAGTGGAAACTCCTTTTATTTATTTTTATTGAAGTTTAGTTGATTGACAGTGATTGAGGTGTATGGTGAAGTGATTCAGTCATATATTCTCTGTATATATTCTTTTTCAGATTATTTTCCATTATAGGTTATTAGAAGATGATAAGTATAGTTCCTTGTGCTATACAAGGAACTTATTGTTTATCTTTTTTTTTTTTTTTTTGACTGAGCACCACCTGACCTTCAGGATCTTAGTTCCCTGACTAGGGATTGAATCCACGTCCCCTGCTGTGGAAGCATGGAGTCCTAACCACTGGACCGCCAGAGAATGCCCCTGTTTATCTTTTTTTTTTTTGTATAAATAGTGTGTATCTGTTTATCTCAACTAAGAAGGGAACTTCTTCTTAAGACCCATACTGACCACAGTGGGGGTGAACACCCCGACTAGCTCAGTTCTTCTGCCAGACCCATAGATGAAACGCTGATATTTAAGGTCAGCAGAGGAAAGAAACAGGAAAGGACCAAAAGGGTGTCACATCCTTTCAAGGAGCTTCTCTGGGAGTCCCTCACACTTCTGCTCACATTTCATTGGTTAAAACCTAATCAGAAAGCCACATCTCACGGAAAGGGAAGTTGAGAAACGAAGTCCTTGAGCTTGCAGCACTGGCAACTGAACAGAATAAAGTCTGTGGGTGATGAAAACGTTCTGGAACTAGACAGTGGTGATGGTTGGTCCACCTTATGATTGTACACCTGAAAAGTGCAAATGGTGGTATGTGAGCGTTACCACAATTTTTAAAAACTGGACTTCTGTTACTGGAGAATAAGATGAAAATGAATATCGGGGCAGGCACCCAGCAGTTTTACATATTTGTTTATTTTTATTTATTTATTTGGCTGTACGGGGTCTTAGCAGGGCACACAGGATCTTTAGTTGTGGCATGTGGGATCTAGTTCCAAGCCTATGTGATGCTCCGTTGCTTAGTCAAGTCTGACTGTTTGCAACCGTATGGACTGTAGCCCACCAGGCTCTTCTGTCCATGGGATTTTCCAAACAAGAATTCTGGAGTGGGTTGCCATTTCCTTCTCCAGGGGATCTTCCTGACCCAGGGATCGAACCCATGTCTCCTGTGTCCCTAACTAAGGATAAAACCCTTGGACTGGGAGTGAAGAATCTTAGCCACTGGACCACCAGGAGGTCCCTGTACTTGCTTTTAAATTGCAATCAATTACAAGAGGTCTCTCTGGGCTGCGTGGCAGCAGGTACAGGGCAACAGGGCACCATGATTGGACAGCCAGGGTCACATGCACACCCTGTGTTTGGGAGCTGGGGTCTAAGAGAAGCTGGAAAAGGGTGCTGGGTAGACGTACAACAATCATCTGGCTATTTGTCATTAGGATTTAGCGGGCTTAAAGTAGATCCAAGGAGCTCTGTGGTTCTCCTTCCCTATTTTGTGACCAACACTCCCATTGTTTTCCCCAACAGTCAGGCCTAGCCAGCTCTTTGTTTTTGAACTTGACCTGTTGGCTCTTCCTAAGCTACACCCCACTCTGACGATTGCTCTCTCTGAGAACATCAGGGCGAGTTTTGTCCAGAGGGGTCTGCATTTCCTTTGCCTGCCCAGAATGGAGGGGGTGGGTCCCCCACGTTCATGAACTGTTACCTAGAAAAGAAAAGGGGCGAGTATAGACCAGAGGGGATGTGACTCAAAAGTGACTCAGCCACCTCTCCTGTCTTTTGGGTCCTGGAGTCCTGCCCTGATGCCTGAACCAGAAGGAACAGGGCAGGGAACGAAGAGGAGGGGAGAGAGAGAGTTAAGTCTGCCCAGGTCTTTCAACGTGGTGAAACCAGGGTGGAGGGTCTGCCAAGAACAGGTCAGGCTCAAAACAGGAAGCCCCAGGGTAGTGATAAATGGACACTTCTCTGTAGGTTTTATGTGGATCTCAAGGGAGAGTGCTGGAACTGATCTCATTCAATATTTTGTTTTACAAATCATGTTGAAAAGGAAGCACGCTAGGAGCTCTCCAGGTTTGCCAGCTAAGTTAATCTCTTCCAGGTGCTAAGGCAACAGGGAAGCGCAGCAGGAAGCTCCTGCCTAGCGGGCTTGAGGCAGGAAGATGGCCCACCGAGGGGCAGGAGGGAAGTGGCGTTTGTGGGGAGCAGAGCCGGCCCTGCTGCCCTGGCTTCTCACATGCTCCACAGACGCACTTCCTGGGGTTCCTGTAGCTCCCAGTGTTGGTGCGGACCATGGGGGCGTTGGGACAGAAGATCGGGGGCTTCCGGGTCACCTGGGAGACCCCGTGATGGCCCGGTACCCCCTGGGCTACACACAGAAGCTAGGCTCTTCCGGACCCCCCTTTCCCAAGTCACAGAATTCCTCCTCTCTGCTGGGATCTTCACCTCTGCATCAGGTACTTTCTTCAACTTATTCTGCTCGTAATTTCAGATGTAGTTATTGGGTTTGTCTTCTTTCGCCTTGGCACTTCTCCTCCCTTGCCACTGACCCCCACAAATGGTTCAGATTCTTGTTCTCCTGGTGTTGAATTTCCAGGCACCAGGGAACCAGCCAGTGGGTCTGTTCTCTACAGACTGAGGAGATAAGTTAGAGGAATCACAGGAAAGAGAAAAGCTTCTAAGAGCAAGGGATTGAGCCTTATCCTACTACATACGTTAATGACTGAGTGTTAAGCCTTTTGAGGGGTAAACTCAGGTTCAAACTGGTAGGAGGCCAATCAAGGAAATAACTCTTTCAGGCAAGGATTGTCCGCTATGTTGATTTTTAGGAGGCACCTACTAAAGCATTTAGTGAAATATGATTTCCAAAACTTATTTTCAAGCATTTGGGGAAAAAACACACACCTAGAGATAAAGCAAAAGGTATCAACAATCTTTTAAAGCTTTATTTATTTATTTTCGGCTGTGCTGGGTCTCTGTTGCTGCCTGGGCTTTTCTCTAGTTTTGGAGACTGCAGGCTACTCTTCACTGAGGCACACAGGCTTCTCAGCGCAGTGGCTTCACTTGCAAAGCATGGCCTCTCGGGCATGTGGTCTCAATAACTGAGGCTCCCGGGCTCTAGAGCAGAGGCTCAGTAGTTGTGGCGCACGGGCTTAGTTGCTCTGAGCATGTGGGATCCTCCTGGACCAGGCATCGAACCTGTGTCTCCTGCACTGGCAGGTCGACCCTTTACCACTGAGCCACCAGGGAAGCCCCCCACAATGTCAGCAATTTTTAAATCTAAGTGGGGGTATGTGGGTGATCGTTGTGCTGTTCTTTCAATCTTTCTATATATCTGAGCACTTTTGTAATAATAAGTTGCTGAGAGTGAGGGTAGGGGCGGTAGATGCCCGGTGAATCTGAGAGTCCTTGAGTATATCACAGGCAAGGGAGAGCTTAGTTATACCAGACTTGGAAAAATCTTTTCATTCTTTGAGGCTCAAAGAGTAGTGTTTGGGGCTGAATTTTGTCCCCTCAGAATTCATACACTGAGGGAGTTCCCTGGCGATCCAGTGGTTAAGACTCAGTGCTTCCACTGCAGGGAGCACAGGTTTGATCCCCAGTTGGGGAACTAAGATCCTACATGTTGGTGATGTGGCCAAAAAAATCCATATATTGACATACTAATTCCCAGAACCTCAGAATGTGACTGCCTTTAGAGATAGGACCTTTACAGAGGTTAAATGAGGTCATTGGAATACGGTCTTATAAGAAGAGGAAATTTGGACACAGACTGGCAGAGAAGACGATGTGAGATGGATTAAATATTTGTGTCCCCTGCCCCCCAAGTTTATGTGTTGAAGCTTTAACCCTTCAAGGTAATGGTATTTTCAGATGGAGGCTTTGGGGGATAATTAGGTTTAGATGAAGTTATGAGGGCAGAGCCCTGTTAGGGACTGAAGGTTTGTGTCCTCCAAAATGCATATGCAGAAACTATACACCCCTCCCTGTGGTGGTGGTAGAAGGTGGGGCTTCTGTGGGGTAACCAGCATGAGATGAGGTCCTAGGGGTGGAGCTCTCATGAATGGGATCAGCACCCGTCTAATAGTCACCGGAGAGCTTGCTTACTACGCTCTGCTCTCTGCCACCTGAGGACACAGGAGTCCACAGTCTGCAACCTGGAAGGAGGCCTTCACCAGAACGTGACCAGTACTGGCACCGGAGCCTGGACTTCCAGCCTCTCAAACTCTGAGAAATAAACTTGTACTTATATATACCACCCAGTTTATGGTATTTGCTATAGCAGTCTGAGCTAAGGCAGGACTGCATGATAGCACCTTTGTAAGAAGAGAAAGAGACCCCAGAACCCTTTCCACCCTGTGAGGAGATGAGAAGACAGAGAGAAGGTGGCTGTCTCAGAGCCGAGAAGGGAGTGCTCCCCAGAGCCCGACCAGGTCAGCACCTTGATCTTGGACTCCGGCTTCCACAGCTGTGAGAAAACAAATTTCTGTTGTTTAAGGCACGTTGTCTGTGGTATGTTGTTATGGTGACCCAAGCAGACCAATACACAGTACGAAGACAGTCATCTACAAGCCAAGGAGAGAGGCCTCAGAAGAAACCTACCCCTGTCACATCTTCACCTCAAATGTTTGTTTTCTACAAGTGAGAAACATTCCTGTCATGAGCCACATCCTTAGGGCAGCCCTAGACCACATACAGTATTATTTACCATTGTTTACACGTCCTTAAATGAAGCACAGCTCTCACATAGGAAGAAGAGTTCCACCGGGCTGAAGTGCGAACTCCCCTGTGCTTCCTGTGGTTAGGGCAATCCAGATGGCAGCGGGAGGTCGTCCACCCGAGAGAGACCAGATAGTGGAGGGGGGCCCAGACCGTGGGAGCCTCTGGGGGCTGTACTTTGGAACTTTGACCTTGAGGATAGAATTTGCTTTTTAGTAACTATTTGCTTTTGTTCTCCCATGATGTTAATAGAGCTATATCTTATAACTCAGTTGTAAGGTGAAAAAGTTATATATAATAATTGAAAATAAGCTTTTCCTGTGACAGTCAAGCTAGGAATAATCAACAGAGGCAAGATCAGCCATCTGTAGTCTGAGGGTGTAGACACAAGGCTTCTGAATGGTGTTAAAGAAGAAGCCCTGGCTTTGGTTTGGACAAACACAAGCATGACTCTTCCCTCTTCCAATTAAGAACTGTGAGACCTTTAATGGGGTGATTGTGTAACTTCTATGGACCATACTTTCCTTAGCTGTAAAATGGGCAGAATATCACCTGCCTAGCAGATACTGGGAAGACTGGAGCCACTGTACTAAGCCTTGGGTGTAACGCCTGGACCCAAATGGTAGTGTTATTACTGTTGCTTTTTTGGGAGAACACTCAATAAAGGTGATGGAAGAGCAGGGAAGGGAAACAAAGTAAAGATAAAAGAAACCTACATTATACTTAGTCAAAATCACAGGGACAAAGAGTAGAGTGGTGGTTGCCAGGGGCTGGGTGAAGGGAGAAATAGGGAGTTATTGTTCAATGGGTATAATTTCAGTTTTGTTAGACGAAAAGACTCCTGCAGATGGATGGTGGTGATGATTGAATAGCAACATGAATGTACTGAAAACCACTGAATTATACAATTAAAAATGATTAAGATAGTAAATTGTAAGTTATGTGTATTTCACCACAAGAAGAAAAAATTTGAAAAGAAATACCTTCTTCCACAGTACAGTACACTTGAAAACAGGGGAATTGGAAAAAAAAAAAACAACTATTAGCCACAAAGTCATTGATAAATTTGACTATGTAAAGGGTGAAAATTCTACAGGGCAAAGATCAGTCTACACAAAGTCAAAAGACAACAAACGAGGAGAAATATTTTCAATTATATCAAACAGAGCTCATTCCCATGCTGAAGAAGGAAGTTCTTATATTAGGAGAATGACCTGTCAGAAGGCCAGAGAGGTCTGGAGAACAAGAATTCTCTAGTTTCTCCAGGGCCTGGCAGAGGCATCCAGGGTGGGGCAGGTTGGTGGGGCAGACGATTCTTCAGGCTGCATAATGTCCCAGCCCAAATACCCCTCTACACTCTCCATGACATTTTTCTCTGAATTTGATGATAACAGCACATTATTGACCAGAGACGTATCAATATATCTTTTGTTACCCAAACATTATTGATCTCAGATATATCAATAGGTTTTTAGAGAATGATACAATTAACATTACTGGAGGAAGTTGTTAGAGCTTAAAATTGATCAAGGGTTCCTTATATGACTTATGATTGTCCTCATTCACATTTTGCCCCATTAGGTTTCTGTTCCAACATTGCTTCTGCTGTCATTTAGTCACTAAGTTGTGCGACTCTTTTTCAACTCCATGAACTACAGCCCACCAGACTCCTTCTGTTTGTGTGATTTCCCAGACAAGAATACTGCAGTAGGTTGCCATTTCCTCCTCCAAGGGATCTTCCTGACCCAGGGATCAAATCTGCATCTCCTGCATTGGCAGGTGGATTCTTTCCCAGTGAGCCACCAGGGAAGCCTGTTCCAACCTCGTGTATGTTATAAATGTAAAACTTTTCAAGATGATCCATCACGAAATTTTGAGTAAAGAAGAATTTTTCGGTGAATTTTTTGTGGAGACTTATTCTGATTGTCTGAGCAACATTTACACGAGTGTCTCAGAAGATGACAGTTCTTCAGAATATAGTTCTGATTCAGACAATGTGAATGTTAGACCAACAAAAAGACAGAAACCTTAGTGACTGGTTCTGATACAGAAAGTGAAAATGAAACACACAGTGCTGGAGAACGCTCCTTTGCTTCTACAGAAGAATAGACTGAAGATAACATTTCACAAAAATTAGAAGACTTTAAGGGTGTTTCATGTGTAACTGTTGAATGTGAAAATGAAAGTAACTCAGTCATGTCTGACTCTTTGTGACCCCATGGGCTATACAGTCTATGGAATTCTCCAGGCCAGAATACCTGAGTGGGTAGCTGTCCCCTTCTCCAAGGGATCTTTCCAACCCAGGGATTGAACCCAGGTCACCCACACTGTTGAATGTGATAACCTACAAAGTGTTAGTGCAATAACAGAATTCATTTTTAGCAGGCCAAAATAAAAGTCACCAGCCACAGACCGATTTAGTTTCTGCAAGAATCCCCTGGTCAATAATGAGCTAAAATCTCTTCAGACACATACTAGGTATCAATAAATATTTATTGAATCCTTTCATGTATTAGAGTATTTTTGTTCCTAGGGCAGCTGGAATGAAGAACACAAACTTAAAACAATGGAACGTTTACAGTTCTAGAGGCTAAAAGTGTGAAATCAAGGTGTCAGAAGAGGGACTTCCCTGGTGGTCCAGTGGTTAAGACTCCATGCTTCGGATTCAAGAGGCATGGGTTTCATCCCTGGTTGGAGAACTAAGATGCCACATGCTGCATTACAAAAAATGTAAAAAAAAAAAAAAGGTATCAGAAGGACCAGGTTCCTTCTGATGCTCATAGGTTACTTCCTTGCCTCTTCTTAGTTCCTGGTGGCCCTAGGCATTCCTAGGCCTTGAGTAGCATGGCTCCAATCCCTCTCTGTCCCTCCACATGGCTTTCTTCTCTGTGTCTCTTAGTCCTTGCCCCATCTTACAAGGACACCAGTCATTGGATTTAGGGCATACCCTATATCCAAGGTGCTTTCACCTTAACACCCTTAACTAGTTACATCTTCAAAGACTCTGTTTTCAAATAAGGTCACATTCTGAAATTCTGGGTGGATGTGAATTTGGGGAGGGGAACACTATTCAAGTTTTTAGTTGCAACATAGAGCTTTTTTAGTTGCAACTTAAAACCCCATCTAACTAGCTTAAACAAATAAAAATAACTGTTGAAACAATTAGCAGAAAAGTCTAGAAATATATGGAACATGAAGAATGGCTTGACCAAGAAAGTCGGTCTTTCTCGTTCATTCTGATCTGGCTTTTGCTGTGCTGGCCTCATTCCTGGGCTCTGTCTTGTGGCTTTTGGCAACTCTTGGCTCACATCCTCCTTGTAATCCAAGCAAAAATGATCTAGTGTCTCTCCCTAAAACAGTATGATCAAACACTTCATGCATATCATTAACTTTTTTTCTGGAGTATAATTGCTTTATAATGTTGTGTTAGTTTCTGCTGTACAAGGAAGTGAATTGGCTATATGTATACATATATATGTATGGGATATAAGGAAAGCTGAGCACTGAAGAATTGTTCTTTGGAACTGTGGTGTTGGAGAAGACTCTTGAGAGTTCCTTGGACTGCAAGGAGATTAAACCAGTTAATCCTATAGGAAATCAACCCTGAATATTCATTGGAAGGACTGATGCTGAAGCTAAAACTCCAATACTTTGGCCACCTGATGCAAAGAATTGACTTATTGGAAAAGACCCGATGCTGGGAAAGATTGAAGGCAAGAGGAGAAGGAAATGACAGAGGATGAGATGGTTGCATGGCATCACTGACTCAATGAACATGAGTTCGAGCAGGCTCAGGAGTTGGTGATGGACAAGGAGGCCTGGGGTTCTGCAGTCCGTGGGATTGCAAAGAGTCGGACACGACTGAGCAAGTGCACTGAACTGAACTGAGTGTGTATATATCAGTGCTGCTCTCCCAGTTCATCCCACCCTCCCCTCCCACTCTGTGTCCACATGTCTCTTCTCTACCTCCGTCTCTATTTCTGTTCTGCAAATAATATCTTGGTTTTGATTAGGTTCCATCAGTTCAGTTCAGTCGCTCAGTCGTGTGCGACTCTTTGTGACCCCATGGACTGTAGCACGCCAGGCCTCCCTGTCCATCACCAAGTCCTGGAGTTCACCCAAACCCATGTCCATTGTGTCAGTGATGCCATCCAACCATCTCATCCTCTGCCCTCCCCTTCTCCTCCTGCCTTCAATCTTTCCCAGCATCAGGGTCTTTTCAAATGAGTCAGCTCTTCGCATCAGGTGGCCAAAGTATTGGAGTTTCAGCTTCAACATCAGTCCTTCCAATGAACACCCAGGACTGGTCTCCTTTAGGATGGACTGGTTGGATCTCCTTGCAGTCCAAGGGACTCTCAAGAGTCTTCTCTAACACCAAGTTTCAAAAGCATCAATTCTTCGGCGCTCAGCTTTCTTCACAGTCCAACTCTCATATCCATACATGACCACTAGAAAAACCATAGCCTTGACTAGACAGACCTTTGTTGGAAAAGTAATGGCTCTGCTTTTTAATATGCTGTCTAGGTTGGTCATAACTTTCCTTCCAAGGAATAAGCGTCTTTTAATTTCATGGCTGCAATCACCATCTGCAGTGATTTTGGAGCCCAGAAAAATAAAGTCAGCCACTGTTTCCCCATCTATTTGTCATGAAGTGATGGGACCGGCTGCCATGATCTTAGTTTTCTGAATGTTGAGCTTTAAGCCAACTTTTTCACTCTCCTCTTTCACCTTCATCAAGAGGGTCTTTAGTTCCTCTTCACTTTCTGCCATAAGGGTGGTGTCATCTGCATATCTGAGGTTATTGATATTTCTCCTGGCAATCTTGATTCCAGCTTGCGCTTCCTCCAGCCCAGCGTTTCTCATGATGTACTCTGCATATAAGTTAAATAAACAGGGTGACAATATACAGCCTTGACATACTCCTTTTCCTATTTGGAACCAGTCTGTTGTTCCATGTCCAGTTCTAACTGTTGCTTCCTGACCTGCATACAGTTTCTCAAGAGGCAGGTCAGGTGGTCTGGTATGCCCTTCTCTTTCAGAATTTTCCACAGTTTATTGTGATCCACACAGTCAAAGGCTTTGGCATAGTCAATAAAACAGAAGTAGATGTTTTTCTGGAACTCTCTTGCTTTTTGGATGATCCAGCAGATGTTGGCAATTTGATCTCTGGTTCCTCTGCCTTTTCTAAAACCAGCTTGAACATCTGGAAGTTGACGGTTCATGTATTGAAGCCTGGCTTGGAGAATTTTGAGCATTACTTTACTAGCGTGTGAGATGAGTGCAATTGTGTGGTAGTTTGAGCATTCTTTGGCATTGCCTTTCTTTGGGATTGGAATGAAAACTGACCTTTTCCAGTCCTGTGGCCACTGCTGAGTTTTCCAAATTTGCTGGCATATTGAGTGCAGCACTTTCACAGCATCATCTTTCAGGATTTGAAATAGCTTAACTGGAATTCCATCACCTCCACTAGCTTTGTTCGTAGTGTTGCTTCCTAAGGCCCATTTGACTTCACATTCCAGGATGTCTGGCTCTAGGTCAGTGATCACACCATCATGATTATCTGGGTCATGAAGATCTTTTTGTAGAGTTCTTCTGTGTATTCTTGCCACCTCTTTTTAATATCTTCTGCTTCTGTTAGGTCCATACCATTTCTGTCCTTTATCGAGCCCATCTTTGCATGAAATGTTCCCTTTGTATCTCTAATTTTCTTGAAGAGATCTCTAGTCTTTCCCATTCTATTGTTTTCCTCTATGTCTTTGCGTTGATCACTGAGGAAGGCTTTCTTATTTCTCCTTGCTATTCTTTGAAACTCTGTATTCAAATGGATATATCTTTCCTTTTCTCCTTTGCTTTTCACTTCCCTTCTTTTCACAGCTATTCGTAAGGCCTCCTCAGACAGCCATTTTGCTTTTTGCATTTCTTTTTCTTGGGGATGGTCTTGATCCCTGTCTCCTGTACAATGTCACGAACCTCCATCCATAGTTCATCAGGCACTCTCTCTATCAGAGTTAGTCCCTTAAATCTATTTCTCACTTCCACTGTATAAGGGATTTGATATAGGTCATACCTGAATGGTCTAGTGGTTTTCTCCACTTTCTTCAATTTCATTCTGAATTTGGCAATAAGGAGTTCATGATCTGAGCCACAGTCACCTCCTGGTCTTGTTTTTGCTGACTGTATAGAGCTTCTTCATCTTTGGCTGCAAAGAATATAATCAATCTGATTTCGGTGTCAACCATCTGGTGATGTCCATGTGTAGAGTCTTCTCTTGTGTTCTTGGAAGAGGGTGTTTGGTATGACCAGTGCATTCTCTTGACAAAACTCTATTAGCCTTTGCCCTGCTTCATTCTGTACTCCAAGGCCAAATTTGCCTGTTACTCCAGGTGTCTCTTGACTTCCTATTTTTGCATTCCAGTCCCCTATAATGAAAAGGACATCTTTTGGGGGTGTTAGTTCTAGAAGGTCTTGTAGGTCTTCATAGAACCATTCAACGTCAGCTTCTTCAGCATTACTGGTCGGGGCATAGACTTGGATTACCGTGCTATTGAATGGTTTGCCTTGGAAATGAACAGAGATCATTCTGTTGTTTTTGAGATTGCCATCTCTAAATCAGTCACTGTGGCCAGGCCTGAGTCGATGCCTCAGCTATAGAACCTGGCATTGAAGGCACATGGACTAAGGATGGAGGAGGGGGTTCTCCTCAGGGTAAACTTGGGTTTCTATTACCAGGAAAAGCATGAATAGGTGCTAGGCAGTACAGTACGTAGCCATCCACTAGTGTTATTCTTCCCCCATAGTTAAAGAGTTTCTGGAAGATAGCAAGTCTGGTTTTCTTTCCTATATTCCAGAGACCTGGATAGCATCAAGCCTTCAAATAAATATTTCCTGAATTGTTTTGAATTTTTAATATGATTTAGTCTCTGAGGACTTTATCCACTATAAAAACTGAGACCCAGTTCCTGAACCAAGATATAAAACCATAGCCCATCAAGACATTACTCTTTGTTGATGTTATTGTTTTCTGGCTGCATAGCTTGCAAGATCTTAGTTCTCAACCAGGAATGGAACCCAGGATCATAACAGTGAAAGCCCCAAGTCCTAACCATTGGCCTGCCAGGGGATTCCAGAGATACTGCTCTTTGTAAAGCCCTATCTAGGTAGACCAGTTTGCCATCTGTTGTGAGCTCTTTCTGAAAAACTTCCATGAAAGGGAACTGAGAAAAAAGGTTCATGTTTGGGTCCACGTGGCAGGAAGGAAAAACAGTGGGTGAAACTGAGGAACAAAGAAATACATCTCCATTTCCCCACTTTGTCCCAGCACACAGACACAAATCACAATATATCTGCAGGGACAGAGTATTGTTACTCTCAAGTGCCCAGGAGCCCTGGTAGCGAAAATAGGATTCTGAGCTTAGGCACGTGTCACCCTGGGGTTTAGGCCTGCAGGGTTGTACCTTAAACACCCACAGAGAGGCCTTGTATCCCAAACACCAGAAGAGCCAGTGCCCAGAGGGTGAAATCAGACAGCCCTTTAGCCAGATGAAGCTGGACTTGGTAACCACACTGTGGAGTTTAATTTGCTGACCTAGATGTAGTTTGCAGCCCACAAAACCTCATACCACAGCAAAGCTTTTCTTGTGCTGAGACAGCTGGCAGAGCATGGTGTTGCAATGACTCAGTTCTCAGTAAAGGGACTGAAGACGTTAGGGGCAGAGCTAGAGTCCTAAGACCACAGTCCCAGGAGACCTTCATGTTTATTCCAGAGTGAGAGAAGAGGAACCTTCTGTTTGTGGGCACTCGTATTTCATCAGAAGGGACGAGGCTGGGATTGTGGGGCTGGGCTGTGTGTACCCAGTCCACACATGATGGTCAGACGATTATACTCAGACTGATCATTCAGCCTTAACCGCACGCCAAAAGCATTTTTGGAAAGTGGGTCTTCCAACTGCGTGAATCAAGTCACATTTCTGCTTGCCTTCCATTTTGAAATCAGGACTAGTTTACATGAGGAAGCTGACATCAATAAAACTGGATTTGAAAACTGTGGGTTCTGAGGACTTCCAATTAAACAGCAGATTGAATGAACATGTGTATAAACTTCAGCCTCCTCCCCAAGCCCCACTAAAATATGAGCAAAGAGACTTGGAAAAAAAAAAAAAAAGACATGCATCCATTGGGCTTCCCTGATGGCTCAGTGGGTAAAGAATCTGCCTGCAATGCAGGAGACACAGGAGATGCAGATTCACTCCCTGGGTCAGGAAGATCCCCTGGAAGAGGAAATGGCAACCCCCTCCAGGACGCTTGCCTGGGAAATCCAATGGACAGAAGAGTCTAGGGGGCTACAGTCCAAAGGGTCACAGAGAGTTGGACATGACCAAGCACGAGCACAATCTTAAAAACGAAAACCAAATATATCTGCAGGAGAGGTAAGAGTAGAAAGAAGGATCAGAAAAAAATTCTAGCTGAAGCCTATTGATGTTCTAGAGAAACACATTTACTTCAGAGATACTTCCCTACTGTGAAACACATATAATAAGAAATTGTTAGATATTGTTACATTGATCAGTGACAGAGATGCTCACCACTTTTACATAATGTGTCTACATGCTGTGTTGGTTGATTTAACTTTACATAATCTGTGTCCTCAAAAGAATACATCTTAGAGTATATTGATAGAAAGGTGTCAAGGGATTTAAATATATCCATGTGAGTTTTTAATATCAACTAGTACTTTTCAATCCTAGCAGTGCATTAGAATCACTTTTGAGTGCTTATTAACAGTGAGAATCTTTGCTAAAAATACATATTCCTAGGCCCTTCCTCAGGTTTATGAAATAACAGGATTGTGGATGAAGGAATTGCTATGAATCTATTTTTCCTTCAACTATTTATTTTGAGAATGTCAAACTTAGAGAAAGGTTGAAAGAATATAATGTTTATCCTCTACCCTCCACCTAGATTCTACAATTATTAATATTTCAAGACTTTTTTTTTTTTCGTTTTCTTTGTCTCTGGCTATAAAATTTTCTGCTGAGACATCTGAAAGTAAATTTCAGACATCTTGACATTTTATTCTCATTGTGGGTCAAATTATGTTTCCCCCAAGGAGAAGTCCTAACCCCTGGTACCAGTGAACGTGACCTTATTATAAGCAGGGTCTTTGCGGATGTAATCAGGTTAAAATGAGAGAATATTGGGTTAGGGTGGGCCCTAAACCCAATAACTGATGTCCTTATAAGGAGGGAGAGACTGAAGTCCCAGAGAAACACATAGGGAAGGACAAGTGACCATGAAGGCAGAGATGGAGTTAGTGCTGTCCTAAGCCAAGGAACCCCATCAGGTTGCCAGCAAACACCAGATGCTAGGAAGAAGCAAGGAAAGATCACCTCCTGGTGCCTTCAAACACAGCATGGTCCAGCTGATACCTGGTTTGAGACCTTTAGCCTCCAGAACTGAAAGAGGATACATTTCTTTTGTTGTAAACCACCTAGCTTGTGATTGTTTGCTATAGAAGTTTTAGAAAATTAATACAACCTCTAAACACAGGAATTCCCAAAAGCCAGATATTTCATGGAGTACGAACATTCTTTTCATATCAATGCCACTACCACATCTAAGAAAATTAAGACTCATTCTATAATTTCCAATTCATAATCAAAAGGATCCAATTGCACTCAAAATAACTTTTGCAGACTTTCTTTTTTGGTCAGGATCCAACCAAGGTATCTTATATTCATTTGTTATGTCTCTCTAATTTCTTTCATCCTATAGTAATCTACCTTTAAAATGAAAAAAAAAGAGAAAAAATTATTCTCAAACTATAAAGATTTTATGCACGATTATTGCAACAGAGGAGTGAGAAGGAGTTCAACTCTGAATACAGCCAGGTTAGCTGGGGATATATGGCCAAAAGGCAGGTGAGGGAGTCAGTGTATGGTGATGGAGACAAGATTGGGGGAGGGGGATCTTGCTAAACTGGTTTAACAGGATTCTTGCTATTCTCGCTAGAGATATGTCGAGAGCTTAGACCTGATCATGGGTAGAAGAGGAGGAACTTGATCAGATATTAAAGGAGATCAGATAGCGGGGTGGCTTGACTGGTAAAGAACCCACCCACAAAACAAGGAGACCCAAGAGATGCGGATTCTATCCCTGTGTTGGGAAGATCCCCTGGAGAAGGAAATAGCAACCCACTCTAGTATTCTTGCCTGGAAAATTCCATGGACAGAGGAGCCCATGGGGTCACAGTCGGGCACCACTGAGCACGTATGCACCTCCATTACCACCTGCAGAGATTGGGTGGGGTAGGCCCAAGGCAGGGTGGAGACCTTGATGAAAGAGGGTTCAGAGGAACCCCGCAAAAGTCTGGTTAAAAAAAGAGCCTTTGTCATAGCTTAATTGTCTTATATTGTGTTCCACACTGTGAACTTGTCTTTCTGATTTTTCTTGATATAATTTAACTGTTCCTCTATCCCCATATTTTTTGTAAACTGGAGTGTAGGTCATGAGGCTTGGTTAGAAGTATGTTCATCACTTTGACAGGAATAATTCATAGGTGGTATTGTGTATTTTGGATTATAGCATATCAGAAGGTGCATAATTGTTGCACTACTAGGTGCTCAGTTTGATTGCTTGGTGAAGATGGTGACTACCAGATCTCTCCAGTGTAAAGAGAAGTTTTCCATTTGTAAGTAATTTGTAAGTCATCTGTGGGTGTTACTTTGCTGCTGCTACTGCTGCTGCTAAGTCGCTTCAGTCGTGTCTGACCTGTGCGATCCCGTAGACGGCAGCCCACCAGGCTCCCCGGTCCCTGGGATTCTCCAGGTAAGAACACTGGAGTGGGTTGCCATTTCCTTCTTCAATGCAGGAAAGTGAAAAGTGAAAGTGAAGTCGCTCAGTCGTGTCCAACTCTTAGCAACCCCATGGACTGCAGCCCACCAGGCCCCTCCGTCCATGGGATTTTCCAGGCAAGTGTACTGGGGTGGGGTGCCATCGCCTTCTCCGATGTTACTTTAACCCAGTGTAAATATTTTACTCTTTCAACCAGTAGTTCCAGTGATGATCTTTGCTTAGATCACTTATTTTATTGCAGGGTGCGAAAATGTGGTTTCCAATTCTATTATTCCTTTCAGTTTTATGGACCAGTATTTTGCTTCCTTTCTCTTTTGTTTTGATTATCACAGTGATCATGTGGATTTTGTTTTATTCATTGTGCTACCAGTCATTATTTATTTTGATGCTCTGGTTTTCTCAAATTTGGCCAGTAAGAATCCTTTTCAGCTAGCTCCTATATCTTTTGAATACTTCTTTGTTTTCTGGCACAATTTGATGCCCTAGGCTCTCTTTCCCTGCCTGAGATTTGGGATTGGCCATTTGTTCAAGGGACAGAAAACATGGCCATCCTCCTCAATTACCTATAAGATGTCACTTTCCTTACCACTTAAAATAAGCTTAATACTAGCTAATTGTTTATTATTACTGTGTGCCAGGTACTCTGCAAGTGTTTTCCATGCATTCAGTTCAGTTCAGTTCAGTCGTGTCCGACTCTTTGCGACCCCATGAATCTCAGCATGCCAGGCCTCCCTGTCCATCACCAACTCCCGGAGTTTACCCAAGCTCATGTCCGTCGAGTTGGTGATGCCATCCAGCCATCTCATCCTCTGTCGTCTCCTTCTCCTCCTGCCACCAATCCCTCCCAGCATCAGGGTCTTTTCCAATGAGTCCACTCTTCGCATTTAATTCATGTACAAATTCTTTGCGGTAAATACTTTTACATATCCCCATTTTACAGATGAGAAAATCAGGGTGTGAAGTAAAGCAAATTGCACAGAGCCATTCAGCTAGCAAGTGGAGGAGTTAAAATCAGAACTCAGATCATTCTGACTCCAAAATCAAGCTTGGAACCCCCATGATATACCACCAATTTTGCTACAAAAAGAGAAACTGCTTTAAAAGAGCTGAACTTCATAATATAGATAATAACACAAAACAAAAGCCCCATGCTTTAAAATGGTACCTATTACACAAAATGTAAAGAAAGAAATCCTTGAGAAATTTGGTAACGTTCTCATTCATTCCAAAATGCCAATAATCACCATTTAAGATAACCTGGGTGAGGACTGGAATGTGATTGGCAGCTCAACAAGAAGCCTTATCATGGAGTGAATTGGAGCAGGGACTCTGGACCAAGTCATTGTTAAAGCCTTCCAAGCATCTCCCAGCTGCAACATTTTTCTGTTTCTGGGGTGATCTGTTTAGTGCTTCAGCTGTCCAGGTAAAAGAGAGGGATAGCTAGGGGCTGGAGGGAGATCTGTTGTGATTATGTAACTGTGTCCTGGTTCTCAATGTCCTAGGGTGCCAGGAAAGATAGGGGGGACTTGCCCAGTCAAGGGCTGTGACACCTGGAAGAAGGGGCCCCTTTTTCTAATCTGCACAAAGGTGCCCTGTGGGCTATAGAGGCTCTACCCGAGTAAAGTCCTCCCAGCTTGAGATTGACTGTTTTGGGTTCAAGGGCAAGAGACTCCCCATTATCTCGTAATGAGAGAAAACTTTCTGCTCCCAACAGGAATTTCCAGTTAGAGTTATTAGCTTAGGTATAACCCGAAATTTAAATGTAATTACATTTCTCTTAGAGCTGAGGTTGCTCCTAGCAACCTGTCAGTTCTCTTCCCAGGAGGAAGGGCGTCAGCCTCTTACTCTTTTCCTTCTTTTCCACCTTGACCTCCGCGTCCAGTTAGGCCTGTGTTTAGTGAGGAGCCTTAACCCAGACACCAAGTCTCCAGCCAGTCTGTCCCCATGCCCTCCCTCCCTGGGTCTTTGCCCGAGGGCAGGGAGAGGTACTCGAGTACCGAGGGCAGTGGTGTGGGATATTGCAGGGAGCGATAGGTGGGGGGCCCATTAAGATAAAGAGGAAGAATAAACAGAAGCAGATGTGCCTTTCGCCCAGGTCCCCAGCTGACTGATAAGAGCTAGGCTCCGGAGCTGGGCCTGGCCTCCTGGGAGCTGGGAGCTGGGACAGGCCCCTCCATTCTCATTTCTCCACTGGATCCTGTTTCCCTTCCTGGGGGAACGGGCCAGAGGGGCTTTCCCTCCATTGGAATGCAAGCCAGATATATTCACAATCTATTACCAATGCCAGTGACTCCTTTAGATTGAAAAGATGTGTCCAGACACCATTCTCCTGTGAACTATGAAAGTGGAGACTGTGCACAAACATGTACACACACACACCTCACACACACCCACACTCATACCCATCTAGGCTAAGATTAAGAAGCCTCAAGCTGTCCCCAATCCCCAGAACGATGGTTCCCCAAAGCTATGGGGCCCTCTCCATGGGATGTGTTGTCTAAGCTTCAGTACAGGACTCTGGGCCCGGGGGAGAATGAGTGAAAGGGGAAACCTCTAGAAACCCTCCTGGCCCTAAAATTTCTCTGGCCTTAAAATTTCTCTGGCCCTCAGAGCTGTTTAAGGCTGCCCACCCCCAATCCAGAAAGGATCAAGCCAATCGAAACTCTGCACCTTTAAGGGTGTGGGCTGGCACTGGGGTTGGGGATAGCCATGGTCTGCACACTTCCTCCCCAGGACACCCCCTTCCACCCGGCCACCAGCATAGTGTTCTACAGCACTGTTTCCCTGTGAAAAAGAAAAAAAATTGTCATGGACCCTGAACAGATTTAAAACTTTGAATTGTTAATATTACCCCAATATGTGCACATTTCAACCTCAGTATAAACTCCATATGTGCATAAGTTGTCCATAATCATAAAACTCAAGCTGGAAGGAAGGGAGATGCCAGGGTCTCACCCACCCACTTCCACCTTTGGGGATGTCTCCTGTAGGGGTCTTCCAGACAGACCCAGTGTGACCCACTGTGTTTCCTGGGTGATCCCTGGGCTCAGGTCTCACTGCCCGTGATTCCTGTCCCTCCAGCCTGGGGGAGGTTGGGCCTCCTGCCATTGCTCATCTCTGGGTCCCCATAACCTCCCCTCAGTGGACTCCTGGGAGGCTGGAGGCAGAGAGGCAGCATGTGATAGAGGTGTGTTAGGTAGGTGTCTCCAAAGCCTACGCTAAGAGGGGGACTTGCGGGCTGAGCGTTTCCTGGTAACAGGAGCAGCAAGGGCAGCAGGACTGGGCAGAGGGTGTCGAAATGCAGCAGAGATGCCGTAGAAGCATCTCCTCCCTCCATCCCAGAGTCGTCCCAAACTGAGGCCGGGCTTGTGACCCCACCCCACCCCCGAGGCAGTGAGCTGGCCTGGGGACTGTCTTCGTTGGCCAGTAGACATGGCCGCTCCCTTGAGGCGAGGTCTTTCCTGGGAAGGGACTGGCTGGGAGCTGCCTTCAGTCCCGAAGGGGAACCTGGGCAGAGGCCACAGCGTCCGCCTCCAGTTCAAAGCCCAGCTCTGCAGCTTCTAGTTATGTGACCTTGACCAGTTTCCTTATCCTTATTCAGTCAGCATTTCCTAATCTGTAATGAGGGAAACTGGGAGACCTTGTTCCTGCAATGGGACAGCCTCCGCCCGTGCCCTCCCCACTGCCCCCTGACTCCTGGGAGCTGGGTGACCTCGCTCTCCTCCCTGGCTTTTCCAGCTTGGGACAGAATGAGGAAACAAACAAGGTCCTCTGGCAGCCTGGCCTCCTGGTTCCCCCTCAGCTCCTTCCCAGGGTTCGTGTCGGGGGGACAGGGGAGTCAGAGTTCTGGATCCGGTGTTCCTGCCTCTAGGTGGTGTGTCAGGCTCTGGTCCCTGGAGCCCCACAGGAAGGAAGGGGTGGGTGAACCAGGGTAGAATCCTGGGCCCCATCCCCAAATCCCGCCTGCATTCTCAATAGTAGGAAAGATGGAAAGAAAGAAATCGAGTCAGGTGGGGGTGTGTGGAAGAGTACAAGGGCACTTCAAACTTCTTTAGGGGCCCCTGCTACATACGAGGGCTCAATGTTAACGAGAAAGGTCCCTCCTCTGGGGGCACACAGCCCCATGAGTGCTCAGCACAGTGACCAGCACCTCTGTGCAAACTAGAAGAATGCCCCCGGTCCTCTCTGCGCGCGCGAGGGGCGGTGCACGACCTGCCCAACCTGACGGGGTGGCCCTGTAGGAAGGCTTCTGCCGATGCTGCGGACTCCTTGCCCGGCCTCTGCCCTGCCAGCTTTCTCAGCCCACACCACACTGCGTAGCCTTGGGCTCTGCACATTTTGTGTGGTTGATGGCCTTAGGATGGACAGTCGGGTAATACATGTATATATGTGCCACAGAGCCTATCTTCCCAACATCAAACATTTCTCTCTGCCTTAGATGTTGCTTTCTGTGGTGACATCCATGGATTCATTGAGCCCTGGAACTGCAAGGGACCCAGAGATTACTAATCATTGCTGACTGACAAGGCCAGCAACCCTGTTCCCTCGGGGACAGACCGCAGACACAGAAGCACCCCAACTCACAGCCTTTGCCCACCCTCCCTCCCCACCCCGCCCCAAGCTGCTTCTATACACGTGTCCTGCCTGTCTCCCCTGCTCTGCTTAGAGTCCACATCTAGTTACTCATGTCCTTGGACATGGACCACAGCACTCTCTCCATAAGACAAGTCGGTTGGAGAGGTGGCGTGGGCTGAACAGAAGTCAGAAGCCGGATGAGTTCTGGGGGATTTAGCTGGGTTTATTCAATCCAGAACCCAGTGTGGACCCTTATGGCTTTTCTTGAAAAAAAGAAAAAGAAAGGTTACAGTGGGTCTGCATTCCTTCTGGGCAGCACCTGGCTGAGTGGTGTCCCCCCAGCTGATGTGCAGGGGTGGCCTGAAGCCCAGCGTGGTGGGGTTTGTGTATCCCAGAGTCAGCCGGCCAGAGTTTCAGTCCTGGAACGCTTATTAGCTATGAGGCCTTGGGAAGGTTATTTCTCTGTGCCTTCATTTCCCCATCTGTCAAATAGTGTTAGTTCCTTAGTCTTGTCTGACTCTTTGTGATCCCATGGACTGTAGCTCTCCAGGCTTCTCTGTCCATGGGATTTTCCAGGCAAGAATACCAGAGTGCGTTGCCATTCCCTTCTCCAGGGGATCTTCCTGACCCAGGGATCGAACCCAGGTCTCCCACATTGCAGGCAGATTCTTTACCGTCTGAGCCGCCAGGGAAGATGATGACAATGGGATCCATCTTACAGGGTTGTTAGGAGGATTAAGTCATTACCTACTTATAACAGCACATTGTACATAGTATTTGGTGTACAGGAGGAGAAGGGGGCAACAGAGGATGAGATGGTTGGATGGCGTCACCATCTCAATGGACATGAGTTTGAACACACTCTGGGAGACAGTGAAGGACAGGGAAGCCCGGCGTGCTGCAGTCCACGGGGTTGCGAAGAGTCTGAGGAGCTGAACAAGAGCAACATAGCATTTGTTAGCTATCATCAATGACAACAGGGGGCTTCCATGGGGCAGAGTAGGCAATGTAAGGTTTCCACCAACATTTTATTGCCTCAGTGACCCCTGGATTCTCGGCAATAGATTGTAGCTGGTAAAGAAATTCAAGCGGAAAAAGTCTTCTATGAGATCCCCTCTCCTCAGCAAAACAGCCCTCCGGACTGCCCAGGGTGTGTGGTAAGCAGCCTGGGCTCTAGGTCTTGCCCAGTTTAGAACTCTGCGACCGCCAAGGACATGCTGGGAAGGACTGTAAACCACCAGTTTTTCTTCCCTTCTGGGACCTCCAAGAGCATATCTTGGAGACATATCCCAGGGCATCCTCATTCCTCTTCCTAAGACATTATAGTCTGTCAACAACAAAATCTTCCACAGCATACTGGGTATTTTAATTTCCAGTCTGACTCTTGCTTGGGGTAATAAGTTCCATGAACTTACCACCCACCAAGTGAAGTCTGATTTTCTATTATTCCGAAACCATATTCCCTCTAGCTTTAACCAGAGCCCCCTGGTTATAGTTCAGGATTGGGTGAATGAGTTCTCTGACCATAATGTTCATGACCAAACATATTATTCCTTCTTAGCCTTTATCTTTCCAGATAGAAGAACCCTCAATGTATCACTGTATATTTTCAGCAGCTTCCCTATTCTCTTGGCAACTTTGGTTGGTCCTGTTTCTCGTTGCCCACTGTCTTTCCCAAGGCACAGAAATCACACAGGATGGAAATCCCTCCTCAGCCACAATTCCCCCTCTGCTGCATTCTATTATACTGGGATACACTTCCAAGAACCAAATGAGAATTTTGGTTTGACACATAAAAATTGTAGATATTTGATTGAAGAAAACTGGGGAAAGAGGGGATTGGGAGTGGGTGAAAGAAAGAGTAAAAGTAGGCAGAGCACCAGCAGAGGGTTTTGCCATTGAATAAAAGGTGAGATCTTTTTTGTGGGAACAATGAAAGGTGAGATCTTAGACGTGCAAGTTGTATCTTACCCAACGATGCCCTCCAAGGGGTTAGGTGGGGGCTACAGCCCAGTCCTCACCCACTCACCGTGGTCCTGGGGTGCTAGGCTGCACCAGCCAGAAGAAACCCCTTGATTTGTGTAAAGACAAAGTAACTATTAGTAGCCCCCATTCCTGCACTGGTCAATATGAGAGCAGCTGTGTCCCCTACAGGGAGGGCAGAAAAACCCAGGTCAGAGCTAGGTCCTGGGTCCTGACATGCTCCACCAGAAACTTTTCTTCATAATCTATCCAGAGACCACTTAATGAGCATCTGCTGTGTGCCCAGCGCTACTTTTAGGTGTTAAGAAGACAAACATGGTCCCTGCTCTCACAGAGTGTATGTTGTAGTCAGGGGAGGCCAATTAACAAAGTAAATTTAGACACCACAAGCATCATAATAGTCTAGTTCAGGGATTGGCAAACTATGACCCTTGGGCAAAATCCAGCCCGAGGCCTATTTTTGTAAGGTCCATCAGCTGAGAACAATTTTTATATTTTTAAGAGATTATAAAACAAAATAAACCCTTAGGAAATATAAAGACTAAAGACCTACTCTTCAGCCCTTTACAAAATTTGCCCAGCCCTAGGTGGGAGGGTGGTCTAGAGCAGCCGCCTCCAATCATTTTGGCACCAGGGACTGATTTCGTGGATCACAATTTTTCCACAGACTGGGGTGGCGTTGTTTCAGGATGATTCAAGCACATTCCATTTATATTGCAGTTTATTATTACATCAGTTCCACCTCAGATCATCAGGCATTAGATCCCAGAGGTTGGGGACAGTTGGTCTAAAGAACACTGCTGGAGACCTCTGTAGCAACCATCAGCATCTCCCCAGTACATGACAGCCTAGAGATCTGGGTGGGAGAGGACCTTAGCTGCCTAAGACTAATTTGGGTCCTTTCAGCAGTGACTGGGAGAAAGCAATGGCACCCCACTCCAGTACTTTTGCCTAGAAAATCCCATGAACGGAGGAGCCTGGTAGGCTGCAGTCCATGAGGTCGCTAGAGTCGGACACAACTGAGTGACTTCACTTTCACTTTTCACTTTCATGCATTGGAGAAGGAAATGGCAACCCACTCCAGTGTTCTTGCCTGGAGACTCCCAGGGATGGGGAAGCCTGGTAGGCTGCCGTCTCTGGGGTTGCACAGAGTCGGACACGACTGAAGTGACTTAGCAGCAGCAGCAGTGACTGGTTCAGGGATACACTGATCAGCACATGGGAGTCTCTTAGGTTAATCGATGGGTTAGGTAAAGTCTAGGACTTTCCTTTGAGTGTTAGAGGATAAGAAACTCTCTTTCTGCATGAGGTGGGATAGATGTGAGGCCAGGAATTGCTGCAGCCGTTTTGCTAGCATGAGGACACAGCTGACCCACTTAAGAGGGGAGCATCCAAAGAATCATGGAGACACAGATCCAGGGCCCTGACTGGAGCCTGATTGGCTGCTGGACATTTTAGGTCCAGAAGCCACTATATTCTGTTCAATGTTTAAGCCAATCTGAGTTTCTTGTTTCTTTTGACCAACAGCATTCTAACTGGTATAGATGTCCAAGGGAAAAAGGAGGTGATATTTGAGCTGCGAAGTGAATGACTGTAAAGATCTGGAGGGAAATCCTTTTCAAACAGAGGAAGAAGTAAATGGCAATGTGCAGAAATGGGCACGAGCCAGGCACAAGTGAGCAGCAGGACAGTCAGTGAGTCCTGGGAAGCCCTCATGATATCTGATGAGGTAGAGAAGCAGGCTGGGTCCTGATGACCAGGAGAGGATCTTAGATATTGCTTTAAATGCAACAGGAAGCCATTGTTTGTTTAATTGTTTAATTTGATTTTCATTTACATACAGCAGTAGAATGCACAAAGCTTAGGGCACGATTTGTGCCTAATGTTTTTAGCCCCCACAGGTCACATATGGAATTTCAAATTCTCCAGTAGCCACATTAAAACAAGTAAAAACAGAAACCCAGGTGTAATTAATTATAATAATCTATTTGATTTACCCCCCAACAGATCTAACATACTGTTTTAATATGTAATCAGTGTTAAAGGTGTTACTGAGCTACCCATTATCTTCTGGCTGTCTTTGAAATCCAGTGTGCATTTTACACTGACAGCACATCTCAGTTTGGACCAGCCACATTTCACAGGCTCAGTAGCCATACATGACTGGTGGCTACTGTACTGAACAGTGCTGGTCTAGAGGTAAGCATGATAAAGAACTAAAGCAAACAGTTTCCATTGATCAGAACAGAAGTTATGTGAGTCACTGACCTTATCTCTCTTTAGAGTACCTACTTCTGCTTCATTGACCACACTAAAGCCTTTGTGTGGATCACAACAAACTGTGGAAAACTCTTAAAGAGATGGGGATACCAGACCACCTGACCTGCCTCCTGAGAAACCTGTATGCAGGTCAGGAAGCAACAGTTAGAACTGGACATGGAACAACAGACTGGTTCCAAATAGGAAAAGGAGTACATCAAGGCTGTATATTGTCACCCTGCTTATTTAACTTATATGCAGAGTACATCATGAGAAATGCTGGAGTGAAGGAAGCACAAGCTGGAATCAAGATTGCCAGGAGAAATATCAATAACCTCAGATATGCAGAAGACACCACCCTTACGGCGGAAAGTGAAGAAGGACCAAAGACCCTCTTGATGAAGGTGAAAGAGGAGAGTGAAAAAGCTGGCTTAAAACAGAACATTCAAAAGACTAAGATCATGGCATCCAGTCCCATCACTTTATGGCAAATACGTGGGGAAACAATGGAAACAGTGTCAGACTTTATTTTCTTGGGCTCCAAAATCACTGCAGATGGTGACTGCAGCCATGAAATTAAGAGATGCTTGCTCCTTGGAAGAAAAGCTATGACCAACCTAGATAGTATATTAAAAAGCAGAGACAAGACTTTGTCAACAAAGTCTTAATAGTCAAACTATGGTTTTTCCAGTAGACATGTATGGATGTGAGAGTTGGACCATAAAGAAGGCTGAGTGCCGAAGAACTGATGCTTTTGAATTGTGGTGTTGGAGAAGACTCTTGAGAGTCCCTTGGACTACAAGGAGATCCAACTAGTCCATCCTAAAGGAAATCAACCCTGAGTAGTCATTGGAAGGACTGATGCTGAAGCTACAATTCTTTGGCCACCTGATGTGAAGAACTGACTCATTGGAAAAGACCCTGAGGCTGGGAAAGATTGAAGGCAGGAGGAGAAGGGGACAACAGAGAATGAGGTGGTTGGATGGCATCACTGACTCAATGGACATGAGTTTGAGCAAAGTCCGGGAGATGGTAAAGGATAGGGGCGCCTGGTGTGCATCAGTCCATGGGGTCACAAAGAGTCAGACACAACTGAGCGACTGAACAACAACTTTTAGTTAAAGTAAGGTATCACCCATTCTCAGTTCCCTAGCCCTATACTCCTGTGAAGTCTTAGATTACTCAACATAGTATTTTCTTTCTTTGAGGAGTTTTAGTTCCCCTTTAGGCTCTCTAATGAATGGAGTTGTCATTCTGCACATCCTTAGGCAGTATCAACATATGAATGACAGGTTCCTCATCCAACCAATCACCTGTCAGTTTCACCCTTGGGTTATCTCAAACTTCCTGATGAAAGTCTTTCTACATCTGTGGGTTCCCAACTTGGCTGGTCATCTGAATCACTTCAGAGTATTTAAAAGAAGACAAAACAAACAACACAACTAGGACCTCCTGAATCACAATCCAAAGTTGTGTTCAGTGATGTGCATTAAAAAATGATCAGCAGGGACTTCCCTGGCAGTCCAGTGGTTAAGACTGAGCTTCCACTGCAGGGGATTGCGAGTTCCATCCCTGGTCAGAGAACTAAGATCCCTTGGTGAGTCTTGGAACAATAATATAATAATAATAAAATCTCAGATGACTGTTATGCGCATCCAGCCTCCGGCACTATCGATTTTGCTGACCAGGCCAGAGACCTCGTCTGTAGCAGAGACACAGCGAGTTCCAGAGTGACAAATCCTCTGGGAGCAAAATTCCTTTTAATAATGCCATTGTGGGACTTCCCTGGAGTCCAGTGGTTAAGACTCTGCTCTCGCAATGCAGAATGCAGGTTCAATCCCTGCTTGGGGAAGCAACCGACAAACAACTAATCTCAAAAATATACAAGCAACTCCTACAGCTCAACTCCAGAAAAATAAACGACCCAATCAAAAAATGGGCCAAAGAACTAAATAGACATTTCTCCAAAAAAGACATACAGATGGCTAACAAACACATGAAAAGATGCTCAACATCACTCATTATCAGAGAAATGCAAATCAAAACCACTATGAGGTACCATTTCACACCAGTCAGAATGGCTGCGATCCAAAAGTCTACAAATAATAAATGCTGGAGAGGGTGTGGAGAAAAGGGAACCCTCTTACACTGTTGGTGGGAATGCAAACTAGTACAGCCACTATGGAGAACAGTGTGGAGATTCCTTAAAAAACTGGAAATAGAACTGCCTTATGATCCAGCAACCCCACTGCTGGGCATACACACTGAGGAAACCAGAAGGGAAAGAGACACGTGTACCCCAATGTTCATCGCAGCACTGTTTATAATAGCCAAGACATGGAAGCAACCTAGATGTCCATCAGCAGATGAATGGATAAGAAAGCTGTGGTACATATACACAATGGAGTATTACTCAGCCATTAAAAAGAATACATTTGAATCAGTTCTAATGAGGTGGATGAAACTGGAGCCTATTATACAGAGTGAAGTAAGCCAGAAGGAAAAACATAAATACAGTATTCTAACGCATATATATGGAATTTAGAAAGATGGTAACAATAACCCTGTGTACGAGACAGCAAAAGAGACACTGATGTATAGAACAGTCTTATGGACTCTGTGGGAGAGGGAGAGGGTGGGAAGATTTAGGAGAATGACATTGTAACATGTAAAATATCATGTAAGAAACGAGTTGCCAGTCCAGCTTCGATGCACGATACTGGATGCTTGGGGCTAGTGCATTGGGACGACCCAGAGGGATGGTATGGGGAGGGAGGAGGGAGGAGGGTTCAGGATGGGGAACACATGTATACCTGTGGTGGATTCACTTTGATGTTTGGCAAAACTAATACAATTATGTAAAGTTTAAAAATAAAATAAAATTAAAAAAAAAAAAAAGATCCCACATGCTTTACAGCCCCAAACAAAAAACAGACCTCAAGGTCACTGTGGCCAGGGAAAGGGTGGGGCGTTTTCATTTCCTCTGTGCTGAGGTGATGACGGTGGCCGTGGGGGAGGTCTCACCGGTCCCCTTGAGTACAGCCTTTATTAGGCAGGCAAAGCCTAGTCCAAGGAGCAGGAAGCAGTATCTTCAGTTGTGGACCAATAGGAGAGAAGACAGAGACTGGCCCCAGGGACGTAGGTGAGGAGGAAATCCACAGATGCTAACCCATCCTCATTCTTCTCATTCTGCTTTTCCCTGTGGTATTGACTTTCCTGGCGGTGAGTCCACGGATACTCCTCTTCACACCCAGGTGTGTAACAGCATTGCTAAGCTGCGTTTCAAAGGGCAAGTTGAAAGGGCAATGACTAAGGCTTAAAAAAAAAAAAAATTAACCTAGCCCTTCTGGATTTCATTTTAATTGCTGGGTGTGCCCTGGTCACCAGTATCATAGAGCAGAACTGGTTTCCTTCCTTTGATAAATTTAAAGAGCCCTGGATTTGCAGCCTGGACACCTGAGTTCTAGTCCCAACGCTAACAGCTGTGTCACTTTGGGTATATGACTTAATTGATCTGGAGCCCCACTTCTCTCCCTAGTAAAATATGAGTGATAATACCCGTCTCTTAGGTTATAATGATTGCCGAATAAGATCACGGTTGTGAGAGCAAGTTGGAAACTGTAAAGCACTACACAAAATGCTAACGTTTATAGGAGAAACAACGCGGGACGTAGAAGATCCGCGGAAACCCCTTGGCAGCTTCCGCGACGCTCAGGACAGGAAGCGCGTTTCCGTCCCTCGGCCCTCGTCCTTTCTTCCTTTGCCCCCTCCACCCACTACGGCGCGTGCCTTACAAACAGCAGGCGCTCTAAGCCGAATGACTGAGTAAATGAACTCGCTCTGGGTATTTCGGTCCTTGATACACTCAGATCCTAGACTTCCGGGAAAGCAGCCTCCGAGAAAAAGCGCTTGGCCGGGTCTCCATCGGTGTTTCCAGTGGCAATGCCTCGGCAGGCGGCACGTTTCCATTGGCTGGGGAGCCCCCTGCGCGTGTTTTTCATTGGCTGACTGCGTCTGGGATGAGGAGAGACAGCTCCTCTGAGGTTCACCGCCGAGAACCACTCAGGGCCACTTGCGCCTTCGCCGCCCCCCGGTCCTCATCGATCCCTGGGAGCGCGCTCCTCCGCGCGCTCAGCCTGTCCAGGCTCGCAATTCTAATCCTAGGCCCGCCATCTCCAGCCTCTGCTCAAATCGCCCCCTTTGGGAAACGTTTCCCAGGTAAACCCAGCCACACTGGGCCCTTAGAAGATGTCTTTCTGGTCCTCTACTCGGAGGCGGAGCATCACTCTCAGCGCCACGCGAGCTGTGCCTTTGTCACTTTCTCAGGCCCGCACCCGGCGGCATTAAAACGCTTAGGCTTCTTCCCGACGCTTCCCCTTCCCGGGGAAGTGAAGAATGCTGGGGCGTAAATGCCCTGGGCCCCAGTGCACAACCGAATAAAGTGGAACATTTCTTTCATCACTTACAGAAAGTATTTTCACTCTGCAGGAATAGCATCTCCAGCTCCTCAGAGCAAGCTTATTTTAACACCGCCTAGCTAGAAAACACGGGTGAGCTGGGGACGGTTTCTAGCGGCTTCCCCTCTCCCTCCGCCCCCCACGCACTTCCCATCAGCCTGCATTGTTCCCCGAGCGGCGAACCCCGCAGCCCGGCCGGCGCGCCAGGGCAGCCCCCTCGCCGGGAATCAGCGACTGCGGCTCAGGACGCCCCTGGGCTAGTGGCGCGGAGAGCTTGGCGGGGGCGCGGGCGGGGCCAGCGCTGCCAATCACCGCGCGGCGCACGTGCGGCACGTCTGCGCATCCGGCCCCCGCCCGGCGCCGGCTCGGCTAGGGGTGCGGGGGTGGGGGTGGGGGTGGCTAGGGGTGCGCCCTTGGGTGGCGTGCGCGGGTCTGGGGATGCGAGCGCTCGGGGGCCGGGGCTGTGTAGTGGTCTCGGGGATGGGAGCGTACGGGGCGGAACGTTTCTCAGGGGTCTGGAAGGTGCCGGCAGGAGTGGCAGTGATGGGGTGTGAAGGCACTGGGGGCGGGGGTGGTGAAAGGGGAAGCTTCTGAGTTTGGGGGAGCCCGGGGAGTACGGGCACGCCAAATGAGTCTATCGGGGCACCCTGGGGCTCACACGAGGGTCCTCCGCCCCTCGCCCACCCCGCCAACTCCCCGGGCCGCCGCTCGGCCTCCCCCCTCCCCCAGCTGTAATATACAAGGGAGCTCAGGGAAACTTCCCCGTCGGCCTCAGCCTGCCTGTCGCTAGAATCTGGGCCACAGACAGGTGGAGAAGGGTGTGATGACCCGCGCGTCTTTCTCGCGGTAGCTTAGCCAACGACCGGAGGGCAGGGAGGCGGGGCTGCAAATGCTGGACTCACGGCCGGAGAAGGCACATCATTTTAGGTGCCTCCTTCACCATCGGACTCATACCCCAATCCCGCTCTAAAAAGGAGTGTTTTACTTCTGGCTGTGAGTTTTAAACACAGAAACATACAGTATATATAAGCCAGAGGACGGGAGCCCAGGAATCAGAGCTGTCGGTGTGGACTTGACAGCGGGCAGAAAGGAAGACGGGGCACTGCCGTCACGGCCCACTCTGCGATGGGGCTTTCTGGCTGCAGGGAACTTAGAAGGCGAAGGACCAACATCCTCAAACAGAGCGGCATCTTCATTCTCGGGTGTCCTCTTTGGGTCCCAGGGAGGTCTGGGTTGGATGCGAGAGGCAGCTGGTTGAATGGAGCTGTACCTCGCTGTGAGGCCCCTGAGGTGTATTGCTGTTTACCGTCCTTGTAAGACTCTAACAGCTTCCGGGAGAGGAACTCCCTTTGAAGTGGGGGCCGCATTTCGGCTCTTCTGACTTCGCGTTGTCTCCTTTGATGTGGGGTGACGCCAGGCTTAGCAGAGACTGGCTACCGGGATCAAGAGATCAAACAGCGCTCCAAGTTCACCTCCACCGGGACAGACGTCTTGAGGGGGCCGGTTGACATACTCTGGAAAGGATCTCACATTTTTCCCTTTCCCGTTGGTTTTTAACTAATGCAGTGTATATTTTTCAAATGTTTCATTCAGTTCTCGTATGTCTGTGAAATGGAAAATCTTGGGCTAAAGTGCTCTACCTACATGGCTTCATTTAATCCTCATAACAAAGCTATTACATGGGTCTTATCCTCTCTTTATAGAGAGAACTTGAAGGCCTAGGGCCAGGCAGCTGTGGGAATGAGCCCTCCTTCCTGAGCACCTCCTCACTAAAAGTTAATTGGGTGAATCAAACGAATCAAGCCTCACAAAACACAACAGTGCCTGGACCACAGTCTGCCCATGATGAAAGGTTAGCTGTTCTTTTCATCACTGTTATTATTACAAATAAGAAGCATAAGGCTTCCCTCTATTGCGTTGGCAAGTTCTAAAGGAATTGTAGGCAGCAGACCTGGGTGAATTCTTTTATTTATTAAACTCTTTTTGAGGGGGACTGTGTAGCATGTGGGGTCTTAGTTCCCTGACCAGAAACTGAACCCGCACCCCCGGCACTGGAAGTGCAGAGTCCCACCCACAGGACCACCAGGGAAGTCCCTTATTTTTTAAACTTTGTATTGGTGTATCAATCGTGGTAGTTTGACATGAACAGTGACGGGACTCAGCCATACATATATGCGTATCAGTTCTCTCCGAAACCCCCCTTCCATCCAGGCAGCACATTAACCTTGAGTTCCTTGTGCTATACAATAGGTCCTTATTGGTTATCCATTTTGAATATAGCAGTGTGTACATGATCTTCCCAAACTCCCTAACTATCCCTTCCCCTCCGGCAACCATAAGTTCATTTTCTTTTTGTTTTGTAAGTTCATTTGTATCGTTTCTTTTTAGATTCCACCTACAAGGGATGTCATACAATATTTCTCTTTCTCTGTCTGACTTACTTCACTCTATATAACACTCTCTAGGTCCTGAATGAATTCTTTTAGAAACTTGTAGGAGTTGGCTGTTTTCTACTTTGAGCCATCTCCAAATGGCTCTAGCAGTGGAGTTCTTGACCAAGATGCTCCAAGACCACCTATACAGTGTGTTTTCCCGTGGAGACATGCTCCCAGACTTGTCCTGTCCTTCCTTCCCCATGGGAGAAAGTTCTCACAAACACATGGTCCAGCGCTCAACGGGGTGCTTCTAGGCCTGAGGGTGTCAAATAATATGGGTAATGTAACTTGGTCTTAAAATTTCATAGAGCAAATCAACTCAACATTATTTACTGAATCATTTACTTTTTAAGATGTGTTTACTCAGCCACATAAAAGGAATGAGTGTGACTCAGCTGAACTGAGATGGATGAACCTAGAGCCTGTTACACAGAGTGAAGTACGTCAGAAAGAGAAAAACAAATATCACATATTCATGCATATATATGGAAGCTAGAAAAACGATACTGGTGAACCTATTGGCAGGGCAGGAATAGAAACACAGATGTAGAGAACGGATTTGTGGACTCAGTGGAAGAAGGTGAGGGTAGGACAAATTGAGACAGCAGCACTGATATATATATATATACTCCTACGTGTACAATAGATAGCAAGTGGGAAGCTGTGCCATAACACAGGGAGCCCAGCCCAGCGCTCTGTGACAACCGGCAGCGGTGGGATGGGGGGATGGGAGGCAGGCTCAAGAGGGAGGGGAGCTTATATGAATATATATATATATATTCACATATATATATATATATAGGCTTTCCCAGTGGCACTAGTAGTAAAAGAACCTGCCTGCCAATGCAGGAGACATAGGAGATACGAGTTCGGTTCCTGGGTTGGGAAGATCCCCTGGAAGGGGGAATGGTAACCCACTCCAGTACTCTTGCCTGGAGAATCCCATGGACAGAGGAGCCTGGCGGGCTACAGTCCGTGGGCTCACAAAGAGTCAGACACAACTTAGCGACTGAGCACGTACACACTGGACTAGTGAGTGGATGGTAAGGACTCCTGCTCACGACTGTCCTGCTCACACACGTGGGGATGGGAGCATTCGTTCTTTTGTGCTGCGGATTGAGTACAAGCTCTTGCTGTGGGGAACTAGGGGCCTCCTGGGCTGAGTCCACGTGAGGGGTAACGGAGCTGGCTGAGTCAGAGGGAAGGGGGGACAGGTATGGATGGGGGCTGAGCAGGGTGGCTGAGGGAAATGGCATGGTGGACGACACAGGGATTGCTGTTGTGTTAGCAGGAAAAGGGAGTGCCTTTCAGAGGTGTGTACTCAGGGAGCAGAGAGGAGGGATGGGCCCTTGCCGAACCGAAGCAGGAGCAGCAGGTGGCGAGCCTGAAGCCTAAAATGTCACGTGCCTGCACCCTGGCCAATTTGTGTCAAAGCATAGCAATGACGTCTCCCAGTTCCACCACAGTGTCATGGGTTGAATTGTGTACCCCCTTCATATATTGAGGTCCTGGCCTCCACTGCCTCAGAATGTGACCTTATTTGGAAATAGGTTCATAGCAGGTGTAATTTGCTCATTTAAAATAAAGTGGGAATTCCCTGGTGGTCCAGTGGTTAGGACTCCACGCTCTCACGGTTGAGGGCCTGGTTTCAACCCTTGATCAGGGAACTAAGATCCCACAAGCCAGGAGGCGCGGCTGAAAACAAAACCTTATTAAAAAGGGAGTTTGAAACACAGATATGCACACAGCTGGGCTTCCCTGGTGGCGCAGACGGTGAAGAATCTGTCTGCAATGCAGGAGACCTGGGTTTGATCCCTGGGTTAGGAAGAGCTTCTGGAGAAGGAAATGGCTACCCACTCCAGTATTCTTGCCTGGAAAAATCCCATGGACTTCCATGGCCATGGTATTGCAAAGAGACACGACTGAGCAATTAACACACATACACACACGCACACAGGGAGTTAACATGTGAACACATGCCTTGTGAACGTGAAGGCAGAGATGGGGGTGATGTGTCTACAAGTCAAGGAAGGCAAAGGATCACCAGCAAATCATGTGAACTACGAGAGAGGCCCAGAGGAGATTCTCACTCACAGCCTCAGAAGGCGTTACCCCTGCCAACACCTTGATCTCAGCCTCTGCCTCCAGCAGAGTGAGACATTAAATGTCTGTTGGTTAAGCTGCTCAGTCTGTAGCACTTGGTTGCTGCAGCCTGGTAAGTAACACACGTGGCCACGTATCTGATGACTTCACGGGTATAGCAGAGCCCTGAGGTTTTTGAAATCCTGCTTTGTGTTAATAGAAGCCAAGAGGATCTGTTTTATACAAAATTATCTCCCCTCTTTCTTTCTCTTACAGAATCATACATGGACATAGTTTAAAAAATGAAATGAGGGACTTCCTTGGTGGTTCAGTGGTTAAAGACTCCACACTCCCAGTGCAGGGGGCATGGGTTTGACCCCTAGTTAGGGAACTAAGATCCTGAATGCTACACAGTGCAGTAAAAAAAAAAAGTGAAATGGAATACATATATTAAAATTGTGATGAAAAACAGCCATCACCCTCATCCACTGGCCCCGGCTCTCTCCAGAGACAGCCAGTCCCGATAGCCTTTATCCTGGTGTTTCATTCTCATGTTCTCAATAATATGCTTCTGTTACTATTGCTTGTTTTTTCAGTTTTGGACACTACCTGGTTACATCTAACTGTGGTAGCCAAGGAGTCACCTGCCCCTGCATCACAACATTTGAGGAAATGATTAGTTTTCATGGTATTAGGACTGGACAAGTGCTATGGGTCTCTGAGCCAGGCAGTGCTGTAGGCCATGCCCCCTTCACCTGCAACCCTTGTCTTGCCCTGGAGTGGTAGCTGCTTTGTGTGTTCATTCAACTGATTTTCTCTGAAACTCCTCCTTCCCCACCTGCTCTCCCATCTCGCCACACCAGTCACCGTTTCTCTCCAAGTACCACCCCCACCGCCCACCCCACCTCCCGCCTCATCCTTCACTTTTTTCCCAGGTGATGGTCTCTGGTCTCCTACTTCAATGCGATCAGGTGGCTTCGGCTGCAGGGCAGCCCAAGTGCTGGGAGGGAGGAGGCGCTGCCTTTTAAAAGCAGTTGTCAGTTCTCTGGCTTTTTGAAGCGGATGTTTCAATTCAGCTCTGGGGCAGAGTTTCTATTTCCTGAAGGCCACCCGATGGGCAGGTGCGCCTTGTTGTCCTAGGGGAAGCTGGCAAGATGCCGTTTATGCCGCCCAAGTGCAGAGGTTCACAGGTCCAGTTTGAGCCTGTTCATCATTCATCAAGCTGAGCCAGGTCTGAATCCGGGGGGTGCAAATGACTGAGATTTCTCAACTCACTCCTGTGGAAATTGGTGTTTTTTTTAATTGGTTTGTTTTGAGGGGGAAGGGGTATGTATTTGCTGAAAGTTGCTTGTAGGAGTGGATGAATGGAATGTGCATTTTTTCCACCTGTGAACAGAGTCAGCACTGCTGGGTCATCAGGGTGTGAGGCTCTGGGTTATGGCAGCACCCCCCCCACACACACAAGCCTGGAGCTAAATAGGCTCCCCAACGTTAGCCCTCGTGGCCCCAAGTCTCCTACTGGTGGTTTGGGGGCTGTGGACCTTAGCCAGAGAAACCAGGGCAGAGGAGGGGCATGTTAATGACAGGGACTAACTGGGGGACCCTTTTCAGGGCTCCCTGAAAGACCCAGGGGAGACTTTGCATGGGTGGGGCAGTGGGCCTGCATTCAGATTCATCTGGGGCCTCGGAATCATCATGACTTGGAGTCCTAATCTAAAAACTACCTGATTTCTACTCCAGGCTGCTGAAAACTGGGTTTGAAAGTGAAAGTGGCTCAGTCGCGTCTGACTCCTTACGACCCCATGGACTACATAGTCCATGGAATTCTCCAGGCCAGAATACTGGCGTGGGCAGCTTTTCCCTTCTCCAGGAGATCCCTGTTGTCGTTCCCCACCCAGGGACTGAACCCAGGTCTCCCGCATTGCAGGCGGATTCTTTTACCAGCTGAGCCACCAGGAATGATGCTGGATTGGTGGGGTATTTTTTACCCCTATTTTACGGATGGAAAATCAAAGTTTTGAAGAGGCTTATATCCTTCAGTGACAGAGAGGGAACTGGACCCCAAGCCCAGTGCTTTTCTACTTCCATTGAATATGAAATTCAAGTCACAGGAAGATTACAGGGGACATAACAGCCCCACTGCACATGTAACAGGTCCGAGGGACAAAGGTATCACATGAATCTGAGCAAACTCTGGGAGACAGTGAAGGATAGGGAAGCCTGACACGCTGCAGTCCATGGGGTCGCAAAGAGTCAGACCTGATTTAGTGACTGAACAACAACAACGACAAATCACATTTTTAGGGGGACAAGGATAAACTCAAGCATTTCCTAGATTGAAATAAGCTTCATGAAAACCTTTTCAACACTGTATCCCAGTGCCTAACAAGATCTGACACTAAGTGGGCGCACCATCATTTATTCACTGGATGTCGTTGTCGTTCAGCTGCTGAGTCACGTCCGACTCTTCGTGGCCCCACGAACTGCAACACGCCAGGCTTCCCTGTCCTTCACCATCTCCCAGAGTTTGCTCCAACTCATGTCCATTTATTGGATAAATGAATGAATTGGGGAAATGATGAAAGACCTGGAAGCCAAGTCATTTAGGAAGTAGCTGAAAGAGCTGGAAGCATGTAGGCAGGAGAAATGTCTTCAGGTCTGAAAAGCCCCCATGTGTGAGAGGGATCAGGCTGATTCATGTAAGTCCAGAGCACGGCAGAGACAGCCCAGGGGCAGGACGAGAGCCTGCGGGCAAAATTAGAGTGAGAGCAATCTTGGCTCAACAAAAAAACTTTGCAACAGTGAAAACTGTCAAAAACAAAAATGGAAGGCTTTGGAATGACTGTCAGCTCTGGCATTTTGTAAAAGCAAAGGCTATGCTGTGGGAAAGATTTGGAGCCACAGTACTTAGGCTGAGGCTACAGAGAAAGCAACTCAGCTAGCAGGTGCCAGAGAAACCAGGCCCATCTCCCCACTTACTTCCAGGAGACCTATGAACTTCTGGGGCCCTTCTGTGTACTCCAAGGTGGAACAGAGGACCTTTGAGCCCCGTGAGCCTGTCTTACTGCAGAGGCCCAGAGATGAAACCTCAGCCATGTCAGTGATACTTGAGCACAGCTCACAGGGCAGATAAGAGGAAGAAAGCGCTGAAGATCACCGACTGGCCGACCTGCCATGTGGGGAATTTTGGGGGAAGGTGTCCCAGCCCAGGTTGGGGCTAGGTATGGAAGGAGAAGTGAAGACATTAAGCACGTCTCTAAAGGAACCATGGGACTTGTTGCCTGATTGAACATGGTGGGGAAAGGATGGGAGGCTGAAAATAATTCTGAATGTGAAACTCAAGACTGGTGGTTGTACATTCAGGGAAGAAATTGGGAAGGAGAGACCGTTTCTGATCCAGGTAGGCTGTCAGTGAGATGCTGAGGGTGAGATGCTTTAAGATGAGCCTAGAAGCCTGGGTGAGATGGTGGAGCTGTGAACCCAATGTGATATCAGAAACTCAGTAGAAATTGAGAACATGAGATCTTATGGACAGAACTGTTCCAAGGGGAAGAGTTGAAGAAAGGGAATGAAGCCCAAAGAGGGTGCACAAGAGCCACATTGTCCCAGAATTCAGGGTCCCTGGCTTTTGGGTATATTCTCAATTACTATAATAGTTTTCCCTTTGATATTTTCTTATACATGAGAGCTATTCCATTCTGACCTCACAAGGCTGGTCATTTCCAGAGGTGGTGTAACTGTGCTATTATTCCACGGTCTCCTGGCCTGATTCTCCTTGGAATTTAGAGCCTGAGAGGCGGCCTGGCTTGCAGGTTACAGGCAGACCTCAGAGATGCTAGAGGTTCCGTTCCAGACCTCTGCGAAAAAAGTGAATTTCACAGTAAGGCGACTCACATGAATGTTTTGGCTTCCCAGTGCATATAAAAGTTTTGCTTACACTATCTTGTAGTTGGTTAAGTGTGCAATAGCAAGATACGCATCCCTTAATTTAAAATATTTTGTTGCTAAAAAGATACTAACAATCACCTGAGCCTTCAGTGAGTCGTACTGTTTTTGCAATAGTAACGTCAAAGAGGACAGAGCATCATGAAAAAGAGAATAATAATGAAAACATTTGAAATATTGTGCAAATTACCAAAATGTGGCACCGAGGTACAGACTAGCAAATGCTGTTGAAATAAATGGTACCAGTAGACCGGCTCCATGCAGTGTTGCCACAAACCTTCAATTTTTTTTTTTTAATACAATCTCTGGGAAGCACAATAAAACAAGACGTGCCTCTCATTTATTTTGCAAAGAGATTCCGAGGAGCAAGAGAGAGGACTGGGGAAGTGAAACAGTAAGGGGAAAGGCCCATCCTATTGGCTTTGGGTAACTGGACTTTGGTGGCTCAGTGGTAAAGAATCTACCTGCTAATCCAGGAGACACAGGAGACAGGGGTTCAATCCCTGGGTTGGGAAGATTCCCTGGAGAAGGAAACGGCAACCCATTCAGTATTCTTGCCTGGAAAATCCATGGACAGAGGAGCCTGGCGTGCTGCAGTCCATGGGGTCACAAAGAGTCAGACATGACTGAGTGACTAAGCAACAACAAATTGGAGCTTAATCTCCCTGGGGGTTGCATAGCCCACACCTAAGCATTCACTCAAGGGGAGGGGAGGAGGATGTTCACTGGTTCTTGCTTCCTGAGAGTCAGCTATTGTCCCATGGTGAGGGGGTTCCTGCAGGCTACCAATGACAGACAATAGCAGAGAGACCCTGGGCCAGAAAGCAAGAGATTCGGGGCATAGCCGAGACAAGGCATTGTAGCTGACCCCCCCGTGCAGCTGGTTGCCAAAGCAAGAGCTGGAGCAGAAAGAGGGTGTGAGGCACAATGTCCCATCCATGGAGGTGTTCAGCATCGCTAGCGGGACTTCCCTCATCAGTGCTAACAGCACCAGGAGGAAGAGTTCTCCTAGGTTCTCCACCTGTGGTTCCCACCATAGTGCTCAGCATCACGGATGAGGTCATCTCTCACCTGCTCCTTGACCATTTCCATTGTGGCTTATCTCTTCTATGGGCAGGTGCTGCCCTTCTCTTGACTTCCCTGGTAGCTCAGTTGGTAAAGAATCCACCTGCAATGCAGGAGACCCCGGTTCAATTCCTGGGTCGGGAAGATCTCCTGGAAAAGGGATAGGCTATCCACTCCAGCGTTCTTGGGCTTCCCTTGTGGCTCAGCTAGTAAAGAATCCACCTGCAATGCAGGAGACCTGGGTTCAATTCTGGGGTTGGGAAGATCCCCTGGAGAAGGGAAAGGCTACCCACTCCAGTATTCTGGTCTAGAGAATTCCATGGACGTCCATGGGGTTGCAAAGAGTTGGACATGACTGAGCGACTTTCACTTTCACCCTTCTCTTGCAGTTTTCATAATCGAGATGATTGCAAATGTCAGGATTTACCTTGATCAGAAGATAACCTTCCTTTTGCCTCATTTCGTAAGTATGGGAACCAATACAGTGCTTTCCATCCCTGTTAGCTGCCCCAACAGCTTGCATAAGGCACTAACCAGTGCCCGTGTGTCTTCACACTGACAGGTGTTTACCATCTCCCCACTTCACTCCTAGGACTGGGGTCAGAGCTCCAGAGATGTTGTAGTGCTTGCATGATGGTGGAACTGCTAAGTTCAGACAGAGCTGTGTTTCCTAAGTTGTGTCTCATCTGTGGGAAGTAGGTGGAAATTTCCTACATTCTGGTCGCTTCCGGCCAGACTGAATTTGTTGCTTGAATGGAAAACTTTGCTGAAGTTTTCAGGATCCCATTCTAGTTATTTCTATCACTGTTGGATTCTAATCTCCTTATATTTATTCTTTTTGCCTCACTCATAGCTACTAAGCGTATTAATATTTTTACTGAGTTTCTGTGGACAAGGTTAAGTAAGTAAGTAAGTGAAGTCGCTCAGTCGTGTCCAACTCTTTGCAACCCCGTGGACTGTAGCCTACCAGGCTCCTCTGTCCATGGGATTTTCCAGGCAATAGTACTGGAGTGGATTGCCATTTCCTTCTCCAGAGGATCTTCCTGACCCAGGGATGGAACCCGGCTCTCCCGCATTGTAGACAGGCACTTTATCATCTGAGCCACCAGGGAAGTCCTTGTGGACAAGGTTAACTAGTCTCTTTTCATGACTTCTTGCAATTTTCGCTGACCCCTGTTTGAGTTTCTTAATCACACAACCTCAGGGGTTTTCTGAGGTTAAGGGAATACAGCAGCTTGAAGGCTCAGGAAGTGGTTGGGCTTTGGGAGTTCTGGAAATACAGCCCAGTTGTAGACTTACACATCCTTGATGAGCCTATATTGGTGGCTTAGATGACCTGGTACTCCAAAGACAGTAATGCAGCTAGGCTGCCCTTCTGCCTCAGGAAACACAGCACACAGGGGTTTGAGAGTGAATGGAAGGTTGCTAGTCATAGTTCCCAGGCCATAGAGTTGGAAATTATCCTTAGGGCCTAGAGAAAACTGTTGAACTTGCTTCTGATTTGTGTCAATTATTTCAGATTAAGCTGCAACAACAGCAACTTAACCAAGATATACTAAATAGCTTTTCATGTACATAGTCTAGTACATGAAAAGTCTAGTCCACTTTTATGTCAGCTTCACCGTCTTAAGGGACCCAAGCTCTTTCCAGGACCCAAGCTCTCCCTAGATAATGTGATCCATCCTCATGGTCCAAATTGACTGCTGGAGCTCTAGCCATCACCTCTGACTTCCAAGCAGCAGGACAAAGAGACTTTCTGGAAGAACCATACTATGCTTTTGCTTACAACTCATTGGCTAGAACTTAATCGCCAGATGAAGTTGAAGGAAGACTGGGAAAATTAATCCTTTAGCAGGGTATGGTGCTACTCAGAATCGATTTGGAGTTCTTTTATCCCAAGGGGGAGAAGGAACATTGCTGTTGGGTTGGGCAGGCAGCTAGAAGCCTGTATCAGAGAAAGCTGGATTTAGAAGCTGTAAAATTAATAGCTTATTCCGATTTATAATTCACTTCTTTGTGTGACCATAGGCAGATCACTTTACTTCTTCGAGCTTTAGTATCTTCATAAAAAAAGTGAGACTTTATGATCAATAGTTGAGGTTGTTAAATGGTTCCATGAAGTCCTGGGGTTTCTTGGAATTGCCTCAGAGGTGAACAGGAGGTACCAGCTGAGGCAGGAGAGGAGCCCATGAACGTCTCTCTTATCGGATTTGTTGTGTTACCATGGAGCTCAGCAGCTCTATGTCTCCATAGCCTGGGGGGAAACGCTTAGGAGCAATAGTCCAGAGTTTCTGGATTTCAAGAGGAACAAACTGGACAGCTTATGTAGGCTCAAATTTCTTCGGTTCAGGATACAGAGAGAGGCATTTCTGTAATTCTGAAAATCCAGGGAGGCTTCAGAAAAAAAGCTTGGTTATACTTTTATGAATCTGTAGGTAATCAGACATAATTTTCTTGACTCAGGGACTTAGGGTGTATTTCCTAAGGGCTAGAGTGAAGAGAAAATGGTCTTCAGAATAATATCCAAGCTTGTTTTCTTCCTCTGCCATTTGCTGCTTATCCTTAATCTCTCTGAGTCTCAGTTTGCTCATCCATAAAATGGGGCTAATAATGCCTGCTTTGAGAATTAAATGTAATCAAGTATGTAATGATTAGTAGGCTGTGAACATTCAGTTGAAAGAGAAAGGAGAAGTGTTAGTCACTCAGTTTTGTCCGACTCTTTTCAACCCCAGCATATTCAGTTAGTTTACTTTAATGTTACCCCTTCATAAGAGGGTCCCCGCCACTTAGGGGGCTATGGTAGAGTAGAAAGGCCTCATCTTATGGATTCTGCCAATGAGTTCCAGTTAGCTCAAGATAAAAATGATGACACTGGGGCTTTGAAACATCGCTTTGGCCCCGTCTGGGCAGAGCCCCTATCCCATGGGGTTTGTGTAGCGCCCTAGAACCAAACAAAATGAAAGTGAAAGTGAAAGTCACTCAGTTGACTCCATGGCCTGTAGCCCACAAGGCTCCTCTGTCCCTGGAATTCTCCAGGCAAGAATACTGGAGTGGGTAGCCATTTCCTCCTTTAGGGGATCTTCCCAACCCACGGATCGAACCCGGGTCTCTGCACTGCAGGCAGATTCTTTACTGCCTGAGCCATTACGGAAGCCCAGGCCAGTTGGCCAGTTCAGTCGCTCAGTCACGTCTGACTCTTTGCAACTCATGGACCACAGCACGTCAGGCCTCCCTGATCATCACCAATTCCCAGAGTTTACTCAAACTCATGTCCATTGAGTCGGTGATGCCATCCAACCATCTCATCCTCTGTCATCCCCTTCTCCTCTTGCCTTCAATCTTTCCCAGCATCAGGGTCTTTTCCAATGAGTCAGTTCTTCACATCAGGTGGCCAAAGTATTGGAGTTTCAGCTTCAACATCAGTCCTTCCAATGAATATTCAGGACTGATTTCCTTTAGGATGGACTGGTTGGATCTCCTTGCTATCCAAGGGATTCTCAAGAGTCTTCTCCAACACCATAGTTCAAAGCATCAATTCTTCGGTGCTCAGCTTTCTTTATGGTCCAACTCTCACATCCATACATGACTACTGGAAAAACCATAGCTTTCACTAGATAGACCTTCGTTGTCAAAGTCATGTCTCTGCTTTTTAATATGCTGTCTAGTTTAGTCATAACTTTTCTTCCAAGGAGAAAGTGTCTTTTAATTTCATGGCTTCAGTCACCATCTGCAGTGATTTTGGAGCCCCCCAAAATAAAGTCTCTCACTGTTTCCACTGTTTCCCCAGCTATTTTCCATGAAGAGATGGGACCAGATGCCATGATCTTAGTTTTCTGAATGTTGAGCTTTAAGTCAACTTTTTCACTCTCCACTTTCACTTTCATCTAGAGTCTCTTTAGTTCTTCTTCTCTTTCTGCCATAAGGGTGGTGTCATCTGCATATCTGAGGTTATTGATATTTCTCCCAGCAATCTTGATTCCAGCTTGTGCTTCCTCCAGCCCAGGATTTCTCATGATGTACTCTGCATATAAGTTAAATAAGCAGGGTGACAATATACAGCTTGACATACTCCTTTCCTGATTTGGAACCAGTCTGTTGTTTCATATCTAGTTTTAACAGTTGCTTATTGACCTGCATACAGATTTCTCAGGAGGCAGGTCAGGTGGTCTGGTATTCCCATCTCTTTCAGAATTTTCCACAGTTTGTTGTGGCCTACACAGTCAAAGGCTTTGGCATAGTCACTAAAGTAAAGTAGATGTTTTTCTGGAACTCTCTTGCTTTTTTGATGATCCAGCAGATGTTGGCAATTTGATCTCTGATTCCTCTGTCTTTTCTAAATCCAGTTTGAACATCTGGAAATTCACGGTTCACATATTGTTGAAGCTTGGCTTGGAGAATTTTGAGCATTATTTTGCTAGCGTGTGAGATAAGTGCAATTGTGCGGTAGTTTGAGCATTCTTTGGCATTGCCTTTCATTGGGATTGGAATGAAAACTGACCTTTTCCAGTCCTGTGGCCACTGCTGAGTTTTCCAGATTTGCTGGCATATTGAGTGCAACACTTTTGCAGCATCATCTTTTAGAATTTGAAATAGCTCAATTGGAATTCCATCACCTCCACAGCTTTGTTTGTCATGATCCTTCCTAAGGCTCACTTGACTTCACATTCCAGGATGTCTGGCTCTGGGGAGTGGTCACACCATTGTGATTATCTGGGTCATGAAGATCTTTTTTGTACAGTTCTTCTGTGTATTCTTGCCGCCTCTTCTTAATATCTTCTGCTTCTGTTAGGTCCATACCATTTCTGTCCTTTATTGTGTTTATCTTTGCATGAAAAGTTCTCTTGGTATCTCTAATTTTCTTGAAGAGATCTCTAGTCTTTCCTGTTCTATTATTTTCCTCTATTTCTTTGCATTGATCACTGAGGAAGGCTTTCTTATCTCTCCTTGCTATTCATTGGAACTCTGCATTTAGATGGGTTCCTTTTCTCCTTTGCCTTTCACTTCTCTTCTTTTCATGTCTATTTGTAAGGACTCTTCAGACAACCATTTTGCCTTTTTTGCATTTCTTTTTCTTGGGGATGGTCTTGATCAGTGTCTTGTACACGACTGAGAGACTGAACTGAACAGGCATAAGTACAGTGTGACCCCTCACTGTTTCCGAGGATCATCCCACTTCAGAGGGGATGTGGTTCCTGTATGTTTTTCAGTTCAGTTGCTAGTCGTGTCTGACTCTTTGCAACCCCATGGGCTGCAGCACACCAGGCCTCCATGTCCATCACCAACTCCAGGAGTCTACCCAAACTCATGTCCATTGAGTTGGTGATGCCATCCAACCATCTCATCCTCTGTCATCCCCTTCTCCTCTTGCCTTCAATCTTTCCCAGTATCAGGATCTTTTCAAATGAGTCATTTCTTCACATCAGGTGGCCAGAGTATTGGAGTTTCAGCTTCAACATCAGTCCTTCCAATGAACACTCAGGACTGATTTCCTTTAGGATGGACTGGATTGATCTCCTTGCAGTCCAAGGGACTCTCAAGAGTCTTCTCCAACACCGCAGTTCAAAAGCATCAATTCTTCAGTGCTCAACTTTCTTTATAGTCCAACTCTCACATCCATACAGGATACTGGGAAAACCAGAGTCTTGACTAGATGGACCTTTGTTGTATGTTTTTAAACTCTTGCAATTTTTCTCTCTACTGTTCCTGTCCCCCTTCCCGTGGCTGTCTCAGTCCTGCTCCTGAGGGCTGCCCCAGTTCTCTCTGATTTACGTGATCCCCCAGATAAGAACACATCCCCTCTGTCTTTATACCAAGGACACACCACTCACTCAGTGCAACTGGATAAAGAGATATTTATTCAAGTTTATAGATGCTTCCAGGGAATTACTGCACAGGTGAGAAAGCAGAGAGCATGGAGCACCCTTCCCAGGGACCTGTGACCTGCCGGCCACTGGCCCTTTGGAATCTCTTCCCAGCACCTCTCTTCTTGACCACTCTCTCTTGCTTTGTGTCTACAGCCTCCTTGCTTCCTACCTGGAATCTCCTCCCATATTTTAGCTTCTTTTCGTCGAAAGGCCCACCCCAATGTTCTGTCTCTGGGGTCACCAAAGGCCCATGAAAATAACTCTTTACGCTGGGCAATTTCAGTTCCGTGTTGACTCAATGTTCTCTTTTTGGCGAGGGTGAGAGTGGGTGCCTGGGGGTGAGCCCCCCCTGGACTTACCCAGCAGGCCCTGATTCACCATTCCATCCCGGGGGCTCCATTGTTAGCCACATGAAACACTGGCAGACACTCTGAGACCAACTCTTCTTTCACGGAGTCAGTGATTTCAAAGAATATTCTAGGCTTCCTTCCCCACCATTAGCACCCGTGGAAGGAGTATGATGTTTTCTGGAGCAAACTCTTGCGGTTGTGGCTTGCTTGTCTTGTTTGCCTCCCCCTTACATTACTGTGACATGTCTGCAGCGCTGACCCCTCAGACCACAAGTTCCTGCTCAACATCCTGACGCTCTCCTCCCTGGGCTGTCATCACCTTACTGCCTCATATTTTCTTGCTTCCTCTGTGCCTATTCTTTCTTGTCTCCTCCCAGGGCACCTCTTCCTTTGCTTTTTTCTTTTCTTTTTAAAATTTTTATTAATTTTTTGGCCGCTGCACAATATGTAGGACTTTAGTTCCTTGACCAGTGATTGAACCTGTGCCCCCTGCAGTGGAATCTCAGATTGTTAACCACTAGACCACCAAAGAAGCCCCTAAAAAATTGTATTTAAAAATACTTTCATGCTATCCACCCCAAACTGTCACAACATCGTTAGTTATACTCCAATATAAAATAAAGCTTCTTAAAGTTTAAAAAAAATACTTTCAGACTTACCAAAAGGTGTTGCATAACAAGGTAAATATAATTGACACTCTGAACTGTGCACTTTAAAAGTGGTTAAGATGGTAAGTTTAGTATTATGTATTTCTTTATCACAATTTAAAAAAATAAAAAAGAATGCTGTTTGAAGTCTTGGGCTTTCCAGCTCACTCAGTGGTAAAGAATCTGCCTGCCAATGCAGGAGACACGAGTTTGATCTCTGGATTGAGAAGATCCCCTGGAGAAGGAAATAGCAACTCACTCCAGTATTCTTGCATTGGAAATCCCATGGACAGAGGAGCCTGGCAGGCTACAGTCCATGGGGTCGAAAAAGAGTCGGACACAACTAAGCGACTAACATTTGAAGTCTTAGTTACATTGCAAAGGAAAGGAAGGGGTGGAAATGAGAGTTGAAATTTTTGGAGGAACAACTCACAAGTCAGTTTCAACACTACTTAGTAAATGTCTAGCCTTTAATACACACCTGAAAATAATTTGGGATTTACAGAAAAGTTGAAAACAATGCCACAAAGAATTCCAGAATACCTGTACCAGGTTCCCCAAATGTTAACAGCTAACATTTTATCACATTTGCTTTATCCTTATCTGTTTACCTATCTATCTACCTATCATCTATCTATCTATGTTACTTTTTTCCTGAACTATACAGAGTATGCTATAGACATAATTCTCCTTTAGCTCTAAATACTTGTATTGGTATTTCCTAAAAAGGGCTTTCTCTTACACAGTACAGTGACAAAAGTCAGATCAAAATTATAAAACCCCTGATTTAGTACTAATGTCTATATTGACTGTAAACCTTATCTCAAATTTTGCTGATTATCACAGAGCAATTGTATAAATTGTATCTTGTATTTCCTGCTACAGGATCTAATCTAGGGTCATACATTGACTTCTTTAGTTATTATGTTTGTGACTTAGTCCCCTTTAATCCATAACAGTTCCTTAGCCTTTCGGCGTCTTTCATAATCTTGAAATTTTTGAAGAGCAGAGGCCAGTTATTTTGCCCTGTCTTAGTTAAATCTTTAGGTCTTTGAAATATCTCATCTTGTTTCTGGAGTTCCTCCTGGGTGTCCTAGACCATTGAGAGCTGTACGCCAAGAACTGGCCACCCTGCCCCTAGGAACCATTTCTGTGAGTCATCAGAGTCTTGATTACTTTCCTAGCTAAATAAGAATGCCCTTCGATATGGATTTGTCCTATGTTCCCTCATGATTAGGCTCAGATTATGAATTTGGGGCAGGAATGTCACAGGAGTGATGTTGTTTCCTTCCCAGTGATTCGTATCAGGAGGCCCGTGATATCTATCTGTCCCATTAGTGGCCGTGTTCATTTTGATCGTTGGGTGACGGTGGTATCTGGCAGGTGTCTCCATTGTAAAGTTGCTTTTGTTCATAACTTCAATGTTTTTACATTGTAAAGTTACATTTTGGTGATATATAAGTGTCCTGTATGGAAGACACTTTCAGATTATGTATGTTTCTTTTTCATGAATATTTTTCTTCATCATTTTATTTTATTTTACTTATTTTTGGCCATACAGCATGTTGGATCTTATAAGGTTCCCCAACCAAGGATTGAACCCATGTTCCTTGCAGTGGAAGCCTGGAGTCTTAACCATTGGACCTCCAGGGAAGTCCCGGGATTATAAAAATTCCTACGTCTTCATGCTCCCTCGTCAGCCTTCGGTTCTTCTCACTCAGCAGTGTGTGTGGCTTCAGCTACTCTGGGTGCACCTCTCTCAGACCTCTGTCTTTGGCCGAGATGGCTCCTGCAGGCGCAACTCCCTCACCCGTGGCCACCTTAGAGTCAGCACTGCTCTTCCTGTCCAGGGCTTTGTTTCTCATTCCTCCTCTGTCCCTTGATGACAGCTTATGGCACCACCACGCTCCCATCGTCCATCATCCTGGCCTCCAGACCCCTCCCCTTCCCCTCACACTTTACGCCCAGTCAACCACTAAGTCCCATTGATCTTACATCCCCAGTCCTTTTACTACTCCCTTGGTGCAAGCTGTTATCATCACAAGCTTGGAATCCTGCCAAGGTCGCCCCTTCCTGCCCAGGACCTGCCGTCCCTCTCACTCAATCTCCATCAGGTGGCTGAGCAAGCTTCCCAGAGTACAGCCCTTGATCATGAAGAGCAGAGCAGGTGCAGTGGGTACCACTCAGACCCCCCGATGGCTCCCCATCGCCCTCAGGATGCCAACCAGCTCCTCTGTGGTTGGGCCCTGCCTCTTCCTCCAAACTGCCCCAGTCACTTTGACCTTTTCAGTTTCCCTGAGGTTTTTCTCGCGCGAGATCTGCCATTCCCACTTGAACCCATTCACCAGCTCTTGTTGCCATTCAGGATGCACCTTAGACTCCATATCACTGGCTGAAGAAGACAGTCTCTGCACCTCTGGACATGAATTAGATGCCTTTCTAGTGTTCCCCTAGTACCTTGAACTTGCTCCATCCCACTGTGACATTGATCACATCATTGAAATGGATTAGATCTGCTTGGATACCTTCCAATGGGCTGAGAGCTCCCCTGGTCCAGGAAGCATGTCTCACCATTGCTTGTTGGGCAACTTGCACATTATCTGGCTCCAAAGCACGTGCTCTGTAAACATTTGTTGCCTGGATGAATAGATGAATGAACAGGGGGCGAGTGAAGGCACGACTCTGACACGGCTGGAAGGTGTTGTTGATCTAGGAATGTAACCAAGTCTCTGGTGACTTAGTTTCTAGGGACGGGGGGCCAGTTCTTGGGGTCCAGCTCTCACAGGTTTAGGGCATCCAGGGGGAACACCAGAAACAGGAAGAGATATTTCAGAGACCTAAAGATTTAATTATGGCAGAACACTCATCAGATATGCACAGTGCCTGTGATCCAGCAGGACTGGGTTTCCAAGTTGTACGTGACTTCAAAGCAACAGGTTTCCAAGGCCCGGGTGACTCAGATAGGGTTGGGCTCCAGAGTTCAGGAAGGGAAAGTGCCAGGTAAGAAAGCAATGAGCAAGCCTTCTGCCCAGGTGGCCAACCACATGGCCAAAACCCTCCATGGACTTGGCAGCCAGTTCAGCCTGTGGTTTCCTAGGGAACTGAGGGCCAATCTGTAGGACAGCTTGTCATGGAGCTGGGGACAGTTTTTGAGGGCCAGATGGCCAGACTCTGGGTGTTGTCAGTGTCACAGGGTGGGTGGCTGAGGGTCTTCAGGTTAGGACTCAGCACTAGGGCTGGGAGGGTCTGAGAAAGGCTAGAAACTCACAGGGACCACACAGGTGAGGGGCATGGGAACAGGTAAGATCTGGAGATGTCCATCACAGTTGGCAGTTAGGAATGTGCAGAGCCAGAGCCTGGTAGGGAGGCGAGGCCCCATGTCCTGAAGTCAAGGTAAGAAAGTGACTTAGAGACTTGGGAGTGACCACATGGTTGGTATCTGGGTCTAAAATATTATTTGCCCCACGAAAGAAGGAACTTGTGTCTCTTTTTCTCTGCTGTAATCTGCACTGCTTAGAACACAGCCTGGAATGAAAGTCACACTATCTCATTGAGAGCCAGTTATGGCTCTTGAAGGTCAGGGCTGATGGTGGCCCTTTGAGTCCCAGGAGACAGAGCAGTCTAATGAGAGAACTGACCAGACATTTTAAAAAAAGTTTATTTACTAGGCTTAATACCTACATGAAGCACTGATGGTAAAAAGTCATGAGGAATAAACTTGTAAACAGTCATGGTCCTGCTTCCTAGGTGGCGCTAGTGGTAAAGAACCCTGGCTGATGCAGGAGACATAAGAGATGTGGGTTCGATCCCTGGGTTGGGAAGATTCCCCTGGAGGAGGGCATGACAAGCTATTCCAGTACTCTTGTCTGGAGTATCCCATGGACAGAGGAGACTGGCGGGCTACAGTCCAAAGGGTCGCAAAGGGTCAGACATGACTGAAGCGACTTAGGTCCCCAGCACCTCAGACACCAAGCCCAGGTACTGGAGGGTGAGGTTGTTTTGTCAGGAATGCCCCATTGCTAAGGCGACCTTGGAGGAGGGAGTCTGCTTCAGTGGGAAGCTGGTGGGCCAGGAGCGAAACTCTAGACCTGACTTGTCCTGAGAAGGCAGGAAATGACTAAAACTGAACCCAATCACCAGATAGTTTCTATCTGGATCTTACTCAGTGCATATGTAGATTAAAGGAGTTCTGAGCATGCGCACTGGCAGTCTGAAGCAGACTGAGTTGCGTAACAGAGAGGGGAAACCGTTTGTCGTATGTGGTTGGCGATGGGCACAAAATACCCCATCTGTTGGATTTTTTCCCCAATGGCAGCAAGAACTGGGAGGTAGGCACATTTGCACAGAGAACCAAGGGGCTGACAGACAAGAGGAAAGGCCTGTATTGCTTACAGGCGAGAACATGAGCTAGCAGCAGCTACCTGCTGCCAGTAAGGAGGGACTCTGGACTCACAGGCTCCTGGGAGCTCTGGAAAAGAAGCCATTTAGGGGATGGGGCAGCTCAGGTCGGGACAGGGAGACAAGTTAGAGAACTGAGCAGACTAAAGCCCCGTCTAGGGAGAAGGCTGCATGAGAAGGCGGAAGAAATGGCAGAATCTGTTTCAGTCCAGCTCTGGAATGGGTAGCCCATTCTCTGTAACATAAGTGACCCTCTTAATGCCGTTCAAGGCTTGGTATCACTGCCATCATCTTCATCTTCCTCCCTTTCATCATCAAAGTACCATTTATTGAGAACTTCCTTTTTGTTCAGTTACCTCACTTAATTTGCACAAAAGTGCTGAGGCGGGAACTCCTTGAGGAAACTGAGGCTCAGAGAGGTTCAATGACCTGCCAGAGGTGACTGTTACTAGGTCCTTACTTGGTGGGTGGCAGAGCCAGACTTTGCATCAAGGTCTGATGGACTCCGAACTCTGTAAGGTAGCTCAGAAGCTGGGAGCACAGACTGTGGAAACAGACTCGCTAGTTGTGTGGCCATGGGCAACTCCCTGACTCAGTTTGCTCATCTGTAAATGGGAATGATGGTGATACTATAACCACTTCATAAGGTGCTACTGAAGAGCAAGTGACAAACTAGAAAATATACACAACGGATAATATTTTAGAACAAAAAGTTTTGCAATATTTGGGACACACTTATACTAAAAATTACTCTTTGCTTTGTCTGAAATTCTAATGGAACCGAACATCCTGTGTTTTATCTAGCCACCCTATGGAAGGGGGCTCCCAGGCAGGCTTGACCCCTTACCCAGCTCGAGATTCTTGACTTTAGTGGAGCTGGGTCCTCCCTGGCCTCCCAGCCTCCTGGTTTCTGGTCCTTCATTTTCATGCCTCCAACTCTCTCCCCGCCTGTCCTCCTGGCCTCAGGGCCTTTCCTTCCTTCAGCCTCTTCCGGGACGTCTTCCTCCGTCTTCCTGTATCTTCCTCTTGCTGATACAAGCCAATCCATCAGCTGCTCATTCAGGTGCATGACTCCTGTCTCTCTTAACTGGGCTCCACGAGCCTGTCATGCAAAGCTCTGTCTTTCGTGTTCAGCACACGTACAGGTTTCAGTAAATTCTTGCTTCATGAGCAATTACAGAAATGGAAGCAGCTTCCTCAGGGAGCCACTTCTGTTTTCCTAGAACGGCAGGCAGACTAAACCAGAAAGTTTCTGTGTCTCTGGAGGACCCCAGTCAGTCCCCCTCCCTCTGCTCTGCAGCCCCATTTCACTTCTCCTTCACACAGAGGGGAGTGGCTTGGACAGAAGTGTGTTTTTTTCTCCACCAAGGAAGTGGCACCCAGGGCACCTCCCTTCCACTGCAGTAAGGAAACAGCCCAGCCCAGGGACCCTTAGAACACAGCAGGGTTCTAAGGAGGTTACAGCAGGAGGGAGGACCCCTCACAGATGCTTGCCCACCTTTGTCACACCTCGTCTCAGGTGGCATCAGGCCTGCCTGGCTCCTTCCCTTTTTCCCGGGCTAGGGTGAGTCCTTGGATGGACACCTTGCCCTTGATACTCTGCCCTTCTGTGCTTGCACTTGCCTTTCCTGGCCAGGTGTGGCCCTTGGAGGCTGCATCACTAAAGCCGAGCTCCCAAAGAGTGGGCCTGAGTCACAGGAGGGCATGGTAGAAAACTTGTAGCTGGCCTCACCCGTGGATTTTCGGATTCAGAAGTCTGCGCTGTGAGAATTTGCATGTCTATCAAGTTCCCAGTTGATGCTGAGGCTGGACCCAGGGCCATGCTCTGGAACCCACTGTGTGTACTAACATTTCTGGGTCAGCAGCAGGTTGAGCTTCTGAGAGGCGTTCTTGACTCTTGGTTTCCTGATCAGAAGACGAGGGATCCTGAGCTAGGACGACAGTCTTCCGCAGGCAAGTTATGCATGGCTGGTGTCCCTGTAGCATGAAGGACTGAGTTGGGTTATGGCAGGGCCACCTGGTAATCCTGTCTGGGCACACCCTCAGGAACCATGGAGTGGTGATCAAGGGATGCTTAGAGCTGGAAGGGCAAGACTTTCCCACAATGTGTTGATCACCCAGTGGAGACACAAAATGAGAAGTAGGGGTAATGATTAGTCACTTTTAATGTAATCACATCACTCAGTAGTGGGTTCTGAGGGTGCTGCTGGGAGCAGGTGGACTCAACTCTTGAGTTGAGTCCCTACCAGGAATTGCCCTCCTTGTTCAAGATTACCTCCTTCCTCCAGGGACAGGCCACATCCCTTGATTGGTCAGTGCTGGGGTATGGCCTCCTAACCTCAATTCTGGACACTCTGAGGGGTTATTCCAGCTCCAGAGCTCCCTCTGGGGGAGTGAGGCCTTTCTCACGACCCCCTCACAGCTCAGCTCCTCCCTCTGCCTGAGTGTGCAACCTTCACTCCTCGCCCATCATTGAACCTGAGAGCCTTCCCAGTAAACCTTCTGTGTGCCAGTGTGTGTCCCAGAGTCTGTGTGCCTGGGAACCAGAGACATCTGTTGTTGTTTGGTTGGTAAGTCACGTCCGACTCTTTGCGACCCCAAGGACTGTTACACACCAGGCTTCTCTGTCCTTCACCATCTCTTGGAGTTTGCTCAAACTCATGTCCACTGAGTCAGTGATGAATCCAACCATCTCATCTTCTGTTGCCCCCTTCTCCTCCCACCTTCAATCTTTCCCAGAATCTAGGTCTTCTCCAACGAGTCAGCTCTTTGCATCAGGTGACCAAAGTATTGGAGCTTTGGCTTCAGTTTGAGTCCTTCCAATGAATACTCACGGTTTATTTCTTTTAGGATTGACTGGTTTGATCTCCTTGCAGTCCAGGGGACTCTCAAGAGTCTTCTCCAGCACCAAAGTTGAGAAGCATCAGTTCTTCGGTGCTCAGCATTCCTCATGGTCCAATACTCACATTCATACATGACTACTGGGAAAACCATCAGTTCAGTTCAGTTCAGTTGCTCAGTCATGTCCGACTTTGCAACCCCATGGACTGCAGCACGCCAGGCCTCCCTGTCCATCACCAACTCCTGGAGTTTACCCAGACTCATGTCCATTGAGTTGGTGATGCCATCCGACCATCTCATCTTCTGTCATCTCCTTCTCCCTCCTTCAATATTTCTCAGCATCAGGGTCTTTTCCAGTGAGTCAGTTCTTTACATCAGGTGGCCAAAGTATTGGAGTTTCAGCTTCAACATCAGTCCTTCCAATGAACAGTCAGAACTGATCTTTAGGATGGACTGGTTGGATCTCCTTGCAGTCCAAGGGACTCTCAAAAGTCGTCTCCAACACCACAGTTCAAAAGCATCAATTCTTCAGTGCTCAGCTTTCCTGTTTATCTCTAAATCTGGGGAAGGTAGACCAGAGAACAAACACTTCTAGAAGTCAGAGGAGGGTTCTGTCTTTAGGACCTGGTATTCATATGAAGAAGATGGGGCAGTGATGGGGTCTGGAAGCATTTTCCTGCCCTCTGCACTGGCTCCTTGCTCCTGAGACCCTGGAAGCCTGAGATTTGTAGCTTGCTCCTCTCCTGGGACTTTAACTCAGTCCATCTGCTTACTCCCCTTCCACCCAGACTCTGGTTCCTTTCGCATTCTTCCTTGTACTAAGTCCTAAGATATTACTACAGAGAAGATACTCATCTGTCAGTCATGACCTTTTATCATCATAAAAGCCACTCGGGTAGAGATACCATCTTCAGGAAGAGATGTCTGGAAGGAAAACAACACTGAAACTATGCAGGGAATCTTTGAAGGGGTCCCCTGATAAGGTGCTGTGAGCGTTTACAAAAAAAAAAAAGAAGCTCTTGAAACATGAGGTGCCCAAAGGACTTCCAGATACAAGGATTGCTGTCCTTGATAAGAATGACTTCTGGGCCTCCATGGTGGCTCAGTGGTGAAGAATCCACCTGCCGATGTGGAAGACATGGGTTCAGTCCCTGGTCTGGGAAGGTCACACATGCCACGGAGCAACTAAGCCTGTATACCACAACTCCTGAGCTTGTGCTCTAAGAGTCAAGGAGCCGAAACTACTGAGCCCACGTGCTCTGCAACAAGAAACAAGAGAAGCCACCACGATGAGTAGCCCCCACTTGCTGCAACTAGAGAAAAGCCCTCACAGCAATGAAGACCCAGCACAGCCAAACATAAATAAATAAATAAACAAAATTATTGGGAAAAAAAAAAAAAAAGGAATGGCTTCTGGGTTGAACTAGGGAAGCTCTGCAAAGGCAGTCAGGAGAACTAGCCTCCGGGCTCGCAGTAGGCTTTAAACAGACAGCGACTGAGTAAGGAAATGTAGGCTGGGTTGATCTCTCTGTCAGATATCTCTTCCTGAGAAACATTGATGATATCAGCTAATTAAAAAAAATATATTTAACTAATTAATTTATTTGGCTGTGCTGGGTCTTAGTTGCGGCACTCAGGATCTTTGATCTTTGTTGGGCCATGTGGGCTCTTTAGTTGGGGCATGCGAACTCTTAGTTGCAGTTCATGGGATCCAGCTCCCAGATCAAGGATTGAATCTAGACCCCCTGCATTAGGAGTAGGGAGTCGTAGCCACTGGACTACCGGGGCAATTCCAATGTCAGCTAATTTTGAGACTCTAAAAATATTCCCACTATGCTTCCAGGAGACCTTTGCAAGGAGTGGCCCCCAAAGATTCCAGAGACCCCCCGCCCCTCAGTGAGTCCTACAGAATGTGAAAGAGGAAGTCCATTTGGAAAATGTATCTGAAAAGGAGTCCTCAGCTGCCTCTCCCCGAAGCTTTCCTAACCCTCCCATCCATGGACAGACTCAGCCTCCCCTCCCCTTGGACGGCACCACTCCCCAGGGCCTCCTCTGAACACCAGGCTCTGCTCATGTAACTCTGCACTGCACTTACTTCTGGACAAGTTTCTCCTCCCCGGCCTGTGAGCTCTGGAGGAGCAGGGGCCATGTCTGCATTTACATCCATGACCACAGTGCCTGGCATGCTAGGTGGAGGGGGAGCCTTAATATTTATTGAGTGAACCAACAAATGACATACGTTTCTTGCACAAATAATCTACCGTGGGAAAGATAGGGCAATTCATTTTGTGCGTGTGTGTTAGTCATAGTCGTGCCCAACTCTTTGCCACTCCATGGACTGTAGCCCGCCAGGCTCCTCTGTCCATGGGATTTTCCAGGCAAGAATACTGGAGTGGGTTGCCATGTCTTTCTCCAGGGGATCTTCCTGACCCCAGGGATCAAACCCAGGTCTCCTGCATTGCAGGCGGATTCTTTACCATTTGAACTAGCTGGGAATGGATGAAACTTTATTCTTTCAAAATCCTTGAAGGTGATAAAAAGGAAACAAAGAAAAAAGCTGACAACTTTAGTGGCAGCACACAAAACAAGACTGATTAGAAAACTAGGATGTCCTCTATGAATCTGGGTTCGTTTTCTTCTCAGCTCCTTTTCTGGAAATCAGGGCTTTCTGTATCTTTTTGACACAGTGGAGGCACTGGATACAGAGAACATAATGACTTTCTTTGTTTTACTACGAAGCTGACCCCCACCCCCCACCACCAACCCCCAGTTCTTAGATTTTGTCTGATTCTCATAAAACAGGCAAAAACTGACAAGTCAGTTTCCTTTGACATTAGTTTCGTTCACAACAAGAATTCAAAACATATACCAAGAAAGTCAACTGATAAATGTACAGCTAATGCTTAGGTAAGTTACGCTCTTACAGTTGCTATATAAAGCTTTCCATGAGAAGTTATGGGCTTCCCTGGTGGCTCAGTGCTAAGAATCCGCCTCTAATGCAGAAGACCCAAGTTCAATCCCTAGGTTGGGAAGATCCCCTGGAGAAGGAAATGACAACCCACTCCAGTATTCTTGCCTGGAGAATTTCATGGACGGAGGAGCCGTGTGGGCTATATATACAGCACATTTTAATGTTCCTGAATATCAAAGTGATTTCAGCCTTCAAAAGGGCATCTGTGTATCTTTCCCATTAAATGTATTTCTCTTTTGCTAAGTGTCCCTGTTTCCTTTTTATTCCCCAGAGACATTTATTTCATCGTGTCTTCAGGTTTTTGTAACAATCTACCACTCAAATAGGACTTTCTTGGTAGTCCAGTGGTTAAGAATCTGCCAGCCGATGAAGGGCACATGGGTCTGATCCCTGGTCTGGGAAAATCCCACGTACTGTGGGGCAGCTAAGCCCTTGTGCTTCAGCCACTGAGCCTGCACACCCTAGAGCCCATGCTCTGCGACGTGATAAGCCAGCACAGCTGTAAAGTATTCCTCGCTCGCTGCAGCTAGTGAAAGCCCGGGCAGTAACGAAGACCTAGCGCAGCCAAAATAATAAATAAAGGAACATGGAAGGACAAAGTTTTGGAAAATAAAAGACTAACAGTTCAGATTTACCGAGATTTGCTATGTCCCAGGGTCTTTCTAAACATGTTATACTACTACCTCATTGAATCTTCAACAACCTCATGAGGCAGGTTCTGTGAACTCAGCCCGACCACGCACATGGGAGTTTCGCCCAAGACCATGCTGGTATTTATTGATGGGGCTGGAGTGTGAACTCTAGTGGGTGATGTTCTGAGCCTGTGCTGTCATCTACCGTAACATCCTACCTGCCTTCTGTGATCAAGATGAGGAACGGGAAAGGGAGGCTCTGGCTTCAGCCCAGTTAATGAGAACTGATACATGATTACCTTGCGTGGAGGATGTTTTTCCCGGGTGCTACTGAGCTTGTCTGCGCTGATGCTTCTTGGCTGTGTCCATCCTCAGAGTCACCAGTGTTTAACATAGAAAAAAAGATTCTATATCTGGTTCTCACCCTCTCTCCCTTATTCTGTTGCTTTCAATTTCAAGGATTTCTGTTGGATTCTCATCAAAAGAGAATCTCTTCTACTGATGCTTAGTAGACACTTGAACTTCCTTCTCCCCTCCCCAGCCTCCCTGTTGTTCCCAGAGAACCACTGAAAACAATTGAAAGGTCAGAGGTCAATGACAGGAGTCAAAGGATGCTGGCCTGGCCCCCTAAACAATGGTTGAGGGTCAGACAAATGAAAACAGAAGGGTGGTAAAAACTTCTGCGTCTGTGAACCAATTAATTAGACTCCGTGTCTCTGTGGAGTGAGTGCAAGACGCCTCAGGTCCGGTGTGGGCAGTGCTAATGAAACACCGCGAAGGTGAAGCCTTCATGGAGAGACTGCGCTTTCCAGAAAAATGCATGGTTTTTCAGAAACCTATCTTATTCATATATTCCATTCATGATTCCAACCAATATTTGTGGGCTGCCTGGTGTGAGCAGGGCACAAGGAAGAAGTGGTGGTGATAGCTTAGTCAGTCCTGTCTGACTCTTTGTGACCCCATGGACTGTAGCCCTACAGGCTCCTCCCTGCATGGTATTCTCCAGGCAAGAATACTGGAGTGGGTTGCCATTCGCTTCTCCAGGGGACCTTCCTGACCCAGGGATTGAACCTGGGTCTCCTGCATTGCACGTGGTCTCTTTAACCAACTGAGCCACCAGGGAAGCCCCAAGGAGGAGAGGATGAGGACATGCTATCTGTGAAGTCAGGGAACTTCAGGTGACCTGTTCTCCACCAGGGTGTAGAGGGTGTCACCTCAGCAGGACTGAGCACCTGTGACCTCTCAGATCTATTCTGTGCTCCTTTTATTCACCATCCAGTGTTTCAGGCTAGACTCTCTGGCATGCACAAGATACCTTCTCTACTTTCCTTTCCAGGAGTGAGGGTATTTTGTTCTGGAAACAGAGGCTTTGAGGCCTGCCAACCTAGGGCAACTCACACCTCAAAAGTCAAACAAGTTTGGGCTCTATATTCAAACTCTTGTCCAAACTCTTTAATTTTTTTGGCCACATTCTGTGACATGTGGGATCTTAGTTCCCTGACCAGGGATCGAACCTGTGTCCCCTACAGTGGGAGCTGGAAGTGTTAAGCACCGGACCGCCAGGGAAGCCCCTAGGCTGTGGCTTCTGAATCTAGAAAAAGAGAAAGTTTGGAAGAGGGAGTTCAGAGGGTGGATGAGGTGTGGCCTCCATCTGCCCTGGGCCGTGAGGATCTCTAGCAAGACTTTTGCATCCTTCATCCAGGATGTGTTGTTTTCTCCCTGGGGACTGTTATTGAGTCCAAATAACTGCTGGCTGGATTCCTGCCATGCTCTGACCGTTCAGCAACGCTCTGTGTTGTTCTCATGGCAGAGGGTAATTTCTGGTCTTCGGGTAACCAGGGGTGCAAGGAAAAGTCATGTTTGAAGCTGGAAAAAATTCCTCATTCCAAAATTTTCCTTGGGACACAGTATTTAAGCTTCTGTCACTGACGAGACTTTGCTCCTCATTTTCCTGAATGACTCAAATGTTTGCTTCAGACAATGGCAGAGTGTATCTTGCTTGAATCATTGGATTTCTGTTATTTTTGTAAGATGTGGGTGGGCAATATGACTCAGTATTTTTCCAAGAGATGTAAAAATTGTATTGCCTATTTTGGATCATTTCGTGCTGAGATCTGAAACCTTTTTCGTGAATTTCAAATCTTGGAGCTTGGGAAATTTTTGTTTTCGTTTTGCTTCTCCATCATTTCAGATCTTTCCCAGATAAAATGTTAAAGGAAAATGACTTTAAATTACTGAGCCATAGTTCTAAGCTGTGAAATATATTTTGAATTATAACCTATCCTACGTTTGAAAAATAAAAAACTTGCTGAATCTAGGAGTGTGTTTGCCATCTTGGTTGTAAAAAAAAAAATTGGGGAATGTGGGGTGAGTAGTATTTTGAAGATCATCTAATTCAAAACCTTATGTGTGGACTTTCCTGGTGATCCAGTGGTTGGGAGTCCACCTGCCGATGCAGGGAACATGGGTTTGATCCCTGGTCTGGGAAGATCCTACATGTCATGGGGCGACTAAGCCTCTGTGCAATAATTACTGAGCCCATGATCTAGAGCCTTTGAACTGCAACTACAGAATTCTGCCCACCCTAGAGCCCGGACTTCACAAGTGAAGCCATCAGCCATGAGAAGACCAACGCAACCACAGCTAGAGTGTAGCCTGTGCTCCTTGCAACTAGAGAAAGGCTGTGCCTAGCAATGAAGACCCAGCACAACCATAAATAAACAAAACCTTATGTGGGCACTTCTCTTTGGTAGCTGAGTTCTCTCTGAATGCATTAGGTGATGGAGAGCTCTTTGGGTAGTAGGCAGTACCACTTCGCACAATACTTTCCCACAAAACTAAAACCTGCCTCCCTGTAGCTTCCAAACCCTAGTTCTGATTCCTATTCTTTATGGATCTCTAGTGTATCATTCTGTAACAGTGTGATAGATTTTAAAACACTTACTGCTGTATTTTCCTTCTTGATAAGTCAAGTCCTTTAGGGGTCTTTTCACTATCAATATTAATGGTAGGATAAGAGTCTGAGGCTTAGTGCCTCCAGGGAGGATAGTGCTTTCTGATGAATTGTGACCGCCCCTCCCCCCACCCCCGCCACCCAATTCAGCTGTTGAGGTACTAACCTCCAGTACCTCAGAATGTGACTGTTTCTAAAGATAATATCTTCAGAGATGATGAAGTTAAGACGAGGTCTTTAGAGTGGGCCCTGATCTGATCTTATTGGTGTCCTCAGAAGAAGAGGAAAATTTGGACATACAGAGAAGCACCAGGAACATGAGAGCACAGAGGGACAAGGATGGTGGACTCCAAGCCAAGGAAAGAGGCCTCAGGAGAAAGCAGTCCTGCCAACACCTTGATTTTGTTGGCTCCAGAACCACGGGAAAATGATTTCTATTGTTTACAGTCCCCAGTCAATGGCATTTTGTTGCAGCGCTCCTAGCAAATTAATAAAGATTTGGCAATTAAGAATAAGAAACCCATGCCACTAGGGCAGCAGCGATGTTCAGATAGGAAGAATGGAGGGGAACACGAAGTCCTTCCAGAATATGTGTAGGAGAGCCACTGCACAGAACTCGAGCGGAGCGTGGAGAATGTGTATGGCCTCAGGGCTCTCGCTGCCCCCATTCTCCACTTGCCTCCAGCCTTAGGGTTGGCCCTGGGGGGAGCCACTGAGGGGCGGTAGAAACATCTCCAAAGTACTGGAGCAGAGGCAAATTTACCATGAAGCTAATGAAGCTTACCTTTCAGGGCCCCTAACTTGTTGGAGCTTCTTCCAATGTCTGAGGAGGTGCCCTAGCAGAGTGTTCACATAATCTTGTTTTTTAAAATTGGCAAGGAACTTCCCTGGTGGTCCAGTGTTTAAGAATCCATTTTGCCCTTGATTGAGGGAAAGGGACGTGGGTTTGATCCTTGGTCAGGGAACTAAGATCCCACATGTTGAGGAGCAACTAAGCCTGCACGTGGCAACTAAGACCCAAGGCAGCTGAATAAATAAATATTTTTTAAAAAATCATCAAAAGACATTTTTACTGCAGTTGGTTAACACTGCTGCCTCTTTCCACTTGGACTTTCTCTCCATCACACTTATCCTCCTGTTGAGAGTAGCTACAGCTAAGGAAAATTTGAGTTGGAGTTTCATTGTGTTTGCTTCTGTGGAACATATTTTTGTGCGCTGTAGTCGCGTCTGTGCACAGTTATTTGATGGCCAGCTGTCCTGGGGCAGGGGGAGCCACCAGGTTGCGGTGCCTTAGCGAATGTTCAGCAGTGGATTTGTGGTGTTTGCTGACTTCTGAAGCAAAGACATCACTAGACGGCAACGGTCCATCTAGTCAAAACTATGGTCTTTCCAGTAGTCATGTATGGATGTGAGAGTTGGACCATAAAGAAGGTTGAGCAATGAAGAATTGATGCTTTTGAACTATGGTGCTGGAGAAGACTCTTGAGAGTGAGTCCCTTGGACTGCAAGGAGATCCAACCAGTCAACCCTAAGGGAAATCAACCCTGAATATTCATTGGAAGGACTGATGCTAGGCTGAAGCTCCAATACTTTGGCCACCTGATGCGAAGAGCCAGTTCATTGGAAAAGGCCCTGATGCTGGGAAAGATGGATGGCAAAAGGAGAAGGAGGACAGCAGAGGATGAGACGGTTGGATGGCGTCACTGACTTGATGGACATGAGTGTGAGCAAGCTCCAGGAGTTGGTGATGGACAGGAAAGCCTGGCCTGCTGCAGTCCATGGCGTCGCAGAGTCGGATATGACTGAGCGAATGAACAGCTATAGCAACACGGTGTAAATACTCCCACCGGCGCACATTTCAAGCTGTCAGTGTGACATCACTGTAAGCAGAGCTGGAAAGAGAACACACCGTTATATAGTATTCACATCCAATAGACTCAATAGATGTAAATAACCTTAACAGCATAGTAATGGTAAAATGCAGTGAGATAATTGGGAGATGATGAGTTTTGAGTATTTATTATCTTTTAGTTATTATTTATTTATTTACCTTTTAATAATGTCTCTGTTTAACAATAGACTTCCCAAACTTCTGAAAACCTGACAATGGACTCCTGTGAGCCAGAAGGAGCCAGCTTCATCACAGGGCTGTGAACCAGGACATGTCTACTGCCCACTTTGTGGATTCACCCTGTTTTATGTCAGGAAGGTGCAGGGCTAGAGCCAGGAATTTGCTATGAAACATGTGAATAAGGGAGGAGAAACTAGGTTTTTAAATATTTGGAACCAGAAGCTAGTCCGGAAAATTCTTGCAGTCATCAGGTATATAAATTTGCACATAGATGATTTGGTTCTCATCAATGCCTAGTTGAAATGATAGCTCTTGCCTGTCAAGAATAGGACTGATAATGCAGTTTACATAATTATAAATTCTCCATAGAACTAAAAGGACATTTTGATGGTTCTTAGCCCCTATCTGCTTTCTTCTCTCATATCCTCCCTGACAACACTCCCTTTTGCTTTTTCTACCCTAGCCACTCTGGCCTCCTTACTGTTCCTAGAATTTACAGGGTATATTCCTGCTCCAGAGCCTGTGCACTAGCTCTTTTTTCTGGAATACTTGGCCCAGGCAGCCAGACTACCAGTCCTTCATCATTATCATGTCAAGTCATTTAGTCACTTTCTCATGAGGCCTTTCTTCAGTCTAAAACTACCATCCATCAGCCCTCACACTCAGTTGTTCCCTTGTCCTTTCCTTTGTTCAGTTGCTAAGTAGTGTCTGACTCTGCGACCCTGTGGACTGTAGCACGCCAGGCTCCTCTGTCTTCCATTACTTCCCAGAGGTTTGCTCAAATTCATGTCCGTTGAGTTGGTGACACTGTCTAACCATCTCATCCTCTGCTGCCCTCTTTTCCTTTTGTCATCAATCTTTCCCAGCAATAAGGTCTTTTCCAATGAGTTGCTCTTTGCATCAGGTGGCCAAATTATTGGAGCTTCAGCTTCCGCATCAGTCCTTCCAGTGAATATTCAGGGTTGATTTCCCTTAGGATTGACTGGTTTGATCTCCTTGCAGTCCAAGAGACTCTCAAGAGTCTTCTCCAGCAATATAATTTTAAAAGCATCAATTCTTCAGGGCCCAGCCTTCCTTATGGTCCAACTCTCATATTTGTAAATGACTACAGGAAAAGCCATAGCTTTGCTATATGGACATTTTCTTAGTTGAAATTTATTTATAAGAGCTTATTGCCTAGGCTGTGAGCTTCCTACATTAGGATGCAAGTTCCATGAGGACAGTTAATTTTTTTTTTTTAAAGTTCACTGCTGCACCCCTGGCTCCAAAAAGAGGGTCTGAGAAACAGTGGTAATGAATTCTTGTGATCTACTAGTCTAGTAATCAGAAAAGAAAGTCAAATTCAAATCATAACAGCTCCTGCTGATCTCTATCTCCCTCGTTTCCTTTTTTGCTTAACTGCTTTGTAATTTTAGAAATAATGCATGCACATAACAAAATTAGAATGATACAAAAAAGTATAAAATAAAAGTATAAGATGGAAAATAAACATCACATTCCCTTCCCCAAACTGCTCCCTCAGACTCAGAAGCCCCCATTGTGAAGATTTTCTGCTTTACATTTTATGGTGGTTATGATACAAACTGAAATAATTTGTTTATGACTGTTTCTTGATTTATCAATGTAGAAAGTATCTACTAATTCCCTGCTATGCAAATAAAGAATTTAACATGTCTATAATGCTGCTTACTCTCCCTAATCAGTTTTATTAGATATGGTATTTCAGTTCTTTACATCTTCTAGGGGATATCTTATGACCTCAAATAAAATACTAAAGCCTTTTTTCTGGGTTTACCAAATTCAGGCAGATCCTATTGAATCTCTGCTGACAGATGAAGAAATTTGCACATTTCCTTTCATTTCCTTTCTTTTCTCATCTGCCTCTCGTTTCTTTATTAGAGTTTTTTTATGTTATCAAGATTTAAAATATACATTCTGTTCTGTAGCCATAAGTCAAGTTTTCCATGTTTTGACTATAGATTGATTCTAAAAATAAAAATCATATAAAAAGCCGTAACAGTATTGTAATTATTTAAATATTATTCAGGGACTTCCCTGGTGGTTCCCTGGTTGGGAATCCACCTGCTGGTTCAGGGGACACAAGTTCCATCCCTGGTCTGGGAAGATCCAACATGCCGTGGAGCAACTAAGCCTGTGCACCACAGCTACTGAGCCCGTGCTCCAGAACCCGTAGCAAGAGAAACCACCGCCATGGGAAGCTCTTGCACTGCAACTAGAGAAAAGCCCCTGCTTGCCACAACTAGAGAGAAACCTGCACAGCAATGAAGACCCAGCATAGCCAAAAACAAATTAACGAATGTTATTCACCATCGAACCAACAGTGATTAGCTCTGTAGGGTAAGAATGTAATCCAATGTTATGAAATCTTTGAAGCCTAAAGAAAAATCACTGATGCATCAATTCCTAATGTATCTCCTGTTTTTTTAATCTTCTTTTACTTCTAGGTCATTGTCAGCTACCACTGCTTCCGATTTTTTAAGTCACTCTATTTCTTGGAGTTCTTGATTTATTTTTCTGGAAGTTCTGGAGTTTTGTTTTGTTTTTTGTTTTGCTTTTGAAAACCATTCAGATATATATATATTTTTTTCCATGCAGGGTAAGTGTCAAATTTTCTAAATTCTGAAAAGTCCAGAAACATCAGTTTGCACTTCTATTTAATTGACAGTTTGGTTGAATATAGAATTTTAGGTTCAAAGTCTTTGCTTCTCCAAGCTTGGAAGCAGGGCTGCATTCACTCCAAGGAAGAGAGTGTCATGAAATAGGACAAGCATTGGTAGCTGAGAATGACCTGGAAATAACTGAAGTACCGATTAAAGAAGCCTTATATTTAGAAGGGCCCTTGTTTGGCTTAAGTCTCTCCTGTCCCAACTTGGAAATCTTGTATCTATGTATTTTTGGCTGCACTGGGTCTTCCTTGCTGTGCAGGTTTTTCTCTAGCTTTGGCGAGCAGAGGCTACTCTCTAGGTGTGGTGCTCAGGCTTCTCATTCCAGTGACTTCCCTTTTTGCAGAGTACAGGCTTCTGAAGTTGGGATTCCCCGGCTCTAGGGCCCAGGCTCAGTAGTTGGTGGCACATGGGTTTAGTTGCTCTGAGGCATGTGGGATCTTCTCCAACCGGGAACTGAACCCATGTCTCTTGAATTGGCAAGTGGATTCTTTACCCCTGAGCCTCCAGAGAAGCCCCAGGGTCTTGAAATTCTTAATGATTTTTTTGTGGAGTCCCACATTTTCATTTTCCCCGAGCCCTGCAAATTATGAAGTGCTTTTCAGAAGACAGTCAAGCATCTAGCCATGTGGACAAGTCTGAAGTCAGACTACTTTTTCTTTTTAATTGAAGGATAATTGCTTTATAGGATTTTGTTGTTTTCAGTCAAACCTCAACATGAATCAGCCCTAGGTATACATATAACCCCTCCCTCTTCAACCTGCCTCCCATCTCCCTCCCCATCCCACCCCTCTAGGTTGATACAGAGCGTCTGAGTTTCATGAGACATACAGCAGATTCCCGTTAGCTACAGACTAATTCTTATTCCTTGGAAGGTAATATGCTTTATCTTTCTGGAAACTTTCAATATGCATAAATAATAAATGTTTTAACTTGAATTTTATTCTGGATTTTCACCAAGATGCCCCTTTTTTGGGTCTCATTATAACTGCTCTGCTTCGGCATTTACTGGGTCCTTTCCATCTGAAATCATTCATTCTTAAGTGTAGGGGATTTTCTCCTTATTATTTCTCTGATTTCCCTGCCCCCTCTTTGTTTTCTTTCTTGCAGAACTTCCATTTAATAAATATTGGACTTTCTTCATCCTCTATGACTCAGTTTCCCTCACATACCTTCTATTTGCTTGGTTTTTTGCATTATGTTTTGGGAGCTGTCCTTAGGTTTATCTTCCAGATCACCAATTTGGCCTTTAACTTTGTTCATTCATTATTTCACTCATTCACTTTTCTTCTTTTACTCCAGTAGTCATATTTTTTAGGTTCCTCAAACTCTGTGAGGAACAAAAAAGGAGGCTTCATGGTAGCAGCTTGCTCTTGTTTCTTGAAATTCACTCTCAACTTTCTCTGAGGCTACTATGCAGATGACACCACCCTTATGGCAGAAAGTGAAGAGGAACTAAAAAGCCTCATTTTTTTTTCACATTTTTCAAAGGAATTTATTAAGAAACGGGGGGAGGTGGGGAATATAAAGTACACAATTAAAGGAATCAAAGAGTTTACAACATAGCTTCTTAGTGGCAACTAAGAAATATTTGCTGAGCTGACACCGAGGGTACGGAGGCCCCAGTTCCATTTTCAATCCCATCTCTCTTGGCTGCTAACCCAATCAGCTCGAAACTTCCTCCAAAGAGAAGTCAGATTGCAGTCCCAAACCTCCCCAAACTACTTCCCAATTGCCTTTACAGCCCTTCTCTGCCTGGTCCCAGAGTCCTCACCTAGGCTTTGGGTGAGGTCAGCCAGACCCTGCTGAGCCTTCCCACTCTTCCAGTCACTCTAAATCTATTTCTGTTCCCATCTGGATTCATGTAATTGAACTATATTCATGAACCAGTTGGGCTGGCTGGATCTGCTGCCTTTGGTCAAGTTACCTATCTTTCTAAGCCTACATCTGAACCTGATCCTTCTGTGGGGAACAACTTCTTGAGCAGTGTCTCTCACAGCTCCCTGCCCCAGTTAGTCCAAGGCTACTTTCTCCCCCAGACAGAACTCTGCGCCTGTGTCCAACCTCCCACTTAACTTCCAGGTGGCTTTAGTTCTCAGCTAACCCTCCTGGGTGGTGGTGTAGTCGCTAAGTTGTGTCTTAGCGACTTGAGGCCTCATGGACTGTAGCCCACCAGGCTCCTCTGTCCATGGGATTCCCTGGGCAAGAATACTGGAGTGGGTTGCCGTTGCCTTCTCCATAAAAAGCCTCTTGATGAAAGTGAAAGAGGAGGGTGAAAAAGTTGGCTTAAAGCTCAACATTCAGAAAATGAAGATCATGGCATCTGGTCCCATCACTTCATGGGAAATAGATGGGGAAACAGTGGAAACAGTGGCAGACTTTATTTTTGGGGCTCCAAAATCACTGCAGATGGTGACAGCAACCATGAAATTAAAAGATGCTTACTCCTTGGAAGAAAAGTTATGACCAACCTAGATAGCATATTCAAAAGCAGAGACATTACTTTGCCAACAAAGGTTCGTCTAGTCAAGGCTATGGTTTTTCCAGTGGTCATGTACGGATGTGACAGTTGGACTATGAAGAAAGCTGAGCGCCAAAGAATTGATGCTTTTGAACTGTGGTGTTGGAGAAGACTCTTCAGAGTCCCTTGGACTGCAAGGAGATCCAACCAGTCCATTCTAGAGGAGATCAGTCCTGGGTGTTCATTGGAAGGATGATGCTGAAGCTGAAAATCCAATACTTTGGCCACCTCAGGTGGAGTTGACTCATTGGAAAAGACCCTGATGCTGGGAGGGATTGGGGGCAGGTGGAGAAGGGGACGACAGAGGATGAGATGACTGGATGGCATCACTGACTCCATGGACATGGGTTTGGGTGAACTCCGGGAGTTGGTGATTGACAGGGAGGCCTGGCGTGCTGCAATTCATGGGGTAGCAAAGAATCGGACACAACTGAGCAACTGAACTGAACTCATCAGAATTAAGAGAAGATGTGTTTCTCTTATGGTCTTGAATTATGCTTCTTCTATTGAGCTGTTTCTTTGTGTGCTTGTTTTCCATATTAGTCCTTCTCTTTTAGATTTTTCTCACGTGCCTTTTTGTCCTTCACATTTATAATACACAATTCTGTTTATTAGTCTGAGTTGGTTTGGGCTTTTTCTGCAGTTTATCCACACAGTTCTTTCCTCAATAGGAACCTTGACTGTGTATTTTAGGTAGATGGGCGAGGAGTGTTTACTGGCATTCAGATCAGGTCTGTGAACAGCAGGTCAGCAGGTTGGGGAGGTTCTCAATTATCAAAGGAAGAAGGGCTTTATTCCAGGGAAATGGCTGCTTAGTGTATTTCTGTCCTTCTCGTCCACTCTGTCTCTTCCCTTTTATCCCTGGCGTCTGTTATGGAGGCCTGGGGTTACCTTAAGCTCTGCTGCATCTCTTTCCCATCCCTCAGTACCCTGATTAGGAGCTCTGTAGGCATGCTGCCCACTTTCTTTAGAGAGCAGTTCTAGCTTCCCTCTAGCTCAGTGGTTCTCAGGGTGGTCCCAGACCAGCAGCAGCCTAGGAATCACCTAGGAACTTGTTACAAATGCAAATTCTCTGCCCCACCTTAGACCTACTGAGACTCTGGGGGTGGGGCTCAGCAATCTGGGTTTTAACAAGCCTGAAAACATGCCCAGTAATCTGACAACTGGACCATAAAAAAGGCTGAGCACCGAAGAATTGATGTGTTCCAACTGTGGCGTTGGAGACTTTTGAGAATCCCTTGGACTGCAAGAAGATCAAGCCAGTCAATCCTAAAGGAAATCAACCCTGAATATTCATTGGAAGTACTGATGCTGAAGCTGAAGCTCCACTACTTTGGCCACCTGATGCGAAGAGCCTGGAAAAGACCCTGATTCTGGGAAAGATTGAAGGCAGGAGGAGAAGGGGATGACAGAGGATGAGATGGTTGGATGGCATCACTGACTCAATGGACATGAGTTTGAGTAGTCTCTGGGAGTTGGTGATGGACAGGGAAGCCTGGCATGCTGCAGTTTATGGAGTAACGAAGAGTCGGACATGACTGAATGACTGAACAACAACAAATCTGACAATGGTTATCGGCCTAAGGCAAAGCTGATGCCGCCAGCAACTCTGTTTCTGAGGAGGAGAGGCGAGGATACACCTGTTCCAGGAGGTTGAAGGGTTCTTTAATGAGTTACCCTCATGACTGTCCCATAGTTCACTCTTTGTCTTTAAATGTATTGACCGGAGCTTGAAGCTTCCCTAAAGCTTTCTTGGGACGTTCCACAATTACTTTTGGTGTGGTTCCTTTCTCTTTTTCAATCAATCCAATCCCATCTGTTTTTAAAACGCTCTCAATTTTTTCATAATGATATAAATGATAATAAATCAGATAGTATGGAATTACAGTGAAAAAATGCTGGGAAATATTGAAGGTGGGAGGAGAAGGGGACGACAGAGGATGAGATGGTTGGATGGCGTCACCGACTCAATGGACATGAGTTTGGGTAAACTCCAGGAGTTGGTGATGGACAGGGAGGCCTGACGTGCTGCAGTCCATGGGGTCCCAAAGAGTTGGACACGACTGAGCGACTGAACTGAATAGTGAAAAAAGTGGTCCTTTGCTATCATTGCTACACCTTGGCTATCCCAACCCGGCCACACTCTGTCCCCATGCCTCCCAAACTCATTCTCCGCTGGCAAGTACTTTTAATGCTTTTATCCACTTTTCTGTTATTTCACTTCATATTTCTAAATAAAATACCTCTTCATGACATTGTACAGGAGACAGGGATCAAGACCATCCCCATGGAAAAGAAATGCAAAAAAGCAAAATGGCTGTCTGGGGAGGTCTTACAAATAGCTGTGAAAAGAAGAGAAGCGAAAAGCAAAGGAGAAAAGGAAAGATATAAACATCTGAATGCAGAGTTCCAAAGAATAACAAGAAGAGATAAGAAAGCCTTCTTCAGCGATCAATGCAAAGAAATAGAGGAAAACAACAGAATGGGAAAGACTAGAGATCTCTTCAAGAAAATCAGAGATACCAAAGGAAAATTTCATGCAAATATGGGCTCGATAAAGGACAGAAATGGTATGGACCTAACAGAAGCAGAAGATATTAAGAAGAGATGGCAAGAATACACAGAAGAACTGTACAAAAAAGATCTTCATGACCCAGAAAATCACGATGGTGTGATCACTGACCTACAGGCAGACATCCTGGAATGTGAAGTCGAGTGGGCCTTAGAAAGCATCACTATGAACAAAGCTACTGGAGGTGATGGAATTCCAGTTGAGCTATTCCAAATCCTGAAAGATGAAGCTGTGAAAGTGCTGCACTCAATATGCCAGCAAATTTGGAAAACTCAGCAGTGGCCACAGCACTGGAAAAGGTCAGCTTTCATTCCAATCCCAAAGAAAGACAATGCCAAAGAATGCTCAAACTACCCCACAATTGCACTCATCTCACATGCTAGTAAAGTAATGCTCGAAATTCCCCAAGCCAGGCTTCAGCAATATGTGAACTGTGAACTTCCTGATGTTCAAGCTGGTTTTAGAAAAGGCAGAGGAACCAGAGATCAAATTTCCAACATCTGCTGGATCATGGAAAAAGCAAGAGAGTTCCAGAAAAACATCTATTTCTGCTTTATTGACTATGCCAAAGCCTTTGACTCTGTGGATCACAATAAACTGTGGGAAATTCTGAAAGAGATGGGAATACCAGACCACCTGACCTGCCTCTTCAGAAATTTGTATGCAGGTCAGGAAGCAACAGTTAGAACTGGACATAGAACAACAGACTGGTTCCAAATAGGAAAAGGAGTACGTCAAGGCTGTATATTGTCACCCTGCCTATTTAACTTCTATGCAGAGTACATCATGAGAAACGCTGGACTGGAAGAAACACAAGCTGGAATCAAGATTGCCGGGAGAAATATCAATAACCTCAGATATGCAGATGACACCACCCTTATGGCAGAAAGTGAAGAGGAACTAAAAAGCCTCTTGATGAAAGTGAAAGAGGAGAGTGAAAAAGTTGGCTTAAAGCTCAAGCTTCAGAAAACAAAGATCATGGCATCCGGTCCCATCACTTCATGGGAAATAGATGGGGAAACAGTGGAAACAGTGTCAGACTTTATTTTTCTGGGCTCCAAAATCACTGCAGATGGTGACTGCAGCCATGAAATTAAAAGATGCTTACTCCTTGGAAGGAAAGTTATGACCAACCTAGATAGCATATTCAAAAGCAGAGACATTACTTTGCCAATAAAGGTCCGTCTAGTCAAGACTATGGTTTTTCCTGTGGTCATGTATGGATGTGAGAGTTGGACTGTGAAGAAGGCTGAGCACCGAAGAATTGATGCTTCTGAACTGTGGTGTTGGAGAAGACTCTTGAGAGTTCTTTGGACTGCAAGGAGATCCAACCAGTCCATTCTGAAGGAGACCAGCCCTGGGATTTCTTTGGAAGGAATGATGTTAAAGCTGAAACTCCAGTACTTTGGCCACCTCATGGGAAGAGTTGACTCATTGGAAAAGACTCTGATGCTGGGAGGGACTGGGGGCAGGAGGAGAAGGGGACGACAGAGGATGAGATGGCTGGATGGCATCACTGACTCGATGGACGTGAGTCTCAGTGAACTCTGGGAGTTGGTGTTGGACAGGGAGGCCTGACGTGCTGCAATTCATGGGGTCGCAAAGAGTCGGACACGACTGAGCGACTGATCTGATCTGATATGGCTATTTCTCAATTTTGGATATTGCCTGATGATTTCCTCTTATTGTTATTGAGGATTTAACTCTTTCAATCCAACCCCTCTTCTAGACTTTCCATCTTTTAAGTACAGTTATATTACCAGAAAAATACCCACAAAACAATAGCCAGAGTTTAAATAGGGTTCACTATAGAACTCCGTAGTGTACTCCAATTGTTTCCTTTCTCTTACCACTTTAGTGTATCCTAAAATTAAAATCAATTTATTTTTCAATTTTCTTATTTTTCAAAATCTTAATTATTAATTCTTCTCCCCCTGCTACCCCATGCTCCAGTATCTGGAGAAGGAAATGGCAACCCACTCCAGTATTCTTGCCTGGAGAATCTCATACATAGAGGAGCCTGGTGGGCTACAGTCCATAGGGTCGCAAAGAGCTGGACACAACTGAAGTGACTTAGCACACATGCTCCAATATATCTGTCATCAGTTTGGTTTTTATGTTAAGAAGATGATTTGAATCAATCTATCAGTTTCATTATTTTTTGGTCCCTGAAGACCTTTCTCTTGTCCTCCTGTTCTGTCATCCTCTCTCATGTGACAGGTTGCTCTCTAGGCCTTCTGCTCAGTTATAACCCTGGGATTTCCCTCTACCATTCTCCTGGGTTGCGTGAATCTTAGCAGGAAGTACTTAAGCACCTCAGCAGCAAGTCATCTTCCTTGAATTGTATTTCTAATTCCTGGCCTCTGTCCTAGTCCCTGCGACAGGTCATTCTTTTGATACATCCAAGACCACATAGGCCTAGGGCCTAACTTTGTTCCTGCCAGTCCCTTTGCCCAGGGAAGGCCACCTGCCTCCTAAATTCCAGTTCTAAGACAGGAACCCTCATAGCTGCTGACACACTTCCTTGATGTCAATGGGTACCTTTGATTCTTTAGTTTATTATCCCTTGGATTCCGTATTATTGGGCCATCTTTGGCACACAGAGGAAAGAGACTGTGAAGTCATATGGACCTGGAGTCATATCTCACCTGTTCCTCATGCTAGCTGCATAGCCTGAGCAAGTTGTCTTATTTTCTACATCAGAAAAGTCCAAGGATCAAAATACCACTCTCATTAAGATATATATATATATATGTGTGTGTGTGTGTGTGTGTGTGCGTGTGTGCTTTGAGTTGTTTCAGTTGTGTCCAACTCTTTGCGACCCTATTGGACTGTAGCCCTCCAGGCTCCTCTGTCCATGGTATTCTCCAGGCAAGAATACTGGAGTGGGTTGCCATCATATCTTAATGTATATTTATATACACACACACATATATGATAATGTACACCAAGAATCTAGGATAGTTTCTGCACATATATATTGGGTTGGCTAAAAAGTTAGTTTGGCTGTAAGTGAATGTAAAAGACGCATTTTTCATTTTCACCAAGAACTTTATTGAACGACCTATTCACTAACAGAATGAACCTTTTTCAGCCAACCTGATGGTTCTAGATTCCCTTCTCTACCACCTTGTCTCTAGGCCTACCGCCAACAGCCTTCTTTGCGCCGTCATCTGGTTTTAATGTTTCCGGTGGCTACACTGGTCCTTTGTGCGTCTTCGCCTGGATCTCTCTGGGATCACCTGCCTCTGCCTCTCCCATCCTTTGATACTTCCCTTTGGCTCACTCAAGAAGTGAAGTCTAGTATCAAATAGAGAACATTTCTAGTCTTCCCAATGCTGCTACAAATAAGTAGGTCAAATCCATACTTAGTCTCACATACCATCTTTTTTTGGCAGAGACTATTTTCTAGCTCAAAAGACATGGTAAGAGATGAAAATTAAATAGATGTTGAGAATTTTGCTTTCTCATCTGTCAGTACTACGCCATCCCCCTCTACCATTATTCCTACACCTTCCTTGTTCTCTTCCCTACTCTAAATATAGATCCAAGAGTCCTTTTACTTGTCCCACATTTATTTTGGCAAGGCCCAGCTCATCCTGGGCTTTGATCTTCCTCACACCTTTTATACAAATCTGTGCTGCAATTTTGTGTTTGTTTTTGACTGAATGTTCTTTTCAGCAAGTTCTTTGAAAATCTTGGCTTAAAGGGGCTGGCTGTGTACTACATGATTAACTCTTGGTTCACTATTTTTTAATCATGTAAATTATAAGTTTCTTAAAAGCAGGAACAATTTATACATTTCTTTCATTTTCTTCATGGCATCTAATATACTGCCTTACATGAAACAGGCCTCAGTAAAATCTTATTAACCAAACTTACTTTTGTTTCTATATGCTAAAGTAATTCTTTTTAGTGTTTTTGTTAAAATCATCTTTCAAGCAATTTTTTTGTCAAATGTATGAGACTATAAGCTTCTTTCCCATAACTGGCCCTGAATATTAAGGCTGACTATACACAAATTACTATTTTTAATTACTTAAGCAAAAGATAGCTGGAAATTCTAAACCCTATCTCTAATACTATAGTATTTGATAGTTTCTGTGCAATTAGAAAACAAAACTAAAACTTCAAAGCACTTATTTTTAAAAATTGGAGGATAATTGCTTTACAATGATGTGTTAGTTTCTGCTGTACAACTACGTGAGTACGTAGAAGTATACATATATCCCTCCCTCTTAAGCCTTCCTCCCACTCCCCCTTTTTGTTTTAATGTTAATTTCTTAATTAGGACTTATAAAATAATAAATCTGTGATGCAATACAATTAAGAGGCAGGACTCACAATTTAATTAAATCTACAGATGTAATAGGTTGTAAATTACGTTGTAAGTTATTCTTGTAAATTTTCCATAGGTAAAAGGTTTATAAGTCATGAGGAATTCAAAGTTGATGAACAATATCCAAACATTACATATAATGTCACAATTTTCAGGTCCCAAAAAGTATTACTTGTCATTTGGGTTCAATTTGAAAGAGATTCTTTGTGTTTTAAAAACATTTGTTTACTGATCATTAGGAGTGACTGCTGATTGCCATCAATCAGGAACAAGGAGAACTCACCCCTGAAATAAGAATGCAAACAAAATTTATTAAAAAATTGTCCATAATTTTCTCTTTTTATTTGGCTGTGCTGTGTGGCATGAGGGATCTTAGTTCCCCAACCAGGGATCAAACCCGTGCCCTCTGCATTGGGACTGTGCAATCTCAACCACTGGACCACCAGGAAAGTCCCAATAACTTGTCTACAATTTTTATTATCAGTTCAGTTCAGTTCAGTCGTTCAGTCGTGTCCGACTCTTTGTGACCCGGTGAATTGCAGCACGCCAGGCCTCCCTGTCCATCACCAACTCCCGGAGTTCACTCAAACTCATGTCCATAGAGTCAGTGATGCCATCCAGCCATCTCATCCTCTGTCGTCCCCTTCTCCTCCTGCCCCCAATCCCTCCCAGCATCAGAGTCTTTTCCAATGAGTCAACTCTTCACATGAGGTGGCCAAAGTACTGGAGTTTATTATAGTGTTTAGCAAATTTTTCTTAAATCTACAGTACGGTCCCCTTTAACGATAGATACCCCAGACTCATTACTAGTAAATACTACCTTGATTATTTGGTTTGCTTCTTATAACCTGAAACCCATAAACCAATGTATAAATCCCACCTCTTTAGAGGTGGGAATATAACTTCTTTATACTGCTTGGAAAGTAAATGTTTTACTATTTCATAAACAGAGATGGTGAGGGAAATATAATTTTTCAATATTTTTCTGTCCTTTCAGACTAAACATTCCCTAATTAACCCCATCAGATTAGATGTCCTTCCTATGTGTGGCCAGAGCTCTTTGTGTTTGTCTTGTATGGTGTGTTACATTACAATTTTATATTTACTTGTTTATCCCATTCATAGTGAGAACACATTGAGCACAGGTGATGTGTCTTTTGTTCTTGTGTTCTTAGTAACTACCAGCTGTATGGAGCAGACACTCAATAACGAATTAACGTATGAAGAGGTAGATGGATGAATAAATACTTTTAATTTTTGCCAACCCCTCAGGCTAATGACAGGTACATATGCATACAGACATGGACATGCAAAATTTTCCAGACTAAATCATTATTAATAAGATGTGGCTTACCCCCACCAGGTGTATCTTTTCCAACTGCATTGAAGTACGCCAGAACTCAGAAGGGAAAACCATGATCTAATGCCCTACATAGGTCTTTTAGTAAGTGGACTGGTATTTGAAACACTGGGACTATGTCGGTAACATACCCAAGAGTTTTTTGATAGATCAAAACAATGGCAAATCCAAAGCATTGTGATTATGGGCTAATTCTAAGCTCTAGGAACCTGAAAGAAGAGTTTTAAATTTACAGAAAAATTGAGTGATAGAAGTTGCCAAGTTTCCCCTGTTATTAACATCCTCCACTTATCCAATACATTTGCTATTATTAACAAACTGACATTGATGCATTATAATTGACTAAAGCTCATGGTTTACCCATATTTCCTTAGTTTTAATCTAACATCCTTTTTCTTTTCCAGAATTCCATGTAAAATACTATATTACACTTGCTTTTATTTTTTAATTTTTTGGTGGAAAGGAAAGTTTGATTTATTTTGGATGCCGGCATTTGGGGGCAGGGAGAGAGGGAGGGCAGGCTCCTGTCCAAAGGTTGACTCCCCACACTGACAATCAGTGGGCAAGAGAGTTCTAGACTGAGGGAGGGGCTACATACAGAAATAGGACATTCAGCTGTGATGGTCATCTTGAATTTGGTCATGTGGTGGTGTGATCAGCATCATCCGGATCATTTTAAGAACAGTTAAACTTCAGTCCAGGGTGGGTTTGTTCCCATTTCTTTGAGACCAGGTCTCAGCACTGTGGCAGCTTCTGTCATGGCTACAGTCTGGTCATCAAGTAGTTAATTTCTCTGCCTGGTGAGGATTTCAGTGTCTATAAGACAGTTCACAGGCTACAGCTTAGAATATTATCTATAGCCCTTGTAAAGGAACTAAAGTTCCTTAACTATGCCTAATGGCTAAACTCTTATTATTTAGTCTTTTTGGACTGTTTCCCTTTGTTCCTGTATTTTTCTTGCTTCTCTGATTAAACTTATACTTTTTCTTTAATGGAATAGAGTTGCTTTATACTACTGTATTAGTTTCTGCTATCCAGTAAAGTGAATCAGCTATACTTAAACATATAGTCCCCTCTTTTTTGGATTTCCTTCCCACTTAGGTCACCACGGAGCATGGAGTTCCCTGTGTTATACTATAGGTTCTCATTAGTTCTCATCTCATCATTAGTTCTCAATAGTTCTCATCTATTTTATCTTTAGTATCAGTAGTGTATATATGTCAATCCCAATCTTCCAATTCATCCCGTCCCCCTTGGTAGGATACTGCATGACATTTAATTGTCATGTTTCCTTAGGCTCTTCTTAACTGTGACATATTCTAGGTTTTTCTTGTTTTTCATGACCTTGACAGTTTTAGGGAGTACTGGTCAGGTACACTGTAGAATGCCCCTCTAATGGAGTTTGTCTGATTTTTTCCTCACGGTTAGATTGGGGCACATTTGGAGCTTTTTTGTAAGGAGATATAGTCCAAAACAGTGGTTATCAACAGTTTGTTGCATCTTCGTTGTCCACATGTGGGACACACGCCCACGAGTAACATTATCTCTCATTACACAAGGGATGGAGTGGTGGGAGCACTAGGAGCATTTAGGAAACTTTTTTGTAAAAGATGCCCCTCCCTATTCCTGTTTAGAAGGGTCAAATTTTCCCTCTTATTTCATAACCCTTTGGTTTGTAAAGCTTAAACAAAAAAATAGTCCCATAGCACTTTGATCTCTGAAAGACAGGTGTAACTCTAGAAAGTATTATCCACTGCAAAAATATCATTTAACTTTTGAAAAGACTCAGGAAAGGTTATTTTTTTTAATTTATGAAGACTTATAACATACAGATAAATTGAAAGACTAGTACCATGAACGTTCATACACATGTCGTTACCTAGATTGAACAGTTGTTAATATTTTTGGATTTGCTTCATTCATCTCCACCTTGCTTTTCCTTTTTTTTGCTGAACCTTTCAAAGCAAGTGCTGACATCATAACGCTTTACTGTTAAAGCCTTAGCTTTGTTGCTGTTGTTCAGTCGCTAAGTCGTGTCCGACTCTCTCTGACTCTGTGGACTGTAGCACGCCAGGTTTCCCAGTCCTTCACCATCTCCTGGTGAAGATGCTGGGAAGGATTGAAGGCAAAAGGAGAAGCGGGCAGCAGAGGATGAGATGGCTGGATAGCTTCACCCACTCAGTGCACATGAGCAAATAAGGGTGTTCTTCTATAAAACCACAATATTGTTTGCACCAAAGAAAATGAATGTTTATTTAATGTTATCTACAGGTTGTATTAAGATATCCCCAAATACCCACAATTACCTTATCTAGATTTTTTTTCAATCAGGGTTAAAGTTCATAAATTACAGTTCTTTTCTTCTTTTTATTGAACTACAGTTGATTTACAATGTTGTATACTTTCAGGGCAGAGAAGGCAATGGCACCCCACTCCAGTGCTCTTGCCTGGAAAATCCCATAGATGGAAAAGCCTGGTGGGCTGCAGTCCATGGGGTCACTAAGAGTGGACACAACTGAGCGACTTCACTTTCACTTTTCATTTTCATGCATTGGAGAAGGAAATGGCAACCCAACCAGTATTCTTTCCTGGAGAATCCTAGGGACGGGGGAGCCTGGTGGGCTGCCGTCTACGAGGTCGCACAGAGTTGGACACGGCTGAAGCAACTTAGCAGCAGCAGCAGCATACTTTCAAGGGTACAGCAAAGTGATTCGTTTTTTCTTCAAGTATGGATAGCTTGTTTTGGAAACAAGCTCCTTCTTTTTCTGAATCTCTAAGAAGAAAATTAAATATCCTCTAGGGAAAAAAATGTATAGGCACTGACTGAAGGCCTGAGGAGCACACCAGTAATATCCAAATTAAATTTTTTGTATAGAAAGGAACATGGAAGAATCAGAAGTCGGAGAAGGTGGGTTTTGAAGAAAAGGAAGGAGAGGGAATACTGAGGAAGCGAGTAGCAGACATGGTCATCGAGATAGACCAGTTTCGGTAGGAGAGGGAAGCAAAGTTGTCAGGTTGGAGCAAACATTTCTTTTCAGAGAAATGAGGGTTTACAGATAAGTGAAGTATTAAAAAAATCCACAAATAACTTACACTTGATATCAAACTTTAGATGTATGGTAGTTACTAAAGTGAAAGTCGTTCAGTTGTGTCCAACTCTTTGTGACCCCATGGATTATACAGTTCATGGTATTCTCCAGGCCAAAGTACTGGAGTGGGTAGCCTTTCCCTTCTCCAGGGGATCTTCCACAACCCACGGATTGAACCCAGATCTCCCGCATTGAGGGCAGATTCTTTACCAGCTGAGCCATAAAGGAAGCTGAAGAATACTGGAATGGGTAGCCTATCCCTTCTCCAGTGGATTTTCTCGACCCAGGAATCAAACCAGGGTCTCCTGCATTGCAGGTGGATTATCTACCAACGGAGCTATCAGGAAAGCCCATGGGAGTTACTAGAGGACCCGCAAAGGAGAAAGGCTGAGGGAGTCCCATGTCATTGCCAATCAATGCTGGCATGGAGCTGGGTGTCTCACCTCAAGATATTTTCTTTCTGAAATTCTCTTCCCCCTTGTTTTTGGGATAATACTTTCCTAATCTTCCCTCCTAAATTTCTAGCTGCTCTTCGGTCCTACTATTATTAATAAACAAATAATTATAGTTAATTATTGTTGTTTAGTCACTAAGTCGTGTCTGAGTCTTTGTGACCCTGTGGATTATAGCCCATCAGGCTCCTCTGTTCATGGGATTCTTTAGGCAAGAATGCTGGAGTGGGTTGCCATTTCCTTCTCCAGGGGATCTTTCTGACCCAGGGATCGAACCTGAGTCTCCAGCCTTGGCAGGCAGATTCTTTACTACTGAGCCACACTCATAACTAACAGCTATATAGGTTAGTATGCACCAGGAATTGTGACCTGCATTTTGTTATCTCATTTAATGCACTGAACTGTGTGAAGTAGATATTCTTATCACGCCTTAAAATAAGAAAACTAAAACCCAATAGCTAGTTGCTACAGAGATAGGAGACTGTGGAATTCAAGCACATGCTCTTAATTATTAGGCATGGAGCTTGTCACTAAAATTTCAGCATCATTCAGAGTTCCAGCCTTCATCCCTTTCAAGGTTCCATCTTTGTGTTTAAATTTCTCTAACCTTTCCTTACAGATCTATATGCCTTATAGTATTTATACTCTCTATATTTATATTCTTGCTGATTGTTTTGATGTGCTTTTGAAACTAGCTGCATTTCCAACTGGAGACTCAACTAAGTAGACCAGGTGAAATCACATAGAAGTGATGCTGACTTCTTCACTGGATCCTCTCGGGTGCGGGCGTCTGATTCGTCCCATTGCTGACAAGGTGGTGCTTGTCAGACTTCTCCACTGTCTCTCCACTTTAAGTCTCTTTGTAGATGGTAAGAGTTTTGTGAGTAGATACTTTGAAAGTATGTAAATATTCCAATCATTTTCAAACTTTCAATTTATGCTGATTTACATGTGTATGGTTTCCTATGCTATTCAACAGGTTTTAACACATTTTTTTTTTTGGTCCCAGATTTGGGACACAAATTGCCCTGTGTCCTTTTGACATGTCCCATAATTCTTGAACATATCCTTATTTTCTGGGACTACTAGGGACTCCAGTCTCTTGTTTTACTTCTCTCCTCCCGTCCTGGAATCAGCCATCTGGCCAAGAAGAAAAATGAAGTGGAGAACAGTATTTAGAAACCAAGATCTGGGCTAGATGCCCTCATTTTGTTGTGTCCCAGACTTTCTTGGTGGACAGAGTATGCATGGACTTATATACCTATATTTATTTCTATAAATAGAAATAGATTGATACCTCCATTACCAGTTCACTACTACAAGTTTCATTTTAGTTTTCTTTCCATATTTCTAACTCTCTTTCTCAACAGTGAGAAATTACCTCCCATTTTCCTTAATATATTTACTTATTAATCCTCTTGTACATAATCATCACTATCTCTAATCATCACTGCTGCTTCCTCCTCTGCTTGGCTACCCTCTCACTCCACCCATGCTGACACCCCAAGGCCAGGTGGTTCCTCTAGCACCAAGAACATCCCCATACCAAGCCACGTCCCTGCCTGAATGCCCTTCTCATCACGACTCCAGCATGACAGCTTCCACTGCCTCCCGCTTCTATGACAACACACATCCTCCACAGTGTACTTTTAAAAATACATTGTCTCTTCTGCTTGTGATAAAGTCTCTTACTCTAAGTAAGATATTATTATCCATAATTTTTCTTCGAAGAGATCTTCAAAATCTAATTCAAGAGAAACAGAGTAACCTACTCAGAGTCACACAGCTTCAACAAAACAGGATTTGAATGTAAGGCTCTTCACTACCCCAATCCAGGATAACTTTTCTTTTTTCACTAGCAGAAACAGGTTTCAGACTCATTCACTCTGTGGTCAACTCTGACTTCCAGGTGTTTCTTTTCATGCAAAATATGAGACAAGCAATGGTGTGGTAGAAAAGGGACTGGAATCAAGAAACTTAAAAACTTTAGTTCAAGCCCAGATCTGAGACTTTAAGCAAGTTAATTGCTTTCCTCAATTATAAAAAGGTTAGACTAGGTATCAGTGATTCTCTGCCTTGGGCTGAGTGAGATGGCAGCTACAGGTTTTTTTAAAAAATTTTTTTAATCAATGATAGATATGCCTTCGAAATGTAGCTGTGAACATCTGTTCCCATAATTCCTATATACATACATATATATAATTTTACTGAAGTATAGTTAAAATGGGCTTCCCTGGTGGTTCAGAGGGTAAAGCGTCTGCCTGTAATGCCGGAGACCCAGGTTTGATCCCTGGGTTAGGAAGATCCGCTGGAGAAGGAAATGGCAACCCACTCCAGTACTCTTGCCTGGAAAATCCCATGGATGGAGAAGCCTGATAGGCTACAGTCCATGGTATCGCAAAGAGTCGGACACGATAGTTAAATTACAATATTCCATAATTCTTAACATCCCTTCCAACTCGCCTAATTATGATACCAAGGCAATCCATTTCTATTGGATGTTAGCTGTTTTTATTATCAATCTAATCTTTCATTCAAAAATATTTATTAGTGGCCTATTATCTGCCAAGTCTCGTATTACCGTTTTTCTAATAGTCCCTTTGCGACGTGTCACTGTCACTTAGAACTTTATTCCTGTTTTCCAAACTTGGAACTCATCTAAGTATTCGCATCTAAGTCGTGTTGTTTATAAGCACGTCAGCTTCCTCTCCGGTCCTCTCTCCACCCACCACATTTCAAGACTGGTTCCTCTGGGCTCCCAGATATTAGATGAATTCCTCTTGGGAACAACCTCCTTCACCTACCAGTGGCTCCATCAACACTACATTCCTGGCTGGTCGGTGGGAATTCGGGTGGGACGTTTTTGGAAGTTTGAATGACTCCCCAGCACACTCCTGCCCCTCGGCAGGACTTAAGCAGACCATTGTGCTGTTAACCCTCGGCTCGGACCCGCGGTTAATTGATTTAAGATACTCCCGACGTCTGGAGGTGGCCCCGGAGGGGCTTTAATTTCCTCGGGTCCAGGGTCTATGGCACAGACATAGCGCGCCGCTTTCCACTGCGCAGGAACTTCCCTGGCCTCCGCGGTCACTCAGAAATGCCGGAGCCGGCCGTTCGCACGCACCCGCCGCCCTCCTCCCGGGGCCGCGCGCCCCGCGCCGCCGCGCCGCCGCGCCGCCGCGCGTGTCCTCAGGGAGCCTCTGCTTCCCTCCGCCTCCCCCGCCCCGCGTGCCCTTCAGCGAGTCTCCCTCCGCCCGGCCGACGCGAGCGGAGCGGGCACGCGCGCCGGGCGGCAGAACGACGTGCGCGACACGCGCGGCCCCGCGCGGAGCGCCGGAAGGAGCCGGGCTCGGTCGCGGCGTGCGCGCGCCGCCGCCCGCCGCCCGCCCCCTCCGGGCCCGGCTGCGGCCTCGCGCGCGCGCGCACTGAGACGCCGCCGCCGCCGCCGCCGCCGCCGCCGCCGCGGCTGCTGCTCCGGCTGCTGCAGGAGGCGGCGCTGGCTGGCGGCTGCGCTCGCTCCAGTCTGCAAGCGGAGCAGCGAGCGAGCGTGTGTGTGTGTGTGTGTTTTTTAAAGATGGCCGGAGCGGCGGCGGCGGTGGCCGCGGGAGCAGCAGCTGGAGCCGCCGCGGCAGCCGTGTCGGTGGCGGCTCCGGGCCGGGCCTCGGCAGCCCCGCCGCCCCCGCCGGTGTACTGTGTGTGCCGGCAGCCGTACGACGTGAACCGCTTCATGATCGAGTGCGATATCTGCAAGGACTGGTTCCACGGCAGGTAAATAAACCCCCTCCAGCCCCGCCGCCGCCGCCGCCGCCGCCGGCCACCGGCCAACCGCCGCCGTCGCCGCGCCGGCCGCTCGCGCCGCCGGCCGCCCGGCCGCCGCACCGCACCGAGCGCCGAGGGGCCCGGGTGCCGAGCCCCCCGGCCCGGGCAGCGGGGCGCGCGGGGCCCCGGGCTCGCCGGGCGCCCGGCGGGCTTAGATGGGGCTGGTGGGATCGCCCGGCCGGCCGAAGAGTCGCCACAACAAACGGGAACAAAGGGGACCGGCTGAGAAGTTGGCAGGGGGGGTACCAGGGCGAGGGGACGCGGCCGGGGCAGGCGCCAGCGGAGGCGGCGGGCGGAGCGCCGGCCCGGCCCGGCCCGCCGCGCCCGCAGCCCGGCCGCCGCCCCGCCCGGCCGGGACTCCCGGCCCGGAGTCGCCACCCGGCCGGCCGCCCTGCCCGACCGGCCGCCGCTCTTTCCTTCCGGGCGGCGAGCGGCCGGCCCCGGCCCGGGGGTCTCCAGAAATTGCCCTCCTAGCCTCCGCCGCCCGCCCGCCCTCGGGTCGCGGTCGCGCCCCCTTCCCCGGGCTTTTTATCAAACTTCCTCGGCCGTGGGGCGCTGGGACGGGGGCGTCGGCAGCGCCGGCCCGGCGGGGCTCCAGCGGAGTAAACAGAGCAACAGATGAGGAGGCACTTGCGGGGACTCGAGAGAGATGCCAGTCGGAAGTTCGGGTCGGGGGTCCCGGGCGGAACGGCGGGGCGGCTCGGGTCTCGGCCCCCAGCCGCCGGAGCGGCTCAGCCCGTCCCGGCGGGGGTGGAGCGGATGGAGTGGGCAGCGGGGCCCGAAGGGACAGCCTCGCACCCCCAACCCCCCGCGGCCGCCCCCGCGCCGCGGCTCAAACTTTGTTACAAAGAGTGAAATGTCCCCAATCGCCCGAGGGGACGGCGACCGGGGGCCGGCGACCGAGGGGCCAGCGCCCGGGGGGCCTGGGGCGGGCGAACTTTGCCCGGCCGGTGGGGACTTCGGGGCGGGTGGCGGGGGCGGCGAACGTCGCCCTCTGCCTCGGCCGCCGCCTGTGTCTCAGGTTTGACGTTTGTGAGAGCTCGGGCCGCCCCCGCCGCCGAGCCGCCGACTCGTGTGTTTTGTAATCAAAGTGTGAGGCTAATAAAGGGCGGCGCCACAGCCTCTTGACTCCGGCGTGGGAGGGATTCGCAGGCATTTAAACAAAGAAACTAGTTGAGGTTGGGCTCCCCAAGTCCTTATTTGGGTGTTGTGGCAAGGCCTGCGGTCACTTTTAGGTGAAGCAGGTTTCCCGAGCCCCGTTTCGGGGTGTTTCTGGGCGAGAGTACGCTCGCGGGTAATAGCAGATATGGTGACTGTGATTGTAGGAAGTGTCCTTTGATTGACAGCAGGACATTTAAATACAGCCTCCACTACCCCCCCTCCCCAATTTTGCAGAAACACTACACGACCAGGCCAGATGTCTTAGTCTCCCTCTACTGGCCCTGGGAGAGAAAACCAGTTCACTTACAGCGTTCCTGTCAGTGTTGAGCGCTAGGTACGGTTAGTTTTACTTAATTTTCAAGTACAGCTAGTTTTACTTGATCCGTTTTCAGGTTGCCTAATTCTGACAGCAACAATAGAAGGAGAGTAAAACCAACAAATTGTCAAGGTAAAAGTAAGACAGGGTCCTCGCTTTGTATAGCAGATCCTCTTTTCACAGTCTGGTATATGCTGGGAGTGTTATTACAGCGTGCCGCTTGTAGTTAAAAACAAATTCTCTAAAGTTCTTTTTCGTTACTTGGAACCGATGCTTTTCCTATATTTTGGTTGTACGTAAAACTGAAATAGGAAGATACAAGTCTTGCCAGTTCTCTCTCTATATCCTCTTTTCCCATCGTACGCAACCAGAATAGAGATGATCCAGAAATCCAGGTTCCGTGCAGAATAAATCCCGAATCCCTGGTGATTATGCAAATACTTATTTTTTCAAAGAACTGTTTTAGCTGCATAAGAAATTTATCCTGTTGTACAATGTAGAGGCTTGATAGGTTAATAAATTTTAGACTGGAATTTTATTTATCTTAAGTAACACTATAACCGTGAAAAGCTGCAGGTAGTTTATGAGGACTCTTGTTAATACATTTAAGTGTTAAATTTGTAAACAGAAAAGGTTGAAGGGAAAACAGAGGGCGTGTATGAAGGAGGGAGAGCAAGGGTGTGGGCTGCTTTGTCACACGAATTTGTGTGACTTTGTATTTGTGGAGATGACTTTGAAAAATGTTTTTTTTGAACCCAGGGCTTTTTTGACCAGCAGTCCTTGAGAACTTAATGTGATTCAGATGTCAAAAGTTAGAAAATTTAGTGATACATAATGCCCTACAGTGCAAAAGCAGTATCTCATTAACAAGTTTAACTCAATGAAATATTGGTAATTTGGGGTCCATATGTTTTTCTTGTAATCAATATTTACTCTGTTTATTGTACCACAAGTGAATGGTTTATTGAACACAGCAAAATGTTCTTATGTATTATTAAACAGATGTCATTTGCTTGTGTGAGAATTGGCCCCTAAAATACCATGGTGTATCTTTAATCCTGGAGAAGGAAATGGCAACCCACTCCAGTAGTCTTGCCTGGAGAATCCCATGGACAGAGGAACCTCGTGAGCTACAGTCCATGGGGTTGCAAGAGTGGAACACGACTGAGCAGCTAAGCTTCAGATCAGATCAGTCGCTCAGTCGTGTCCGACTCTTTGCAACCCCATGAATGGCAGCACTCAAGGCCTCCCTGTCCATCACCAACCCCCGGAGTTCACTGAGACTCACGTCCATCGACTCATTGATGCCATCCAGCCATCTCATCCTCTGTCGTCCCCTTCTCCTCCTGCCCCCAATCCCTCCCAGCATCAGAGTCTTTTCCAATGAGTCAACTCTTCGCATGAGGTGGCCAAAGTACTGGAGTTTCAGCTTTAGCATCATTCCTTCCAAAGAAATCCCAGGACTGATCTCCTTCAGAATGGACTGGTTGGATCTCCTTGCAGTCCAAGGGACTCTCAAGAGTCTTCTCCAACACCGCAGTTCAAAAGCATCAATTCTTCGGTGCTCAGCCTTTTTCACAGTCCAACTCCTATCTTTAATCCCCATGTTCAACTTTCCTTTGGTTTCTAGGGATGGTCCGTCTGCAGAAGAGAAAGAAAGCATAGGAGAATGGATACAGAGGATTTTCTCTACTTGGAAAACTTCTTGATACTTTTATTTTTTCAAGTAGAAAAAATTTTTTTAATCTCAAGGAGTCAGTGAATTTTGGTATAAATTTGGGTTTACTCTGTCTGGGGTTCCTGGCATCTGGAAATCCAAAAAAGGTTTTGCCCTAAATTATCCTGACTGGGAAGACCTTCCTTGAGGCTTTTCAGTCAGGCATGAGGTCAGATTGAACCAGCTTCCTCCAGGTTTGGGGCTTTTGAACTTTGATTGCATCCTTAGTGTTTAGGAATTCCTGTTCCTCAAGTCTACCTAAGCATTTTCCGTAAGTAAGAGGGAAAAAGAATATGGGTCCAGGGAGGAAAAGAATATGGGTCCAGGGTACAACCAATAATTGATACCCTGGGGGTGGTGAGCTGAGGAATTAACAGGACTTTCCTGGGCAGGTTCCTTCCAACCTGGAGATGGAGTTCTTTCTCTGAGTCCTTAGTGGAAGTAAGACAATGGAGAACTTTCTTGACAATGCCCTTCCCCCTAATCTCTAGGCTAGATGTCTTTCCATAGTGCTTTAATATCGTCCTATGCAGAATTGAGGAAATGGCAACCCACTCCAGTACTCTTGCCTGGAAAATCCCATGGACGGAGGAACCTGGTAGGCTACAGTCCATGGGGTCGCTAAGAGTTGGACACGACTGAATGACTTCACTTTTCGCTTATGCAGAATTGCATCATTGCCCTAATTCAGTTGTATTATAATGTCTTTTCTCTCCCCGTTATAATGTAAATACCTTTATTTACTAGTCTTGTTAGTCACATATTCATTTTAACGTTTAAGGTATAGGTATGTACTTTAAAAAATAAAACTTGAAAAAAAAAACTGGGAATTTCTATTATGCATTCTACTGTTTCCTATCATTTATCGATGTTTACTTTTTCCTATATCTTTAATGTTCTTGAAAAACATTTTCAGTGGCTGCGCAGAGGTTAATTTCATGGAAGTACAGTGCATTTCAAAATCATCCCCTCTTGTTAGTTTTTTACTTTGTTTACGACTCTTGTATTTCTTAATGATGGATGGTTGACAGTCTTCTAAACAAACCAATTGTGAACATTTCTAATCATTTCCTTAGAATAAGTCAAATGAGTTAACATGTAAAACACTTAGAAGACGATCTGGACCATGTAAATATTCAATAAGAAATTTCCTTGAAGTAGCATGATTAGTCACAGGGCATAGATATTTTTAGGCTTCTTGTGCCTATTTTGCCAGATTGTCTTCCAGAAAGGTTATTTCAGTTTATACTCTTACTCCCTGCCCACTTTTCCTGGATTCTCACTAAGGTATTATTATTATTAACCATTACCACCCCCTCCCGCAAAAAATCCTCAAACAGAAATGTTGCATTCTGCAGATAATGTAATATTTCCACCAAATGACATACCTATGAACCCAGAAAACCATTCATGGCAGTGCTGCTCCTATTATCCCCAAATGGGAACAGCTTAAATATCATCAATACTTGATTGTATAAATTGTGGCATACTCATAAAATTGAATGCTACTTAGCCTTAAAGAAGGATTGTACTCCTGATGTGTGCAATGATGGGTGGATCCCATGGATATAAAGTTGAACAAAGGAAGACAGGTTTGATTCTACTTCTGTGAAGTTTAAGTGCAGGCATAATTGGGTGATAGAAGTCAGACTGGTACTTACCTCTCCAGGCGTGTTTCCTGAGAGGAGGCGGAAGGGAGCTTCGGAGGTGCAGGAACTGTTCTGTATCTTGGTCATGGGTGTATACAGGTGGAAAAGTTCACAGATCTGCATGCATGTTGGAGATTTTTTAAAACTTAATTACACTTCAAATATTAAAATGAAAAGTATAAAAAAATAAAAAATTTGCCACTTTGCATCTAATTCTCACTGTAACCTTGCTGGATAAGTGTTGTTATTATCTCCATTTTACAGATGAGGAGTCTGAGGGTTGAGAGGTCAGTAACTTCCCCAGGGTTGCAGAGCTAGAATGTCATAGAGTGAGGTCTGAACTCTGCCTCTGTCCTGGGGTGGCGGGTGTGCTGGGGTGGTGGTGTAGGTAAACAGATGTGACATGGTTCCATAGAAATATATCTGTAAACATCTTCCTTATTTTTCTTTATTACAATTATTTTCTGGGGCATACATAGCCAACACATAGTATTTTGTGATTTTATTTCATCTCTTGTTCCTGACACAGGGGATTGCCTCTTGGGTTTTATCAAGTATGCTGTTGGCTTTGGCCCAATTTGCAGTATGCCTGGCGCTGTTCTTGGTGCTAGAAATATAGTGGTGAGTAAAGCAAAGTCCTTGGTGTCCTGTAACATATTCTATGGAAATGGCAACCTGCTCCAATATTCTAGCCTGGGAAATCCCATGAACAGAGGAACCTGGTGGGCTACCGTCTGTGGGGGTGCAGAGAATCAGATACAACGGGGCACACATGCACAGGGGTGGTGGGGAGGTGGGACAGATGAATAAATACACAGGACAAAAGAGTGTTTAGTGCTGTGAAGAAAAATTGAGTTAGAAAAAGGACTGGGAGTAGTATAAGTCTGCATTCATATGGTGTGATTATGGAAGGCTTTGAGAAAGACATTGGAATGCTGAAAAATGTTGGATTTCACTCGGAGCAAATAGTCAAATATTTTGAGTGGAGGAATACACCATTTGCCTTAACCTTTAAAAGATTCACTGTGGCTGCTACATGGAGAAAAGACTGGAGAGAGGGGAGGTAAAGGGGACAGGCAGACGAGTAAGAAAGCCATCGTGATAGTCCAGGTGAGAGATGATTTAGGATGTTTGAGTGGGTTTTGGTAATTTACACAGGTCATATATTAATTTTTATTCCTGAAGTTTGAATGAATGAAGAGCCTGGTTTGTGGGGATAGAAGTATGTTACCAAGAATAATGCTGTTGGATAGGAAGGAGTTTCCCAGCTACTCACTGTGGAGTCCTGGGAACTTACTCAAACACTTGAACTGAATGCATCACCAGCGCTAGGCGCTGTTCTAACTGCGTTAGCTTTGTTAACTAACTCATCTAATTCTCACTGTAACCTTGCTGGATAAGTGTTGTCGTTATCTCCATTTTACAGATAAGGAGTCTGAGGGTTGAGAGGTCAGTAACTTACCCATGGTTGCAGAGCTAGGAGGTCATAGAGCTAGGTCTGAACTCTGCCTCTGTCCTGGGGTGGCGGGTGTGCTGGGGTGGTGGCACAGGTAAACAGATGTGACATGATTCCATAGAAATATATCTGTAAACATCTTCCTTATTTTTCTTTATTGCAATTAATTTCTGTGGCATAAATAGGTTTAAAATAATCGTAACTGCCTTGGGAATAAAACAGTTACTTGAAAATTTTTATAATTAATTCTGTTTCATCCTTCTTATAATGGACTTCTTATTGGAGTGTATTTTGATTTTTCTTAATGTCAAGGTTGGAAATTTTAAAATTGGTTTTATATACATTTCTGCTTAATGATCAAGTCTTTTAGTATTAAAAACATACTACGTGAACATGTATCATCTCCCTGTAAGAGACAAAAAGTCTATTTATTGAATTTCTCTACATTTTTTTTTGTTTTGACAGTTTATTGTAGAAGAAAATATGAAGAAAATATATGAGTATTTTCTTCATATGTTTCACTTACAATAGTAATTATGCATACACGCTCAGTGTTGCTTTTTGAACGAAAATATGTTGTGAAATGGAGTCATACAATGCTTAGTGACACTAACATATAGTTCTTCCATCAAGCTTTAAACAATTTTAAACCGTTAGTTTGGGGGCAGATTTCTGCTTGGTTTGCTCTCATATCTCGTGTTCTTAGGCATGAAATTGAGTTTACTGATCACCAAGGGGAAGAGTGCCTTTATATTTGATGATCTGATGTGGTGGAGCTCAAGAATAAGAATAGAACAGGTGTAAGGGAATTTGATTATAAAGCGAGCTTTGGCTGGTTTGAGCAGTTGAAACACCACAATAATTTGCACAGCTTTTGAGCAGTAGGTCAGTTCTGATGTTGCAGTTGCTACCAAGTGTGTCTAATTCTTTTTGGAAGTTATGTTTTATTGTTGTAGTGATTGCTTACTTACTTTTATATTAATACTAATTACAGTGTGAGTTAGTGGTAACTTCTCTGCTTTTTGTATGTATTTGTGTGAGCCCTGGTTCCTTGTATTGGAGAATGGTTGGTAGAAACCAAGGTCTGGCACTTGGTGGACTCATTACTTCCAGGCCTTCTCAGTGGACAGAGCTAGGAAATACTCCAGTCACACACATGCCCACACATATTTGTGTTTGCATCTGTCTATCTGTATTAAGACTCTAAAATTTTATACCTTTGATTCTAATTGAACATCACAGAGTTCATTTTAACCTTCCCCTTTCCTTACTTATAACTTTGTTGACTAACAGAGATGCGGCTCTCATTATCTACAATATATAATTTACTTATTTCTTCAATCCTAGTGTATACATAAAGTACATAAAATAGTTCTCAAATTGCTAACCTGTATACTTCTGAGAAATGCAGTTTGCTAAGTAGATTCTAGTATCTGTTTAGTGGTTTTGTTTTTTTTTTTGTCTTTAGCTTTATAGCCTTATATCTAGGCAGAAGACTGTTTTCCAAAGTTACCTTAGTTCTTTTCTTCTACTTTAGTGTGTTATTTATTTGTAACGTGGTTAGGTTTATTTGTTGCGCTTCCCTTGTGGCTCAGCTGGTGAAGAATCTGCCTGCAACGTGGGAGACCTGGGTTCGATCCTTGGGTTGGGAAGATCCCCTGGAGAAGGGAAAGGCTACCCACTCCAGTTTTCTGGCCTGGAGAATTCCATGGACTGTATAGTCCATGCAGTCGCAAGGAGTCGACATGGCTGAGCCGAGCGACTTTCACTTAGGTTTATTTGTTACTGTTATATTGCATTCTGGATTCCTCCTCTGTCCTGGTTGGTTTTAATTGTTGGTTTGTATTTTGAGAATGTGAAACATGACTGTGGTTCTAAGAAGCCAGAAGTTATTTGAAAAGGTATACTCAGAAATGTCAATGCCCCCTTCACTCCTCCTGCCCCTCCCTGTCCCCCATCTTCCCTGTCCCCATGAATAATCAGTCTCTTTCCGTGTGAAGTCTTTTGTTTGTTTTCTCACAAAACAAGCAGATCTATGTGTATTTTCTCACATCTGCTTTTTTTTTTTTTTACACAAAGTGTATCATACAACAAATACTCTCTGCTTTTTTTTTGTTTTTCTTTGACAGTGTATACTGGAAACCACTCATGTCACTTTGGGGAGCTCTTCTTTATTCCTTTTAGCAGCTGTATGGTACTCCTCTGTGTGGATACACCCTGATCTGTTTATCCATTTTCTTGTGTGGGCATCTAGGTGGTCTTTATGATTACAGTAATGAGTAACGGTCTGCGTATATATTTTCGTTTTAATGGAAGTGTATCTCCAGGTTAGATCGCAGGTAGAGCCTAGAAGTAGAATTTTACTTGGTCAACAATGAGTGCACGGTTTTGTCAGGTTCACCAGAGTCCTCTCCTGAATGCTTGGGCTAGTTCTTGTTCCCACCGTCAGTATAGGAGAGTGCCACTTTCTCCACATTCTTGGCATCCAGACCTGTTGTCATATTTTTAATCTTTGCCAATCTAAGAGGTGAAAAATGGTATTCATGGTTTTATTTGCATATCTCTAAAAATTACAGATGAATTTGAACAGTTTTTCATGGGACTCGGGGCCATTTTCTTTTTCCTTTTTTTTTTTTTTTAAGAATCATCTGTTTATATATTCTGAGAGCCCCAAGCATGGTTAACGGAAACCAGTTGAATGTTAAGATTCTTTCAGTGCGTTGGTTTGTCATTCAGTTGGATGTTGCTAGCCACCACGATGTTCTTGGCTTTGATTTTAATTTTTTTTTTTTTTAAGGAAATTTCAGACATAAACAGAAATAAACAGAACAGTATAATGGGCTCCCAGATACCGTCACTCCACTTTCAGTTTAGTTCAGTCGCTCAGTCGTGTCTGACTCTTTGCGACCCAATGAATTGCAGCACGCCAGGCCTCCCTGTCCATCACCAACTCCCAGAGTTCACTCAAACCCACGTCCATCTACTCCACTTTAGTGATTAACAATTCATTCATGACCAATCTTGTTTCATTTACCCCTGCCCTTATTTCCCTTGCACTTGGTGTTATTTTTAAGTCAACTTGGGGTATATCATTATATCTGTGACTATTTTAGCATGTATATCTCTTAAGGCCTCTTCTAAGAAAAACTACAATAAATGGTAAATCTTGGTACTTATATTAATAGTTTGCATCAAGGTCCAAGTAAGGTCCATACATTTGATTAGTTGTATCATTGGTTCTCAGCTGGATGGGATGCTGCCTCCCAAGGGACACGAGGCAGTGTCTGGAGACGTTTGTTATTTTGGCAGGGGGTGGGTGGAGTTGTTCCAAGCATGTCATAGGAGAGGGCAGGTATGCTGCTGAACATCATGCACAGAGCAGCCCCGTAAGGAAGAGTTCAGTTCAGTTCAGTTCAGTCGCTCAGTCATTTCTCACTCTTTGCGACCCCATGAATCGTAGCACGCCAGGCCTCCCTGTCCATCACCATCTCCCAGAGTTCATTCAAACTCATGTCCATTGAGTCAGTGATACCATCCAGCCATCTCATCCTCTGCCATCCCCTTCTCCTCCTGCCCACAATCCCTCCCAGCCTCAGGGTCTTTTCCAATGAGTCAACTCTTCCCATGAGGTGGCCCAAGTACTGGAGTTTCAGCTTTAACATCATTCCTTCCAAAGAACACCCAGGGCTGATCTCCTTTAGAATGGACTGGTTGGATCTCCTTGCAGTCCGAGGGACTCTCAAGAGTCTTCTCCAACACCACAGTTCAAAAGCATCAATCAAAAGCGCTCAGCTTTCTTCACAGTCCAACTCTTACATCCATACATGATGACTGGAAAAACCACAGCCTTGAGTAGACGGACCTTTGTTGGCAAAGTAATGTCTCTGCTTTTGAATATGCTATCTAGGTTGGTCATAACTTTTCTTCCAAGGAGTAAGCATCTTTTAATTTCATGGCTGCAGTCACCATCTGCAGTGATTTTGGAGCCCCCCCAAATAAAGTCTGACACTGTTTCCACTGTTTCCCCATCATTTCCCATGAAGTGATGGGACCGGATGCCATGATCTTCGTTTTCTGAATCTTGAGCTTTAAGCCAACTTTTTCACTCTCCACTTTCACTTTCATCAAGAGGCTTTTGAGTTCCTCTTCACTTTCTGCCATAAGGGTGGTGTCATCTGCATATCTGAGGTTATTGATTTTTCTCCCGGCAATCTTGATTCCAGCTTGTGCTTCTTCCAGCCCAGTGTTTCTCATGATGTACTCTGCATATAAGTTAAATAAGCAGGGTGACAATATACAGCCTTGACAAACTCCTTTTCCTATTTGGAACCAGTCTGTTGTTCCATGTCCAGTTCTAACTGTTGCTTCCTGACCCGCATATAGGTTTCTCAAGAGGCAGGTTAGGTGGTCTGGTATTCCCATCTCTTTCAGAATTTTCCACAGTTTATTGTGATCTACACAGTTAGCTAGTCCTAAATGTCAATAGTCCTGCTGTTGGAAAACCCTGATTTGTCGGTTTTGCTCATGTTTCTCTTTTTTCCTTTGCTATTTATTTCTTACAGAAAGTGGTTGTTTATCCACTTTCTGGGTTTTGCTTATTACATCCCTGTAGTATCTCTCAACATGTTCCTCTCTTCCCTGTAAATTGATAGTTGGAGCTAGAAGATCTTGATCCGATTTCAGGTATTTTTTCCCCGCAAGAGTATTTTATGAATGGATGATATAGTCTTCTATCAGGAGGCATGAAATGTCTGGTTGTTCCTATTTTTGTTATGTTTGCTGCCATTGGTCAATGCCAGTATCCGTTCATTTGTTCATTAGCAGTTGCAAAATGATATTTTAATTACAAAATTTCTTCTTCATTTATTAGCTGGAGTACTTTTATAATGAGAAAACTTCCTTTTGTCTACTCCTTTGGTTACCTAGTGGTACCATTTATATAGGAGAGGCAGATTTAAATGCTTGATTCTTTCCCTTAATCACTAGTTTTGAAATTAATTGGCTCATTAGCATCTTCTATTGGTTATTAAAGGAAAAAAATCAATGTATAATATGTATTAGTTTTGAGCAATGTGAAGTAAAATGATGACTCTTAAAAAAGGTCCATGTCTACTTTGACCACATAACTTGTAACTAAAAAAAAAACCTCCAAAATCTGGTAAGCAATTCAAGCAATATAGAAAGATTAAAAAAATGAAAAGTGGAAGTTTCTTGTCTCCTTCCTATAGTCCCCTTTCCCCAGTGGGAAATCCCATTAACAATTTTGAATTTCTATCCAGATGGAAGGGGTCATATGGTATACATGGTTTTGTACCTTGTTCTTCTTAATTTTTAATAATATTCCAGTGGTCTAGGAGAGCTTTTCACATCAGCATATACAGATATCTCATGCTTTTTAATGGCTGCATAGAATTCCATTCTGTGGATTTACTATAATTTACCTGGTTCTCTGTTGATGAATTCTTCAGCTGGTTTCTCTCTCTCTTTTTTTTTTTAGTACTTAACAGTGCTGCGATGTATATGTATATATTTTTGTGTTTATCTTTATTCTTGATAAGCATTTAGGTACATTCTTAAGTTCCTAGCATTATACATTCTGAAATCATTTTTAGCTGTGAAAGTCGCTCAGTTGTGTCTGACTCTTTGTGACCCCATGGACTATACAGTCCATGGAATTCTTTAGGCTAGAATACTGCAGTGGGTAGCCTATCCCTTCTCCAGGGGCTCTTCCCAACCCAGGAATCGAACTGGGGTCTTTTGCATTGTAGGCAGATTCTTTACCAGCTGAGCTACCAGGGAAGCCCACTTTTTTAAAGCTGTAACTCTGTTTAAAATTTATTTTCTTCCATCAGCAGATGAATGGATAAGAAAGCTGTGGTACATATACACAATGGAGTATTACTCAGCCATTAAAAAGAATACATTTGAATCAGTTCTAATGAGGTGGATGAAACTGGAGCCTATTATACAGAGTGAAGTAAGCCAGAAGGACAAACACCAATACAGTATACTAACGCATATATATGGAATTTAGAAAGATGGTAACGATAACCCTGTATACGAGACAGCAAAAGAGACACTGATGTATAGAACAGGCTTATGGACTCTGTGGGAGAGGGAGAGGGTGGCAAGATTTGGGAGAATGGCATTGAAACATGTGAAATGTCATGTATGAAACGAGATGCCAGTCCAGGTTCAATGCACGATGCTGGATGCTTGGGACTGGTGCACTGGGACGACCCAGAGGGATGGTATGGGGAGGGAGGAGGGAGGAGGGTTCAGTATTTTATATTTATTTTTTAATTAATAAAAAAAAGAAAAAAAATTTATTTTCTAAAGAGACTTTTGATTGACAGAAAGGGTAAGGAGCACTTGAAGTGAAATACAAGTTTGATAAACATACTAACTATGCAAATGTAAGATACTTTTTTATCGGGGCTGTAAGTTGCATTCATCTGATAATTCTAATACATCAAAAATCATTGTTAGAGGAAACACAATGACATATCCAATTTTCATTTTAGGGGTAGGGGGAAGTAAAACTTTCAGAATGCTTTGTGGAGAAGTGTTAAACTTCTCTTCCTTTGGAAAGTGGAAGTGTTTTCCTTGAGCTCAAAACACAGGATTTCAAACATAATATCAACTTGTGTTTATCAGTAATCATAGCAGTCTGATATCGTGTGCGATAAATTATGAAACTGCAGAAGCTGGGGAAAGCTATGCCATTGTAGATAATTTGGTGGTTTTGTATGCACAAAAGCTATTCGCAGATGAGTGGTCCTGTTTGACAAATAAATTGGGACATAGTCCACTGTGGTTCTTTTGATTTATGATACTTAAATATTAATAAATGTAAAAAAGAAAATTAAATGGCCCTGGACATCTGTCTGGAAGTCCTGGAGATACTTACACTGCCCAGAAATCTCTGTAACAAGTATGGGGCAAAAGGCATCTTTTGAAGCAGAGACTTTGTGGATGGTTCCCATCGATGACTTGGGAAGCTTTCTGTGGTGGCCGGCCGCATGGGCACCTTCTCTCCAGAGCCTCGTGGGTTCCCAGGACTTTGCTCTTGTCTGTGGCCTCCCTCAGAGCCTCACTGGTCACACACGCTGCGCCATAGACATGTGGCCAGTCTTTTTCATGTCACTGCTTCATGAAGGAGCCTTGGGATGTAAGCTGTCTGCAGATTAGAGGAATTGGAGCTTTTTTACTTAATTTAACTTGTCACAGGTCTGACTCATATTCCTCTTACATTTTTCCTATTTTAAGGCCGGCTTTCTGTGTGTCTGGTTCTTGAAGTCACTTTCCTTTTTTTTGCTGGCCTGTCCTTATTTTCTGCATATCGGAGGATCAACATTTCCTTCGATGCCATGGTTACGGGGAGAGCAGAGTCCCTTCTGTTTGATTCAGGGACTTCTCTCCTCATGTCCACTTTTCCAGCCATCCAGATGCCAAGTAGTCCGCGCTGGGCTCTGCTTGCCTTATTTTCCTCTTCTCTGCTCTCCCCTTGTGGGAGGAGAGCTCAGATTCCCGGCCCTGAGCTTGGGTTCTCATTCCTTGAAACCCTGTTGGAAGTGATGAGCGTTTGGAAGCTCCACAGCCTTTCACACACCCTCTCCCCCAGGATTGCCTCGCTGGGGGCTGCCTTTCCCTTCAGGAGTGTCACCCAGCGGCTCTCTCCACTTACCTCCTGTCAGCTGCACGGTGCTTTGTTTTTGGCCTGCCGGGCTGCTGCATGATGCATTCACTGGTTTCGGTGCTTTGAGAGGTTCTCTGTTTCTTTGGACAGGACGGAGGAAGACTGTGGCACAAGTTTCTTAAAACTTAAGGATCAAGTGATGTTAAGATATGCATGATTTTTCGTCTCTCTTCACCACATCAGTGATTTTTGGTTTCCTTACCACTGTCACATTTCAAGCTTTCATTGACCACCATCATGGTTTCTGCCACATCTGCATAGCAATTGTACTGTTTACTTAATATTTTTCCTTAAAACTACTTTAAATGGATTTTGGTTTTTTAAATTTAATTTTGTCCTTAACAGTGGTATCTGTTAAATCCTGTGTTTGCAGTGCTTACTCCATATTTTAATAGTTGTGAGAAAAGATATATTTATTGAGATAAAGAGGCGTTATCATCTAAAATGCTTATGTGTAAGATTGTCAGAAGGGTGATGGTGATTGCCGAAAGGATAATACAGACACAGGTAAAGGATACAGGTTTTGCTAATGGAAGTAAAAGATTGAAGAATTTAACCAAATGAGAATGGCTCTGTAAAGCGGAAGGCTCTGCAGAATTCGTCCCATTGGCAGGACAAGCTAACCTGGACTTCAGTTCTCATACTGATGTCCTGTTGCCAATGACGGTGCCATCCAGGAACTGGATCCCATCAGGCTCAGCCATTCTGACGGTGTTGACCATGCTAGGGGCCTATGGGTTCCTCTCTGTTTTAATGGTGACCTTGCCTGCCCAGCAGTGTGAGTAACTACTCACAGCCTCAGCACATTCCTCTGTATTTATGGCAAGATTGGATGACTTGTAGATCAGCTGCTCAGGCGGGCCATTTTTCTAGCAGACTTCAAGCCTGCTTGAAATCTATTCATTCAGGTATGCATAATGGTACACTTCGGTAGACCTTGAAGTAGATTAATAAAATGTAGCTAAAGGGTTTGTACACACCCACAGAAAGAAGGGATCCTTACATGATGAAAAGTAGTTTATCTGTTCTGTCAAAATAGTATATATTCTTCAAATAAGTGACACTTTCCCCTTCAGACACTTTTTATTGTAGTCACTGTTTTTGAAGTGTCAGTGCTACACATCTCACATTCAACCATTTGTATGTGAGCCAAAGTTTGCTTTAGTTGGAGAGATCTATTTTCAGAAATAGGAAATTTTCTGGAAATGTAATTTCAGGAAGAAAAGGAAACTGCTAAATCATTGGAGATTATCTGTAGGTGTATTCATTGTAGAAGATCCCATCTCCTTATTCAAGGACTTGACCTCAGCAGTTACCCCCTTCCCCAGTATCATTTTTCCCCTCATTAGTGTGCAAATAATATTTAACTTCATTAAAAAATAAACGATCTGACATTCATCCTTCAGTTGCAGCCTCATTTCTTTTCTCCCTTTGTAGTAAAATTCACCAGAAGAATTCTCTGTATTCGCTGCCTCCAGCTGTGGTTTTTCTTCCCATCTTTCCTTATCTAGTTGAAGTCCGTTCTCTCTGAACCTAGCCTTACTTGGCTTCTGGAAGATCCCTGTTCTGATAGTTCTCAGGCCTCGCTGTCCCGTCCTTCCCCTCATCCTCAGTCCTCATTGCGCTTCCTTCTTATCTCCCTGGTCTTTCGTCACTGGAGTGCCACAGGGCTCATTCCTCAGTAGTTCTCTTTTTCTGACATTTGTCTGGTCTTACCACTTCAGCTTTCATCTGTGTGTGGGTGATCCCTAAATTTTTATCACCTTTGTAGACCTCTTCCCTGAGTTCTCATCTTAAATATGTAATTGCCAACTCAGTATCTCTACTTGGATGAATAGTAAGCATCTGATCCTCTAGTGTGTCTAAAGTGAAACTCCAGATCTGGCTTCCCAGTCAGTCCTACTCTTTCCACCATCCTCTTCATCTCAGTTAATGGCAGTTCCTTTGGGCCAGAATCTTTGGAGTCATCCTCACTTCTTCTCTGGAGAAAGGAATGGCAACCACTCCAGTATTCTTGCCTGGAGAATTCCATGGACAGAGGAGGCTGGCTACAGTCCAAGGGGTCACAGAGTCAGGCTTGACTGAGCGACTAACACTTTCACTTTTCTTCCCGCGTAATCTGCACTGAATTTTCAGCAAAATCCTGTTGGCTCACCTTAAGAATCTCACCGCTTCTCATCATTTCACCTCCCTCTCCTATATAAATTGAGATTATTGCAATAGCCTCCTAACTAGTCCTCCTCCTGCCAACACAGAAACCAGAGAAGGTGCTTTTAAAATGTCAGATCCTGTGACTCTTCTGCTTGAATCCCACTCAGAGCGGAAGCATTCCTGTGGCCCCTAAGACCCAGCAGACTGTCCGGCATCGTCCCCGGCCACTGCTCCTTCGGGCTGTACCAGCCTCATTTCTATCTCCTTCCAGTAAAATGTAAGCTTCGAGAGTGTAGACACTTGGTTTCTTGATTTTATCATTGTTGTGTTTCCAGTGTCCTGAGAGTGCTTTGAATGAGTGAATAGTTGAGCCGTAGAAGGCATTTGGGTTCATTTTACACTGTGTGTTCATCTCCTGATGGAAGGAAAGCAGAGAGTGTCGAGTGCCTGTTTCATCCATGTACCGCACTGTGGCGTACAAACGAATAAGCTAATACGGCTGGTACCTCCACCTGCAGAAATCCCTCTTCATTTTATTTTTGCCTCTTGCTGTCCCTGCATGATCTAATCTCTTCTGCCTTATCCTAGCTTTGTTTTCCTTCCTCGGGTCCCCACCCCCCCCCTTTCCTTAGTGTTTATCCTCCGTCTAGCCATCCCCCACCCCCTAGCCCTCACCACAGATATATAAGTATAGCAGGACACTTTCCTCTTCAGCAGAAAAAAAAAAATCTCTGGAAATTCCCTGGTCATCACCATAATGTCTTTTCTTCATTCAAAAATAGTTCCTGAAGTGCTGCTTTCTCTGTGGAACTTCTCTTAAGATAGCTAAAATATTTTAATCCCTTTTGTCTAAAAGATGATTGCCCTCCTTCCGTCTGCTCCCCGTTTCATTCTTCTGCATCATATCCTGTCTCACAAGGGATTCATGGTAGTGGGCCCAGAGCTGAGGCTGCTCTCAGAGGTGGGACAGAACAGATCTTTATAACCCATCAGCTTTATGTGTGTCTCTGGAACTGATAGGAATGGTTATTTCTCCCTCTTGAGTGTCGCTGAGTTCCCACATGCACAAATCAGTTTTGCATTTCCTCATCAAGTTGGACAACTTTGTCCTTAATCTTTGTTCAGAAATTAAGTATTAACTATTACTTATTGATTGGTAACATTATTAATATTATTTACTTAGTCTGTACCTATTTATGTATAATCACTTTATCGTACATATTTGTGTGTGTGTGTAGCATATGCCTTTATTTTTAAAATTAATTATTTTAATTGGAGGATAATTACAATATTGTGATGGTTTTTTGCTGTATATTGACATGAATCAGCCATGGGTGTACATGTGTCCCCCCATCCTGAGCCCCTTCCCGCCTCCCTCCCCACCCCATCCCTCTGGGTTGTTCCAGAGCACCGGCTTTGAGTGCCCTGCTTCATGCATCCAGCTTGCACTGGTCATCTGTTTCACATATGGTAATGTACATGTTTCAATGCTGTTCTCTCAGATCATCCCCCCTCACCTTCTCCCACATAGTCCTAAAGTCTGTTTTTTACATCCGTGTGTCTTTTGCTGCCTTACTTATAGGATTGTCGTTACTGTCTTTCTAAATTCCATATATACATGTTAATATACAGTTTTTGTGTTTCTCTTTCTTACTGACTTCACTCTGTATAATAGGCTCCAGTTTCATCCACCTCATCAGAACTGACTGAAATGTGTTCCTTTTTATAGCTGAGTAATATTCCATTGTATATATGTACTACAATTTCTTTATCCATTCGTCTGCTGATGGGCACCTAGGTTGCTTCCATGTCCTGGCTATTGTAAACAGTGCTGCAGTGAACATTGGGGTACACGTGTCTCTCTCAGTTCTCGTTTCCTTGGTGTGTACGCCCAGCAGCGGGATTGCTGGGTTGTGTGGCAGTTCTGTTACGTTTTTTAAGAAATCTGCACACTGTTCTCCATAGTGGCTGTACTAGTTTGCATTCCACCAACAGTGTAGGAGGGTTCCCTTTTCTCCACACCCATCATATGTATTTTATGTATGTACTTGTTCATTATTCATCACAGAGAGATTGGAGGAGTAATGGACAGAAGGACGAAGAGCACGGTGAATGTTAAGATGATCATGTGTATACGTACAAAGAGTAACCAAATTCAGTATTGCTGCACATTAGTTTGGCTTGACTACAGTCCACCCAGGTAGCAGGCTCACCTGAACCCCACCCATTTCCCCTGGCTTCTGTATTTCCATCTCTGTCTCTCCCAGAGTTTGGGAGAGAGTGAAGGACAGGGAAGCCTGGTGTGCTGCAGTCCATGGGGTTGCAAAGAGTCAGACACAACTGAGCAACTGAATAACATCATCAGCTCTCTCTCTGTCCCTGTGTCTAGAATACTTTCTTGTTGAAAGACTTGAGAATTGACCTGAGGGCTTGTTCTGGCTCCAGGTGCTCAGCAGCTTACCATGTGAAGCAGGCTGGGAATTCTGGGCAGTTAATGCCTCTGGATAGCCCTTAACCTTTGTTGATTGGGAGACAGTGGATAAATATCTTAGCTTCCTCTTCCACTGCTGGGACCACCTGAAGCCCCTTCTGCATGGAGTCATCTTCCAGGTGTCCCCAGAGGGGTAAAGGCTCCTGAAGGTACCCTCTGTGGCCTCCTCCCCTTCTCTGTCCCCCTTTTCCACTTGCCTGCCAGTGCTTCCAGAGATGACCTCCCCTCTGGACACCCCACTCAGATTTGTGTGTCAACCTCAATGGGTTGAAAATTGTTAATTGAAGAGTGATCAATCATAAGTAAATGGTCGAAAGATAATGGATTCAAAAGTAGAGTTTGGATTCCACTTATTAATAGCATGACAGTCTGTTATATGCAGTATATGATAATATACATTACTATGCCTGTATCATAAGAGTGTTTTCATTTACTTATGTCTGTGTGCAGATGGTTTGGGACCATGACTCCCAAAGTAGAATGTGAGAGTTGCTTGCTTACTTCACCGAATAGTTTTCTGGTCCTACTACCTTAGAAAGATGCCTTGACTTGGAGTTTCTGTGTGATATGATTTTAATTTGAAACTGTTTTATTTCTCCCTTCCTTTATTCCTTTTGAATCCCTACTTTTTAAAATGCTAGAAACATTTCATAGTAATAGGTAGCCTTTAACCTGGGAACAACTGCAATGAAGTGTTAACATTTTACAGATTAGCGTATTAAAAACTATAGCAATGGCATTGCCATCTTTGGGAAATGTTATAGACTACTTAAACAAGATTTCCCCCAAGGTTCTACTGTGAAATGTGGCTGAGTATCCTCAGAAAAGTTACTCAGGAGTTAAAATTCTTTATGTGTCAACTATTTTTAGAAGGATTTTAGCAATACATTGTGCTCTTCTTGATAGAATACTGTACCACTTAATTTTAATGTCTTAACATCATGGACCCAAGTTATCCTCTGTTCTGTGAACTACTGGCATGCATTGTACAGTTTGTGCACTATATTGCCACAGGTCAGATGGGCATTCATTTAACAGTGTTCATCTCTCTCCTTGATATATGTTTTTCCTGCTATCTCTTATCTTCTTTAGCTGGTCCCTATTGCTGCTTCTGATTTTGTTTTCTTACCTAGAGAAAAACTTCAAGATTTTGATGGGGAATTCAGTAAGAGGTCTTCTTAAATTGCCCACTCTCATTCTGATACCTTGGTGACAACTGGATGGGCCTAGCCAGGAATGGAGTCAAGCAATGCAAAAGGGACTTTGCAGATATCACTTAAACAGGCTTGGCAGGCATGGTTATCATTTTTGAGGTCGGAGAGCTCACAATGCTAGATGGTAGCTTTAAATTTTTAACCCTAAGAAAGAAGCTCTGTGGAGAAGGGTGGTCCTGGCTGATAGGTAATTTTGCCCAGAAGAAAATCAGACGTGTGGCGTAGTGATATTGTGTATCTTGCTTCTTATTGTGTATTTTGGTAAAATTGTCAGCCCTTTAAAGTAAGGGTACAGTTTTTAGGCTTGCGCCTAGGAAGTGCCCTATCGATATTTGTTAATTACGTCGTGATGGGGTCACAAAGAGTCTGACACAACTGAGCGACTGAGCACACACACACAGTTATATTGTGATAAGGGAAATATGAGACAACATCTCGATAAGTTTCTTTTAAGGTTAAAAGGATAGTTTTAGGAACTTCCCTGGCTGTCCAGTGGTTTAGACTCCCAAGTTTCCACTGTAGGGGTCATAGGTTCAAGGATCCCTGATCGGGAACTAGGATACTCTCTGCGGTGCTGTGCCCAGTCTCTCAGTCATGTCTGACTCTTTGCGACCACAGACGATAGCCCGCCAGGCTCCTCTGTCCATGGGGATTCTCCAGGCAAGAATACTAGAATGGGTTGCCAGGCCCTCCTCCAGGGGATTGTCCCAACCTAGGGATAGAACCCAGGTCCTCCTGCATTGCAGGAGGATTCTTTACCCTCTGAGCCACTATGGAAGCCCTGGATCCCCAGTGCAAAAAAAGAGAGAGGCAGAGATAGTTTTCAAAAGTGTTAGTGTGTTATTAGTTATTGACTTTTCTTGCTCATATGTTTTCCAATACTGTATGCTGTAAGTGATTGGTAATGCTGTTGCTAATTTGGTATCCTGTGTTAAGGGAGTGGTTTTACTAAACATTTAATATACCAGTACTTTGTACCAATTGTAAAGATTGTAAATTTTAAAAAATTGTAAATTTAAACTATAACAATTGTAATTATAAGACATTAAATGTGTAGTAAATATTCAGAGCTGGTGAGTCTGAACGTTAACTTCTATAACACATTCCTAAGGTGGGAAATAATACCACCACCTTGATCCCCAGCTGCGAAATGCAGTGTGCACATCAGCTGGTTGAATTCTCCAAGGTGTTTTTCTGGTAAATAAAGTGATTTGATCTCAGCCCAACACCTCCCTAGTCTTAGTTGACTGTGGAATCTTTATGTGTGTAACCTTAACTCCTGTGGGACAGTTTCAGAAATACTGTTTTAGAGAATACTGTATAGGCAGTCCGTACTTTGTGTGGTTCTGATTTGCACAGATTTCAGTAACATGCAAAGGAAAACTGTTTCTCTGGTTATAGCACTTCTGACACCAAATGTGTGGGTTTTCTACACTCAATTCTCTGTAGACACCAACTGGGTGTCTTACAATTTAATTCAACTCTGACAGTGATCACCTGAAGTTAGAGTAGACCCCACAGGTTAACTGTGAAATGTTCCATATTTGGGGGTCTTCCCTGGTGGCTCAGTGGTAAAGAATCTGCCTGCCCATGCAGCAGACACAGGTTTGATCCCTGGGTCGGTAAGATGCCATCTGAGAAGGAAATGGCAACCCACTCCATTATTCTTGGCTGGACAATCCCATGGACAAAGCAGCATGGTAGGTTACAGTCCATGGGGTTGCAAAGAGTTGGACATGACTTAGCACCTATACAACATCACCACCATAGGTTAAGGGCTCAGTCCAACTAATCTGCTCCCCTTACTTCAGACACCAATCACAAATAGTGAATTCGTGGGTTATGTCCATTTCTGTCTGACTTGGCTGCTAATTGGGGGTTTCCATGACTCCCTATTTAGGTTTGATAATTTGCTCTGATGGCTCACAGAACCCAGGGAAGCACTTCCCTTTGTGCTATTCTTTATATAATTATAAAGGATATTATAAAGGTTATAAATGAATAACCAGATGAAGAGGTACATAGGGCAAGGTCCTAAGGGTCCCACATACTTCTGTCCCTTTGGAATTGGGGATATGCCACTCTTCTGGCCCCTGAATGCATTCACCAACCCTGAAGCACTCCAAACCCTTTGGGTAGGGTTTTTAATAGAAGCTTCACTACGTAGATATGATAGATTAAATCATTAGCCATTGGTGATTTTTTTTTTTTTAATTTCCAACTTCTCTCCCTTCCTTGAAGGTTGGACATGGGCTGAAAACTCTAAATCTCTAAACACACAGTCGGTTGGGCAACTTGACCATTGTGAAGCTATCCATGGTCCCGTCCAGGGTCACCGTATTAGCATAAACTCAAGTGTGGTTGAGAGGGGCTTGTTATGAATAACAAAAGACGCTCCTCTGTCACTCAGGAACTTTACAAAGGTTTTAGGTACTGTTGTGCAAGGAACCAGGAAGGAAGACCAAATATATATTTCTCCTTACATCACTGTATCACCATGGTTTAGTTAAATACCAGTCCCCCAATAACACGATTCAAATTTTGGCCACCATGATATATTAACTGTGCAAATAAAGAACAGAGTTTGCTGCTAGCTCTTCAGTTTGCAGGTCAGCAGGTCAGTATGTCAGTGACAGCTGGGCATCTGTCCTTCAGCTCACGCCCAGACAGGAAAGGGTGTTGTGCTGCATCCTGCTTTCCCACCGATAAACCCGACATCTTACCCATCTTACATACAAAGTGGGGTGATCAAAAGAGGGAAGTGGTCAATAAAGACGAAAGTCCAGCAAAGAACAAAAAGTGATGTTTCTGGAAGTGAAATTTAAATTGAGCATAAATGAAATAGTAAAATGAGTAACTGACGGTAAGAGTGTTAACCCTGCCGCCCCTTGAGAGGCTCTGGATGTGCAGCCAGAAGCACTCAGTGAAGGTACACTTAAGAGCATCATATTTTAAATTACAGTGTACTAAATAAATGTTTTACTAATTTTTCATTTCTCTATACATTGCAATTAACAGAGTGTTTTCACAACATTTTTGAAGCTCAAGGGACAGTTGTGATTTTCCCAACGATTACTAAGATAGCTTTGTGTGGTTTCAACTTGTCTAAGTGTTTTTATGGTCCCACACTACCGTGCAAAGCAAGGACTGCCTGGATTTTTCTTGTATTTGCCAATCATCTATCATCTGACCTCTAGTGGAAATAAAGAAAAATTACAAAATGAACTTTGAGGAACTTATAATAATACATTTTCTTCAGAATGGATCTAATAGGTAAAAATCCCTGCATATTACAGACTTTACACTTTGCTCTTACAGTGTGTTTTGAAACAGTATGGTGCACTATTTGCTGCTGACTTTTCTGGACAACTCAGCACCACCCATTTTGCTTTTGTTGAGTACTTCTGATTTGTAATTTTGTTGAAGTTCTTTGAAATCTTCCTGTAGGGATACTTGTTAAGGATTATGGCAAGGTTTCCATGATCCAAACCTCTACTCTGACTCATTCTTCACTGAGAATGAAAAAGCCTGCTAAGGGTGTTGAGTAGACCTCTCAGAAACTTTTGTTTCTGTTCCAACAGGAAGTTCTCTAAGATGAATCCTTGCTCTTGGCTTGGCTCTGCATGTAATCTCTTCCCTTAGGTTTGGGCACTGAAGACTGTTTACAAGAGGAGAAAGGTTACTAGGGCACTGGATCTACTTGAGTTGATTCCTGTCCTTTGTAGCTGACTCATCACTGAAGTGTCCTCAATATAAAAGTTTATGACTTGCTGTTGTATTTTATCCCAGGGTGTGATTTTTTAGCCCTTTATACATTAAATCTTCTGTAGATGTCATTCAGTTCAGTTCAGTTGCTCATTCGTGTCCAACTCTTTGCGACCCCACGAATTGCAGCAGGCCAGGCCTCCCTGTCCATCACCAACTCCTGGAGTTCACTCAAACTCATGTCCATCGAGTCAGTGATGCCATCCAGCCATCTCATCCTCTGTCGTCCCCTTTTCCTCCTGCCCCCAATCCCTCCCAGCATCAGAGTCTTTTCCAATGAGTCAACTCTTCGCATGAGGTGGCCAAAGTATTGGAGTTTCAGCTTTACCATCAGTCCTTCCAGTGAACACCCAGGACAGATCTCCTTTAGGATGGATTGGTTGGACCTCCTTGCAGTCCCAGGGACTCTGAAGAGTCTTCGCCAACACCACAGTTCAAAAGCATCAATTCTTCAGTGCTCAGCTTTCTTCACAGTCCAACTCTCACATCCATACATGACTGCTGAAAAAACCATAGCCTTGACTAGACATTAGGCCCTAGAAAATATAGCTTTCCTTCCCATACTCACAGTGGACAACAGAACTGTGAGCTGGGCTATTGGTTCATCTTTTAAAAATCTGTTTCAACCTATAATCTATTTAATCTATGTATTCTTCTAGTAGATAACCCCACTTGGAAAATTAAGATAGGAACACTTAGAAGCTACAAGAAAGGAGAACAGAATAAATGGGCATAATATATAAATCTGTAATGAACAGAGATCCTTTTTTGCACAATATGGTTATAAATACCTATGACTAAATTTGAACATCCAATAATACTACATTCTTTTTCATTAACAAAAAGTATGAACATTTCAAAATAAGATCTTGAAAGAAAAAGTCATCTGTTATTTATTTTTTCCCCATCACATCTGTTTTCTATCCCTTTATATCTGCAAAATTCACATTTAATTTGAGTATCCTAGAATATTGGCCAGGATAGTAGTCCAAACTAATGCCTCTCTAATGTGCTTGGAATTTCTGCTTTCTGTCAATCAGTAAATATTCTTTGAGCATCTACTGTATAGTCAGCTTTAGGTAGATCAGAGGAGAATAGGAAATTCTAAGTTATTAGTGAAGTGAAGTGAAAGTTGCTCAGTCATGTCAGATTCTTTGTGACCCCATGGACTGTATAGTCCATGAGAATCCTCCTGGATTCTCCAGGCCAAAATACTGGAGTGGGTAGCCTTTCCCTTCTCCAGGGATTCTTCCCAACTCAGGGATCGAGCCCAGGTCTCCTGCATTGCAGACGGATTCTTTACCAGCTGAGCCACAAGAGAAGCAACTATTACTCATATCTTTAAGAAATGTGAAGTCTAATTGGAGTAACAGAGTTTTCACAGGAAGCAACTGTGAATAAGGCATCGCCCTAGCCTCTCTGCTAGGGCTTTAGATCAATAGTTCCTTAACTGCCATTTCTCTACTGAGCAAAAGAATTGCCTGGGGAGCTTGTTAAAAATGAAGATTATTAGGTACCACCCATTAACTTTTCCCTGTAGATCTAAGGGGGGTCTCAAGAATGTATTTTTTTCTTTTAAGAAAAAATAAGCAGCTCTTTTCCCCGAAGATCCTGGTGTCACCATGGCCACCGCCCCTCCTGGTGTACTGTAAGAACAAGCTCTGTTCAAAGTCTGGCTTCGGTCGAGGTGTGTCCGTGATGCTAAGATCCACATCTTTGACCTGGGGCAGAAGAAGCCAAAAGAAGCTGAGTTCCCACTCTGTGGCCACAGTGTCAGATGCGTAGGAGCCACTTTCCTCTGAAGCGCTGGAGGCTGCCCGTATTTGTGCCAGCAAGTACATGGTGAAAAGCAGTGGCAAAGATGGCATTCACATCCAAATGTGGCTCCACCCCTTCCACGTTATCCACAGGAACAAGACGCTATGCTCTGCTGGAGCTAATGGGCTCCAGACAGGTATGCACAGTGGCCAGGGTCGACACTGGCCAAGTCATGGTGTCCATCCGCACCAAGCTGCGGAACAAGGAGCATGTGAGTAAGGCCCTCCCTAGGGCCAAGTTCAAGTTCCCTGGCTGCCAGAAGATCCACATCTCCAAGAAGTGGAGATTTACCAAGTATAATGCCAGTGAATTTGAAAACACGATAGAAAAGCAGCCCATCCAGGGTGGCTGTGGAGTCAAATACATCCCTGGTCATGTTCCCTGGACAAATGGTAGGCCCTGCTCTCATGAGAGCCTGGCACAGTCCTCTCCTTACGTGTGCCCACCAGTATATCCTACTTTCCTATCAAAGCAAAACAAAAATAATAATTAAAAAAAAAACACAGTAAAAAGATGTTGAAAGTTGCATGGTGAAAGCAATTGTCCCTCCCCTCCATTCTGTATCCATTCAGTTTTCTCTTAACACGTTTTTTTGCAGATGGTTCCACACATTGTACTCTGCATTTGCAGGCATGCAGGCATGGGTGGGTGGGGGCGTACCCTTTTGCACCTGGCTTTTGTTGCTTTCCAGCATGTCTTGGAGATCTTTCCATATCCCTTCTTGCAGATCCGCCTCATTCTTTTGAAAGGCTGCCTCGCACAGCCTGTAAAAGCTCCACAGGAGATTCTAATGCATAGCCAGGCTTGGAGCCCACAGATAGACTGAGTGTTAAATGGGTTTAGAAAAAGTTTTCTTAGATGTTAACTCCTTAAGTCTTGTGGTTTCTCAGCAAGGAACTGAACTCTGCAAATGTTTCTCATACTTCTAGATTCAGGTTGCTTTAGGACAGATTTTTGTATGGTTTTTACTTTTAGTTATTGGGATGTGAGAGTTGGGCTGTAAAGAAAGCTGAGCACTGAAGAATTGATTGCTTTTGAGCTGTGGTGTTGGAGAAGACTCTTGAGAGTCCCTTGGACTGCAAGGAGATTAAAGCAGTCAATCCTAAAGGAAATCAGTCCTGAATATTCATTGGAAGGACTGATGCTGAAGCTGAAACTCCAGTACTCTGGCCACCTGATGGGAAGAACTGACTCATTTGAAAAGACCCTGATGCTGGGAAGGATTGAAGGCAGGAGGAGAAGGGGACGACAGAGGATGAGCTGGTTGGATGGCATCACTGACTCAATGGACATGAGTTTGAGTAAACTCTGCGAGTTGGTGATGGACAGGGAGGCCTGGTGTGCTGCAGTCCATGGGGTCGCAAAGAGTTGGACACGACTGAACAACTGAACTGAACTGAGAAATCAGTGAAAAATACACGAAGGCATTTATGAAATCAAGATTTTTTTTAATCCTATAGCTGCAGATGTGGAGTTTAAATTTCTCATTAAATTAATTATTAAAACATACATGAAGGCAGTAATGTATAGACTCATGGCATAGTTCTTAATTCTTCCTTTATTAAGGACATTTCTAAACATACCTTTATATAATTGTTTCTGTTTATCCTTTATCATCATGACAAGTTTTTCCTCCCCCAGGATGATTTACAAAGTTCTTACTAAATTCTCAAATAATATTCATTTTGGGATGGCATTTATTTGCTCTTTCACTGGTTATAAATAGAAGTATAGTCTATCTCCGTGAAGTAGCAAATCTGCTGGGCACTGTTTGCATTATAGCTTTCCTTAGCCACTATAGACATACCCGACACGTAGCCGGACAAGCCAAAAGCAGATTGCTAAAGAGTAGAACAGCATATGCTATGCTATGCCAAGTCACTTCAGTCGTGTCCGACTCTGTGTGACCCCATAGACGGCAGCCTACCAGGCTCCCCTGTCCCTGGGATTCTCCAGGCAAGAACGCTGGATTGGGTTGCCATTTCCTTCTCCAATGCATGAAAGTGATAAGTGAAAGTGAAGTCGCTCAGTCGTGTCCGACTCTTAGCGACCCCATGGACTGCAGCCTACCAGGCTCCTCCGTCCGTGGGATTTTCCAGGCAAGAGTACTGGAGTGGGGTGCCATTAATAGGAACAGGTTCCTTTCCAGGAGCGGGTTCATAAGTACAGTTTGTTTGCAAGTCCAATAAAGTTAGCCTAGGTACCCAGCTAACACAGTTGGCTACACAGCACTGTACTGTAATATGTTTATAATACTTTTCACACAAATAATACGTAAAAGCTAAACACAAAAATAAACATTTTTAATCTTATAGTACCTTGAAAAGTACAGTAGTACTTTTCTTTCTGATAGTCAGTTGGTAAAGAATCCACCTGCACAGCAGGAGACCCCATTTCGATTCCTGGGTTGGAAAAACCTGCTGAGACGATATAGGCTACCATTCCATATTCTTGGGCTCCCATTGTGGCCCAGCTGGTAGAGAATCCACCCGCAATGAGGGAGACGTAGGTTTTGTCCCTGGGTTGGGAAGATCCCCTGGAGGAGGGAATAGCTGTCCACTCCAGTATTCTGTCCTGGAGAATTCCGTGGACTGTATAGTCCATCAGATCACAAAGAGTTGGACATGACTGAGCCACTTTCACAAAGATCCTTTATTTACCATTTATATCGCCGCCTCTATGTATTCAGGTGTTGGGCAGTGACAAGCATGTTTTCTGCGCTCTGGGGGGTAAATAGTGTAACGTAAATTATATTTGATGTGTATGTTTCACACATTCATCCTGGTACAAGTTTTATTAGAAGTATACCAGCAGGATTTTCACTTTTTTGAAGGGTGTGTTTTGTATCCGTGAGCTCATCTCTTGGTTCTTCAGTCCCTCTTATTTTCCTGTCATGTTCTTTGTTCAATTCCTTTAAAAAAAAAAAAAAAAGTTTTATTTATTTATTTGACTGCACCAGGTCTTAATTGCAGCACATGGGATCTAGTTCCCTGACCAGGGATCAAACCCTAGCCCACTGCATTGGGAGCATGAACTCTTAGCCACTGGACCACCAAGAAATCCCTGTTCAATTCCTTTTTATATCGTCTTCCTCCCTCACCCTTGGTAACCTGAATGTTCTTAGTTAGCTGGCTGGAAATAACTCAGGAAGCCATTAGGACGGTTGGAAGGATGAGCCAACTGTTAGAGGCAGGAAGAGTGTCACATTTTTTCTGAGATGATTATGAACTGAAAGAATTTGGTTCAGTATGCACTTCATTCAAAATCCTTGTTAAATATAGTTAAGCACAAAATATGCCAGTAAATAGCTTTGATGTGTCAAAAATAAAATCTTCAATGTCATGCTCAACTTGTAAGGAAAAGCACTTAATTTTATGAACACAGTTTATATGCAAGAGAATAACAGGAGTTGGTTTTTTCTGAACCAAAGATTTAATTTAAAATTGCCAGTTTGATTTTCAGTGAAAATATTTCATACATGCAAATTACAAATTTTTGCTTTAGCTGATACCTGATAATAAAGTATCTTAGGGTTAAAACACTGCATAAAACGTAGTTTAGATGTGAAAATGGCTATTGGCATTCTAGTATAGTTTTAGCAGGAATGTCAACCTGTTAAGCCAGAATCAATAAGCAAAGTAAGGTTTTTGGACCTGCAAAACAATTGTTCTACAGTTTCATTCTAAATATTCTGTTTATTAACTTAATTAATTTGCTTAACTTTGAGGGAGATACTGTCATTTCCATCCTTACAGTCAAAGAACAGACAAGGAGAGTTACCCAGGTCTATACATGGTTGTACATAGTTCAGGATTTTAACATAGGTAGACTGACTCCAGAGGACTCAACCATCAAAACGTAGTTAAAAATTGAAAAAGAATTATCTTCTTTTTCCTTTTAAGAATGGCCATTTGAGTGTCTAATGTGTACTCTGAAGAGACATCACTGAAGGAAAAAATATTAAGCCTAATCATGAGGCCAAGTTTCCTGTGTGGGCTCAGACCTCATAGGTAGTAAGCCCAGAGCTGTATGAGCTGTGATCGGTACCTAATAGAAGCATAATAATGTTAATGGTTACTATTAATGTATTTACTGTACCATTGCTTATTATATGCTAAGCCATATGCATTACATATTTACCTGCATTGTCCTGTTTAGTCCTAGGGGAATTCCTGCTCAGAGGAATTAAAAATGTTGCTCAAAGTCAAAACTACTGGAGCTAGACATCAAATCGGTTTTCCTGATTCCAAAATCTGTGCATCCCACTCAAGCCAATTGACCCCTGTTTTTCTGGTGGCTTGAAACTGGACTGGGTAGTCCTTGCCTGGCTTATAGCTGTCCCAAGGCTTCAGCTGACTCCAGAGTTATATGGAAGGAAATAGGAAGAGTAGGTTATAAACCAACTTCTCTACTCCTGGAGTTAAATCTCAAAGGCCACTCCCCAGCCCCTTTGGTGATATTACTGTGAGGTTTTAGGGCTTGCACAATGGATGACTCAGTCCTTTATGGAGAAGTTGTAAAAATTAGTTTTGGGTAGAAGGGTGAACTTTTGAAACACAGGTGAAAACTTGCAATGAAGCAAAATTTTAAATGAATGAATTTCATTACTGCATCCTTCTACCATCTAAGGAAGGATGAGAAATCTACTAAATCGTACATTGAAAGATTGTCCACCCCCCCACTTTATTTTTTTTTTACAGACTGTGTTGCCTTTAGTTCCTATACCAAATTCTTCAGAAATTCAAGCTAGACATATATATATATATTTTTAACCTGCCTGAAACTTTGCCACAATGGATCAATTTTCAGATAAGTTTTCAGCACAGTTAATAATCAGAAATTTACTGGGATCATCATGTTGAGAGGGCACTGTAAGTGATCCTGGGAGAAGTCTGAGCTCAAGTCAGGAAGTAAGGTGTGTAAAACAGCTCAGTGTTAGATATCCACAAGTAGAGATGTGTGTGAATAAAGTGTTGCAGAACTTTCTGTGGGGTGATTGAGTGAAATTTCACCAAGGAGAGGACTGTAAGATTGCTTGGTGAGGAATGGGGAGAGGATGTGAAGCAAGAGGAATATCTAATGAAGTCTGCTGGCAGGAAGATCTTTAAAAATTTGGCCTCCAACTCTTCTAACATTGAGAGGAAGGAATATAAATGGGAGCATTATCAGGAGGAAAAAAAAGGATATTTGGCAGATCCCAGGGAATCCTGGTTAGTCATTAATTCAATTCTGTTCTTGTCAAGTGTCACACACACACAAAAAAGCCAGCTAAGCAACAATTTCAGAAGGTTAAGACAATAGAAAGTGCTAAAGTTGTCACTGTCCCACTTACCAAAAGGCACAGAGAGTGTTCTGTAGATGGAAGCTAGTCAGCAAAGGTCAGACTGTCACCCCCACAGGAAGGCACCCCCCTCCACACACACACTCACAATAGTCTAAGAAACATTGAACATGTTGCCATTAGGAAAAAATGGAGCAGTTTGTATATTAAGGAAGATTTTGTAAGAGAAATGGAGAGAGAGACTAAAGGAGACCGAAAGTTATTCTTAGAAAACTTGCTTTCGGAGTTCTGCATCTTATGTGCCCTACTGCACGTGCTCTTAACACGTCTGTTACAGCTGTAGGGACTTAGAAAAGTGACAGTGTTATCGCTCAGTCATGTCTGACTTCTTTGCGACTCCATGGACTGTACGTAGGCTGCCAATCTCCTCTGTCCATGGAATTTTCCAGGCAAGAATACTGGTGTGGATAGCCATTCCTTTCTCCAGGGGATCTTCCCGACCCAGGAATTGAATGAACCCTGGTCTCCCGCATTGCAGGCGAGCCACCAGGGAAGCCTTTGTGACTGTAGAATTCTGTTAATGGGGCTGAGGGGTGGGGGTATCCTTTCTTCTGAGAGAGGAAACCAAAACGCATGTGATAGTTCCTTTTAGATCTACTCAAAGATCTGAAATAACGTTCTTGGTTTAGGGATATTTAATTTTTATGTTTAATTTGATTTTTTTTTAAAATTTATTAATTTATTTGGGAAGTCCTGAAACTAATGTTATTTGCTTAGGAGTTTTATAAGAATCCTTTAGTAAATATTAGTAATATGATAATTAGTAATATTATAATTAGTAATAATATAATTAGTAATATTTAGTAAGTATCCTTGTCTTAATTTTCTAAGGAATTTTGTTTGCATTTTAATCAGAAGTAGATGTTTTATCAAATACTTGTCCTGTTTCTTTTTAAATGGTCATGTGGGTTTTTCTTTTAATCTGTTTAATGTGGCACATTTCACAGATTAAATTTTTTTTAGTGTTAAAACCACCTTGCATTCCTGAGATAGACCAAACTTGATATTTCCAAATGAGAGTCGCTTATAATTTTTCTTTCTTGTATCATCTTTTCTAAGTTTTAATATCAAGGTCATGTTATCATAAAATGAGTTAGAAAGTAAGTCCTTTTTTTCTACTTGCTGGTGCAAAGTTATAATATTGGAATTATTTATTCCCTTAATACTTAATAGAACTTTCTTGTGAACCCATCTGGGCCTGGGATTTTTTTGAGGGTGGGATCATTTTTAATGTTATAAGTAACAATTTTAGGACTATGCAAATATTTTTTCTTTGTGACTCAGGTTTGCCTGTCTTATATTTTCTAATCTTTTAGCATAAAATCATTCATAATACCCTCTTTTACATTTAGTATCTATAGAATCTATAGTTTTCTCCCTCTTTTCATTCCTACCATTGGTTATTTATGTTTTATCTCATTGCTCATAAGCTTGCCAGAGGTTTGGCAATTCTATAAGTCTTTTCAAAGAATCAGTTTTTGGCTACAGTGCTCTATTGTATGTTTGTTTTCTGTGTCATCAATTCTGCTCTTTTAGTTTTCCTTCTGTCTGTGTGTTTAAGGTTTATTTTGCTATTCTTTTTGTTACTATTTGAGGTAGATTTTATTAGTTCATTAATTTTAACCTCTTTTTCCCGTAATGCATATATTTAAAGTTATATATTTCTGTTTACAAGTTTTGCATTTGGCAAATTTTGTTATGTAGCATTTTCATTACTGTTCAGCTCAAAATAATTTTTAGGGTTTTGTTACCATTTATCTTTTTACTTGGCTTATTTATAATATTATTTCTTAATTTCTAAACACATGAAGATTTTCTAGTTACCTTTTTTGTCATTGCTTTCTCTCTTCATTGAACCGTGGCCAGAGAGTTTCTGACTTCACACCTGCAAAACTGACCGTGGCCCAGTGTGTGGTTGCTCCTTAAGAGTGGCCCGTGTGTGCTCGAGAGGAGGGGCGTGTTCTATGGATGTTGGGTGTAGGGCTCTATAAATGTTCATTAGGTCATGTGTTTTTAAAATTCTGCAGTTCAAACCTTGTATGTTTCATAGATTGTGTTTTGCCTATGTATTCTATCAGAAATATTGCTCTACTTTTCTTGGCTTTTCCATTTTTCTTGCATCTCAGACTTGTCTGTGACCATCTTCCTCCTGCTAGAAGTACATCCATTAGCATTTTCTTTAATGTGGGTTGGCTGGAGGTGAACTCTGTTTTGGTTGTACAACTTTTTTCCTCCCCCTTCCTTCTTGAAACACATTTTAACTGAGTATTGAATGCTCAGTTAATAGATATTATGGGTTAGCAGATAGTTTCTTTAAGCACATGTAAGGTATTCTGCTGCTGCTGCTGCTAAGTCGCTTCAGTCATGTCCGACTCTGTGCGACCCCATAGACAGCAGCCCACCAGGCTCCGCCATCCCTGGGATTCTCCAGGCAAGAACACTGGAGTGGGTTGCCATTTCCTTCTCCAATGCATGAAAGTGAAAAGAGAAAGTGAAGTCGCTCAGTCGTGTCCGACTCTTAGCGACCCCATGGACTGCAGCCCACCAGGCTCCTCTGTCCATGGGATTTTCCAGGCAAGAGTACTGGAGTGGGGTGCCATTGCCTTCTCCGAAGGTATTCTAATGTGTTCCAGTTTTCATTATTTCTGTGAGAAGTCTCTCATCCTTGCACGTAATCTGTGCTTTTTTCTTCTTATGGCTTTGAAATTTCCCAACTTTTGTTTTCTGCAGATTTACTGTGATGTGAGTTGACTTTTTATTCATCCTGCTTGGCAGGTGTTAGGTTTCTTAAATCTGGAGATCAGTGTCTTTCATTATTTCTGCAAATTTGTAGCTGTTAGCTCATGATATTGCTTCTGCCCCTGTTCTCTCTATTTTACCTTCTGAGGCTCTGGTTAAATGTATGTTACATTTTCATTTTATCCTTCATGGTTCTCACACTCTTGTTTGTATTTCCTGTCATCTTATTCTCTTTGCTGCATTCTGAATAATGTGACCACCATCTATTTCACTGATTTTCTCTTCCACTGTAACACCTATCAACTGATACCCACAAATTCTGTATTAGTACTTCTTTGGCTCTTTTTCAGGTACTAGTTGTGGTTGTGTTTTTGTTCTGAAACTTTTGGGGAATCAGATCAGATCAGTCACTCAGTCGTGTCCGACTCTTTGCGACCCCATGATTCGCAGCACGCCAGGCCTCCCTGTCCATCACCAACTCCCGGAGTTCATTGAGACTCACGTCCATCGAGTCAGTGATGCCATCCAGCCATCTCATCCTCTGTTGTCCCCTTCTCCTCTTGCCCCCAATCCCTCCCAGCATCAGAGTCTTTTCCAATGAGTCAACTCTTCGCATGAGGTGGCCAAAGTACTGGAGTTTCACAAACGTGTAAAATTTTACCCTAATAAGTTACTTAGAAAGTAAGCAAAGCTGCTGTGGTCTTCATTGATGAACTACTCCTGTGCTCAAGATGTCACTGTGTAGTTTTTCAAGTTCCTAGTTCCCTCAATCTTTATTTAAATGCTACTGCTGTATACTCCATGGAATAGAGTATTCCAGATACAATGCCTCAAACTAATTTAACTGGTTAATTCGGGATGTGAGACCTAACTCAGGATTGTTAGGGCTCAGTGCGGTCACCATGTCAGCGATGTTACCCACATTTGCTAGCCACCCTGGCTGATGACGACCATATTTTACAGTTAGGTGATGTTTTAATCTACCCAGGAAAGGGAGGCAGAGAGAAGAGATTGGAGAGAGAGAGAGAGAGAGAAAGAGAAAGAGAGAGGGTTTGTGAGCTCTCTGGGGTCACTTCTTAAAAAGACAGTAATCCTGTTGGATTAAGGCTCCTTCCTTATGACCTCACTGAACCCTTATTACTTCCTTAGAGGCCCTATCTCCAAACATAGTCACAGTGGGGTTTACAGCTTCAGCATGTGAATTTTGGAAGGACACAGACACATTGGGTCCATAGCAGGTAGCATTTACATAATGGTTGAGGGTCTTACGGTTTATGTTATAATTATTTATAACATTACAAATAAAATATATATTTATAAAATAAAATATACTTATTATGTTATAAATATATTATACTTCTGATGTCTCTACTGCTGCTAATAGTGAATTTGGGTATTTCTCAAATATACCCAAATAGTGGTATATTTGAGTATATTCTCCCCCACAATTATTCAGCAAATATGCAGAGAAAGGGGGCTTCCCTGGTAGCTCAGCTGGCAAAGAATCTGCCTGCAATGCAGGAGACCCCTGTTCAATTCCTGGGTGGGGAAGATCTGCTGGAAAAGGGATCGGCTACCCACTCCAATATTCTTGGGTTTCCATGGTGGCTGAGCTGGTTAAGAATCTGCCTGCACTGCGGGAGACCTGAGTTTGATCCCTGGGTTGGGAAGATCCCCTGGAGAAGGGAAAGGCTACCCACTCCAGTATGCAGAAGTGAAGAGAAGTCACTCAGTCCTGTCCGACTCTTTGCGACCCCATGAACTCTAGCCTACCAGCCTCCTCTGTCCATGGGATTTTCCAGGCAAGAGTACTGGAGTGGGTTGCCATTTCTCCAGTATGCAGAGAAGAGAATAAAATTTATTCTTACATGTGTTTCTGTACTCTTCAAAATGCGTTAATGAGATTGTTGTACGTTTCTTAGCTAAGTTCTAACCGATCTGTTATAGTTAAGTAAAGATTTTTACCTAATTTACATATTGGCCTTATATTTCTTTCCCGTAGCTGTGTTGGAGTAGAAGAACACCATGCCGTTGACATTGACCTGTATCACTGTCCCAACTGTGCCCTTCTACATGGTTCCTCCTTGAGTAAGTACTAGAAGCTTAAATCAAAATTGGAGTTTAGAACTTAATATATACATGACAATACTTAATGATACTCTGACTAGTTATATTATACCCACCAAGAAATATAAGAAAGATTTTTCTGAAGATATTGAGAGTGCAGTTTTTGTTTGAATTATTAACTTATTTAACAAGTCAAAGCATTAAGTGAAAAAAAACTATTGTTCTTTATTGCCACTGCAAAGCTCCACACTCAAAATACATATTTTTCAAAGCTTTCAACTTGAGAAGTGAAATACAGTAAAATTTTTCTGATTCTGGCTGTTTTTATCTCTCAATGTTTTTTTATAAAGGATTGTAACTAGACTTACTGTGGTGATCATTCTGAAATGTGTAGAAATACTGAATCACTATGTTGTGTGCTAGAAACTAACACAGTGTTGTTGGCCATTTATGTTTCAAAGACAGAGGCTCATAAAAAAGGAGAACAGATTTGTGGTTGCCAGAGACGGGGGTGGGGGTGGGGGGCAGGACTGGATGAAGGTGATCAGAAAGTACAAACTCGCAGCTCTGAGATGAGTAAGTCCTGGGGCTGTACAACATGTAAATGTGATTCAGCACCGCTGTATGTCCTTTGTGAAAGTTGTTAAGAAAGCGGATCCTAAGAGTTCTCATTACGGGAAAAATTTTTTTTTTCTATTTTGTTTATTTTGTGTCTACATGAGATGATGGACAGTCATTAAACTTACTGTGGTCATCATGAAATGATGTATGTCAGTCAGACCATTATGTTGTATAACTTAAACTTATTCATTGCTGTATGTCAGTTATATCCCAATAAAACTGAAAGAAGAAGAAAAAATCAGTACTATTTGGGACAGTGTATAGGATAAGACTTTAATGCACATGTGCAGTACACTTGGAGGAAAAAATTAGTGCACTGACATGCTAAGGTATTACTTCTGTTGTCCAAATTAGGTCCTGTTGTTGAGTATGGCCTAGAGTCCTTTCCCGCTGTCCTCTGTGATGGAAGCAACCTTCCCACAGTCCCTGTCCTGTCCCGAGGACAGAGGCCAGACCAAATCTCTGCCCGCACTGTCCTTTCTGAGGGTTGAGGGCATGGGCAGGGAAGCCACACGTCTTCTGGAGTGCATCAGCAACACATAGGAAAGGAGACGGTGGTTGCTCAGCCACTTAGTCATGTCTGGCTCTTTGCGACCCCATGCACCATTGCACGCCAGATTTCCCGTCCTTCACTATCTTCTGGAGCTTGCTCAAACTCATGTCCATTGAGTCAATGATGCCTTCCAACCATCTCATCCTCTGTCGTCCCCTTTGTCGTTAGCCTCTTACAAATGCTTCAGAATATATGGGAATATTAGTTATCGTACAAATGTGAGAGTAGAGAAGCCTTTTTAAATAGGCTTTGGAATATATTGTAACTATTTCTTCTCTTAAAAATTTAGACTGCATACTAGCATTTTTATGTTCCTAAAACTAAAGGGGAAAACTGTAGACGTAATCATTTTAGAACTAACTTTTCCCGAACATACCTTGTACACACTTGGGTCAGACGTGGGTAACATAGACAGTCTCTTTTTTTGAATTCAGTTTTTCCATAGTACTTTTTAAAAATAGAAATTGTGTTCTCTGGTTATGGGCAAGTGATTTTTCAGAAGCAACTTAGTAGCAACTGACGGCTTATCTGTTTTGTTAGAAATATTAATACTTTACCTATTTTCTAAGAGATTTAGCAATTTAAGCTATATAAATGTATTGAATTTTTTTTTTTTGTAAAATACAGATTATCCTTTTTGTTAGTTCTGCAGTATAAAATTTGAGGTTAGCAAATTGGTTTAATTATTACATATATAATTGACTAATTTATTGTCACAAATTAAAAAAAGATAGTTACTTATCTGTTTGGCTGCATCGGGTCTTAGTTGCAGCCTGCATGCTCTCTTTGTGGCGCGTAGGCTCGGTAATTGCAGCGCAGGCTCTCTACGTGGGCTTGGTTGCCCCGCACATGTGGGATCTTGATTCCCCAACCAGGGATCGCAGCCATGTTCCCAGTAATGGAAGGCAGATTCTTAACCACGGACCTCCAGGGAAGTCCATAAATTTTTATAAAGTTTCATATTTTGTGTAGTGCTGAAGTATGTATTATATGACTTGAAGTAATTATTGACCAAGTGTAATTCTTGGAGGAAATAAATAATGGCTTGTTATATCAAGAAGAGAAACAGAACTGAAATGTAAGTTGCAACTTAGAATTTAAGTAAAGAACCCTCAAATGAAACAATTTGAATTTAATTTCTATGAAATGTTATGTTACTATGAATCAGAATAATGAGTATTTAAAACACTGCTCCATGTAATGCACTCTTATTTTCTTTTTTCCTGTGTGATTTAATTTTTTTAAAAGCTTGTCATGCTCACTAAATTGACTTCACAATCTGTAATGGATCATGAAGCTACACTTTGAATAACAGTGCTTCAAAGGGGAGCTCATTGACTATTACCTGCCCCTTCATATTCTTCTCATCCTTGAATAACATAAGATCAGGCATGGATTGTCTTCTGGGCAATAAGTCCGACTCTGAGTAGCCATGAGGACAATGCAGATCCAGCAATCTGTTTTTATCCCGTTTTAAGGTCCCACCGTCCCGCCCTTCACCCTCACACCTAGTTTGGGTAATCCCTTTTGGACATTTTCTGTCTTGCTCTTAAGCCTCTCTTACTTGCTACCAAAGATTTCCTGTTTCTTTCAGAGTTTCTCAGGAATCCTTACTACAGATTCCATTCAGACAGTAAAATATTCATTAATATGGTGAATTTAGACTTTACCTTCTTAATGGGAATTAAGAACTCTGTTCGAGGCCCAGTCTCAAAAAACCCAGCCCAATACTTAAACACATATTCTCAGTGCTCCTCAGGCACATGCAATCCAAATGCAAAGTTTTCTCTCCTTTCCCTATGACCACTATTAAAATATTCTTTCGCTGGCCTCCTTCCTTTAAGAAATTCAGTCAGCTCTTGCAGTGACTGATTTGAAGTGTTGAGGATGTTGGTCCAACAGGACATTGTAGCCTTCTGTTAATATCCTGCAAGTCAACACATTTAAAAGGAAAGAAAAGTAATTGGCAGCTTATTGGTTGCCCCAGACACTGTGCTGAGAAGTACTGTTAATAGATTTATGTTATCTCCTTTGATATTTGTAACACCTTGATGTGAGAAAAATGATATTACTAGGTCTTTGATGTAGCTATTTGGCAGAGCTGGAGTTTGAATCCGTAGCTGTCCAATCCCAATCTGTTTTAATTTTAATCTGTTCTACCAAAATTAAAATTAAAACAATGTAACATTGTTATTAACTTTCAAATGGGCAGTTTGTTCTTTTTCTTTTTTCCCTTCCTCCCTCTTTCCAACTGTTGGCCAGGTTGCTTATATATATATTGGTGAGAATGGGTTACCTACCACTTTTCTGGAGGCAATTTTGTAGTATGTAGCCAGAAACAGATTTATGTATATAAATATTAATTTCATCTTTGTTTAAAGATGCATCTTCATTTACATCTTAAAATTCTAGGCAGCCTTTAAATTGTTTTTGAACATGTAATAAGGAGAAAATGTCCATGATAGTAAAGATAAGCATAAATATTATGATCCCAGCTGAAAATAAAATGGGGTTATATATCTATGTATATGTAAGCAAAAAGCCTGGAATGAAATTTGTTTGTTTTGTCTTTTGACTGTGTAGCGAGGCTTACGGTATCTTAGTTCCCCAACTAGGGACCGAATTAGGGCCCACAGCAGTGAAAGCACAGAGTCCTAACCACTGGATCGCCAGGGAATTCCCTAGAAGTGATTTTAAGTGAGGGAAAAAAAGAATACACACACACACACACACACACACACACACACGAAGGATGCCTTAATGGTCTTTTCTAGGAAGGTTGCTTAATGATTGTCGGTTTTTTTCCATGAGGTTTTTTTTTTTTTAAATGGGATTTACTGTCTTCCATTTGAGGATCTGACTGCCATAAATTACTTGGGAATCTTGTTTGAGACTTAGATATGAAGGAACCTGATTTCTACCCCTATTGATTATTTAAGTGTGGTTTGTCCTTATCTGTATGAGGATCCAGCAGTATTTTATTATTATGATCTTTGTAAGGTGAAGGGTTTGAAATAACTTAAACTCATAGAGTTGTCACCCCTGCCAAGGTTTTATTATGAAAATGTTCAAATATCCAGGAAAAGTTGAAAGAATATTACCTCTAAACCCACCATCTAGATTCCACTATCAACATTTCACATTACTTAGATCTGTCCATTAACTATCCCACTGTACACTGCCCGTCTTATTTTTTGATTCCATCTAAGTAAATTACGGACATCAGTACATTTCCTGGGCTTCCCTGGTGGCTCAGATGGTAAAGAATCCGCCTGCAATGAGGGAGACCTGGGTTTAATCCCTGGATTGGGAACATCCCCTGGAGAAGGGAACCACTACCCACTCCAGTATTCTGACCTGGAGAATTCCATGGACCGTAGAGACCATGGGCTCTCAAAAGAGTCAGACATAACTGAACGACTTTCACTCACTCACATACATTTCCCAGAATTATGGAAGTTTTAGGCTTAAAAGTGATTTTCAAATTAAAAAAAAAAAGATGTAAAACTGAAATCTTACCTTGATGCCACACAAAAGATGTGCAGGTGGCTCCACCCTGATGAAAAGAGGAATGAACGAGGTACAGAGCCCCTACCTCAGTCTCCTCCCCATCTTCCCTTTTATTAAGGGTTCTGCAGCACAGTCTGAAAAACAGAACATTTCCCCTTCATTTCCACATCGAGGGCACTGCACCCGGACATGTTGCAGAGTAAGTTGGGGCTTCCCAGGTGGCACTAGTGGTAAAGAATCTGCCTGCCAGCGCAGGGGATGCAGGTTCAGTCCCTGAGTCAGGAAAATGCCCTAGCAGAGGATATGGCATCCTACTCCAGTGTTCCTGCCTGGAATGTTCCATGGACAGAGGAGCCTAGTGGGCTCCGGTTCATGGGATTGCAAAAGAATCAAACACAATTAAGTAACTGAGCATGCACACACATGTGCAGAGTAAGTTGTGACTAAACTAGGAGTCAAAGCCAAGTGTCCTGATTTTCGTTGCTGTGCCTACTCAAGTTTCAGCCTCCCAGAGTTGTAGACTTGCAGGATCTGAGCTTTAGAATGAACCCTCCGGGATTTATTCTGTCATCTCACTTGTCCTCCTTATATTATGATGCTGTTCCTGTGTCAGGGTAACCATGCTTATTTTGGGAATAAATCTTGACATAAAAGAGAAGTGACTGTGCTGTTAAAATAGATTTCTGATGTGAGATCAAAGGCCCTGTCCTGAGAGACTGATTTGGATGATCTATAAAAATCATGTTATGACCTAATGTTCTAGTGACAGTCAAGATTTTAAATAGTAGTGAGGTTTACAATATGTATAAATATGGGTATTATAAAAGGCTCAATCTGCTAATTTGAATTCCTTGATTTAATTTTAAAATAATTTTTGAAGTAGATTTAAGGGACTTCCTTGGTAGTCCACTGGTTAAGATTCCGAGGGTCCATTGCAGGGGGTGTGGGTTCGAATCCTGGTCGGAGAATTAATATACCGCATGCTATGAGGTGTGGCCAGAATAATAATAATAGTAGTAGTAGTAGAAGGATTTTTTAAACCCCACAGTTCACTGCCTATAGTTGCAACATTGCATAAAGTAAATTTTAATTCTTCAGCCTTAGGAATACATTTTAAAATGTGAGTATTATTGTACTTCACAATTGTTTCTGATTATGTAGACTATAATGATACCAAGTATGTGGTACCACTAGTTACAGAGATGTTTTCTTCTTTTAATCTTCTCAAAATCCAGTGAAAAAGAGGAGGAACTGGCACAGGCATGACTACACAGAAATTGATGATGGTTCCAAACCAGTGCAGGCTGGAACTAGAACTTTTGTGAAGGAACTACGTTCTCGAGTCTTCCCAAGGTATGGAACCCTGTTATGACCAAAGAACGCTTAAGAATGTTACCTAATAAGGTGACATTATCTAAAGCAGCGTTTTCAAGCTTCAGGTTGCAAGCCATTACTGTTCTCAACCAAATTTTACTTTTTGAAAATAAAATAGAAGAGACAATTTTGGTGCATTGCAAGTAATAGAGTGAATAAGCATAGCTTCGCGGCAGTTTTGTTACATGTATGTGTACTGGATCGCTGTGTACAGACGTGCTTCTTAACTGTAGGTCTCAGCCTGGGAAGCACACTGACCTGCGGCCCTGGGCCCCATGCTTGGCTCCCTGTGTTGCACGCCTGCTGCTCCTCCTCCTTCTTTGCCTCGCCTCCTCTTATTTTCACGCTGTTTTTCCCTTATGTTGTTTTCCGGTCTGTCTCCACCCTGCTTCTGCCAGAAGTCCTCACAGCCATTGCTCAGCCTCTGGTGGCAGCAAGACTAGGTTTTTTTTTTTTTTTTTTTAAGATAATGTATTTGAGTTATGTGGCTCAAGAGAAGAGCATCAGAAGCGTTATGCAGCATTTAACCATGCTAATTTAGATCATTTCCTACTCACTGCCTGACATCTATTTAAAGTGATAATGCTTAATAGGCTTTTTACACGGAATCACATCCAAGCTTGTTTAAAAAGGGGAAGTACAATTTAAATTTCAATCACAATATCACCTGCAGCCTATTATGGAATTATTTCAGATCCTGTAAGTGTAAAACCCTTGCTCTTTGTAATCTTGAGGATTCCTGGCCATTCCCCTTCCTTAAACAGAAGCATGAATGAAGCGGCTTCTGTTGGTTCCCACAGGTAACAGAGAGAGAAAAAAATATGAAACACAGTGATTTCCATGTGCTTTTTGTGATATTAAGGGCCCTGTTCTCAAATATTCTCTTTTATCAGTATCAAAGTCATTGGAGAAATGTCTATTTTCATTGATTGATTTGGAGCCCAAGTTTTCAGCCAGTGTCTCTAGGCTGGCTTCAGAGAGGCTTGTGAGTTCCTTAAAACTGTATAAACGATTTATTGTTGATGTGTGAATGTGAATTTTTCAGGGAGAGAGGGCATAGCTTTCACTGTTTTAAATAGGTTTGTAACTCAAAAGAGTAGTGTCAAAAGTCCTGGCCCAGTGATTCCTGTGGCTTCTCTGCCAAAGTGTTAAACACAACGAGTTAAATACAGATTATAGAGATGGTCACAAACGTCTACACTGTACTTATTATTAATTAAAGGTCTTGGTTTTATTTTGTTTAACTCCATAAACCTCCACAGGCAGAGTGACAATAATTAACTAAATCACACATATTCAGTGGGATTAGCATAGAAATGTGTAAAATAAAGTGAATGGGTTATCTTCTCCACCCTTATTTTAAGACTTGAAGTTTTTTCGGATCCTTTTTTTATGTAAATGATAATTTTTAAAAACAATTGTGTGTACAGATGTGTGATGTATATACACTTCTAATTTTAAAAGATAAAATGGGGTTATGTTACACATATGTTGTGCAACTTGCTTTTTTTTACTGTTATATTTAATAGATACCCTTCCGTATATATACACAGGTTTATCTCACTCTTTAACTGCTGTGTAGTGTGCCATAGTTTGTGTGTGTGTGTGTGTCTGTACCATATATGTGTACCATAGTTTACTTAACTATCCCATGTGGTATAGTGTCCAGTTTTTTTCTCTTGTAAGTAATGATGTACCTATATTTTTAAGCACTTGCACCTATATATTTTTGATCACTTTGGAGGAGTAAAACACCAAACATTTAAGATGAGGGAGTACAAGAGATTTAAGATTTTCCCGTAGATTGGAGTTTAAGGAATTGTTAAATTCTCAGAGGCTGATAATTGTTAATTTCCTCTGAGAAATTGTTAATTTCTCAGAGTGCCGGGGTCCAGCCCCGGTGGATCCAGGGAATTCAAAGGGGAGACGGCGTCAGCGATCAGGAAACAATAGCTTGACTAAGTATTAATTAGAGATATAAAGAGTGGTTAAATAGGGATAGCTCAGCGAAGAAATTCAGTGGAGAAAAGAGGCTGAATAACTTGGTTTACGTGGAAAAGCAATAAAATTCCAAGACAAGGAATTTGCGCCACCTACGTAGGCCGCAGGCGTCCTCCCGTTCTCCCAAAGGAGAGGAGACACTAAGGCCTCCCTGGTCAGATCTTAGAAGCCCAGGCAAAATTAGTAGGCTTGACGAGCCTCTACGCTCCAGACGGGAATTCAGCCAGAAGGTGAGAGAAAGAACGACATGAGGAGACCAGTCTTTCCAGGAACTGATCTGTTTCTTTATTTTCCAGGTCCGCTTTTATACTTTGAGTTATACATAGAGATAAGTGGAGAATACAAAGTCACGTGGGGTCAGCAGTCCTGACCCTTATTGAAACCACGCTTTTTGTCTGCATTCCTTCTGATATACAAAGTGCTCAGGTGATTCACATCATCTTCTGGCCAAGAGGCCTGCTAACATTTTATGACCCTTTCTGATGATGATTAGTCAACCAGAAAACTTATTTTCTCCAAAGGTGACTTTTCTTAAGTCAGGCACCACCTTCTGAAGGCACCAGATAAATTTGCATTCCTATAGGGCAAAGGTGCAGTGGGCTCTAATCAAGAAAAGAATTTACTTAGCCTAAGGTCCAACATGATTAATGTCAAGGTTAATACTTATTTATCTTATATGTTAGTTATATTCATTAATGTGTATAAGGGGCAAGGGATATGAAGATGTAGCAGCAAATATTGGCTCAACAATGAAACCCTCCACCAGTATAATTCCTAACTAGCCCATTAATACTATACTAATAATTTTCTAACTTCTCAAAAGAATCTGTTTTAGAAAGTTTAGAGCATCTCGTGCCTCTCACGGTTGGGAGGCTATGAACAATCACATGTTGCCGGACAGGCCTGTTAGGCAGGCTAGAGAACCTTCAGATGAGTTTGTAGGTTGAAACACTCTTGTGACGCCCAGGAATTTTTATTAACTGGAGCTCTAAGTTAACTCCTTCTCCAAGAGAGGTGGTGGGGGACAGCCCCCCATAAAGTCAGAGGTGTAGGTGAGAGCACAAAGCAGTAAAGTAGGCAGACTCTGGTTTTGGGGGTAGATGCTCGAGAATTTCCAGGGGATTCCTGAGGCTCGATCCCGCCTTTGTGTATGCCGAGCCTCCTTCCTCATGACCTTTGCCATGGGCAGAGTTCCTCACCCTGGCTCCCGGCATCAGAGGAAAATAAAAGGCAGTACAGAACTCAGTGAGTCAGGTAAAGAAGCTCTAAGCCTTCTAGTTACATGACTGTCCAAGAAAAGTCTGTCTGGATTTTTTTAAGGCCTTAAACTGACCTTCTGTTACTGAGAAGGTGGGATGATCTGAGCTCAGTAATTCAGAAACCTAGTTTCTCCTTTTATCTCCTTGACAGCTAGGCTACAGATGACATCAAGATAGCTAAGATCTGATTGTAAAAAAGGAAACTGTTGTGTTTAACCTATGATGCAAATGTTGCCCTTAACTTTCAATGAATAGCAGCTGCAATTCTGTGAGCATTTGAAATATAAAATTGAGACTATCTCCATTTTTAGAGATCTCTGATTTATGGTTAGGGAACAATCAAAAAACTGGAAAATTCTTAAAGAGATGGGAATACCAGACCGCCTCACCTGCCTCCTGAGAAATCTGTATGCAGGTCAAGAAGCAACTGTTAGAACCAGACATGGAAAAATGGACTGGTCCCAAATTGGGAAAGGAGTGCACCAAGGCAGACTATTGTCACCCTGCTTATTTAACTTCAGTGCAGAGTACATCATGCGAAATGCCGGGCTGGATGAAGCACAAGCTGGAATCAAGATTGCCAGGAGAAATTATCAATAACTTCACATATGCAGATGACAGCACCCTTATGGTAGAAAACGAAGAGGAACTAAAGGGCCTCTTGATGAAAGTGAAAGAGGAGAGTGAAAAAACTGGCTGAAAACTCAACATTCATAAACTAAGATCATGGCATCCAGTCCCATCACTTCATGGCATAGATGGGGAAACAATGGAAACTGTGAGAGACTTTATTATCTTGGGCTCCAAAATCACTGCAGATGGTGAAATTAAAAGACACTTCCTCCTTGGAAGAAAAACTATGACCAACCTAGACAGCATATTAAAAAGCAGACATTAGTTTGCCAACAAAGGTCCATCTAGTCAAAGCTATGGTTTTTCCAGTAGTCATGAATGGATGTGAGATCTGGACCATGAAGAAGGCTGAGTGCCAAAGAATTGATGCTTTTGAACTGTGGTGTTGGAGAAGACCCTTGAAAGTCCCTTGGACAGCATGGAGATCAAATCAGTCAGTCCTAAAGGAGATCAATCCTGAATATTCATTGGAAGGACTGATGTTGAAGCTGAAGCTCCAATACTTTGGCCGCGTGATGTGAAGAACTGACTCACTGGAAAAGACCCTGATGCTGGGAAAGACTGAAGGCAGGAAGAGAAGGGGACGACAGAGGATGAGATGGTTGGATGGCATCACTGACTCAATGAATATGAGTTTGAGCAAGCTCCAGGAGTTGGTGATGGACAGGGAAGCCTGGCATGCTGCAGTTCATGGAAGAGCAAAGAGTTGGACACAACTGAGTGACTGAACTGAACTAAACTGAGGGGACAGTGAAAAGGGACAGACAGACCACACTTGAGTGTAATGCCTAGAACAGGTTAGTCATTAAAGAATGCAGCCAGAAGTTCGGCAACCCATTTTTAGTGGCTTAAGGTGACTAATGTATTAAAACTTATTAAATACTGAGGATAATGATCTTTTAAATCAGGAATTCTCAACTGGGGCATTTGGACGTTGTCTCATTGAGTAGGGACTATGGATGCTAGTCATCCTCCAGTCTGCAGGAAAACACAAATTGTTCTGTGTCCCAGGAGACTTTATGATGTCTAATAAGTATTTGTGTAGAATTTTATAGCCAGATAAAATATGATCTGTTTTTACTTATCCTAACCAGCTCTTATTGTATTGTACCCCCTCGCTTTTGCTCTTCTGGTTTTCTATGCAGCATGTGTTGAGTTACTTCTAATCTTGTTACTGCTTTTAAATCCAACCATTCATTACGACTAATTGTAGGCATCCCGTTATTCTGTTAGGGAAGCCTGGCATGCTGCAGTCCATGGGTTAGCAAAGAGTAGGACATGACTGAGTGACTGAACTGGACTGTTATTCTGTTATCTTTTCTAGTGTTGTTTACCTGAATATTTACATGTTGAAATCTGTATTTTGCTGTAATTTGCTTTTTCTCTTGTTATAGTTAAGGCATTTTATATAATTTACACATATTTTTCCAATTATCTGTAGGATACTAAAAGGAGCTTTATAAAACATTAGTTATTAAAAGGAAAATTAGGTATGAGATAGGTTGAGAACCACTGATACAGGTAATAATAGAGCATTGAATTAATCCATTACCAGATTTTTTTTTAGCTGAACTTACCAGCAAAGATGACATTTTACTCTTATGTTTTCTTTAGTGCCGATGAAATCATTGTAAAGATGCATGGCAGCCAGCTGACACAAAGATACCTGGAGAAACACGGATTTGAAGTCCCTATAATGGTCCCCAAATTAGATGATCTAGGACTCAGGCTCCCTCCACCAACTTTTTCTGTTACCGATGTGGAACGTTATGTAGGTACGAACTTGATTCCTTTAATTGCTTGGGAAAACACGGTAAAAAATAAAGTTGATATTATCCTAAAATACTAAAAATTGAATGAAGAGATGTTAGTTTAGTTCAGTTTCTGGTTCAGGAAAAGTGAAATGCCATGTCATATACGTTGAAAACTTTTTTCTCAGTAGACCTACTTTCAGAAAGACAGAAGGAAGCATTCTGTACAGCCTCATCCTGTTGCTTTGTTTGTTTTTTGCCATCAAATTTCCTGATACTTTCTAGGAAAAATTATTACAGAGAGGTAGCTACAGATATGAAAAAGAAGTCTTTGGGAAACTGGGTGAGTTCTAGACCTTGGTAGCAGCATTCAGGTGCAAGATTTCTGGATCCTGCTTTAGTAACCTCCTGCTGCCTAGAAAAGAGAAGCTTATTTTCAAACCTAGTTTTACTTTAATGACTTGATGATACTGCCATTTAATGATGTCTGGACTTAATGTTCTATATTGAGTCCCAGAAAGGTATAAGAAACAAGGCAGAAGACCCTTCAACTGTTGCATTATTGTTGACATTTTCAGGCACTTCTTTCATTCTCATAAGGGTATTGAGAGAGAAAGCTGACTCTTATGTAGATCTCTTTCCTTGTCAGCAAAGCAGATAAAGAATATTTGAAGGTTAGATCTCAAGTCTATCTTGACACAAACTATCTATTCTTTATGTTATCTTCTGAGCCTGAAATAATCTGAGAATTTGTCCCTTTATTGATCCATTGGTTGACACTGCTGGTTGTTTCACCGAGAAAATCCAGTTAAATTGCCTCACTTCACATTCAGCTTAGTTTTGAACTATTTGATTAATTAGAAGATGAGGCTGAGGTTTCACGTAAACCTGTTTGTATAGATAACATTGTAAAATAAATGGCTAGTGTAATAAAAGTGTAGGTAAAATGTTCACACTACTTGATAGCTACTTTTTTAATACTGCAAAATGCTTCAGTTAACATAATTGTTTTGCCTCCTAAATATAGTCTATTTGACTTTCTTAGCTTGTTTAAAGTTACATTCAGGTAAGAAACTGGCACTTATTTGTTTCCTGTTTCAGATTAAGTATTGCCATATTTTGAATTTCACCTTATCCTGTAAGACATTGTAAAACTAACTGGTTTTTAGGGTGATTCAGTGTTGTGCATGCAGTACCTCATGGTTTTATAGGAAAATTATAAATTAATCCCAATTCAAAACTCATTTCATAGACAATAATATGCACTGATTTTTGCTTCATTTTTTTCTTGAAACAGAATATTAGGAGAGAAGACACTACCAGGCAAGCAGAAATTGTTTGTCCTGGTTAATTTGTCACTAATTCCTCAATGACTGATTGGTTTCTTAAAATGATGGACTCAGAATCTTAAGTGTTAAAGGAGTAAAAGAGAAAAGTCTGTGTCCACATTTTGTGTAGAATTATTAATTATAATTTTGATGACCAGGAATTAACAGCCAGAACATGTGGCACAGTTTTTACCTACCAGTGTAATATGCATTTTTGTCATAAGCTGCACAAGAAATCATTGTTGTATGGAAAGCTTTGTAAACACATAAATTTTTACACTCAGTGTTAATTATGCAGCTCTGTCTTAATTGCTTTATTCTTTCAAAAATTGTTCCTTTGTTCAGAAGTTCCAGTTGGACTTAAAAAGTAAGGATATAGGAAAAAAGTAAGGATATAGGAAGAGTCTTTGTCTAGGCTATATAGTTCTTACAGATGGCTTAATTATCATGTGCAGAATATGGTCTTTAAAATATTTTTGTTTAGGGCATCTATTGATGAAACTCTTAAGCACAATAATAAGGCTATAATTTTTCTCTGCAGGTGGTGACAAAGTGATAGATGTCATTGATGTGGCGAGGCAGGCAGACAGCAAAATGACACTTCACAATTATGTGAAATACTTCACGAATCCCAACAGACCAAAAGTGTTAAATGTGATCAGCCTTGAATTTTCAGATACAAAGTGAGTAGTGCTGGGTGTTTTTATTTAACCTTGTGAGTGTTAGCTAAATGTAGTTAAATGATGACTTTATTTTGGTAAGAAACAGAACTGTGACTCCTAAAGGTCCAGAGACACAGCTGTGTTGCTGCACATTTCGCTTTGGTACGCTCAGACTTGAAGTGTTCTTGTTAGCCTTGAGTGCCAATTAATTTCTTGGTTGGGGTTGAGATGGGAGATGCAGTTTCAAGAAGTTTTAATTTGCATGATGTGGTTGTGTGTGTTTGTGTGTGTCTGTTTTTTTCTTTAAAGGATGTCTGAATTGGTGGAGGTTCCTGATATAGCCAGAAAACTTTCCTGGGTGGAAAATTATTGGCCAGATGATTCAGTCTTTCCCAAGCCATTTGTTCAGAAATACTGCTTAATGGGAGTTCAAGACAGCTACACAGATTTCCACATTGATTTTGGTGGGACTTCAGTTTGGTACCATGTCCTCTGGGTAAGCTTGGCGTATTTCTTTGTTCACTGAACCGCAAAAACATATAGGCTTCTTCCCTCTAGTCAACTACCAGTCAATCCGTGAGTCAGATACCTGAGAAGGAGCAAAATTATAGTAATAATTGCTTCTGATCTTAAGGTCAGGCTAAAGACAGCTAGTTGGATAAGTCAGGAATGCCCATAAAATAACAAATTCTCCTTGAGAGCGTATATTCACCTTGTTTTATCTAGAAGTGTGCTATTCCATACAATAGCCATTTAGCACATGGGGCTAAATTTAAATAATGAAACATAATGTAAAATTCAGTTCATCATTTGTACTAACCACATTTCAAGTGCTCAGTAGCCACTTAGGGCTTTACATCTACTGTATCGGGTAGCACAGATAGGAAACATTTCCATCGTCACAGAAAGTTCTTTTGGACACTGTTGCTCTAGAACCAGATCTTCGTCTAAACCACGTGCCTGTGCATCAGCAACGCTCTGGACTCTGTTTGATGCTGTGCCTCGAGCTCCTCTTCCTTTGCTTCACAAGAAAGCAGAGGGTCAGTTCACTTATGAAAGTCTGTTCATAAGTCTTTAAAAACAGCTGTAGTGTTATAGGTCTTAGGAGAAAGGGCAGAGTTTGCAGAGATGACTCTCTGTAACCTGGGGCCCGTTAACATGTATTTACTTCTACACCTTGAACATGAGATCAGTAGGATGCTGGTGATTCTTTACCCTCCTCTCCTGTAACTGTTTCTCCATCACAACTGTACTGACCCCTTGTCGTATTGGGAGGGGGAGCATTAGTACCTGTGGAGGTGCTTATTAAAGGCAGTAGCTATTGATCAGGCATGTGAAATATGTCTTTCTGAGCCTAAGAAATCTGATAATTATCTAATTTAATTTAGAACATTGTATTGGGAAATTGCATCAATATAGGCCACCCTGAGAATGGCATTTCCTTTTTCAAAAATAGTGTGATTACTTCCTCCTAGGGCGAGAAGGTTTTTTATTTGATAAAGCCAACAGATGACAATTTGGCCCTCTATGAATCTTGGAGTTCATCTGTGACCCAGAGTGAAGTGTTCTTTGGAGATAAGGTGGATAAATGCTACAAATGTGTGGTAAAGCAGGGACATACCTTATTTGTTCCTACAGGTAAGGTTTTAATCCCATCCCCGCTCCCCATAGCGATTGCTCATCACAGAGTCAGCTTTTGATTGGAACCTCTGAGTTTAACATGTTTGGAAAGTAGCCTTGCATAGCCTGAGAGATGATTCTTGTGTTGAACTTTTCACATCTTTGTCCCTTAGAGGGTTTCTCTTGTGGTTCGACTTGTTTTGGCATTGTGTTTTATGTCATTTGCCTTCATTTTTATTTTGAAAAATTTACATACCTTAATACACACCCTTTGCTTCTGCTAAGCTGCTTCAGTCGTGTCCGACTCTGTGCGACCCCATAGACGGCAGCCCACCAGGCCCCGCCGTCCCTGGGATGCTCTAGGCAAGAACACTGGAGTGGGTTGCCATTTCCTCCTCCAATGCATGAAAGTGAAAAGTGAAAGTGAAGTTGCTCAGTCACGTCCGACTCTTAGCAACCCCATGGACCGAAGCCTACCAGGCTCCTCCGTCCATGGGATTTTCCAGGCAAAAGTACTGGAGTGGGGTGCCATTGCCTTCTCCCCTTTAAAAGTGTACAATTCAGTGCTTTTTAGTACATTAACAGAACTGTGCAACCTTCTCCCTATCTAATTCCAGAACATTTCATCACCTCAAAAAGAAACCCTGTGCCAGTTAGCAGCCACTCCCCATTTCCCCTCCTCAGCCCCTAGTAACCTCTGATTTTCTTTTGTCTCTGGATTTGTCTGTTTTGGACCTTTCATATGTAATAGGTGACCTTTTGTATCCAGCTGCTTTTAGTTAGCATCGTGTTTACTCGACTTATCCATGTTGTATCTCTTATCAGTGGTTCATTGCTTTTTGTGGCCAAATAATATTCCACTGCATGGATGTTTCACATTTTGTTTATTCCCTCATCAGTTGATGGACATTTGGGTTGGTTCCACTTTTTTGGCTGTTACGAATAGTGCTGCTCTGAACATTTGTGTGATAGTTTTTGTGTGGAGGTTTGTTTTCATTTCCCTTGGGTTTATACCTAGTAGTGGAATTGCTGGGTCATATGGTTTAATGATGTTTAACTTTTTGAGGAACTGCCAAACTGTTCTCCTAATGGCTGTACCATTTTACGTTCCTGCCAACAATGTACAGTTACTTCAATTTCTCCACATCTTCACCACCACTGTGTTTATCTTTATTTTTGACATTCTAGTAGGTGTGAAGTACTAGTATCTCATTGTGGTTTTAATTTGTGTTTCCTTAATGAGTAACGATGCTAAGCATTTTTCATATTGGCAATTTGTATGTCTTCTTTGGAGAAATGTCTGTTAAAGCCTTTGCCCATTTTTAAGTTGGGCTGTCTTTTTATTGTTGAGTTGTAGGAATTCTTTATATATTCTGAATAGACCCTTTTCAGATATATGACTTGCAATGTTTTCTCACATTTTGTGGGTTGCCTTTTCACTTTCTTGATAATATCCTTTGCACAAAATTTTAAAACTTTGATGAAATTCCCTTCAGTTTTTAACTGGTCAGCTCTACGCTGATGTTGAAGGCCAAGTCTGCTGTAGGAATCCGGGCTGCTGTCCTGGGATAATTAGGAGGCAAATGAGTATGTTCTGAGGGAGCCTAGGAAGGGATTGAGTCTCAGCCTTAGTTACAGCCTCAAGTATAGGCATCAGGCATATCATTTTGAGAGGTGGCTGAGGCAGGGCATGGGTTCTGCAGGCCAGTGGCTCTGAGAGTTGTGTTCTTCTGATTTGGGTGACCTTAATGGCTGCAGAGTTTGCAAGCATCTGTTACAGGCCCTGCTTTCTTACTTTGGCTCTGGAGTATATAATAAGTATGTGTTGAATAAATGAATGAGTAAATGCCTAGAACTACCAGAATTTATAAAATCTAGATACCTATCAGTATTTTCACTGTGAATGGGCCAAGCCCCTCCCTTAAGGACCCCCAAAGCTCCCTTTTGTAGTAAATATTTTGGTATATCTGTTTTAAAATCTTAAATTCAAATTTATCATCAGTATAACCTCCAACACCAATAATTCCCTCCCCCCAATTGATGTAATAACCTAATTAGATTATAAAGAAATTAGAAGTAATTTATAGTAAAATACTATTTTGCAATGTCCCTGCTCAGGCACAGCAGCATTGGAAGCAGGATGATGCACAGGCCAGCTAAGCAGTACAGGTGTGTGACGGGTAGCTCAGAGTCTATAGCATTGGTGTGGATTAATGGTTCTCAAACTCCACACACCCTCAGAGTCACCTGGAGGGCTTATTAAAACACAGAGCGTGTGTGCGTGCTCAGTCCTGTCCAACTCTTTGTGACCATGTGGACCATAGCCCACTGGGCTCCTTTGACCATGGGATTCTCCAGGCAAGAATACTGGAGTGGGTTACCAGGCCCTCCTCCAGGGGATCTTCCTCACCCTGGGATCAAACCCGCATCTCTTGCATCTCCTGCATTGGGAGGTGGGTTCTTTACCACTAGTGCCGCCTGGGAAGCCCAGAACAGAGAGCACTGGGCCTTAACCCAGTGGTTCTGATTCAGCAGCTCTGGGGTGGGCCTGAAAATTTACATTTCTAATAAGTTCGCAGCTGAGGCTGATGCTGGTCTGGGAACCACATTTGAAGAACCACTGCTATAGATAGTGTGGTTTCTTTTCCCCCCAAAATATTTGGCAGCTGATAAATTTTCTTCAGTGTACAAGCTACCTAGTTGTGTTCCTAGAAAATCGTGCCAAAACCTTGCAAAAGACGCTGTTTCTTATTAATGGAGCCATCGTTTCTGGGCTCAGTCAGTGACGGATTCTGTACCTGTCTGAATGCCCAGCAGATATTTGAAAGTCTTGGCTAATGCAGGACAGTTTCTTGCTGTGTGGCACTGTCCTGCCTGTTGGGCCCTGGCTCCCGCTCACAAGATGACAGTCGTGCTTCCTGATCCTTGTGACAGCCCCACCCACTCCGCCCTGAAGTCTCCAAACCACGCTCTACTGGCAGCGCTTCCTCCACTGAGAACCACTGATCTACACAATTTGAAGCCGACACAGACTTCAAATTTGTGATTTCAGGGTCAAGCTCAAGACTTTGTGCCTTTGAGCACACAAATGACCACCACTTGAAATCCAGTCTTCTTGGCCTTTTTTAGATAACTTTATCACAGAACAATGATGAATCAAATTATGAAAAGTATAAAGAAAATGGAATCCGTCTATTTTAACAGTCAACTTTTCCATGCAAATGTATGTGGATATATTTGTTTACATTTGTATAACGTCTTTATGTTTGGTCTACAAGACCTTTCTTTCAAAAGTTAGACATCATCTCTTAGAAGTGAGCCTCACTTTGGAGACACATTGGCTTATGAGAAGATAACATTCTGATTGCCAACATTTATATTTGTGGGGCCATAACCCTGCCTGATAAAATACGGGGGATCTACCTTTTCTTTCTTAGAGGCAGGTCCTGGCTGGAGTCCCATTGATCCTCCTCTGCTTGGTCCCTGCTGCTGCTACTAAGTCGCTTCAGTCGTGTCCGACTCTGTGTGACCCCATAGACGGCAGCACACCAGGCTCCCCCATCCCTGGGATTCTCTAGGCAAGAATACTGGAGTGGGTTGCCATTTCCTTCTCCAATGCATGAAAGTGAAAAGTCAAAGTGAAGTTGCTCAGTCGTGTCCGACTCTTAGCGACCCCATGGACTGCAGCCTACCAGGCTCCTCCGTCCATGGGATTTTCCAGGCAAGAGTACTGGAGTGGGGTGCCATTGCCTTCTCCACTGCTTGGTCCCTACCGGCACTCATTTCAGGATGACACTAAGAAGGCCAGGGGCTCAGCCAGTTCCAGTTATTCATTTAATGAAAACGTGCTTGCCTCACTCTAACCAGATTTGACTTGTCTCAGAGTAAAATCTTTAACATAAAGTTAGATTGTTTTTAAGCTAAAAAATGAAAACAGTAACAACTACCAAAACCTCCTTCTGTCCTGCACCATAATTTTGTCTAGTTGGGTCAATGCGTTAATCTGAAACACAGCACAGAGGCTGGCATAGAATAGGCATTTAATAAATACTTGAATCATTGCATCTTTAGAGCATAATAGACATTAGCTTCTCTGGCACTGAAATATGAGGTAAACTGATTTTTTGTGTGTTTCTTAAAACAGGTAGATATCACATTTGTGTTGTTTACATATTGAAAAGTCACTGACATGTCCTTTTAACCGTTTCAGGGTGGATTCATGCTGTGCTCACTTCTCAGGACTGTATGGCTTTTGGGGGGAACTTTCTGCACAACCTTAACATTGGCATGCAGCTCAGGTTTGTGTTATCAGCACTTGAAGGATCTTTTTGTCCTTTCTTGAATAGGACTTAAAAGTTAAAAATAAATAATTTCAGCAACATATTTGATTGTGATCTCATTAAGATAGGCCCTGAGAAATTATTAGAAACTTTTAAAAAAAACATTGTCTTAAAATTTTGACAGGAGGACACCTTGATGAATCTAAAACAAAAAGAATCACTTATTCAAGTTGAGACTAAATATCTTCCCACATTTCGGAATTTTGTAGAGATGGATAGGCTCTCCTTTGGCTCTTTTTACTGTGAGAGAATTGAACTAAATCAGGTCAGACTCAGGTGTAACATATGGGGCTGGGACAGAACAATTCGAAGTTAGGAAACACCTGTTTTAATTTTGCTGTGGTAAAGGATTACCAACTATTTCCTCTTCTGCATGATAATCTGACTTTTGGGCAAAAACTTGCCCTGGTAGCCTAATAAGAGAAGAATGTTATTAGGCAACATCGCTTATGCTAAAATGATTCCTCATTGATAAACTGCACAAGGACTGGGAGAATTGGAAATCCCTGGTGGGGAGCCATGTCTTTTGACTTTCCTGACTTATAACTTGGCATGCCCATGGAGAACCCTGGAAGCCATGCATCAGTGGAGTTATTACAAGAGATGGGGCACGAAGCTTTAAGCCAAAGTCCCACACTTGCCAAGTGAATCTTATTTATACCTGAGCTGTCCCTGGGGAAAGACGGCTCCTGGCTGTATGGACTGCTGCAAGGACTCTTGCAGAAAACTCACCGTATGGTTTCTGCCTTCTCACCTTGACCCCTCCTAAGTTTGGTCCTGAGCTGGAATGCTTAGAAGGACCTAAAGAAAACTCCGCGAGTGGATGTTGGAGTGCTGTCTATCGCAGGGAGCTGGTTTCTAGACACGTTGTATTTATTACAGTGGAACCCTTGTAAAATTCCTTCTGTTAAAACTAGGCTACAGATCCCTAGGGGTGATCTTTTTGAAGCCCCGTGTAAATTCTTCAGTATACTGTCGGATCTGATAAGGGCAGGCCTGAGTCAGATCACGACTCAGTCCTACCCACGTGTGTGGTGTTGAGCAATGTGTAGGACCCCCTTGGTCTTCTGTGTCACGGGCTGCCTTATTTCAGTTAAGTTGGTTGCCTCCATTTAACTTTGGAAATGCTAATGTTGAATTTCTTCAACTTTTATTTATTTAGGTGTTACGAGATGGAAAAAAGACTTAAAACACCAGATCTTTTCAAATTCCCTTTCTTTGAAGCCATATGTTGGTTTGTAGCCAAAAACTTGCTGGAAACCCTAAAAGGTAATAATCCGAGCACTGTGTTGTTTCACGTGATGCCTGATATTTGTAAATTCACTTAAAGTCACTGATAGAGAGGTCCTTTTAAAAATATAATGGCAATTGTCCCTATGTTGTTTTTTAAATGCATGATTTCCCCCTGTTCAGAATCTTTTTAACAAATAAGGAGATCTCTAGTCCATAGTCATAAAAACACATGAACTGCTGCATTGGAACCACACAGGTAATACTGAAAAGTGTTCTTTTCTCCTGGGACTCTAGTCACCTGCACAGATTATCAGTCATGTAAAAGTGCCTGCCTAGCAAAAAACGCAGTTGAAGCCAAGGACTGTTGTTACTTAATGTTTGTCCCCAAGCATTTGCTTTAAAAAAATTCGAGGGAACACTTCTCTTGTCCCGAGAGTCAGGTGGTGCCTGTGCTGTTACTGTTGTGACCATTGTGTGGCCAGCATAAGGCACCTGTTAGCGCAAACCGGCTAGTGTCAGGCTGTGATCTGTGGCTGAAGAAAAATGGTTTTGGGTGGTGGGTGGGTGGGGGAATATCCCTTTAAACACGAAAGCTACGTTTTTATGTGGCTTTTCAGATTTTAGTGTTTTAGTATTGGTTTAATGATTTTTGAGCAGTCGAGTTGGAGACTCAGTGTCACTTCTAACTTTTATCTAGTTTTGCTTTACACTTGTGCCCGTGAGAATACAGTTGATCTAGTTTCTGTGTTGTCTTACATTTCTAGTCAGTTTGCAAATAGTGCTACTATTATAATTAACTTCCAGAAGAAGAGATATAAACAGATTAAACAGCAAAGTCTATTCTAAACATTGGGGGTTTTCTCATTTAGAAGTTGCACAAGAAGAAAAGGTACAATGAAAAGAAGCAAATCAATGACTCTTTTCCCAGGATAGCATGCACAGAATTAAATGATAGAACTCATGCATGGTTTCTTTCCTTAAAAGGGGTGAGGGGGGCTCACTTTCTTTGGAAGGAGCAAGCAGTAGGAACCCCATCCCACACCTGTAGCGCTGTGTGGAGGCGGGTGTCTTGAGAGAGGTCCTGCTGTGTAAGATGGAGGTAGTAGTGTTTAGTGTAGTTCTCTTTTTCTTTCTCATCTTGTCAATTGATTGTTTCTTATTTCACTTTTTTCCTTTCTATTAACTTGTTTGACATTTGGTGGTTACTCAAAACCAGAAGTTAATCACTTTGCCACAGAGCCTAACTCCTTTCCCCCTTAACTTCATTCCCACAGAACTGAGAGAAGATGGTTTCCAGCCTCAGACTTACCTAGTCCAGGGAGTGAAAGCGCTGCATACTGCTTTAAAATTATGGATGAAAAAAGAAGTAAGTAGTTGTCTTTGGTGAAATAACTTAATTTTTATATGGCAAGGTCAGGAAAGTGAAAAGTGTGAAATTGTTAGTCTCTCAGTCGTGTCCATGACTCTTTGCAACCCCATGGACTGTAGCCCCTCCAGGCTTCTCTATCCATGGAATCCTCCAGGCAAGAATACCGGAGTGGGTAGCCATTCCCTTCTCCAGGGGATCTTCCCAACGCAGGGATTGAACCTGGGTCTCCTGTGCTGCAGGCAAATTCTTTATCATCTGAGCCCTCAGGGAAACTGTTAATTTTTATATGGCAAGGTCAGGAAAACAGAGACCTTATGCTGTTTTGTCAATGAGTGGGAGTGGTAGAAGGAATAGGAATCATGCTTTAACTGAGAAGTACAACCTGTGTTTTATTAGTATATACAGATGTGCTGGTTTTTGTTTATATTTTTGAGAATGAAGTACCTAGGTATTTCTTTAATCTTGAAAAGAAAGTAAATTTGAGGCTATCTGGGATATTGACTAAGAAATTAACATGTAGATATAGAATAATATATAACTTTGTGCTCACATAGTGTGCTAACCACTGTGTTTAGTCTTTATATCCATAAATGCATTTCCTAACTCATTTACTCTTCAGAGCAACTAAATGAGTTTGTGGTGCTGTTGTTGTCCCCATTTTAAATATGGAGAAGTTGAGGTTCAGAGTGTAAGCGCTTGCCCAAGACAACTGGTGGAGCTAAGATGAAGCTCGGTCTGTGTTTGCAAAGCCTATGCTGTTATCCCTCTGCTGGTCTTATGTAAGAACAAAGGAAAAGAGAGGTCCGGGTTCAAGCAGGAGCTTTCCATTTCCCTGAACCGTGGTCTAGTTTGCATTCGAGTCCTACCACCTCTAAGAGGTCATCTCAGATCTTTCCATTTGGAATTCACAGGTCCTTTCCTTATACGTCCATAGCATCTCTTGTGCCAGTGGACTTAAAAGCAATGTCCAAAAATAATGTGTCCATTTCCTATTGTCTACATTTATGAGCTCTTAAAAAACAGGGACTTTCTCATCTTTATTTCCTTCCTGGAACTTTACACACAATAATAAGTGATAAATATTTTATCTGATGAAAATACATTTCCATACTAATTTCTCAACTGTCCACTTGAAATAAAAATCCTGCTCTTAAAAGATACTTTCTGTGTGCTTGTGCTCAGTTGTGCCTGACTGGTTGTGGCCCCATGGATTGTAGCCCTCCAGGCTCCTCTGTCCATGGAATATTCCAGGCAGGAATACTAGACTGGGTTGCCATTTCCTACTCCAGGGGATCTTCCCGACCCAGAGATTAAACCTGCAGCACCTGCATTGACTGGCGGATTCTTTACCACTGAGCCACCTCAAAGATACTGGGAAAGTGCTGGTCTGTCAGTCGAGTCCGACTCTGCAACCCCATGGACTGTAGCCTGCCAGGCTCCTCTGTCCATGGGATTGTCCAGGCAACCGTACTGGAGAAGGTTGCCATTCCCTTCTCTGGGAGATCTTCCCCATCCAGGGATCGAACCTGGTCTCCTGCATTGCCTGAAGATTCTTTACCCTCTGAGGATAATAGATTACCCTCCCAATAATTTTATGCTTCCTTTCATTTTTTTTTTTAATCATTGTTGTATACCCATTAGAGCAGGGACGCTGTGGAAGCATATAGGAAAATAAAATCAGCGTCAGAGACGTCATCATCTAATTGACAAGTAAAGGCAAAAACGGATTACAAAAGTATATCATATATAACAGGATAAAAACAAAGAGTATCTTGCAAAAACTGTGTAATTGCTTTCCTTCTGAAAGCTTTAGCTGAGTTGTTCTCAAGCTTGTGAGTTTATCAAAATTGCCTTTAGAGATTTTTAGAAATAACTTTTTTCCCCTAGAGATTTTAGTATAATAGATCTGTAGTAGGCTGTCAGCCTCTAAACTCGTGGGTGATCTTGATACACAGTGAGGACAGAGGAGCCTGGCATGCTGCAGTCCATGGGGTTGAAAAGAGTCGGACACGACTGAGCAACTGAACAACAACAAAATTTGTCAATAATAGATACTGTTAATTCATTACATCTAAAGTACACTTTGAGAGGCAGCTTATTAGCCTAGTGGTTCAGGGTGTGGACTCCAGAGTCAGAGGCTTGGATTCAAGTCTTAGCCGTGCTGCTAATAAAGCGCCAACCTGTGCGTCTGTTCCCTCGACTGTACAATCAGAGTCCTAGTAGAATCTCTGTCGAGTGTTGTTGAAATGATTTATGAGTTAACATTTGTAAAGTACTCAACTGTATCTTGCCTGGCACATTTGCTGTTGTTCAGTCGCTCAGTTATTTTTTTGTTGTTGTTATTTAATTTGTTGTTGCTCAGCCTGGCACATAGTTTGCACTTAGTGTTACTGTTACTATTGGTTTGTTTTAACAAATTATGCTAAAACCAGGGAGAGGATATAAAGCAGGAGTAGCAATTAGTATGTTAAGGGCATCTAAAAGGTCAAATGTTCTTAGATTTGTTGTTGTTTAGTCACTAAGTTTGTTCAGTGCAACCTCGTGGACTGTAGCCCACCAGGCTCCTCTGTCCATGGGATTTCCCAGGCAAGAACACTGGAGTGGGTTGCCATTGCCTTCTCCAGGGGATCTTCCCGACCCAAGGATTGAACCCGCATCTCCTGCGTTGCAGGTGCATTCTTTACCACTGAGCCACCTGGGAAGCCTGTTCTTAGATAAACAGATTAATGTTTGGAATTAGACATAATAAACAATGATAGCAGTTTGCATTTCAGTAGATATAGTAACTCGCCAATTCCTCTTTCCTATTGATGGAATCTTTTTCCTATTTTACTTTTGAAAAGCAAAAAAATAAAAGACTTTATGAATTAGACGTAGCATGAGAAGCTAGGATTATTTTAGTGCCTGTGTTTCCCCTTACAAATCCTTTTGTATTATGAACTAAATTTAAGGCTTAATTAGTTTCTTTACTGATTATAGTAGTATTTAGAATTACAGAAGGCTTTGAGGTATAGAGTCCATATTGAACAGAATTCACAGTAAGAGAAGTCCATGTTTAACTCAAAGTAAAAGGATTTCATAAGTTAATAAGGATCTCCTTAGAAGATACGAAACCAGCTCCATGAGTTCTGAGACCTGGCTTGTTGGTATTTGACTTTGTTTATAAAACCTAGAGAACCTAAAAATTGATTAGTTTTTACATCTTAAAATGTAAATAACTTTGGTTGTCTTATCTTTGTTAATCCAAATACAGCTTGTATCTGAACATGCCTTTGAAATTCCAGACAATGTTAGACCTGGACATCTTATTAAAGAACTTTCTAAAGTAATTCGAGCAATAGAGGTAAGAGTAGAAACTATCATCTAAATGCTTGGTTCCTATCTACTTTGAGAAGCAGTTGGATCTACCACCACACTACAAATATTGGAAAGCCTCGACATTCTTAGAAGAACTAGAATGAGCTGTATCTTGAAAGGAGTCTCAGGGTTTCAAAGCCCTACAGAGAAATCTGGAATATTGTATCATAATGAAGTAATAAGGATGTAGTTACCAGGTTACTTCAGGTTCTTCAGGTTACTCCAAAAATGAAAAAATACAGACTAAACAAAATTTTCAGATCTCATTCATTTCTGCAATGCAAAGATGAATACATGTTAAGATGTATAAGATGAGTAAGAAGCGGTGAAGTTGGATTGGAAAGAGGGTTGGGGCAAGGAGACCCACTCAACTGAAAATATTATGACAACTGGGTTAGGTATATGCCCTTTAATAAAAGCCCATGAAGTCTGAGATTAGGTATTTTATTAGAAGATATTCTAGGTGTTAGGGGATTTTAATTAAAGTAATTCTTCAGGAAGGTGGTTCTGTTAGTGTCTAGCTTGAACTGAAAGGAAGTTAAAGTGGAGGAATGGATGCTGATAATTTAATGGCTCAGATCAGGGCTGTATTTGGGAAACAAAAAAGAGGTATTAAAATGTTGGGTTTAATATCCTTGGATAGAGTATTTCATATAATTCTCAACATGTTCAGATATAGTAGGAAATTATTTTATGTTTTTGAAGAGCTGCATATAAATGAATTTTTAAAGTCAAAAGTCATGTATTTAATCTTAATATATATAAATGTATAAATATATATAACAGCAATAACCAAAACTAGGAATACACTCAATAAGAAAGTATAGGTCTATATGAAAAAACTATAAATCTTTACTAAGAGAAATAAAACTCTAGTTTAATAAATGGGAGTGTCATTTCTAAAATATGTCAATTCCAAATTAGTATTACAAATTGAAAATGGTAAAATATTCTTGGAAGAATAATTGAACAAAAATAGTTACCAAAGTGTTTTTTTTTTTAATTGGAGGGTAGAGAGTACAGAAGGCAGCAAAATGGCTGTAGAAAAATATACAAAGAAAATATAAACAGGAATTTCACTAAAGAAGAGGTGGAAATGGCCAATTCAATAATAATATGAAAAATATTCTCAATATGTGAAAAAGTATTCAACCACATATTACCACATAATTTATGATTTCAAATGATGGTTTATCACATCGGCAAAGATAAAAGTCTATATTTTTGCTCTGCTGATAGGAAGTATAAATTAGTGTATGATTTCTAACTGGCATATACCTTGACTTTAGCATTACTTTAATAAAGTAAATAAGACAATTCCAGTTAAACTTGATATATGACCATACCTGTTTACCACTATCGCCTCTTGGAACCAAAATGGTAGTAAAAGAATGAAAACAATATCTATCCCTAAGTATTAGGTCAATAAATTACGCTCTATCTCTACAGTAGAATATGACACAGCCTTTAAAATTATGTTGAAAATCAAGGATATGTGTTCACAGTATTTTATGTGGGAGAGAGAAGGGGAAAAGATCTCAGCAGAGCTGTTCAAGTTTTATAATGTGGTGTTTTTTGTTTTTATGATGAAAAGAAATGTTTTTTGTTTTCTAAAATATTTTTATAGATGATTAGTCACTTATGTTTGTGGCCTTGTCATAAAATACCCCAAATTTTGTTCTTAAAGGAGGAAAACGGCAAACCAGTTAAATCTCAGGGAATCCCTTCTGTGTGTCCAGTTTCACGGTCCTCAAGTGAAGCAGCTTCCCCATACCATTCCCGACGAAGGATGCGGAAACTTCGAGACCACAACGTCCGAACTCCTTCCAACCTCGACATCCTGGAGCTCCACACGAGGGAGGTGCTCAGAAGATTGGAGATGTGTCCCTGGGAAGAGGCAAGCTTCTGTTCTGTGGTCACATGAGAGACTCAGTCATTTCTGAAAGGCCTTCAGAAGGATGATAGAAAGAGACCAGGCTGGCCATTCTTGTTGTCTCATCTTTGCTTAGCACCCTAGGGGTCAGCAGCACTTCTGCTCGTGATGGGGACATGCTTTGGTGTAGAAGTAGGACGAACAGGTCCCATCAGTTTGCTGACATGTATATCGAGTGTTTAATGAGTGCCAGGTACTCTTCTAGGCTCTGGGGAAGGTACCAGAGTGGGCAACACCCAAGCCCCTGCCTCCATGGAGCTTCCATCCTAGTTCAAGTTGGAAGGATCGAAGTCAGAGACAGGTATTAAAGTCGTATAATTTCAGATAAAAAGGTCATAAAGGAAGAGAGCAGTATAAAGGGGCTGGTGGTTGGCTGCTGCTGCTAAGGTTGTCGGAGAACCTCTCAGGTGGGTGGGTGCATTTGACAGACACTTACATAGCAGAAGTCAGGTGGATACACAGACTTGAGGAGGAGTGTTGAAGGCAGAGGAAAGTGCAGGTGCTGTGGGCCTTTCCCTGGCCCAGTGGCAGCAGCTTGCATCACTGTTAGGCTGGGAGACTATTAAACTCATTACAGTTTGAGAAATGCTGGCCTAACGGAGTAATGAGCTCAGTGTGGGGCCTTTGTAAAACATGCTACTGACCTGTGGTGAGATCCATGTCATCCATGATCGTACATCTTAAGAGAGAGGACAGTTTAAAATGAGTAAGATAGCAGTATCTCTGAATTAACATATTTACAGATGTTATATAGAAATTAAAGCTTCCTTAAATATTTTAAATTTTATATAATTATATTTATACTGTTTTAAGCTTTTGTTGTTCTAAACCTCCTTCAGCCCATAGCCATCTGGGAGAAGATTCAGGTTATTATAAGAAGCTCTATATATTATTAAAGAAAAATATTAAAGGAAATATTCTTTATGTTTTAAAAACCAGCTACTGTTGTGCCTTTATGTCACTCGGTGGCCTTTGTTCCTGGTGATAGCAGGGTGGTGACCTGTAAATTGCTGAGAGTACCTGGTGGGAAGACCAGAGATTAGGTCAGAGATGGGGGGACCGGAAAGGACCCAGCAGTAGGGAGAAACAAGGGAAAGAGAATTCAAAATACATGAAGGCAGTACTACTCCAGTTTTTCAGCTTTCTACAAGAGTGACATGTCTGAATTCACATGAGGCAGATTTTATATTCTGCTTTGTAGAACGTATTTTACTGTTACTGGCCCTACAGAAAGATGAACCACATTCATTCTGGTTTTACGAGCCATTTAGTTTCCATGCTGCAACACTGCAAATGCCCTAGCCTTGGAGGCTGCCCAGCACTCTCAGGATGCAGGGCCGTGGGGATGGGGGCAGGGGGAGGTGGTGGTATACTGTCCTGCTCCTTTACTTGTCAAGCAGGTATATTTGAGGGTGGAGGTTAAGTAAGTTCTGTTTTTATACTTTAAGGACATCTTGAGCTCAAAACTGAATGGAAAATTCAACAAACATCTCCAGCCATCTTCCACAGTACCTGAATGGAGAGTGAAAGATAATGATCTTCGATTACTGCTGACAAATGGAAGGATAATTAAGTACGTGAAGTAGATCAAAGTATCAGAGAGTTTAGTTTTCCATGGATTCCCTCTGTTCATTTTCTTCTGGGTCCAGACCATTGCACACCTGCCTGAAATATGGGGAAAGTGTCTCAATTCTCAGTTTTCTCTGCAAAGTAAGGAGAGTGTAATACTGTTTGGCTGCATAGTTGCACTATTTTCTGACTTGATTATTTTCCCCTCTGTGTACAGGGATGAGAGACAACCCTTCACAGATCAGAGTCTTTATACAGCAGATAGTGAAAATGAAGAGGATAAGAGAAGGACAAAAAAGGCAAAAGTGAAGATGGAAGAGAGTTCAGGAATAGAGGGAGTGGAGAACGAAGAGTCTCAAAAACCACTTAACAGTATGTTTGTTTTAATGGTCATTTTAAGGGACTGTTCATTATTAATATGCTAATAATATGTCAGGTAACTTGCTAATTTTAAAGTGCTTAAATTAATAGTAGGATTAAAATTTCTTGTGTCCCTAATACTCTTTTGAGAAATCTGGAGCATTTCTGAGTCATCTCTCCATCAGGGAAATGCTGAATGTGACCTCCCAATGAGGGGTGGCAGCCGGGGAAGGTGGTATTAGTGACAAGGATGTCATTGGCCAGTGACACCCTCATCTAATGACAGTTTCTACAAGAGTCACATAAAAGCTCATGTATTTTATGGGCTTCTACTCCAAATTATGAAGCAGTTGAAAATGTAGTGCAATTTCCAAGATAATTTTAGCTAACATACATATGGTTTTCAGAATTAGGAGACATATATAACTGGCTGATCTGAAGCTATTAGTAACCCAAGTATTATACAAGAAGGCTCTACTTGGTTATTAATTGGTTACCATCAATGCGATGAATAGTAACACCTCCTCCTCCTTGAGATCTTCTTTGAATGAAGTTTTCATTTTCTCAACATTTTTCAGGGCCTCCATATACCCTTCTATCTTAAAAAGTAGTTAAACATTTTAGAACTTGGTAAGTGAATATTCTAGATAATTAACATTATTTAATCCATGCCGAATACCTTAGTTCCTGCTAATTCCAGATAAGTTTGTTATTGTTTTAGTCGGTGACTCTACATTTGTTCTTCACATGCCGGGGGAGAGGCAGCTGATCAATGGACTTTATCCAGCAGTTGCTAGCCGAAAGTGCTGTGGGGAAAGAGAGGCAAGGGTGAAGCCTGGTCTATAAGCTTGTTGAATTCACTGTCTACTTGAATGTGTCTTAGGCTTAGGAGAGTTGTTTTATTTTCTGTTGAGACAAATAAAGCACAACAAGCATCGTAGCTAATTTTAGTGTTGAGGTTTTTTTCTGGGAAGAAATATAGTCAACCCACCCATGCAAGGATTGTAAACCATATTCGATAAATACCACAGAAGTTTTAAGAATACACTTCAATCTGTATCTTGGTTAATTGGGGGAAAAGTCCTTGGGGGAAGAACGAAATGAAGACAATGAAAGCAGTGAGAAAGGACAGAGCCGGGCAGTTGAGTTGGACAGGCTTTGGATGGCACTTTGCTCCAGTTCTGATGGCTCTTTTTCTCTGATCATTTTCCTTCTCAGGGTTTTTAACAAGTGTGAAATC